>NC_084796.1:201368113-201978947 GCF_963169125.1 Humulus lupulus | reverse complement strand
AATTTATCACATATAATCGCATTTATGCCCTCCACAGCCAAAATTATAAATATGCCCTTATAAGCTATAAAGGTCCCACATGCATATCTGATTCCCACAAACATATATGCCACATAGTCATATAATCATATTAATCATTCATGCCACATAATCATGCATCCAAACATTTAAATCACACATATACTAATTATGCCCGATCGACACGCTAATCAAGGCCCTTAAGCCTTATTAGCAATTTTGGGTCATTACATTTTGGATGTTGTTACCATGCCTGATGTACGGCGTCATTGATTGATGGCATATTGTAGTAATGCCTCGGCGATCAATCTGAATTTGTGGCAATTAGGCCGAGGATGACAGCCAGGGTCAGGACCCTCCCCCTGCCCCACTGAATTGGCAATAGTTATTTGCCAACAACAATTTCAACTTAATTTCATCAATTCATCACAATAAACAAAATCCCCAATTTCATGCCCTAGAAATTTCAAAATGAAAAATTCTCCCAAATTACAATGAAATTCAATAAAATTTATGACAAAAATTCACAAGTATCACAATAATTTCATCAATTTCATTCTGTTGACGCGGTTCTTCGCCAACAGGTAATTAAGAAAAAAAGAGAAAGGGATTAGTGCTTATGTTGAACCGAAATAGATATATGATCTTAGGAAATGAAATGGTGACTCAAAGTACATTTTTTAAGGGATTAGTACTAGTCAGTATTATTGCTATATACTGGATATTTGATTACAGGGTATTTCTTACAGTCGGGAATCCAACCCCTATTAACTCCCAAGGTCTCCATATTTATATGAGAAGACACCTGGGAGTTGGTAAGAAGGTCATCCCGTGACCTTCTTACCTATCATGTCAACTCTGTGACATTCATGATTAATTCCTAAACCTGACACATAAGTGTGGTCAAATCAATAGGTAAGGAGATAATGGGCCGCACGGCCCAACCCAGTCGTGGGTGTCTGAATACGCACGTTCCTGCTGCGTGTCCGAGAAGTCAGGGATATATCAAACACGTGATGTCTGATATGTGCACGTTTACCTTGCGTGGCCGACTTTATAAAAGGTCATAGCCTCCAACTCTAGCTCATACTACGAGCTGGATACTTAGCTCGACCTTCGGCCTTTAGAGCCCGGACTCTGTCCTTAAGTTACCAGAGGCGAACCCTCAGGTTACCTCGAGCTAAGGAGGTATGATCTTATGATGGCAGCTCCGGTTTTGGGGATGTCCACGAGATAATCATGATTAGGCCGCAGCTCAGCTCGCTAATCAGCCTGTGGGAAAATCAGGGCGTACACATTCCAATTCCATCATAACATCAAAAATTACAGAAGGCCCAATTTACAGGTCACAATTTCTCCCAACACAGTCCTTAAACAAATCTTAATCAATCGCAAAACCCATCAAAAATAAAGCACATAATCCTCAATAAACACTATAAATCCAAAAATTAAACAATATTATCATCAACAATCATGAACAATTTTGAAATTTTCCCGTAAAGCACAAAAATTCAATTCAAAGATGGAGATTGCAAAGAAAAAGAAACTTACATTGTAGGGGCATAAGCATAAAAACATGAAGCAAGGAAGAGTTAACAAGTGAAGAAATACATAACATAATGAAGCTAGAAATTTGAAACCCAAAGAAGGAGAAGATAGAGACTCGAAGAAAAGGAGAAGGAAAAAATTTGAAAAAAAAAACTGAAAAAATCATGTTTTAGAAAGTTTAAAAACTTTCTGTCCAGTCGAGCGCGATCGTGCTATAGGGTAGCGTGATCGCGCTACTCTCTTCTCAAAGTCGTTTTGAACGGCGTTTGGCGCGGTCGCGCTGCTAGGCTAATTTTCCTCGGGGCTCTGTGGGCGAGGTCGCAGCAGTGCCCCACAAGCTCAGAAATTGCAATTTTTAGCTTTTTTTCACGATTTTCACGATTCAAGAGGAACCTAAAAATTACATAATAATAAAAACTAAGCCTACCAAATGAAGTAAAAATAAATAAATGCCAAAATAAGTCCCAAAAAGTCAATTTTTTCATAAATAAAAACTCAACAAAAATTAAAAATAACCATGGGGATGTCTCCTAAACACACTGTCATTAATGTCATTTAGAGGGACGCTAACCTTCTTATTAGATTCAACTGGGGTCTAGTCCACCCCTCAAGTCCTTGATAGCCAAAGTTTCATGAGTGGACGTTCGTCTCTTGATATTTCAAATTTTTGGAGGTTTCCACCGCTCATGTAACATTTGAGCTTTCCCACTAAAGAGCCTTTTCAAATGATGACGGACTGTTTGAATACCACATTGGGCCATAGACTTTTTCTTATTGACTTCTAACTTGGTACCTCCTCTTTTCACCACATCAACTCTATAACAAGTTGGAATTTCAATTGTTGCAAAAACATTCAATGTTACCTCTTCTTTTTGCACTCGCAACTTGAACTCCCCCTTTTGTACACCGATTAATGCCCTACCGGTAGCTAAAAATGACCTTCCAAGAATAATTGGGATATTAGTGTCTTCCTCCATGTCTAGAATAATGAAATCTGCATGGAAGATGAATTTATCCACCTTTCCTAGTACATCCTCAATCACTCCGCGAGGATGTTTGACTGAGTGATTCACCATATGAAGTGTCACAGTAGTTGATCTCACTTCCCCCAATTTCAGTTTTCGATAGATAGATAGAGGCATTAGATTCACACTTGCCCCTAAATCACAGAGGGTTGTCTGAAAACCACATTCCCTATGGTACAAGGAATGGTGAAACTACCCAGATCTTTAATCTAGGGAGGTAGCTTCTTTTGGAGTATTGTGTTGTACTCCTCAATAAGATTCATTTCTATTATGAATTGAGTTTGAGTGTTGGTCAAGGTCAAAAATGCACCTTGTAATTCATCTGTCTTCTCCTAAGAAACTGGTGGTACCGGTGGTTGTGACATTGCTTGAGGTAGAGCTTGAGACATGGACTATTGAAATTGTTGTTGACGACCCTGATTATTTCTCCATGAAAAATTGGGGTGATTCGTCCACCCTTTGATGTAAGTGTTGGAGGAAGGGTGATTGGTTTGCCTATTAAAATTTCCCATCATATTCACTTGTTTCATAGGGATAGCATTATTCACCTCTACTGCCATACAACGATCAAGAGAATGAGAACTCCCACACATATATCACGTCGTCTGCATTTGCATGGCTTGAGTTGAGATATTATTTTTCTGCAACTGCTTGGTTAATGTGGCAACTTGAGCAGTTAACGCGATGATAGCATCTAGTTCATGATTCCTAGCTACTTTTTTGTTACTAGTGGCTCACTTATCAGCCCATTGGCAGTTATTCACGGTCATTTCTTCCAACAACGCATATGCCTCATTATCACTTTTACCCATGAATGCCTTTCCTACTGCAACAACAATGATGGTGCGTGTAGTTGTGCACAACCCATTATAAAAATTATGGACCAACATCCACTTCTCAATTTTGTGATGGGGACACTTTCTCAACAATTCTTTAAACCTCTCCCATGTGTCATATAATGATTCACCATCAGTTTGGAAGAAGGTATTATTCTCTCCTCTCAACCTTCCAATATTTAATGGAGGAAAGAACTTTGCGAGAAACTTATGTGTTAGATCCTCCCAAGTGTTAATAGAGTTGGCATGCAGAGATTTTAACTAACTCTTGGCTCTTTCCCTTAGTGAGAATGGGAACAACCTCAATCTGATAGCAACGTCGCTCACCCTAATCATCTTAAAAGTTGCACATAGCTCCAAAAAATTAGCTATGTGCATGTTTGGGTCCTCCGTAGGTAATCCACCAAACTGAATGGTGGACTAGACTATTTGTAGTATTGTCTGCTTAATCTTGAAATTATTAGCAGCAACTGTGGGGTGTCTGATGCATGAATGCACTCCAATAATAGTGTGGAGTACATAATCTGTTAAAGTTCTTGCCCCTTGTTCAGTAGGGACCTCAGGACCCGCTACTCCTTCGACATTATTGGCAGCATTATTTACTACATTCCCTTGGTTTGCAGCCATCCTTGCCTCAAACCTCTTATTCCTTCAGTTCTGTCTACAGGTTCTCTCAATCTCAGGATTTACCGATAATATCTCAAATGTTTTACCTCGTCGCATAAACCAAAACTACCTGAGATAATAGAATTTAGACACAAACCGAGTTAGAATTATAAAAAGAAAAACATCTGGATTAGAATAAAAATTAATTATTTTGATAGTAATAAAATAATCCCCAGCAACGGCAACAAAAACTTGTTGCGATAATTTCAATGTACAAGTATACATAATCGTAGACAAATAATAATATAGTTAAGTAAAGTATTGTCCCACGGAGATTGCTTATAAACTACCAATAATTAATTTCCTAATTCTATTTGGTTAATAAAACTTGGATTCAAGAATTAACAAAACTAACAATTAACAAATAACAAAAACAAATAAAAACAAGTTAATTCAATGGATGTAAAGCTAGGGTATTTAATTTCATCATCTATCCACTTTATTACTTCATCAATACAATTTCCATTATTCTTTCTCTTATTATGATAGCATATTTACAAAAATAGTTTATATCCATATTAGGATATATAAATCTATCTACATATATATATATGAATTTTCTACATCTCTGTGATAAATTCCAAACATAAGGCAAGTATTAAGATTAGAAATCCTAAACGCTACACAAACAATACAGGTACTCTCGTCCTATATCGAAATCTATGTCTAATCAATTATATCATATTTAACTCTCACTTCTTTGATTTTGAATTAAATTCATAAGTAATGCAAATAACGATGTCAAATTATTCACATTCATTAAGCACAAATTACATAGATCACAATGAAGAAAAAGAAATCATAGAAATTGCACTAACTGATAATAAAGCTTCAAGAGACTGCATTAAAACCATAGAAATTAACTTAGTTCATAATCATTATGTTAACATCCATTAAACTAAAATGAAAAATAATTAAAGATGAAATAGGAAAGAAAAAACTCTAAAAGCTATCCAATCTTCTCCAATGAGATTCTAGTCGTCCTCTCCAAGTCTAGGGCTCTGAAAAACTAGGTTATTCTGGTGAAAATCGCAATTAAATACTAAACCCTACGTTTCCTATAACTAAAAATACAAAAATTCCCTTAATTTAAATTCTACATAAATTCCTCTTTTCCAGCACAATAGTGCGGTCGCGCTACCTCATTACAAAGCCAATTTTTGCCTGATTTTTGTCCTTTTGTCGATTTTTCACCCTTTTTCATTCCTAAGCATCCCGAGTCCTTCGAAACCTAAAAAAACAAAAAAAGCGTAAAATAGAACAAAAATAAACCTAATTAATTAAAACTCCCTAAAAAGACACACTAAAACGAGTCTAAAACAATTTTCGCCTGATTTTTGTCCTTTTGTCGACTTTTCACCCCTTTTCATTCCAAAGTGTCTTGAGTCCTTCAAAACCTAAAACAAACCAAAACAAGCGTAAAATACAACAAAAATAAACCTAATTAACTAAAACACTCCCTAAAACACACTAAAACAAGTCTAAAACTCATTTATCAATTAGTGTTTCGCGGCTTGCCTTTCTCTTTCTGAGCTCTTCGGTGGTGATCGGGGGTCAAAATATGGTAATTAGTAGATGGGGTTATCTTGGTTGCAGAGGTAAAGTGAGTCGATTGGCTGGTGTTTGGGGCTCGGATATGTCTTGGTTGTTGGGAAGTTTGGGTCATTTTGGCTTGTCAGTAGGCAGGGAGATGGTTGTCTCCTAGGGTTGCTATTTTTATTCAACTTTTGTCTATTTCTATTTAGGTAAACAATTATTTAATTTCTTCAATAATGATGGGATTAAAGACTTTTGTAGTGGTGTTCAACTGTGTTGGCTTAGTAGAGTCACTTAGTGTGTTAATTTTAGACAACTCTTGGATGAATCTCTTTTAGATTTGGTTTTGGAGTTTGTTAAAATGTTTCTTGATCCCTTACTCATGGTTTCTCGACGTGATGCAATGGTATTTATGAGATCTGTGGATCGTTGTTTTACTTTCCATAATTGAGGTTGATATATATATATTTGATGGTGAACATTGTAAACAGCATGAGATGTCTAAGTCAGTCATTTGAATTAGCTTTGTAAGTAATTCGACCTGTTATGTACATTCTTGGATTAACCATATTAATAAAATTTTCCTATTATCTTAAAAAAAAATGAGGGAAAATACAATTTCGGCCTCTGTGTTTTGACAAAATATGCATTTTGATCCTATGGTTTATTAAATTATATTTCAGACCTTGTGTTTTACAAAATGGATCATAATAGTGCCTTGAACCAAATTTTGGTTAAAATAATTTCAAATATAATATTTCATTTTGTGCTCCTCAACCATCTTCTTCACTTTTCTGAATCCAAATCACACCGAGGACCAAATATTTGATCTTATAATTAAAATTATTTTGACCAAAATCGGGTTAATGGTTCTATTTTGATTCGTTTTACAAAATATAGGGTCTAAAATATATTCTAACAAAACATAGGGTCTAAACGAATAATTGCACAAAACATATGAGCCAAAATTGTATTTTCCCGAAAAATGAACACTTAAATTTGATATGTGAATCTATTAATGTATTTCATTCATATAACACGTACTTGTGTCTAATAAAAAGTGTATCAATTTTTTTATTTTTCCATCTTAATTTGTTTCTTGGAGTCTAAATCTCATAAAAAAATTGATAAAATAAAAAACCAAAAAAATCAAAATGAAAAAAAAAAGATTATAATGGGGGCATGTTTTTTGCCTCCACCGATAGGGGCATCTCTGTTTTTGGCACGTAGAAAAATTACAATCAATTTTTTTGTATATGAAGATGTACATTATAGTTATTTAGGACCTTCCACTAGTTTTTAGAAAATTCTAAATAATTTACGATATCGAAAACAAGCTTCAAAATAACTTGTTTCACGCTCGTAAAAAATAAGCTTCAAAACAACTTATTTCTTAGTTTTAGCACTAAAATTATTTAGAATTTCCCAAAAATTTGTGGGAGATTCTAAATAACTATATTGCACACCGTCATATAAAAAAAATTGAATTGTAATCTTTCCATATACCAAAAATACGAAAACAAGATGTTGTTAAGCATGTTTTATGCCCGTGTGAAATAAATTATTTTGAAGTCTTTTTCGCTACCGTAAATTATTCAGAATTTCCTGAAAATTGGTGGGATGTCTACTATAACTATAGTGTACACCGTCATATAAAAAAAAATTGTTATAATTTGTTCACGTACTAAAAACAGAAATGCCCCTACTGTTGGGGACAAAGGACATACCCCTATTGCAGAGTTTCTCTATAAATATATATATGAGTTCACTCTTAATGGTGATTGAGTTTTTTCCCCATGGATGGATTGTCAATTAATAGCCATTGGATTAAGATCCAATGGTCCTCATTTAAATATGTTAATTAATGTTATCTTTGATTTTCTCAAACTTGGTAATGGGTTACTTGCTGACATGGCGGTCACCTTTTAATTTAATTAAATAATTAAGAAAATCATTATTTAAGATTCATTCTAAGATTTCATATCTTCATTCCTTCGTCATTCCTTGTTCATTCCATGTTCTTTCCAGATTCATGCCTTATGCACTAATGACTCCTATCTTCACAAATACAATTAGTTGGCTAATTAATGATGCATATTTCAAAATTTATATCTATATATATATATATTTTTATACAAAATTTACTCATCTTAGAAAACTTGTTTCTTGAAGAAGCTCCAATTTTTTACAATATTTTTAAGTAAGATTTCAAGTTATGCCATTTTCGAAAATCACTAGTAGATATTCTATTTTTTTCAAAAAAATTCCAACGTATTATTATTTTTTTGTTATGTAGGATTTGAAATTCACATATATGAGTAAATCTTTTTTCTCTTGAAAACTTGTTTAGTAAAAACCAACAAGAATTTTTTTTTTTTAAAGTGTTTGATGAAAAAGCTCTAGATTTTTCATAATGTTCCTTGTAATATTTTCAATCATTTTTGTGCTTTCTTTATTTTTACAAATAAATTATCATCTATTTCTCCAAGTTCATATTTTGAAATTCACTACTAGAGCTTTTTTTTTTTAAAAAAAAATCCAACTTAGTTTTATTTGTCATGTACGATTTGAAATTCAAAAAGATGACTAAATCTTATTTCTCTTGAAAAACTTGTTTAGTAAAATCCCACAAGAACAATTTTTTTAAAAGTGTTTGATGAAAAAGTTCTAGATTTTTCATAGTGTTTCTTGAAAGATTTTCAATCATTTTTGTGCTTTCTTTATTTTTACAAAAAAAAATATCATCTATTTCTCCAATTTCATATTTCGAAATTCACTACTAGAGCTTTTTTTTTCAAAAAAAATTCCAACTTATTTTTATTTTTTGTGTAGGATTTGAAATTTAAAAAAAAATGAGAATCTTATTTCTCCTGAAAAACTTGTTTAGTAAAAACCCACAAGAATAATTTTTTTGCATGTTTGATGAAAAAACTCAAGATATTTTAAAGTGTTTCATTCAAAAATCTCAATTATTATTTTTTCTTTATTTTTACAAACAAATTATCATTCATTTCTCCCATTGTAAAATTTGAAATTATTCAAACTTCTTAGATATCAACTATTAGGGTTATAAAATTACATTGAAGGTTATAGGGTTTTAAAAATTTCCAATTTTTAAAATTTTTCTTTAAAACATTATAATTAAAAATTATTTTGTAGTTCATTTTTCTTCAATAAACTAAAAATGTGAGGAATTTTAAAGTTTTTGAAAATTTCATCATGTAAATTTTTCAAACATATATTTAGTTTGTCAGAAATGGAATGGAGGACAGTAATTTAACACGAGTTGAAAGAGTTGAGAGATAAACTACACTCTATTAAACTGGATTTACAAGTCAAGGATAAAATTCCATGTTGATTTGAGAAGAAAAAAACTGACATGTGAATCCATTAGCGAAAAAGCCTCACCATCACTATTTTTTAAAAAACATGTTATTAGTCAAGACGATGTTGCATTCTTTGAACATTTTAAACTCGATAATACTTTAAGACTGAAAGATAGGGAAGTGTTAGAATACATTTTCTATCTTAATGTATATATTTTTTTGTAATTTTTTCAATATATTTTAATGTCTATTATTGTATCTATTATAGGGAAATTATAGTTGAAAGTGAGTTTAGTTTTCTACGACGGTCCGACTTCTGTTATCTTGGACCTAAAATGAAGTTGGAGACCGAGGTAATTCATTTGTATATATTAATAATTTTAGCGTGACTGTTATAATTTTTTTTTGGTAAATGCAAATTGTTACTATGGTTTCTTCATTCTTGATCGAGGATGAGAGGTTGAAGAAGGGTACAGAGTGTAAGAATTAGTATCTTTCTGCTCGAAATATGGTGAGTATTTTTTTGTTGTTCTTTTTTGTCCAAACATATTTTATGTTTGTTGAGTTAATTTTTTTTTAAATTATGACAATAGAAATACTTACTACCTGACTCCCACTCCAATTTACCACTACATCAAATTTGGAGGAAAATACATTACTACGAAAGATTTATGGGCTCCCTCGAACATTGCAATGAAGTATAATTTAATGGTTTATGTTGAACCTATTTTTAAACATATATTTATTATGTAATTTCTAACATCAATTATACTTGTAGATTTATATTCCTATGTTTCTTGTAAGACACTTCATTCTTGCACGGATGATACTGAAAGAAAACAAAGTAGAAGTTTGGGACTCACTTGCTGATGAAAATAATCTTATATTACAGTCATCTAAGATTGTTCATATTGTAAGTTTTTATTGGTTGAATATATTTTTTTTTATAAATTTTAAATTTATAAATTCTGATGTTAGAGTGCAAATGCAGCTACGCAATCTAGAATTGTTCTTTGAGAATCAGATCAAAAGGAAACCAGTAGTTTCAACTTTGCTAGTTTTGGTATAGTTCGTGGTAGAAATGTCCCTAGACAACCAAGTTTGTACAATTGTGGAGTCTTTGTCATAATATATATGATTAATAGTTGTAAGCTCGACTGGCATTCTTTTGTGGTAAGTAGATTTCATACTAAGTTTTTTTTATATATTTTTTGTTCTTATCATACTATACTTGAGTAATTTTTTTCACTATTGTAGTTCGACTCTAATGAAGAAAGGTGTCACATAGCTTCGTGAATTTCATGCTCAAATTTCAACAAGACCATAGCAAAATTATTGAAAGATGTTCGAGAGTTCAATTCAAGTAGAGGAATATAGTACTAGGGACAATGATCTTTGCCCTAATTTTGTTATTTTCAATCAAGTTGTGTAAAAGAAAGAAATTTGTATTATTATTTATCAATTTTGAGAAATTAGAAGATGATCAATATTTGGGAGAATTTGAATAGTTTACTTCTGAATTAATTATTTATTAACAAGATTAAAACACACACTTTAAATTTTATCATTTTCACAATCAGTTTTAATATTTATTGGAAGTTTCAAATGGTAGTTGTAGACATTAATATCATATTTATTAAATAAGAATAATTTTGTATATGTTAATTTTGAATTTAATGATTAATATATACCAATCAAAAGTTTGAGCATGATATTAGGGAATTGGAATGGATTTATGGAGACACGCATTTAATGAAATTAGTTGGCATGATCTTAATTGTACACGTTTTTTTATGAGAAATGATTAATAACTCAACCAATCATAAATAGAGCATGATGTTAGCGTATTGGACTTGATTTATGAATACATACATTTAATGAAATTAGTTGGCATTTTCTAAATTAATTGCTCACGTTTTTTAAGAGAAATTTTAATAATATATTTGTTTACAGATACTAACTCAACCAAACTTTTTTATCTATTAAAAAAATTAAATATATTTCAAAATTATGTTTTAAATTTAAATTAAAAATTAGTAATTAAAAATCAATGCATAGTAACTAAACTAATTAATAACAACTTAACCATTTAGAATTTAATGGTATAATTATGCATAATCAACCTAACCAATAACAAAATTATTGTGCTATTTTAGGGAATTAAAAAATGTTCATTTAATGTTTTGAGAAGTGTAATCATAAATTCGAGCATGATTTTAGGGATATGAAATAGCTCATTAATTGCTATATTTTCTATAATTATTACCTATCTTATTTATTAATGTAACCAAAAAAATTCGGGTATTGATTTAAAATGGAATTTCATTTTTATTTTAAAAAAATGGATATTTTAAATGTCATAACTTTGAAATTATGTGGTTTTTAACACTATTTATAAATCCTTTTATCTTATATACACCGTTATCATTTGTAGGCAAATGTAAAGTTTGTTTTTAGGTATAGTTTGAAATCATTTTATATTTTTAAGAATGTGTCCATTTACTCAATATTATGATGACTTAGGAGATAAAGAAGTTAAAGAGATTGTGTTGCTTGCTACACATTTGATTGATCGTCTTGGAGTGAGCTTTGGATCCGAAAATCGCGAAGCATTATTTGCGAAAATGAAGAAACTATTCGAAGAGGAATAAACAAAAGTTGATGAGCACTTGAAAAAATATTGATGTGCTCTTGAGAATGATGGAAAAGTTGAAGAGAGCGTAAGGAAAGTGTTTGTTTGTCTATCTACTATTGTACTTTGTATATTTTTATTTTTTTATGTTTGATTGAACTAATGAAATTTTACTTTTTATTATATAATGGTTTAATTTACAACATTCATATGATCCTTGTAAACATAAAATATAAATAGCTTTCATATAATTCTTAGTACAAAAAAAAAACCATGAGATACCTTAAATAAATAGATAAAAATAACACTTATTGTGCATCACAAATTGTACTAATATGATTATTAATAGCATCTTCCAAATCTAAAAGCTCGATGTGAGTTTCAAATTGTAATCCTTTATCGAGACAATCATGCATATCTTTAGTTCTTCTATGCATGTCTTTTTCTTTCATGAGAGAAACCCTTCAAGTTTGGAAAGGTTTTGGTAGAAGAAGGGATGTTATCTATGTTATCCCCAAAAATTGGAGTTCGATGATGTTGTTGGTTTTTATTGATCAAATCAGAGATTATGCGCAGCGGAACAACAATCAAATTGTCAGATTAATCCCATAAGATTTCTAGATCTACTTCTTCACACTCATATATATATTGAATCAAGGACAAGAATAGAAAAATTACCTCAGGTCCTTCCTTGCTGCTATCTTTTTGTATGGCTGAATCCTTGAGATCTCACACCAAGATCTTCCAAGATGTTCTCAGGCACACAAAGAACGAGTGTGGGCTCGCTATACAAATAATAGGCAATAACTATTTATCAGATGTTCTCAACATATGAGATCTGATAAAGTTTGGACCTAGGTTTTGTGAAGAACAATAACCTTTGTTTTTGTCACTGTTCTCTTTTCTCTGAGAGAATCCTAGATATTTTTCTATCCCTAAAAAATTACGTTCTGTGAAAACTGATATCCAATATTTAATAATCTCCAATATATTAAAATATTTGTTATTTTAAACAAATTCAAAATAACTGATCAGTTATCAGATTTTTGTTTAAATAATAATATTTTAATCATATTAAAGTATCTTATTATTTATTTAATATTTAAATAACTAAAATTGTGGAATTAAGAGACTAAGTCCATCTCTTATGCGTGTAGCACAGTGCCTGTGCACTGTGCCACACGTGTACCACATGCCTGTGCAGGCATGTGATTTTTCCCAATTTTTATTATTATTTAAATACCAAAAATCCCAAAACTAAATTAATTCAAAATTAATTATATTTTTGATAAATCAAATAATTAATTAATTACACATAATTAAACAATAATTATGTTTGATACATAGAAAAATATTTTACTTATCACATAAGTCTTTTTTGCCCATTTTTGCATTTGCCTTTGACAGTGATTGTTTGAGCCATTTCGGGGACCATGGACCTATAACATTAAGCTCCAATAAATTGAAACTAAATAATTAAACTCTTTAATTATAATAGTTAATTTATTAATTCTGATATTACTCCACTATAAATTCAAAATTGCACTCTTTATGTTATAGATATACTTTTACAGAAATCTTTTTCTTAAGTCGTCCATTGATATAACCATCTTACAATAGTTCAACCCTCTAATTAATTAGTTCATAAATTAGAATGGCAGAATTGTCATTTAACATTTCTAATTTACTTCTTATTCCTTAAGTACCATTAATTCACTAGTGAATAATTAATCTATAATCTAATTATAGAGTTGAGCTCAAAATCATTCAGTTCCAGAATTAACCCTTAAGGGAACTAATATACGATCCGTTAGGAAAGATTAAATTCTGTATTGTTGATACATGTTCCCAGCCTTCCATGATATTAAATCTCCAAAACAAGAGTCATTAGCCTCATTCTTTGAAGAGACCTTAACGAATGAATCAAAAGATTTAATAAACATGAACAGGAGTTCATGAACACTCAGGATTTAGGTTGATCTATAAATGATCATCTGTTATGATATGAATTACAAGTCTTTATTGTTAAATGGTTTTTGGATAAAGACTTTAATTCATATTGGTCCATGTCATATATAATCATATTATATAAAGCACCTTTACCGAGATGTCTTTCCACATCAATAATCCGAATCTATATTATTTGTATCATTATGATACTCAGTAAACCGTACTTACAACTCCAATTAAAGAATTCCATAACTTTAATTTGTTGTTGTTGACTATTTTTATTCATTCATGTGACCTTAATTCTCCCGTACTAATACAAGATCACATCCTCAATAATGAATATGGAATTTTTCTGATATTTACAAAATTATTCAAACAATAATTTAACAATCTAAATATGACAATAATAATAAACCATTGTATTTATTTATTCATAGAAAAAACAAATGTCTTTACATGCTTTTAGGACACACTCCTAACAGACGTGGCAATCAGAAGTGACAAGTGGCAATACATGGTCTGTAAACGACACATTAATAGTTAATAAAGGTATTGGCTCTTCGGAGTTGTGATAAAGTGATCTGACTGACCTGGTAGAGTTTCTATCAGACCGATAAGGATTTTTGACTGACCAGTCAGGTGTCATGACCGACCAGTCAGGTGCTTGTCCGACCAGTCAGGTGTTTGTCAGACCAGTCAGTCCGTGTTGCTAGACCAGAAATGTGTTATGCTAGACCAAAGATGTGTCATGTTAGACCAGAAATGTGCTAGAGGTGTGCTTTGTCGATGAGAGGTGTTTGCCTATGTCCTCAGTAACAGCTTCAACCCAAATCATTCTTAACTACCGCGGGAATCTCTCAGATATCCCGGAATAATAGCCATAATGTTGTAATATTATATTTATTTATATTTTATTAATTAAAGTCTGTTGGAAGAACAAATGACCCGGTAAAAGGGAGATATTTATGTATGATCCATGAGCCTATAAATAAATGGCTCATGGCATCATTTATGGGGATCTGATCTTTTGAGACTGAGAAAAAACTCTCTAGTTTGGAGACTTTGGGACTGTTACTTGGGGTATTCTTGGGGAATTTTCTAAGAGACTTTAAAGAGAGAAACTATGTATTTTTCTACTTACACTTAAGAAACTTAGTTGGCTCAAGTTCATCTGATCTTAAGTGTAGGATATATATCACAACTCCAAGTGGATTAGGCTATTACCAATAAATTGGGGCTGAACCACTATAAAATTATCTGTGTCGTATTTTTCTCTTGAAGGTTCATTGTAGTTTTGACGTCTACTCGTCGTTGGCCAAAATCGTGGTCAACATTTTGGTGCTTTCATTGATAGCCTGAAGAGAATAAACACACGACTATCGTATCAAGATCGCACCCAAGAATACCAATGTGGCATCCAAAAAGTCAGGCACGTCAAAAGAGCCTACTAGATCAAAAGATCTGGGACCGCAGAACCCAGAGACTGAGCCCAGGGTGTTCCTTGAGGAGACCACTCCAGAAGTTGAACAACTCTAGGAAGCAATAGGCGCTTTCCAAGAGGAGATGATGCAATTCAATGCTCGGCAGGAGTCTTTCGCTGAACAAATGGTCAAGCAGAGAGCTGTGTTAGAGCAGCAAAGGCGCGATATGGAGGCCAGAAGCAAAGAGCTCAGACAGCGACAGGGGGAAGTCGACCGGAGACATCATGAAGCAGAACTTGCTCTAGAAGCGGCTACCCAATTGGCCCAAGCCAATGATCAAGCCGCATCACGATCAGCCTTCCAGGGAGCAAGAAATAATAATGCTGATCGGAGGACCACTGACAGAGCCAATTCTCGTGGACCGGACAGAAGCTGGAGTAACCCCCTGGTCGGGAAGATGATGGGGACCGATCCAGAACTTCCTTGATGCAAAGGGGGCACTCTAGAACCCCCTCCAGGAGCCAACGATTAGAAACTTCGAGATCAAGAAGTTACCGATCGGGCAGTAAAAGGACTCCACCCAAGCAGGATCAGACCAGGGCTCCTCGAGATAAGAGGACTTCACAATTCAAAGATGGGCATGGTCATGATGAGGCTGATAGTCATCACACCGACCAATCAAAGCAAAAGGAGGGCAACGACCAACAAGGAGGAAAAGACTGCCTGGGGCGTACCAAAAGGACTCCACTGCACCCCGGCCAGCAGCGTAGTAGGAGAGCACAACTCCCGCATAGTAAGCCCTCTGAAAAATTGAAAAGTACGGTGTTCGATCGGGCAGGAGAGCATGCTTCCCGGAAGGATCTAAGGGATGTTATCACCAACAAGAGGAGGATCGTACCAGTCGAAGGGCAAAATCTGAACCACCCTGCCAGTCAAGTAGTTTTACTTGACGATAGTGCACCAGATGGTAATGCCCGACCAGGCAGTCAAGACCTTGGAACTTCATCAGTTACACCAGCCATCCAAGCCCAGCTTGACGTGCTAACAGCTGCAGTGCAAGGTTTGTCAAAACGACCTTCCGGGACAGATGCGAAAGACCACTGGAGTGGCAGCCCATTTTGTGCCTGGATTAGAGCAGCCCAGCCTCCAGCAAAATATAAAGCACCAGTTCTGCCAATATATATAGAAAAGGCAGATCCCATCAGACATGTTGGGAAGTTTGAGGACCAGATGGAATTGCTCGAAGTATGTGACGATTATCGGTGTAGAGTTTTCCCGACTACTTTGTCAGATACCGCCCAGGAATGGTATTGGAAGTTTAAGCTGAACTCCATAACCTCTTGGGAGGCATTCAGGAAGGAGTTTTGTAGACAATTCAACACTGCCCGAACCCCACCATTTTATGCTAACCACTTGGCAGATATCAAACAAGGAAAAGATGAGTCTTTAAAGAATTATATACAGAGATTCATGAGAGAAGCCAATAAAGCAACTGCTGTAGGAGACGAGAGGAAGATGGTTGCCATATCCACTGGGATAACTTATTGGAGCCCTTTATGGGATAGCATATATAGAAATCCAATTTCAATACTTCAACAATTTCTTGACCGAGTAGACAAGTATATGAAATTGGATGATGCGATCAAGAAAGAGGAGAATGGCATAAACAATCCGAGCGGATCAACTGACCCTCCTAAGCATGGTGGAAAGAAACGTGAAAATAACGGGTCTGACCACCATGAGGAAAAGAAAGAAAAGTTGAGTTCAAATGAAAAGCCAACCAAATATGAGCCTCAGTTCACTAATTACACCACTCTCTCGGCCAACCGAGCGGAAATATATCTTGCTAGTCATGAAGAGGTTCCCTACAAGAAACCTCCACCCATCAGGAAAGAGATGAGGAAGAGAGATATGAATAAGTTTTGTCATTTCCATGGAGATTATGGTCACGACACGAATGAATGAAATCACCTCAAGGATGAGATAGAATTTCTTCTCCGGTCGAGCAAGTTAAGGAAGTACCGGGCAGAGACACCCCAAGGAGAAGGAGGCAGCAGCAATCCTGGGTTCAAACGACAAAGATCTCCACCCTTGTAGCCCGGACCTGTGGACTTTACCTTAGACACTATATGTGGAGGTCCACACTTGGCTGAGGAAAGCAACGAAGCAAGGGAGAAGTATGCTGAGTGGGAGTGCTAGGATCAGGAGCCATTGGAACGGCGAGCGTCTGTGAATATATTATTTCTAAATACCGCTTTCAGAGTGGTAGTTTAATTTCAAGTTATTTGCCTTGTTATTTAAATTATGTTTATGAGCTGGTTATTTGCTGACCAGTCATCTATTTTTGAACAATTTTTGTTGTTTAAGACTCATTATTAAACACGTATTGTCCTTTTTTAATTTACGAGTAATAAAGGAGATTACGCGCAGCGTGGTCGATTCTTGCTACAAATGTGCATGTGTGTTAATTATTCGAATAGTGTTCAACTACTCAATACATTCAAGCAGTGTTCAACTACTCGAATATTTTCAATATATTCTATGTGTTTCACGAGCAATTAACTGCTCGAACAGATTCGGTCAAGTAGCAAGTGACTAGGATCTTTCAACCCTCGATCATTTGGGGGGCACATGGGGTATGCTGGTATATAATTTAACACAGGCAATAAAAGCCCAAGTTAAGATATCTATTTTTAGGCTGACTTGTAAATTTTCGAAGTCCAAAAAGGCCAATAAGCTAACTTGTGTGACAAAGCTTAAGTAACTTGGAATTTTTTAAAATTTCAAGTTAGAAGCAGATATTCGTGTGACAATAAACATTATGCTCGTAAAATGTTAGAGCAATAAGAGTGTGAGAAAGTATACTTAGTATGGACTTATGAAATGTCTAGAATTTCAAAGTTAGAAAACTAAGTACTCATGTGAAAATATAAGGCATACATCAGAGTGACTTTACTATTCACAAAAAACTTATAACTTTTTAAGTCTAAAAAGACTTAGAATGTTTTAAGCTAACAAAGAAAAGTAAAGTATAAATGCCAACAGCTCGCCTATACGAGAAAAATATCAAACCTGCTAAGCAACAATTGTCTTCACAAGAAAAAAGAGTAAACTACTGGCCAAGTACAAAGTCTAGCTGAGGTGCAAAGTTTTCCTGGTCGGGAGAACAGATACAACTTCCCTGGTCAGGTGAGCATGCATCACTGGTCGAGTAGGAAACTCTATTATTGAGCATGACTAACAAGGATGAGTCCCTGGAGTGAATCAAACAAACATGAACAAATGAATGCAAAGTATATACTACATAGTGAAAAAATGTCTTTGAGAAGAGAATTCAATTTTTCCTCAAGATTGATTGAGAGAAATCGATCTCTCAAAATACTTTTGGGAGATTCAAACAAGGTGTTTTGATGGTTTTTGGAGAGATAAGTTTTAGGCATATGCTTGAGTAGCTATGCCATATGCCCGATCGGTTGGGTGATGACTGAGCGGATGCCGAGTGTACCGAAGCAGGCCCGCTCGCGCGTCCGAAGGCTGGTGTCCGAGCAGCTAGGAGCTGCATCCGAGCAATGTGTGGGTTGTGTCCAAGCTGCTGGAGGCTGCATCCGAGCGGTGTGTGGGCTGCGTCCAAGCAGCTGGGGCTGCATCCGAGCGGTGTGTGGGCTGTTTGAGCAGCTGGGGCTGCATCCGAGCGGTGTGTGGGCTGTCCGAGTAGCTGGGGCTGCATCCGAGCAGTGTGTGGGTTGTCCGAGCAGCTGGGGTTGCATCCGAGCGGTGTGTGGGCTGTCCGTGCAGCTGGGGCTGCATCCGAGTGGTGTGTGGGTTGTTCGAGCAGCTGGGGCTGCATCCGAGCGGTGTGTGGGCTGTGTCCGAGCGGCTGGGGGCTACGTCCGAACAGCCTGGAGTGTGCATCCAAGGAGCTATTGTCTGTGTGTCCGAGGGGCCTGTAACATCTGCAGAGTTGTGGTTCATGTGTCCGAAGAGCCAGGCAGGCGTCTGAGCAACAGGAAACAATGCACCCAAGGGTTAGCAGTTAAGATATTATTTGGGTCCCGGGGACCAAATAGGCATTTCAAATCAGCTATTCAAACAAGCCCAAAGAATGGAATTTGAAGAAATCAAAAGAAAAGTTTGATCGTGGGTTTATTACAAAAGTGAAAGTTACCGACTGGACGGAAGTTTTTGGATGACCTCAAAAACATTTTGCTAGAAGAAAAGTTTATCATACGAGTAAATCGTATAATAAACTTGGGGGACAAATGTTATCCCCAAAAATTGGAGTTCGATGACGTGGCAATCAGAAGTGACAAGTGGCAATACATGGTTCGTAAACAACACATTAATAGTCAATAAATGTATTGGCTCTTCGGAGTTGTGATAAAGTGATCTGACCGACCTGGTAGAGTTTTTGTTAGACCGATAAGGATTTTTGACTGACCAGTCAAGTGCTTGTCCGACCAGTCAGGTGTTTGTCCGACCAGTCAATCATTTTGGCTGACCAGTCAGTCCGTGTTGCTAGACCAGAAATGTGTTATGCTAGACCAGAGATGTGTCATGTTAGACCAGAAATGTGCTAGAGGTGTGCTTTGCCGACGAGAGGTGTTTGCCTATGTCCTCAGTAATAGCTTCAACCCGAATCATTCTCAACTACCGCGGGAATCTCTCAGATATCCCGGAATAATAGCCATATTGTTGTAATATTAGATTTATATATATTTTATTAATTAAAGTTTGTTGGAAGAACAAATGACCCGGTAAAAGGGAGATATTTATGTACGATCCATGAGCCTATAAATAAATGGCTTATGGCATCATTTGTGGGGATCTAATCTTTTGAGATTGAGGAAAAACTCTCTAGTTTGGAGACTTTGGGACTGTTACTTGGGGTATTCTTGGGGCATTTTCTAAGAGAGTTTAGAGAGAGAAACTATGTATTTTTCTACTTACACTTAAGAAACTCAGTTGGCTCAAGTTCATCTGATCTTAAGTGTAGGATATATATCACAACTCCAAGTGGATTAGGCTATTACCAATAAATTGGGGCTGAACCACTATAAAATTATCTGTGCCGTATTTTTCTCTTGAAGGTTCATTGTAGTTTTGACGTCTACTCGTCGTTGGCCAAAATCGTGGTCAACTTACCTGGCCATCATCGTTTCGTTCAAGCTCCTTATAATATTCATTTGAATCCTTACATATTATTGGTGAATCATTGATATTTTTAATTAACTAGACAACATATATTTCCCCGTCAGTGTCGCTTGATTCAACATCAAAAAAGCCTTCCGAAAACTCCATATCGAGTAATGCTTGAGGCCATTTTCCAAGTACATGAAAATGTTGTTCTTCCTTAACTTGATTAATTGTATTGCTACTTTCGCCTTCAACAACAATGTCTTTGCCCGGTTCACGCGAGACAATGTCTTCATATTCAACCTCATTCTCGCTTTTTGTTTCATGATTACCACTATCTTCATCAACCCTTCTAGGCTTCATAGTAATCTCCATCTTGGAAATTATACTATTTTTTGTGTAATATTTAAAATTTGATGAGAAAAAACAAAAATCATTTATGAAAAATGGTTAGGAATATGAATAACTGTCTTTTAAAAAGTTATACATAATCATTAAAAAGACACTTGTTCAACTTCCAACCATTGTATTTTTTTCGAAATGGGAAGTGAACAGGTGTATTTTTAATAATTATATGTAATTTTTATTAATTAATTTTAAAAAAGATACAATGGTAAATTGAACAGTTGCTTTTGTTTAATGGGGAGTTGAACAAATGTCTTTTTAAAAATTAGGTATAATTTTTTATTAAATATTTTTTTAAAAATACATTGGTAAATTGGAAGTTGAATATGTATCTTTTTATTAATTATGTATATTTTTTATTAAATAATTTCAAAAAAATACAATGGTAAATTGAATTGTTTGTTTAATGGGAAATTGAACAGATATATTTTCAATAATTATGTATAGATTTTTAAATTAATTTCAAAATAATAGAAAATTAAATTTGAACAAGTGTCTTTTAATAATTATGCATCACTTTTTTTTAAAATGAATTAAATAAAAAATCGAAATATAAAATAGTATTAAATTAATAAGGCGAAAATTAATGTAAATTTGTTTAAAATTTATTATGAAAATCGAAATTAATAATTTTTAATTGAAAAGATGTCTTTTGACTAATTCATAGAGTGTAATAAATGTATACAAATATTGAATTAATTTTGATTCTATTTCTAGGTTCTTTGAACATAATAAATGTTGTTTAATTATATTTTGAAAATATTTAATTATTAAATTTTTTTTAATTGGTATTGTGAAGATGAATAGGTGTATTGACACATTAAACATGTGATGTAACAAATGTGTAGAAATTTTTGGGAATAAATTCATTTTTTGAAAACACAAAAAAAAATTATATTAAAAATTTTGAAAAAATAATAGGGAATCTCAATAGGTGTTACTCATATTAATTTGATAAGATGCAATCTTTATTAACTGCACTATTGAAGGATAAGTTTTAAAATTATTTATAAATAATCTATTACATGAAAAACAAGGTTGGGAAAGAGAAGGAAAGAATGAAAGACATGAAGAAAATAGAGGAATAGAAGCAAAAAAAAAAAAGTGAACACATGAACAAAAAGGATAAAGGGAAGCAGAAAATGGAAGACCTGGAGAAAAATTGGAAAAGGAAGCAAAAGAATGAGGGGTCTACTACAGATGATGTATCTCACACGTTAGAGGAACCAAAGTGTTTGGAAACCATTGTTCCAAAAAAAAGATGTCTAACAACTTATAATACAATTCGAAATTAGGAGGTACGATATAAACACTCGTCTTCATTGCATTAGTAGTAAAATAAATATCATTCAACAACTCTTATTGTCAGGAAGCATCTCTACTATGCTTAATTGTGTTCCAGCCCGTGAGCTCCAAATACTCCAAACTGAAACCTGTCCAAGGCTCATCCATGCTCTAGAAAAGGAAGATTACTACATGCGGATTGAACTCATAAAGCTTGAACGTGATATTACTTTTCAAAAGTGGTGCTTGAAAAATTGGATCAAAGATTGAAGAATGTGGTCTCTATTTACAATTTTTATTTAAATGATTGTACTCTTTCTTTTTTGGTTAGATGTATGTTGAATTTAACATATTATTATGAAATATAATTTTGAATTTTCTAATGGTTATAATTATTGTTATTTTGTGATATATATATTTCTTTTTTATCTTTATATTTCGTTATAGAAAATAAAATAAAAAATTAGTGGCTTTTGTTGAAAGTTTAAAAAGTGATTACTTTTTTATATATAATTTTTCAATATAAATAATTACAATTTTTCGAAAAATATTGTAAAAAATTACTTAATTATTCATGTTAATAGACTTAATAAAAACTAACATAAGAATATGAGTAGCCAACAATGACATTTATGGATTTATATGTATTTATATTATAATTAATATTTATATTTGGTCGAACTAATTAATTATAATAATATATGTACTATTTCAAAAATGGCAAATAATTAGCATAATTGTCTCCTCGTATTTCTCATCAGTCGTTTTTATTCCTCATGCTTTATCTTCTTTATTATTGCTTCAATATATATATATATATGTGTGTGTGTGTGTGTGTGGCTAGAACCTTTTTTTATCATCATAAAGATTGTTCATTTAGACACAAAGAAACCAATAGAGAGAAAATGGACAGAAACAAGATAGAGGAGATAATTCTTACTAGATCACTTTCGAAATTCAAAGAAAAATTCTTAAATGGAGAGTTATACAGTTTCATGGAAGAGATTAAGATACACCTCAATAGATCATTTAAAGAAAGAATTACAATGAGAAAGGCAATGATGAATCAAGCATTTAGAGAATGGAGTGGAGAAAGCCCTAAAGTACGTGAAATTCGACATATTTAGAATGAATTATTCCGAAAGTTCATCGATGCTTCTAAGCAGGAATACTTGTATTGGACGACTCAAATGTATGATGTTGAACGTGAAATTGTATATCATAAAATGTTGTTGGATGCTTTCAAGAACATTTAGGGATTGTCTATTTTGTCTACAAAAATTAGAGTGTTTGCTCATCTATATTGAATTAAGAATTTTATTCTTGTTAAAGGAAATTTTAATTTTTTTTATTTTTATAATTATTATTGTTAGCAATTTACATATCCATTTTTTTATTGTGGCAATATATTTGAAAAATGACTAATTTTTTACTAAGATATATTTCAAAAATTATATATTTAAAAAATCATTAATTTAAATTTAAAGTAAATATTTTTTAAAATATTATTAATTATTTCGGAGTAGTTGACTCCTCGTCTTGCTCATCACTCATTATTATTCCTGATGTCTTCTCTTACTTATTAATTATTTGTGTAGAAAAATAATGTTGAATACAAATTCTTTATATATGTGTGTGACTAGGAAATCCTAGACCATCACTAAGATTGTCTATTTAGATACCAAAAAAATAGAAAGAAAATGGACAGCAAGATGATAAAGGAAATAGTTCTTACTAGATCACTTTCGAAATGTAAAGAAAAATTCTTAAGTGGAGAGTTGTACAGTTTTGTGGAACAAATTAAGTTGCGCCTCATGAGATCATTTGAAGAAAGAAGTACAATGAGAATCGCCATCATCAATCAAGCATTTGGAGAATGGAGTGGAGAAAGCACTAAAGTACGTAAGATTAGAGAATTTCATAATGAATTAGCACAAAGGTTCGTCGATGCTTCTGAGAATGAGGACTTGTATTGGAGTCGTCAAATGTATGATGTTGAACGTGAAATAGTATATCTTGAAACTTTGTTGAACTCTTTCATGAATATGTAGGAATATTCATACTTTGTTCAAAAATATTATAATGATTTCTCAATTATGAATCGAAAGTGAATTTTTATGTTTATTTTTTATAATTAAAATTTTGTAAGTTCATTTTAAAATAATAAAAATAGATATTATTTTACTAAAAAAAATTAATACCAAAAAACATATTTAATTGTCCAATTAAAATTTACTTTTTTATATTTTAATTATTATGCATGATTTAAGTATGTGATGATATTAAAAGTTGCATTTAATAATAATTTTTCTTTTTAAAAACTGAAAAATCATGTTATTTATTATTATTTCAATACATATTGATGATAAAATCAAATCTTTCTACTCCTCATATTTATCTCACTTTCCCAAAAAAATATAAATGTATATTTTTTAAATAAAGTTTAAAATAATTATAATTATAATTAAATGCGAAATCTAGGTCTTTTTTTACAATAACCAAAATCAAGTTTGAATATTTTTTTTAATGGTATACTGAACATGCATGAAGGTTAAGAGTTGAATATATATATAATAATAATTATTAATGTGGCCGAAATTATTGGTCTCTCCAAAAATATTTATGGTTGAATATTTTTTTTTTCTAATTATATAATATTTATATCAATGAAGTTGAAGAGTTGCAATTCTTAACAAATTAATATTATTTTTTTTAATTATTTAAGAACACACTTTATATACTATACACTTCTTCTTCAAACACAATCTCCTTCTACTCTCGTTTCACATATTTCTTTGTCTTTCAACTTTCCTCATGGATAACATGATTCAAGATCTCATCTCTCTTGCTGAAGACATGATAAAAAAAATTAGAGTTCATTTTGTCAGTAGCAGAGATCTTGTCTTCATCAAAATTTACTGAGTTCGAAGATGGAACAAATTTTTGTTCGGAACGAGTTTCCTAATACGCAGCGGAATGGTGGTGGGGTTGGCCCAGTGTACAACAAAAATTTTGCAACATATTTAAACTACCTTTAAATATGCAGATCCATTAATATACATACATTAATCATAAGCAAGTTAATAATAGAATCCATACCTCTTGAAGCCTATCAAGTGTCATTGCTATCTTTTCGTATTTAGAACGATCTTCCTATCCAAGCCGCTCCAGGTACTCACACCAAGATCTTCCAAAGCGTTCTCTATACCTCAAGAAGTGTGTGGGCACTTAGAGAATGAATGATAGTTTATTTGTGATTCTACTTGATGTACTCAACACATGAGATCAAGAGAATAGGCCTGAGAATTGGTTCTTTATTTTTCAAGGAAAGAAAACTATCGTTCTATTTTTCACAGAGCGAATCTTAGACTTAGTTTTATGAGATTTTGTTATTATTCTATTTTCTTATTAGTCATACTTAAAAGAAAATATTCAAAAATAAATCTGTAACCAACTTACAATTTACCTTTTAATTAATTAATTATTTTATTAATGAAAAAAATCCAAAAACTAATTTTTGAATTATCCATTAATTAATTAAATAAATAAAAATAAAAATCCTATCACTCAAAATAGCAGTACATGCCAGTGTGTGCACGTGTAGCATCCCTATTTTTAGGAATGTTGGTTTTTTTAATTTTTATTTAATTATTTATTCAAACTTCTTTGTAAAATAAGATCTAACAACGTGATAACTAATTCAAATTTCAATTAAATACATTTTTAACTAATTATCAAATATAATTAATTATTTGAATAAATATTAATCTTTTAAATTCAAATCCAATTTGAACTTATCAGATTATTATCTCCCACTCAAATAAAGATATTTAATTAATTCTACCAATTAATTAAATCCAATATTTTTAAAAATAAATATTTAATTTATTATAATTTCAAAAATTATAATTAATTAATTATTTAATTAAATTTAAAAATTAATTTAATTATTTAATATAATTTCGAAAAACTATACAATAATTAAATATTAATTAATTTTGTTAACTACAACTAATTTATAATTATTTAATTAATCACTATTATCATATAATTGCATATTTGGCCTAAAGAACAAATTTCTTCTTAAATATGTCTTTAAACTATTTTTCCCTTCATATCAACTCTTACCTCGAATAGTGTTGATAGAGCTGCAATGGGGACCTATGGACCTATAATTCCAAGCTACAATAAATTTGAGATTATTAATTAAACTCTTTAATTAAATAATCTCATAATTATTCCACTATAAATATGAGACTGCACTCTTGTAATTATAGACATTTCATTTACTGAGTACTTTATAATTATAAAGCGTCCATTGACATAATCATTGCATACAAATTGACCCTCTAATAATGGTTCATAATTAATCGGGAATAAAATTACTGTTTTACCCTTTTAATTATCTCTTGTTTCCTTAAGTACCATTGACTTTACTAGTGAAGGTTAATTCATAACTAAATTGTGAATTTGAGTTCAATAACCTTTCAGTCCCAAAAGTTAACCCTTAAGAGAACCATCATTCAATCTCTTGCGAGAAGGCATATATTCCATATCTGTATACTATGTCCCTAGCCATCTACATTAATGAGTTCCCAAAATAAAAGTTTCTAGCCTGATCATTCTGACAGGCCCTAACGAGTTAATCAAAGAACTCATATAACATAAACATGAGTTCATAGTAACTTTAGAATTAAGATGTATTTGTATATGATCATCAGTTGATATATTTAATTAATACTTTGAAACGGTATTTAATTAAGTATTAATAAACATATCTAGTCCAGTTCTATATATTCTCTAATATATAAAGCACATTCACTAAAGTGTCCTACCACACTAGTAACCCGGATCTAGATCACATGTATTCATAATACTAGTGGACCGTACTTGCAGTAATTAATCTAAAGATTCCATAACTTTATTTTACTGTGAACTATTCAAGTTCATTTATCTCAAACACAATCCTCTCGTACCAATACGTGTTTGAGATCACATATATGAACTTAGGAATTTTTCTGATATTTACATAATATTATCACAGAATAATATAGTCCATAAAATATATGCATAACAAATTCAAATCATTTATTTATTTCATAAAATAATGTCTACTACATATGCTTTCAGGGCACAATTCCCAACAATCTCCCACTTGCCCTAAAGAAAATGATGCATCCCTCTCATTCCCATGTTTCTTACATGCTCCTTAAAAGATTTTATGGATAAAGTCTTTGTGAAAGGATCTGCAAGATTATGCTCTGAAGCTATCTTCATAATTGCAACATCTCCTCAATGAACTATCTCTTTTAGCAAGTGATATTTCCTCTCGATGTGCTTTCCCCTCTTGTGACTCTGTGGTTCCTTTGAGTTAGCTACCGCCCCACTGTTGTCACAATATAGGACTAGTGGCTTATCCACGTCTGGTACAACTTCCAGATTGGAATAGAACTTTTTGAGCCACACAGCCTCCTTAGCTGCTTCACAAGTCGCTATATACTCGGCTTCCATGGTGGAGTCTGCAATGCTGGTTTGTTTAACACTTCGCCAGAATACTGCTCCTCCTGCAAGAGTAAACACTGATCCAGAAGTCGATTTCTGACTATCTTTGTCTGATTGAAAATCAGAATCAGTGTAACCAGTAGGGTTCAGGTCTCCACCTGAATATACAAGCATATAATCTCTAGTATTTCTAAGATACTTGAGAATATTCTTCACTGCATTCCAATGACTCAATCTAGGATTGTATTGACAACGGATGACTATCCCTACTGCATAGCAAATGTCAGTACTTGTACACAACATGGTGTACATTAGACTGCCTATTGCTAAGGCATAGGGATATTGTCTCATGTCTTCCTTTTCCCGAGGTGTTTTGGGACACTGCTCCTTGGAAAGGAATACTTCATAATGGGTTGGCATATCACCCTTTTCGGAGTTTTGCATATTAAAGCATTCTCGCACCTTATCAATATAAGTTGTTTGAGACAATGCCAAAGTTTTGTTCTGTCTATCTCTAAGAATCTTAAAGCCCAAAACATACTTGGCTTCTCCCAAATCATTCATTTGGAATTGTTCAACTAACTAGTTCTTTACTTTTGATAATGATGTTACGTCATTTCCAATCAGTAATATATCATCAACGTAAAGAACGGGGAATACTACTACACCATCTTTGATTTGCTTATAGACACAAGGTTCATCAACATTTTTTTCAAAACCAAACATTTTAATTATGTCATCAAATCTAAGATTCCAATATCTAGAAGCTTGTTTGAGTCCATAAATGGACCTAAGAAGCTTGCAAACCTTTTTCTCTTGACCTTTTAATTCGAACCCTTCTAGTTGAGACATGTAAATGGTTTCGTCAAGGTAACCATTCAGAAAAGTTGTTTTGACATCCATTTGCCAAATCTCATAATCCATACACACAGCTATGGACAAGAGTATATGAATGGATTTTAGTATGGCTACATGAGAAAAAGTTTCTTCATAGTCAACCCCTTCTTTCTATGTGTAACCTTTGGCTACAAGCCTTGCTTTGAAAGTCTCTACTTCCCATCCGCTCCTCTTTTCTTCTTGAATATCCACTTGCAACCAATGAGTTTGATATTCTCAGGTGGATCTTCAAGAACCCAGACAGAATTGGAATACATTGATTCCATTTCTTGGTTCATGGCTTCTTGCCATTTGTCCTTGTCATAATCATTCATTGCATCTTTAAATGTCAATGGATCGTCTTTGTTTGTGTCAGACACAAGCATTTGAACTTTGTGTTTATAGCGTGTGGGTTGCTTACTAACCCTCCCACTACGACGAGGTTCACTACTATTCTGACTGGAACTAGCAGTTTCCTCTTGCCGTTTTTCATTGGTTGTTGCTAGTAACTTTGCAACTTCATTCGAGACCATCTCCTCCAGACTAACCTTACTGTGAGGTTTGTGGTTATTGACATAGTCATGTTCAAGAAAAGTTGCATTTGTCGATACAAATGTTTTATTTTCTTTTGGACTATAGAAAATTCCACCTCTTGTCTCTTTGGAATATCCCACAAACATGCACACTTCAGAGCATGATTCCAACTTCCCGGTCTTTCCTTTAAGCACGTGTGCAAGACACCCCCAAATTCAAAAATGGTGTAAACTAGGTTTACAACCATTCCATAATTCTATGGGTGTCTTTTGGATAGACTTAGATGGAACAACATTTAATATGTATAGAGCACATTGAATCGCATAGCCCCATAATGACAGTGGTAATGATGAGAAACTCATCATTGATCTAACCATATCTAATAACGTTATGTTCCGTCTTTCTGAAACACCATTTTGTTGTGGTGTTCCAAGTGCTATGAGTTGGGATTGAATGCCATACTCACACAGATAGTCCTTGAATTCAAAATCCAAGTACTCTCCTCCTCGATCAGATCGAAGAGCTTTTAGTGATTTACCTAATTGCTTTTCAGCTTCTGCTTGAAATTCTTTGAACTTTCCAAAATTTTCAGATTTTCTTTACATTAAGTATAGGTAACCATATCTTGAATAATCGTCAATAAAAGTGACTAAGTATTCATAACCTCCTCTTGCTTGTACATTAAGTGGACCGCAAACATCTGTATGTACTAGCTGAAGTGGTTCTGTGGCTCTTGAACCTTTAGCAGAGAAAGCTCTCTTGGTCATTTTGCCTTCTAGACAGGATTCACAAACAGTGAGAGATCCAATAGATAGTTCTCTTAAAGGACCATCCTTTACAAACCTTATTATTTTATCTAGACCAATATGACTCAATCTCAAGTGCCACAGATATGTTTCATTATCGGAATCTGTCTTTTGTTGTTTAATAGATCTAGGATTAGCTATTTTAAATAATTCAAAATTATTAACAGATTTCTCTTTAGCTTGCAGTTTATAAAGCCCATCAATAGATTTTGCATAACATATCTTAAAACCATATCTTGAAATAACAATCAAATTATTATTAAAAGAGATTTTAAAATTTTGTTCATGCAACATAGAAATAGAAATTAAGTTTTTAGAAAATCCAGGAATATAATAAATGTTCTCTAAAACAAGAAATTTATTCTTCTCAAATTCCAAAGGGGTTGTTCCAACTGCTGCTGCAAAGACAATCTGACCACTGCCTACCCTCATAGTCACCTCTCCATCAGCAAGCTTCCTCGTCGAACTAAGAATCCGAAGAGAAAAGCAAACATGGTTAGTGGCTCCTGAATCTACTATCCAGGATGAGGAATTGTCTTCCACTAAACAAGCTTCTAGCATAAGTAAATCAAATTTACCTTTCTTTTTCTCTTTGAGGTCAGCGAGATACTTTAGACAGTTTCTCTTCCAGTGACCATCTTATCCACAGTGAAAGCAAGTCTCTTTTGGGGTCTTCTTTTTGGAGGTTTTAGTGTTCTTGTTCTCTTTGCTTTTGGATGACATTTTAGGCTTCTCACATATTAATACAATGTTCAAGTTTGATTTCCATTTCATGTAGTTTTCACCAGTCAACTTTTCATTAGCACGTAAAGAAGATACAGGATTTGAGCTAGACATAATTGCTGAAAATAAATAAATAAACAAAATGAATTTATGCATATAATAAATATCAGTTATTTTTGGAATAGTAAACGTGATGCATGAATGCAACAATTAAAGAACACATAAAAAATAATTACTAATTTCACGATTAATTAATTTGAACATTAATGGACCAGCCTTAGGGTAGGTCAGACTAATTCCAAATTAATTTTGAGACAAGCTCTCAAATTTATAAGTGAAAACTTAAATCAATATTTCTCTTTTGACTTATAAACAACCGCTTGTTTGGTTAAGAATACACTAGTCCGCTCGAAAGCCCAATGTACCTTGTGAGTGTAACCCATTATTTTAGATTAATGACTTAACTCAAGAGGTGTGCCTTAGGGTCAGTCAAACTTGAAATATATCATTAAATACTATTCTTGAAAAAGAAGTTTGCCTTGAGAATAACACAGTCGGAAGCCTTCCTTAGGGGGACATGATAACTCTACAAAATAGAGTTATTTTACCACTTTTTATGTGATAATTGTTGCTTAATTCTTGAGTTTTTAAGTAATTTATTAAGCTTTTAAGTAATTTTGAATTTATTAGTTTTATCATGATTTTATATACTTTTGTGTGTTTTTATAGTTATTTTGTTGTAAAATATTATAGTTAATTAATTGAATATTTTTGTTGAATTTGAGGTAAAAAAATGTTGTATTATTGAATTTAAATGTTAAATATAAATTAAGTTATAATTAATATTTTCAAAGAATTAAATTGATTTATTTTATAGTTGAAAATATTTTATTATGATTTATTTTATGTTTATTTTGTAGGGATTTCATTGTATTTTTGTGTGGAAAAAATGATAAAAAGCTGAAAAAGAAGTGAAAAGTGGCATTGTTGAAACACTTTCAGCCAACCAGGCCCAAACTCTTCTAGGCCCACGAAGCCATTTGCTCCAGCCATCATCCCACGTGCTCCTTCCTTCATCTCCATCACACCAAGCTTCCTTCAGCTCCTCCAACATCCTCCAACATCAGCCACCAGCAAGTGACCACCGTGGGCCGCCTGCCCAGCTGCAAAGGCCCAAATGTCAGGCCTTCTTTCCCATCTGCAGCAGCCCAGCCATGGGCCCAAGCCAGCTCCTCCTTGCTCTTTTTCTCCAACCGAGCACAGCCTCAAGTCCGTGCCACAAAGCAACCCCCCATGCATGCCATTTTTTCTCTTGAGCCCAACAAATGCATTATGTTCCCTTGTCTCCTTTTGTCTAAAAATACTACTTTTTATCCCACTTTCTACACATTTTACCCCAAAACATCATAATTACACCCTATAATTTATCCCTATTTTCTATATTATTATTAAGTTAATTAATTTAATCAATTTAATTAATTTAAATTGATTGTTTTAATTTACTCATTTTGGCTATAAATAGGGAGTTTTGAAGACCATTTAGGGTGTCCATTTTTAGGGAGAGGTTACCATACCAAAAATTCTACACATTTCAAAACCTCTCTATTCTCTTCATCTTCTTCTTCTTTTTGGTTATTTTCTATGTATTTTTAGAGGAAAAATTTTGGGGTTTCTCCTCCAAATTTTCCTATTTATGTTTGTAATTTTTAGTTTGTATTTGCTATTCTAGTTATGTGTTTATAATCTTTTTAAGATTATTAAGGTGATGATGAAACAATTTGTAACTAGATAGTATTTATTTTGTATGTTGATTTCCCATTTTGTGCAACAAAGTTTATGAAATTTTCTTCTTCAAATATCTTCTTTCATCTTAAATATCATGTATTTTGGATTGTTAGCACATATTTACACTTTGTTCTTCATTAGTGCAAAAACATAACATTCTTTGTGTAAGATTTGTCATTAAATTGTACACATCCATGCTTAGAACAAAAATATTATGTTTTGCCTTATAAATAATGTTCATTGATTTATTTGTTATTTCATTAGATTGATTTACACTAAATGCTTTGAAATTATAATTTTGAAAAGTGAAGAAAAATATTATCTTTTTAGAAGTAATTTGTACTTAAAATTATAAATCTATTTGGAAAATGATAGTTTGATTTATTTTAACTATCACTAAAACTTGGGAATTAATGTACTGATAAATATTATTAAACTTATATTTTGTGGATTCTAATCATTAACAATCTTATTTTACCATCTTGTTTACAATTATTAATTTAGTAATATATATTGTTTTTAATTTCTATATTATTGTCTTTTATTTTATTTTCATTATTCAAAATTCTCATCAATCTTTGGGGCTAGGTTAGAATTTATTAATTTTGATTTAAAATAGTTTTCTTTTCGATTTTAGACAACTCCTTTGGGTTCGACCTCGTGCTTACACGAACACTATTCTATAAATACGATTCGTGCGCTTGCGAGTATAAATATTTAAACACATACCCGTTTTGGGTCCATCAGGACACAAGCAATGGTGCCGCGAGGCCCTCTCCATGTTACCTCGGTGCTAATTAATAATGGAGACTGTGGGACTTATTGTCATAACTCCCTCTCCCACTCACTATTTTAGAATATGTGTTTTCTCAAAACATCCTATGCTTTTTAATTGGTTGTAAAAATAAAGTGATCTATTTTTACCAAATGATATTCTAATAATTACTAATAAAATTAAGAAAAAATAAAATTATAGAACTATGCCCTAATTAATTCGATTTTATTTTGCTATAATTACTAAGAATATCATTTATAATTTAATAAAACAATTTTATTAAATACTAGAAATTAAACAACTTTTAAAATCTATTTCCACTCTTGAACTAGTTAAAAAACTAGATTTATTATTATATGGTCCAGCATATAATTACATAGGACAATCCTAAGGCATGTTTCTACTCATATGAGATGCATGCACAATTTTAAATATTGTGTGAGTTATATGTATGGCATGTCAAAAAATGCATGATAAAGTATTAAACAATTTAATCACATTCAAACATTTAAATAAATAAATACTAACTAAATAAATAAATGCGGGCTCGGTGTCTTGGGTATTTCTAGAAAAATTACAACACTTGCAAAATTATACAAAAAAAATGTAAGAAACTAAATAAGACCTAAAGAGATCTTTATCTTTAACTTTGGGCCTTCACAAGTAGTCTTTATCCATTAAGCCACTTATCTATTTAATTTTGAATTAAAATAACTTTTAATTATCTTAAACAAATTTTAAGAATAATTAACTTGGGCTTTAATGCCCGATAAGTTATTAGGCCCAGTTTTGAATTTTGGGCTCATACAATTAATTCAAAATAAAACAATTTTAATTATGGGCTAAATTAATTAACCATATAATTTAAATGGATAATTTTATATGCAAGCACTAAGGTTTAGAAATCCTAGGGGCGGCTGCATATGGTGGCTCAGCATGGGGAACGACAGCTGCTGGCTGGGGCGCACGGTGCGCATGCGACAGGCGTAGGCGCGGGGTGCGTTGCTGGGCACGGCATGCAGGGGCACGTGGCTGGGTGCAGCAGCAGCTGGCACAGGGGCGCGCAGGCGTGCGGCTGGGCGAGGCGTAGGGGCGCGCTAGTGTGCAATTGGGCGAGGCGCAGGGGTGCACTGGCGTGTTGTTGGGTGAGGTGCACATGGCACCTGGGCAGGCAGCACGCAGGGGCTCGACGTGCATGCGGCTGGGTGAGGCTCAGGCTTCAGGGCACAGAATCCGTGGCTTGGGCCTTACAGAAATTTTCAAATAATTTTAACGCTGAAAATTAAAATTAAAAAAATTCCTATGCCCCAAAATGGCTTACATTTTTCATCTAGAATTTTAAGAACATTTCCTAAACCCAAAACACCATATAATTAACGACCCTTAAGAATAAACTATAATCATATATACATCCATCCATTCACATATAATATAATAACATAAGAATGCACACTATGCCCACACAATAATTAATGTATGCAGAGATTAATTACCACTCTGGTACCAATTGTTAGGAACGAGTTTCCTAATACGCAGCGGAATGGTGGTGGGGTTGGCCCAGTGTACAACAAAAATTTTGTAACATATTTAAACTACCTTTAAATATGCGGATCAATAAATATACATACGTTAATCATAAGCAAGTTAAGAATAGAATTCATACCTCTTGAAGCCTATCAAGTGTCCTTGCTATCTTTTCGTATTTAGAACGATCTTCCTATCCAAGCCGTTCCCAGGTACTCACACCAAGATTTTCCAAAGCATTCTCTACACCTCAAGAAGTGTGTGGGCAGTTAGAGAATGAAGGATAGTTTATTTGTGATTCTACTTGATGTACTCAACACATGAGATCAAGAAAATAGGCCAGAGAATGGGTTCTTTATTTTTCAGGGAGAGAAAACTATCGTTCTATTTTTCACAGAGCGAATCTTATACTTAGTTTTCTGAGATTCTGTTATTATTCTATTTTCTGATTAGTCATACTTAAAAGAAAATATTCAAAAATAAATCTGTACCAACTTACAATTTACCTTTTAATTAATTAATTATTTTATTAATGAAAAAATCCAAAAACTAATTTTTGAATTATCCATTAATTAATTAATTAATTAAATAAATATAAAAATCTTATCCCTGAAAATAGCAGTACACGCCACACACAGTCCATGGACTGTGTGTGCACGTGTAGCATCCCTCTTTTTAGGGGGTCTTTTCAATTTTTATTTAATTATTTATTCAAACTTCTTTATCAGATAAAATCTAACAACCTGATAACTAATTAACAAATATAATTAATTATTTGAATAAATATTAATCTTTTAAATTCAAATCCAATTTGAACTTATCAAATTATTATCTCCCACTCAAATAAAGATATTTAATTAATTCTACCAATTAATTAAATCCAATATTTTTGAAAATAAATATTTAATTTATTATAATTTCAAAAATTATAATTAATTGATTATTTAATTAAATTTCAAAATTAATTTAATTATTTAATATAATTTCAAAAATTATATAATAATTAAATATTAATTAATTTTGTTAACTACAACTAATTTGTAATTAATTAATTAATCATTATTATCATATAATTGCATATTTTGCCTGAAGAACAAATTTCTTCTTAAATATATCTTTAAACTATTTTTCCCTTCATATCAACTCTTACCTTGAATAGTGCTGATAGAGCTGCAATGGGGACTTATGGACCTATAATTCCAAGCTCCAATAAATTTGAGATTATTAATTAAACTCTTTAATTAAATAATCTTAATTTGTTAATCTCATGATTATTCCACTCTAAATATGAGACTGCACTCTTGTAATTATAGACATTTCATTTACTGAGTACTTTATAATTATGAAGCGTCCATTGACATAATCATTGCATACAAATTGACCCTCTAATAATGGTTCATAATTAATCGGGAATAAAATTACCGTTTTACCCTTTTAATTATTTCTTGTTTCCTTAAGTACCATTGACTTTACTAGTGAAGGTTAATTCATAACTAAATTATGAATTTGAGCTCAATAACCTTTCAGTCCTAAAACTCAACCCTTAAGAGAACCATCATTCAATCTCTTGCGAGAAGGCATAGATTCCATATCTGTATACTATGTCCCTAGCCATCTACATTAATGAGTTCCTAAAACAAATGTTTCTAGCCTGATCATTCTGACATGCCCTAACGAGTGAATCAAAGAACTCATATAACATAAACACGAGTTCATAGTAACTTCAGAATTAAGATGTATTTGTATATGATCATCAGTTGATATATTTAATTAATACTTCAAAACGGTATTTAACTAAGTATTAATAAACATATCTAGTCCAGTTCTATATATTCTCTAATATATAAAGCACCTCCACTAAAGTGTCCTACCACACTAGTGATCTGGATCTAGATCACATGTCTTCATAATACTAGTGGACCGTACTTGTAGTAATTAATCTAAAGATTCCATAACTTTATTTTACTGTGAAATATTCAAGTTCATTTATCTCAAACACAATCCTCTCGTACCAATACGTGTTTGAGATCACATATATGAATTTAGGAATTTTTCTGATATTTACATAATATTAACACAGAATAATATAGTGCACAAAATATATGCATAACAAATTCAATTCATTTATTTATTTCATAAAACAATGTCTACTACATATGCTTTCAGGGCACAATTCCCAATAATTTTCCCTAAAGTTTGCCATAATATCTCGAAAAATGAGGAGGGGATTGAACAAGATGTATATTGAATACTTGAAGGAAAAAAGTAAAGAGTGGAACAAAGAACTTGTCAAAATGAAGAAGACTCATGAAAGCATCAAGAAGATGATTATGGATGATGAAGAAGGAGAATCTTCAAAGAAAAAGATAAAGGGAAATGAAGAGTAGATTTTAAGTTAGAGAATATTAATTATTTGTATTTTTTTTATTTTCTGCTTAATTTTTAATATGAACAAATATTTTAAGTTTCTCATTAAAAAGTTTAAAATTTATTGGTTTTCTTATCATTATTTAACATCTTACAAAATTATATTTAATATAGTGAAATTTGAAAACAAAAATAATGAAATTTAAAAAAATGATTATTGTCATTTAATAATAAAAAATCTTTATTTTACCCAATAAATAATTAAGGAATGTGATTTAATATTCAATGAATATATGACCATTAAAAATATACCTAATTGGTTTCCAAAAGTTGTCTTTTTTTCATACACCATTTCAATAAAATATGAACAATTTTTGAAAAATATAGGTGGCCGAATAATACCCTATATTTTCAAAAATAGGATTAACCACCTCAAATTTAATAGATGCAATTATTGGTATCATACATGCACATTAAATGAAAAGTGGAAATATGCATGTATTTGAAAAGTTGCAATTACTCATTAAATATATTATTTTCATAAACAAACAATTAAAAAATCTTTTTTCATAACCCTACACAACATCTTATTAGGCTATATATATTCTAAAGTAGATTAAATAGTTTTCAAAAAATATATATATTTATCTCTTCATCTGTCTCTCTAGAAAATTCATATATCTCTTCTAAATAATTTTTCATTATTATGGAAGACTTTATAACTTTCCAAGTACCTATTCTTTCAATGATTGAATTGTTGGAACACCAATCATCCATCGTCAAAACATTTGCCAAAGAAGGAGACTTCTCAAAGCGAAAGTAAATCGGAGTCTGAAATTGTCCTTTTTGTCGAGAATCAACGACAAAGAAGAAAATTTTTGACTTCTCTTATGGTTAAAAATTATTCTCCTAATAAATGTATTAGCCGAAATATGGGTTAAAAAATATAATTTAATAAATTTGATTAAATGCTAGGATATAAATAGTTGGTTAGAGTGTTTGAATTTGAAATTGTGCATTTAATATATAAGATATATTCAATATTTAATTATTCAAACTAATAATTAGTGCAAACCCTAATTATGAAAATTAATTAAACTTTCCCAATTCTCAAAACTATATTTATTTTTTTAAAAAAATATTTATTCTCTCTAATATTTTGTTGTAGCCGAAATATGGGTTTATACAAATATTAATTTAATAATTTTTTTATTTATTACTAAGATTTTGATAGTTGGTTAGAGTGTTTGAATTTGAAAATGTGCATTTAATATTTAAGATATATTCAATATTTAATTGTTCAAATTAATAATTAGTGTAAACTCTAATTATGCAAATTAGTTCGACTTTCCTCATTCTCAAAACTATATTTAATTTTTTTTTTTAAATTATTCTCTCTAATATTTTGTTGTAGCCGAAATATGGGCATATAAAAATATTAATTTAATAAATTTTGATTTAATACTAAGATTTTGATAGTTGGTTAGAGTGTTTGAATTTGAAAAGGTGCATTTAATATTTAAAATATATTCAATATTTAATTGTTAAAAATAATAACTAGTGTAAACCCTAATTATGCAAATTAGTTCAACTTTCACAATTCTTAAAACTATATTTAATTTAAAAAAAACAGTTATTCTCTCTAATATTTTGTTGTAGCCGAAATATGGGTACATAAAATTTTAATTTAATAAATTTTGATGTAATACTAAGGTTTTGATAGTTGGTTAGAGTGTTTGAATTTGAAAAGGTTCATTTAATATTTAAGGTATATTCAATATTTAATTGTTCAAAATAATAATTAGTGTAAATCCAAATTATGCAAATTAATTGAATTTTCACAATTCTCAAAACTATATTTAATTTTTTTAAAAATAAAACAATTATTCTCCTAATAAATGTAGTGGCCGAATATGGGTTTAAAAAAATAATTTAACAAATTTTGATTAAATGCTAGGATATAGATAGTTGGTTAGAGTGTTTGAATTTGAAAATGTGCATTTAATATTTAAGATATATTCCATAATTTAATATATTATTGAATATTTCCCAAAAAAATCCCTAAGGAAACCGAAATTCTATATAAAAGAAACTTTGAAAAGGTTGCATTGCTTCATGATACAGTTGTATTGTCCTATATATTCTACATTTCAAAAACAGATAGAAAAAAGAAACACCTTTATATTTGGTTAGAGTTAGAATAGATGTTGAACATGGAAGAATTCATTACCTTTCAATTACCAATTCTAGTTATGATTGATGTATTAAGGGAGCAATTGTCAATAATAGAAACATTGGCCAAGGAAAGAGACTACCCTGTCCCACGGAGCAACGTTTGTGATCTTATCAACTTCTCCATCGTCCAACAAGAGAAAAGAGCGGAGTTAACCAAGCTTATGGTCAGAAACTTGATGTTAGAGATCCAAATTTGGAATGAAGAAATGGTAAAAGTTAAGATTGGTGAACAACGAATCTTCGAAGTTTTAATAGGCGGTGACAAAAACTCTTTGAAAAGTATATGAAGATGCTAACAGATGATGAAACAATCAAAACTACAAAGCAAGGTCAATAGATTTCTAAGAGTTTTATTACAATTGTTATAGTTTTTTATTGATGTATTTTTTTTAAAATGTTTTTTGTTTAGTTTATGATTAATATAATAATGTTGACCTTGCTGTTTTTTGTTTAGTTTTTAGTTTCTTTAAATGTTATAGTTTTTTCTGGATGTATTCTCAATACTATGATTAAATTACTTCTCCTATTTTGAAATTTATTAACTCTCCAAATTTTCAATACCATATTTAAAATATATTTTAAAAAAAAAATAATTAGCTCTATGTAGCCGAAATATATTATAAAAAATATATAATTTTATATAATGAATTAAAAATATTTAAAAAATAATAATTAGCCCTATTTTTTTGTAGCTGAAATTAATTGTAAAAAAAATATAATGACTCTAAACCCTAATTATGCAACTGAATTAACTTTCACAATCCTCAATACCATATTTAAACTATTTAAAAAAAAAACAATAATTAGCCCTATTTTTTGTAGTCGAAATTAATTATAAAAAATATATAATGACTTTAAACCCTAATTATGCAAATAAATTAACTTTTCTAATTCTCAATACCATATTTAAACTACTTTTAAAAAAAAAACAATAATTAGCCCTTTTTTTGTAGCCGAAATTAATTATAAAAAAATATAATGACTTTAAACCCTAATTATGCAAATGAATTAACTTTTTCAATTCTCAATACCATATTTATAATATTTTAAAAAAAACTATAATCAGCCCTTTTTTTGTAGTCGAAATTAATGATAAAAAAAATATATTTTTATATAATTATTTATTTATTAAATGTTAGGATATAGATAGTCTTTGAATCTTTCAATTTGAAGAGGTGCATTAACAATTCCCACTTCTCAATACCATATTTAAACTACTTCTCTTCTATTTCAAAATTTATTTTTTAAGAAATAATAATGACTTTAAACCCTAATTATGCAAATGAATTAACTTTCCCAATTCTCAATACCGTATTTAAACTATTGTTTTAAAAAAAACAATAATTAGCATTATTTTTTTGTAGCTGAAATTCATTATAATAATAAAATATAATGACCTTAAACCCTCATTATGCAAATGAATTAACTTTTCCAATTCTCATTACCATATTTAAAATATTTAAAAATAATAATAATTAGCCCTATTTTTTTGTAGCCGAAATTAATGATAAAAAATATATTTTTATATAATTAATTATTTATGAAATGCTAGGATATAGATAGTGTTGACCCTCGAATTGGTCAACGACACGGAGTCAAGTAAAACGATAGAAAACAAGATGAAATCAAGACGAAAAGATAAACAACACAAAAGATTTATAGTGGTTCGGCCCCAATAAAATAGTAATGACCTACGTCCACTTAGTGTTCTTATTGATATAAAATCCCAACAACTGTGATCAATGAACTAAGGGTTCATGAGTTTCACAAGCTCTCGGATGAATACAATCGTGGTGGATAAAAACACTCTATTTCTCTCTTAGAATTCTAAAGTTCAAAAGTTAAGAGTCCAAAAGTCCCCTCTCTTGAGCCTTTTGATTCATATTTATAGACTCAAGGAGTTCTACATGGGCCAACGGGCCTTAATTAAATTTAATACAGGTGTATCTAAGTAATAATGGAAATTACAATTAATGTGTAATTCTAAGATTACATATCTGAAGGAAATAAATGAAAATATGCGACTAGACTGGTCGCCCATAATTATGTTGTTTGATGAGCCAATTCTCTTCTGGTCGATGGTCGAACAGACCATACTTACTTAAATTGCCATGTGTATCCCACGTGTAGGCTAATTCTGCCACATCATCAAGTAGTCCATTTTTGGGTAAACATTTGCCCCCCCCCCCCCCCCCCCCCAAGTTTATTTTACTACAACTAGCATAAAGTAAACTTAACTGACCGACCTTCCCTTTGACCTGTCATGTCTGTCAGCACCCTTTCGAAAAAGTAACTAATCATGTTGTTGCAGTTTCCCGCTAACATGCTTCCCAACGTTTTGAAAACTTACCCCCTATCATTACCTTTTTATATGTGCCTCGATCAATATAAATAACCCATTCTTTTAACTTTTCACTTTTTACCACTCTTCTTTTCCTTAAGATTTATGAAGAACAAAGCAAGACAAACTCAGAAAAACTTGCTGATCCAAGGTGTATCCATTCATCTCACTCATCAACGCTCGTGATTTCACTTCTATCTTCCATCCAAGTAAGTTTCTTGATCGATTCATCTCTGCTATATCGTGCAATGTTCACTTCTTCTTGTTTTCTAATATTCGGTATTTGAGTTTTTGAATGTTCTTGAGAAAAAATTATTTTGGGGTAATCGGGCTCGTAGGTAATAGCATGATAGGACATAAGTTTAAATTTGAAAAAACACTTAATGAGGCTTAGGAATTGGCTTGGGAAGTAGGATTACTAATTCAGGACGCAAAATCGAAGTAAAAATTCGATTTTTATGCACTCGAAAAAATCTGGGTTTTTCCCGCCTATTTTCGGAGTCGAAAAGTTTCCTTGAAAAAACTTTTCACTTTTGCTTTTTAATCCATTTTTCCAAACTATTCACATGTTTCTAGTGTTAACGTTAGAATGTTGCTAGTCGTATAATAGCTTATCTTTTATAAATGAGCAACGTTATCCCAACGTTTCCACTTCTCCTATCTTTTGGCCGTAGATTCCCATCTCCCCTTTTCTGTTCCCAGGTTTTCATGCATGATCCTTAGGGAGGTGAGAGGCCGATTGATGACGACTTGCTCGCACTACTTTTTAAGGATCAAGGACAGTCGTCGCTGCCTTTTTCAGAAGTCTCATTTTCTCAACACAACCCACCGACCAGACCTCCGACTAGTCAACTGAACATGGGTCGCGTGAAGTATATTGCTCATAGAAATAAGAGAATAGCCAACCCTCCTTCTAACCAGCCTGCCCCTCGCACCGAAGAGCCTTCTACAAATCCACAACCTGTAAACATTGTACCACCTGAAATCCAAACTAAAGCCCGACCTCACGACGGCCTTAGGCCAGAGGTCGAATGGTACGTTGCGCCTCCTAGCATCATTTCAGCTAGGATGGTAACTAACTATCTCAAGAAGTACATTCTTCCTGGGATAACCCTCATCAAACCTTCACCTGACCAGAGGGCAAACGTGCTTGGGGGTGCCTTCAGCGCCTGGTCGAGGTACCATATCTATAATGCCCCAAAATTCCTAATGGGTTTAATGGTTTGATTAGTAGGCCGGGAGGGCCATAATTGATTTATTATGCCATTTGTTATCCAGATTTCCGGATGGCGTTTAGATTGATGTCCTCGGGGAAGCAGAATTATCGATGTCTTTCACGGTAGGTGACCAGAGCTTGCGGATGGACAGAAAGGCTTCGACTCTCCCGTTTAGTGTCCGGATTACTCTTCCAAGCAAACACGACACGGAAAACTCGTCAACTCTCCCGGAATCCCGAAGGGGTATCCTTCGGGGAAGCCCCTTCCAGGAGAAGCTCTTCGAGTGGTCTCCGCAGAAACAGTTCCGTACCTCGCACGGAACAAAACCAAGCGGTCGAGTCATGGAGGAGGCGTATTTGGAATGATATCCACCTGACACAGGATCCCGCCTGACATGCCCGTCAGGTCAAAGCCGCACACATCCCAGCACGCCTAAGGGTACCTTTTCGCCTACTGTTCCGCTGACAATTTGGAAAAGACGGCTGACTTTGTGTGTTCCCCATACTTTCACATAAATATACCCACATAGAGTCTTGTAGCCATGCTACTACAGTAATTGTATCCCCTATTTATGGCTGGTGTAATTAAGACTCATGTACGTAGAGAAAAACCCTAATCCAAAACCCTAGCTATAAAGACCCCTTCATTTTACAAGAAGAGGGAGGGCGAACAAATCATATAGCAAGAACTCTACTAAAATCTCTCTAGCTTCATCTTCTTCAAGAGAACCCGAGAGAAACACTGTGAGTGTGTGAAGTTCTTGTACACCAGCCATCTTACTGTAACCTTTTCCAAGTATAATAACATCGACTCGTGGACTAGGGCTTGTTAACGCCTGAACCACGTAAAAACACTGTTTGTTTAGTTACATTTCAGCACTTCTACAGTTCTTATCTTTTTATTATTCTGTTTGTATTCGTTTCCGAAAAACTCGGTAAACATTTTGGTGCTTTCATTGAGAGCTGTAGGAAGTTGTTAGTCAGCTCTTTTTCTGTGTACGTTTTTTGTATTCACTTCGTGCTAAAGAGATGGTGACTACGAGAAAATCCGCAGTTGACAAAAATGCTAGGGTCAACCCCGATACTGTGATGGAAGCTGCTGCAAAAACCAAGGTCAGCGATGACATGAAGCTGATCGCCCTTCAATCGGGCCTTACTGTCGGCTCCCTGCTATGGGGGGAAATGCAAAGGAGACGGGCGGAAACGCTGTCCGAATTCATGTCAAAAGCTCAGGGAATCATCAACCTTGAGGATGCCTACCAGCAGGCCTTTGGAGTTCCCCCGGCTCCAACGCCTTCCGTGACTGCGCCGAGCTTTGCTTCGCAAGCTCCCGCACCAGCCCTCACGCTTCCAGGAGCCCAATTCACTCCAAGTGTGTATGGGCCTTCTGCGTCTGCTCAGACGCCGAGTCAAACCCATTTCTCTGGGTACGGAGCTGTACAAACCGGATGTAGTATCGCTCCTGGCATGCCGCAGCCGCAAGCGGAAGGCCCAGAACGAAATTTGAGCCAATCGCGGAGCAAACGAAGCGGAAGAAACTCCAACCGGGGAGACCATTCAAAGAAACCCCGGAAGGACTATGAGCCCAAGTTCACGGAATATACCAGTTTGATAGACTCGCGAGAGAATGTCTATCGGGCGACCTGTAATATGGTCAACTACAGGAAGCCCCCGAAAGTGTCTCACGGAGGAAGGCGTCCGCGAGACTCCAATAAGAGGTGTGAGTTCCACGGAGACGTGGGGCACACCACGAACGAGTGCCTTCAGCTGAAGGATGAGATCGAGTCCCTGGCAAGAGCGGGACACCTCGGTCAGTGGGTGAGGATACCCATTATCTATCCCGGACAGGGGGTAGTTCACGGAGCTGCATATTCCCCGGGACAGAGGGGGACCGCTAGCGCTCCTGGAGCCGGTCACCCCCAAGCTCCCGGGTCTCAGTTCCCAGCGCTTCCTGCTCCACCCGCTCCGGCACCCATTGCCTTGTTGGCTCCAGGACCGGGCAACCCATATCCGCCCGGCCTTGCTCCGCCACCCGTTGACAGACACATAGCCACCATTTTCGGAGGACCGCACCTTGCCGGAAGCACCCGCAACTCCCAGAAGAGGTACTTGAGGGAGTTAGAACACACCGGGGAGATGTGCGCCTTGGTTCAATCACCCGCTCAACGTCCCTGAATGATGGACCTTCCCATCACCTTCATGGAGGACGATGCTCGACATGTGCACTTCCCCCACAACGATCCCCTCGTGGTGGAAGCCCAAATTGCCAATAAGAAGGTCTCACGGATCTTGGTCGACAACGGAAGCTCCGTAAATATCCTCTTCAAAGCGGCCTTCCATGCGATTGGATTAACCGAGACAGACCTGACCCCATGCCCCATCCAGCTTCAAGGGTTCAATGGGGATGCACTCATGCCATTAGGAAAAATTCAACTTCCAGTCACCCTAAGGGGAGAAAGCGACGCTTGTGCCTTCAAGCACAGCACATTCGTGGTGGTCGACTGCCCCACGACGTATAATGCCATCCTAGGCCGACCGGTCCTAATAGATTGTGGGGCCATAACCTCGATACGCCACTTATGCTTGAAGTTTCCATGCGACGATGGGCGTATCGGCACTCTCCGAGGAGATCAGCGAAGTGCACGAAGCTGTTATAACGTCTCCGTCCGATCCGTCTACACGGTCCAGGAGACGGTTGCTGCCATTCCTTTGGTGGAAGAATTACCAGAAACTGGGGGTGCTCAAGAGGCATACTTTGACGAACTCGACCCAAGAGTGGGAATCGAGAAAGCAATAGAGCCGATGGAGGAAGTCGAAGAGGTGATCCTCAACCCGGGAGATCCCACCAAAGTCATTCAGGTGGGGAAAAACCTGCCGTCGGCCATTCGAGATAAGATCGTGGCCACTGTGAAGACTAATCAGGATATCCTGGCATGGTGCCACGCTGATATGACGGGGATTAATCCTAATGTTGCGTGCCACGCACTCAACATAGACCCATCTGCAACTCCAATTCGCCAAAAGAGGAGGCCGTTAGACCCAGTGAGGGCCGAAGCCGTCAAAGCTGAAGTGGACAAGTTGATGTCCATAAGCTTTCTCCAGGAGTCACACTATCCCGTGTGGTTGGCCAACCCAGTTCTGGTCCCGAAACCCGATGGGTCCTGGAGAATGTGCATTGACTTCACGGACCTAAACAAAGCCTGCCCGAAAGATTGTTTCCCTCTTCCGCGAATCGATCAGATGGTAGACGCTACTTCCGGGTACGAACTCTTATCCTTCATGGATGCGTACTCCAGATACAACCAGATCAAGATGCATGTCGCGGACCAGGAACACACCAGCTTCCTCACGGACAAAGGTGTCTACTGTTACGTGGTCATGCCTTTCGGTTTGAAGAATGCTGGGGCGACGTACCAGCGTCTAGTAAACAGGATGTTCAAGGACCAACTGGGGAGGAACATGGAAGTGTACGTGGACGACATGTTGGTAAAGTCCAAGACCTCCGGGGACCACAGTGACGACCTTGAGGAAGCTTTCGCCGTGATCCGAAAGTACGGAATGAAACTGAATCCAAAGAAATGTACTTTCGGGGTCTCGTCTGGGAAGTTCCTCGGTTTCATTGTCAGCTCCCGCGGAGTGGAAGCCAACCCTGAGAAAATTAAGGCGTTCATAGATATGCCTTCCCCCCGGAAGCATAAGGATGTCCAGAGTGTTACCGGAAGGATAGCTGCTCTCAGTCGCTTCGTATCCAAGGCCACTGACAAGTGTATCCCCTTCTTCAACGTGTTGCGAGGAAACAAAAAGTTCGAGTGGACCCCCGAATGCGAAGCAGCCTTCCAACACCTCAAGGAACATTTAACCCGAGCTCCCATTCTGTCCAAACCTGTCGAAGGAGAGGCGTTGTTCTTATACTTAGCCGTGACTGAGCACGCAGTGAGTGCCGCTCTCGTCCGGGAAGATGGCCGTATCCAGCTCCCTGTGTATTATGTAAGCAAGAGGTTATTGGACGCCGAGTCCAGATATTCAATGATCAAAAAACTCTCCCTCTGCTTGCTAATTGCTTCACGGAAGCTGAGGCCATATTTCCAGGCGCACACCATCAAAGTACTCACCAACCACCCTCTCCGACAAGTCTTGCAGAAGCCCGAGTCTTCTGGCAGATTGCTTAAATGGGCCATGGAGCTGAGCCAGTTCGACGTCCACTACCAACCACGTGTTTCCATAAAAGGTCAAGCTCTCGCGGACTTTATTGTGGAATGCTCGGGAATGAATGTCCTCCCGGAAGATCCTGTCCCGGAACTTCCCACATGGAAGGTCTATGTAGACGGAGCCTCAAATGAAAAAGGAGCTGGAGCAGGGGTCATCCTAATATCTCCCCAAGGGCATCAGCTCCAGAGCGCCATCCATTTCGCATTCCCAGCATCCAACAACGAGGCAGAACACGAAGCCATGTTAGCTGGATTACGACTGGCCAGAGAAGTCGGAGCCCAAAAAATCGAAGTATACAGCGACTCCCTACTTGTGGTAAACCAAATATCCGGGGAATACCAGACGAAAGGCGAAAGAATGGCTGCCTACGTGTCTCTCTCCCGCGACCTACTGCAGCATTTCAAAGGCTACCAAATCCGCCAGGTCCCCCGGGACCAGAACTCACTCGCGGACACGCTGGCCAAGCTTGCAACGGACCCGGAGATTGAACAGTATGGCCTAGTCCCCATCGGGCACTTAGAAGCCCCCAGTACTGAGACACGAAGGATAAACGCCATCATCGACCATTCCCATTCCTGGATAGGGCCCATCCTCAGATTTCTCACCACCGGAGAGCTCCCCACTGATAAAGCTGACGCAAGAAAGCTCCAGTATCAAGCTCCCCGATACGTGGTTATGGATGGAAAGCTTTACCGCAGGGGGTTGTCCATACCCTTTCTTAGGTGTGTTGCCGGAACCGAAGTCAGCGCCATCATCCATGAGGTTCACGGAGGCTTCTGTGGCGATCATACCTCCGGGCTGAGCCTCTCCAAAAAGATCCTTCGACAAGGATACTTCTGGCCCACCATGAAGAAGGATTGTGTGGAATATGTCAGGAAATGTGAGCAGTGCCAGAGGTACGCCAAGGTTCCGCGAGCTCCACCTACAGAAATTACCTTAATGACCAGCCCCTGGCCGTTCGCCGTTTGGGGCATTGACCTAGTAGGTTCCCTCCCAACTGGAAAGGGTGGAGTGAAGTATGCCATAGTCGCGGTAGACTACTTCACCAAATGGGCTGAAGCTGAACCTATGAACACGGTCACATCTAAAAAAGCACTGGACTTTGTCATCAGGAATATAGTGTGTCGTTTTGGGCTTCCACGAAAAATTGTGTCCGACAACGGAAAGCAATTTGACAGTGAACACTTCACGAACTTCTGTGCTTCGCACGAAATTATCAAAAGCTTTTCCGCAGTCGCCAGACCCCAGGCTAATGGGCAAGTGGAGGCTGTAAACAAAATACTAAAGACCACGTTGAAGAAAAAACTCCAAGCCTGCAAGGCTCACTGGCCGGAAGAACTTCCGCGAGTACTTTGGGCCTATCGCACAACAGAGAGAACTTCGACGGGGCACACGCCTTATTCCATGACCTTCGGTTGCGAGGCCGTCATCCCAGTAGAAACTATGATCCCCTCTCACAGGCAAGATACCTACGACCCTACCCGGAGCCATGCCCTTCTCCAGGAGTCCTTGGACATGATCGAAGAGCTCCGGGAGCAGTCGCAGGTCCAACTAAAAATGTACCAAGGCAAGGTAGCCCGACACTTTAACACAAGAGCAAGAGCCGTACATTCGAAGTTGGGGATCTTGTCCTACGGAGAGTATTTCCTGCTACGCAGGATCCGGGAGTGGGAGTCCTCGGACCCAACTGGGAAGGCCCCTACGAAGTCCAAGAAAAAGGGGGCCACGGGACGTATCACTTAAAGAGACTCGACGGATCTAAAGTCCCGCGCGCCTGGAACGCGGAGCACCTCCGCCGTTACTACCAGTAGGCCCCGGACCATCTAGTCGGAAGTCCTTGGTGAAATTAGCAAAAGTGAAAAATGTGGAAATAATCCTCCCTGTTGTAAAACTCACGCCTAGCAGGCTAATGTAATGAAACACGGAGAGATTCACTCCGCTTTTACTGCACTTTTCATCCCTATGTTCAAAGCTGCGTTTTAACAAGTGACCACGCGGTCCGGAGACGTCCGGACCCCACGCTCACTTGGGGGGGTATACATGGCTAAGGCATAGCCATACGCCCCTTGAACAAAACGTACACAGAACACCACTATTGTGCTAGCATTGTGTTTGAAATTTTTAAATTGTTTGAAATGTTTAAATTGTTAAGCTTAGGTTTATTTGTTGCCATGAACATGCTTGCATTACGTGTCCTATGTGCATTATGTGCTTATGTGAAAATTGCCATGAAAATGCCTGCCATTATGTATCATGAAAATTATCTCCTGTGTAGCCCAGCGATGGACAGGACTGGGGGTTGAGGCACGTTCATAGAGCCACGCCGAAACACCCCCAACTCCCTGACAAGTCCTTTGCAGAATACTCCGCGATCGCTGTAGAGCTTTGCTTCGCAAGCTCCAGCTCCGGGTCCCGCAAGGCGAAAGATGGCAAGATCCGCGATCGCTGTAGAGCTTTGCTTCGCAAGCTCCAGCTCCAGGTCCCGCAAGGCAAAAGATGGCAAGATCCGCGATCGCTGTAGAGCTTTGCTTCGCAAGCTCCAGCTCCGGGTCCCGCAAGGCGAAAGATGGCAAGATCCGCGATCGCTGTAGAGCTTTGCTTCGCAAGCTCCAGCTCCGGGTCCCGCAAGGCGAAAGATGGCAAGATCCGCGATCGCTGTAGAGCTTTGCTTTGCAAGCTCCAGCTCCAGGTCCCGCAAGGCAAAAGATGGCAAGATCCGCGATCGCTGTAGAGCTTTGCTTCGCAAGCTCCAGCTCCGGGTCCCGCAAGGCGAAAGATGGCAAGATCCGCGATCGCTGTAGAGCTTTGCTTCGCAAGCTCCAGCTCCGAGTCCCGCAAGGCGAAAGATGGCAAGATCCGCGATCGCTGTAGAGCTTTGCTTCGCAAGCTCCAGCTCCAGGTCCCGCAAGGCGCAAGATGGCAAGATCCGCGATCGCTGTAGAGCTTTGCTTCGCAAGCTCCAGCTCCGGGTCCCGCAAGGCGAAAGATGGCAAGATCCGCGACCGTTGTAAGCCTTGCTTCGCAAGCTCCAGCTCCGGATCTCACAAAATAATGCATGGCGAGCTCCTCGACCATTGCAAGTTTCAGCTCCAGGAGCAGACATGGTCGATCCACCACTCACAGCAGGCCTTGCTTCGCAAAGCCCCTGCTCCGGGATCACACCTGGTGGGCGTGGCGATTTCCCCAACAGCAACGAGCCTTGCCTCGCAGGGCTCCATGCCAGGTCCCTGAAGTCAGCCACCATGAGGTTCGCAACAACGGTTAGTTTTGCTTCACAAAGATCTAACCTTAAGTCTAGCGACGCTCACCAAAAGAACTCCCGTTCCAAACCATGGAACGGCTCACCTTAGCAATCCCAGCGAACAGTATAACTACAAGTCCCGGGATTGGCTATCTTCCTTAGGAAAGCTAAAATATGGTGAAAGGAGCCTGGCCGTTGGAACCAGGAAACCTTCGTAACCTAGAAACTACGTGGGAAAAGACATCAGCCGTTAGAGCTTCAAGTGGGAAGTGCATAGGTTTTGGCCGTTGGAACCAAAACCTCTTGCGCCCCTACAACAGTTTCTACCGTATAAAAGTCTACCCTAAGCGCAAAGATAAATAAAGAACTCGGCAGAAAGGAAAGGAGAATGCTATAATTATGGCAAATATGTCCGCAATGAAAAACTCAAAATGAAAAATAATTAAAGATAAAACCCCTTCAAGCATTGGGGGTAGCTGCAGCTTCCACGACCGCGGCTTCGGGGGCATCGGCTTCAACTGAGGCTAGCGGAGTCGGCTCATTGGAAGGCAGAACTTTGTCACGGGAAGGTTCAGAGGTCCCTGCCTCTCCGGGATCTCCCGCCTCAGGGGCTCCAGCACGTTCGTCAATGTTGTAAGTTTGGACGTACGCCTCTGGGCCTTGATCCCACACGAGTAGCTTCTCCCTCATGGCTTCGGCATCATCTCCCAGATAACCTAGTACCTACGGGTTCACTTTCCAGAGTTGATGCATGAGGACCACATGCGATATATTAATCATCCTGTTCAGTATCACCTCAGCATCCTCCTTCTCCTTCAAGCGCTCCGCCTCGGAGGTTGCCAGCTGTGCCTCCGCGACAGTTAGTTGAGCCCTCAATTTTTCCATTTCGGCCTTGGAGGCATCCCGCTCTCCCTTAAGAGAATCAATCTCCTTGCGCTGCTCCTTGTTTTGGTTCAGCACGGATTGCTTCTCGGTCACATGCCCCCTGGCAGTGAATTGTAAGGCTCCGATCTCTTTATCCTTCTCGGCGATCCCCAACTCCAGCATAGACACGAGATCCCTGCTCCTCTTGTGAAGTTGCTCCTCCTCGTGCAGCTTATTTTAAAGAGTGGAATATTCCCCTTGCTGCTTAAGGACGAGATCATTTTTCGCTTGCAAGCGGGCTTCCAAAGTATCCTTCTCCACCCTGGCTTGGGACAGCTCTTCCCGGAGCTTGGAGTTTTCGGCCTTCATCTCATCCGACCGCTGTCTGAACTCATTCTCTGCCTTGGCCCGGTACTCTTGGTATTTGGCAAGATATTTCTTGTCCGCCTCTTCCTCAGCCGTGCGCCGGACCTGATCAATCTTCTCCGAAGCCTCCAAGGCCTGTTGGGTCAGTTTTTGCTTCTCCGCCTCTAAGGCCTGGCGAGCCAGCTGGCTCTCCTCCAGTTGAACCAGAACTGCACCAACCTCCCGGAACGAGCGTTCCGCGATCATAGAGGCCTACAAGGAAAGATAACAGAATGAGTTAAGCAGAACCAAATGTGCTAAGACAAGTGATCCCAAAACGCAACTGACGGCCTACCCCGGACAGTTGCTGCTTCACAGCGTGTGTCAGCAACAGCGGATCCTTACTGCTACTGATGGCCCATTTCTCAGAATTAAGCTCGCACAAGCTCAGGGCCATGTCCTCCATCATCTCAGCTCCGAACGGCGCCAATGCACGTCCGAGCCTAGGCACCAGCCTCTTCTCCAAGGCTGGGCCATCCAAAACCGCTCCGGCCGAGTGAAGGGATCTCACCCCCTCGGCCAGCTCAGCTCTCTTCACGGCAGACAAGTTATCTGCCCTTCCCTGAGTGACAGCCTTCTCCGCCTCTAACCGCCTCTTCAAAAAACTATCGGCCCGTCTTACACCCTCCAGGAGGGCAGCGGGGGAAACTGGTTGGCTTCCGAGGGAAGTGGAACTTCAGGCCAGGCAGAGGAAGGTTTGTTTGCTGAGAAGAAGGAGACCCCGAAAGGTTGGACTCCCTTTGGGCTGGAGGAGGAGGAAGACGGGGTATTAAGGCCCCAGTCTGTTGCTTTTGCTGCTGCGGCAGCGGAAGTAATTGCCCTTGTTGCTGCTGCTGGTTTGGATGTTGTAGTTGCTGCCGCTGTGGCGTTGGTGATTGTCTATGTTGTTCTCGTTGCTGTTGCTGTTGCCTTCGACCAGGAGAAGAGTGTCTAAGGCGTTTCTTCTTAGCGCCCTCAGCATCATCTCCGGGACGCTTGCTCACCCCAGTTGTCTTCACGGGGAACACAAGCCCTTCCCCGTCGCTGCTGCTACTCGAGACCATCATAGTCTCGGAAGGCCCGTCGGCAGGAGACTTCTCTACCCTCGGAGACGCTTGCGCCTCGCCACTTGTCTTCTTGGGGGAGGCAGCTTTACCTCCCCTACCAGCCTTGGTCTTCCGTCCTTTCCCCGTGGACGGGTCTTGGCTAGTGGCAGCCTTCTTAATGAGCAAAGTAACCCTCCCCAACATCTTGGCTTCTGGATACTCTGCAAGAAACATACAAAGCAAGGTTAACGAACCAACAAGCAATGAGAAAGAAGATAAGCGGAAGACAAGACAATCAACAACATAAAAGCACAAGCAAGCCCGCCAGCAGGGAACAAGAAACAAGAAAAAGAAAAGTTTGAAAGGGACGACCATGCACGAGAAACGTGGATGGCCTTCCCCGAGCAAAACAAAACATCGCTTCCTGCTCCAGGAAGCTCCCATACTCCTTGAAGTCCGGGAATGACATGCTGAGGGAAGAAGGGTCAACCATGATGACACCTTCTGGCAGACTACCGTCACTCAGACACCCGAGGAGCTCATCTACCCTATCGCAATATCTGTCGAAGGGTATCCTACGCGGATCTAGCCTAAGGAAACAGGGATCAAACCCCATCTGAGAGGTCCGGGAAACTTCAGACAGGCTAGGGGTGTGGATCAATCGAAAACTAGTCTTACCTCTCCCGGAGGTACTAGCCCCCGGAGCCCCTTCGTTAGGGTAAGCCGCGGCGTGGCGAGCCTCGATCTCCTCTTCCTCCGGCTGGGGGTCGGGGAACCTCTCCGCCCAACTAGGAGATAAAGTATTTTCGTCCCGGGCTGCTTCGGTGATCACCTTGGACAGCTCCAGGGCAATCTGCTCCCGGATGTCAGCTGACACCTGACTTTGCCCCCTGCCACTCACTGGCTCAATGTTTTGGAAAAAGGCGAGTAGCCCATACTCCCTCAGCGATTCGGAGGTCACAAGTCCCTCCACTTTCAACTCTTCCTCAGAAAGCCCTTCGTAGAACTTGGACCTCCTTATCATCTCCGCGCAGCGAGGTGTCCGCGGAACGACTTCTGTAAAATTCAAATACGAGCATTAGAGATCCTACCAAAAGGTAAATCAAACGCAAAGAAACAAAGTTGAAAAGAAGAGGAAGGAGCACTTACCAGGGATTTTGAAGTCCAAAGATAGGGCTGGCACCCTCTTCAGCGGAAAGCCAGTCGTCAGGAACCAGTACTCCCGGAGGTCTGGAACCCTCGCGGTATGACAGGTGGGGCACATCACGTCCGGGTGCCTTTCCAGCCTGTAAAACCCCACCTTGTCTGAATGACCCCTCATAGGCAGAGACTTCAACCCGTAGAAGTACAGCACCTCCTCCGGGGTAGGAGCTTCCAGTTTCTGGGACTTGCAAAAGATGAACCACCCCGCTAGGAGCTTGTAGCTGGGAGGAATCAACTGGAAGGGGGCAATCCCCACCTTCACACAGAAATTGGCGAAGTAACTCTTTAGGGGCAAGTGCGCCCCACACATTATGTGTGCCCAGCTCCAGGCACCAAAGCCCTCGTGACTCTGGCTAGCCGACTCGCCCAGCACCGACAGACGGTGCCACATCAGACCTGGGATGTTCTTCAGGCCTGCCTCGGAGGAATACAGCTCCAGCATGCCATAATTCCTGAAAAGGTTCGACTTTTGGTCCATCTCCCAGATTGAACTATTGGAAGTCGGTGGGCTAGTCGCGACCACTTTCGCATTTCCTTTCCCCTTTGCACCAGCGACAGGGGAACCCTTCTCCTGGGCAGAATCAGCCTCCCCCACAGCAAGGAGTTGTTCCTTTGAGATGTTCGTCACTGGACAAAATAAAGAAAGAAGAAAACACTCTAAGCAGTCAGAACCCTTGTCATACCCTAGTGGTATCAAAGGCGTCGGGGAGACCCTCCCCGAAAACTGCTTGGAGAGGCTCCCACCGAGCTTACCGAGGGATTGGCACCATGCCACCCGAAGGGCAGCAAGGAACCAGACTCAGACTCCGAGCCTAAGCCCACCAAAAGAAGTGTTTTTCCAGAGAAAGACACCCTAAAGGCGTTCATGCTTATGCCCTAAAACAGCAAAACAAAGAACGACTTTCCAAACGCAAATCGTCAAAGCATGCAAAAAAGGCTACTTATCGACTCACATCAATCACATGCCTACCAAAGCCCTATTTACGCATGCACATAGGCGATAATGGCAGAAACCTCAACTCTAACAACTACCAACAACCTAAGGTTTGGGAGGAAAGAGCAAAGTAGAAATACTTACTGGTATTCGGGTAGTCGGAGGTTGAAGGAGTAACCGGATCACTGCACAGCACGATCGCGAGAAGTAAAAGCTGCAAAGACGAACGGCGATTCAAACCATGAACTTCGGCGAATAAACCCACTGCCAAATCAAAAGAAAAGTTTCTAGATCCCTTACCAAGAGAAGTGGCAAGTTCGAAGGAACGGAAGCTTGGAAGCCTGAGAGTTTGAAGGTTTGGAAATCTGAAAATCCGAAAGGTAGAGAATTTGAAAGCGTAAAGAGGAAGAAAGGTCCGTTCCCTCGTTTTGAAATCTGGAAAGAAGTCGTTTCGAATTCCTCAAATGGACGGTCCCGATCTTCCCATTCCGTGTGCATCAGATCCAACGGCTGGAGATGAAGCGACAATCCTATTTATGACTCCTCGGATGGGAATAAAGTATTTATTTCCCATCATTACACCACCTCGGGCCCGGAGTACCATTAAAAACCGTCAAATCATTACTCAGATGACTGACGCACGCATACTCAACCAGTCGCCTCACGCACACGTCTTGGTCGCAGAACCATTCCCAGCATGACACGTGGTCCTTGCCGCACTGGAGTACTTGAGTTCAAACAGAAGAAATTCCCTTTCTTTTTCATACTAACACTCAGGCGGGAAAAAGGAACCCTTCTGGGAACACAGAAGGTGGCCCCTCGCCTAATCTAAGAGACCGAAATACCCGGAGGACTGTACAAGCTCCCGGATCTCTCAAAGCTCCGTGACCTTGGGGGGTAAATGTTATCCAGATTTCCGGATGGCGTTTAGATTGATGTCCTCGGGGAAGCAGAATTATCGATGTCTTTCACGGTAGGTGACCAGAGCTCGCGGATGGACAGAAAGGCTTCGACTCTCCCGTTTAGTGTCCGGATTACTCTTCCAAGCAAACACGACACGGAAAACTCGTCAAATCTCCCAGAATCCCGAAGGGGTATCCTTCGGGGAAGCCCCTTCCAGGAGAAGCTCTTCGAGTGGTCTCCGCGGAAACAGTTCCGTACCTCGCACGGAACAAAACCAAGCGGTCGAGTCATGGAGGAGGCGTATTTGGAATGATATCCACCTGACACAGGATCCCGCCTGACACGCCCGTCAGGTCAAAGCCGCACACATCCCAGCACGCCTAAGGGTACCTTTTCGCCTACTGTTCCGCTGACAATTTGGAAAAGACGGCTGACTTTGTGTGTTCCCCATACTTTCACGTAAATATACCCACATAGAGTCTTGTAGCCATGCTACTACAGTAATTGTATCCCCTATTTATGGCTGGTGTAATTAAGACTCATGTACGTAGAGAAAAACCCTAATCCAAAACCCTAGCTATAAAGACCCCTTCATTTTATAAGAAGAGGGAAGGCGAACAAATCATATAGCAAGAACTCTACTAAAATCTCTCTAGCTTCATCTTCTTCAAGAGAACCCGAGAGAAACACTGTGAGTGTGTGAAGTTCTTGTACACCAGCCATCTTACTGTAACCTTTTCCAAGTATAATAACATCGACTCGTGGACTAGGGCTTGTTAACGCCTGAACCACGTAAAAACACTGTTTGTTTAGTTACATTTAAGCACTTCTACAGTTCTTATCTTTTTATTATTCTGTTTGTATTCGTTTCCGAAAAACTCGGTAAACACCATTAAACTATTATATGCATGTTTATGTGAATTATATTTTAAAATGATGTTAAATGCATGCATGTGGGTTCACATTTTATCACAAGGGCATTTTGGTAATTTGGCCCGTTGAGGGCGTAATTGTATATTTGTATGCATGTCGGTGATCTATTGTTGAGGCCACATTATAATGTGGATTTGTTCGAGCCATTCGACATGGACGATCTTTGAGTGCAAATTAGCGATTTGGTCATAACAGGATTAAGTTCGGGGCTCGGGGTGAGTGTCAGCGTATTTTGGTGATTAGAGTGTTGCCGGGAATTAAAGGGTAACGGGATATGAATTATTGGTATTTGAGAATTTTGGGAACAACAGGAATTGGAGGGTGTTAATTATGATTAACGAAATAGGCGGGAAATGACGATTTTACCCTTAGGAGTCTTTAGAAAACTTTATTTGACCTAGGAGTAAAAAGGTCTTTTCACCTTAAGATTGATATAAGCCATTGAAGGCTGTAGAAATTGGCCAAAATAGAGCATAGAAAACATCTCTCCCGTACCTCTTTATTTCTCCTTTTTCTTTTGGATTTTTGAGCTGTTCTTGAGGATTCAAGCTAGGGAAGTGGATCTTGAGGGCTTAGGATTATGTTCCACCATTGAAGAGAATCCTAAACTGAGATTGAGGTAAGTTTCTAGCCATTAAACTCTAGCTTTGCCCTATTTTTGGTTTGGTTTTCAACTTGGTTTTCGAGATTGGTTAAAGGGAATTGATGGGAGTTTTTGGCTAGGGTTACTTGGTTTGTGATGCTTAGGACATATGTAGATGGTTTTTGGGTTCATTTGGGACTTAAAATGAGGTTTGGAAGCTTTTGGTTCAGGTTGGAAATGGTGGAGTCGAAGGGGGAAAGTTTCAGGGCCATTCTGGCTAGGTGTAGCGCTACAACGCCCATAAGTGGGTGCTACAGCGCCCATAAGTGGGCGCTACAGCGCTTCTCAGGGAGGATTCTAGTTTGTCTTGGGCGCTGGGGCACTAGGGCATTTTTAAGGGTTTTTGGCTCGGGGTTTCAATTCCTAAGGCTCGAAATCGAATCTACTCACCGTTTGGGTACAATTCGGGGTCCCGGGAGTGAGGGTTAGGTCAAGACCCTTTCATTGTTGATTTTCATTAATGGAGGTTATAATTGGTTATGACTAGGTAATCACTAAGGAATCAAAAGGTCGATCATTCTCAAAGGTCGTTCTTTTACTATTTCTCACTCGAACCAGAGGTAAGAAAACTACACCCCGTTTGTGACATGGATGGTTATAATTGAGGCATGTTGAGTATTTAAATGTGGGCATTGATTGCATATCAAATGCTTAGCAAATATTTCTTACTTGTGAATGGCACTAACTTATTAGTCAGAATCGGCAATGATGTCAGATCCGTCTGTGAAGCTGTGACTTACTAGTCAAGTTCAAGAGCGGTACTGAGCACTGGTCATATGCTACTGACCTATGAGTAAGGAGTAACATAAGCGTCATGAACGCAGAGTCGATAAAATATTAGATCTAATCGACATCTGCATTGAATGGCTCATCATGAGCATTAATGTCGGACCGACCTCAAGTTCGATGAAAACTAAAAACGCTTGCCAAGTTCCATGACTAATTACATAGAGCCAGGGCCAGAAGGCCCAGGTGACTCCATCGTCACATGGCTAAGGGTATGGAACCCACACTACTAACCCCATGGTCACTCATTTTGTTTACATTGGTGACTCGCTCATCAGTCACTTATCCTATTTAAGCTAGTGACTCGACCACTCATTTGTAAAAGGTGTAGAACCCACATTAGTGACTTATAACATCAGTCACTCATTTGCTTGAGGCTATAAGCTCTGGATGATTATCATGATCATCATTTGATATTATATACATACAATATTGAGTTTTCTTGCTGGGCTTTGGCTTATTTGATATTATAGCGAGTTAAGCACGGTTCAAAGTTCACAGTAACGGTCTTGGAGTAACCAGGGCATTACAACTTGGTATCAGAGCATGACAAGGTTTAGGGTTCCTATAGACTGGTTGTGCATGTACACTCACCATTGAAGACAAGCTCGACTCATGGTTTGGTAACTATTTATGTGGTTATATATTTATCTGCTTAAATATAGTATAAATGCTTTACCTGTCTACATGACATTCCTTGATAAGGTTGTGCCTTGAATAATGCATCATCAACAAGAGCGTGCTTATTAGTATTGATATTGCCAGAACATACTTAATAGTATTGTTCATTGTGAATTATTATTTGATACATGTTAGATGCTAAATTCTATGATCATGTATCCATCTGTATATTTGTATAACTGTGGAATATGATAATTATCTGCTTGTTCTTGGATCGTGAGGCGGCAATAGGTTTAGTTATCACTGCCTGACTGGTCATATTGACTATTGCAGCAAGGTTTAAGTTGATAAGAATGATTCCAAGACAGACAGATTCATTAGTTGGCTAGGGTGATCAAGGCCAGAATAACAATCAGGGTCAAGAGAATGACCAGAATCAGATTCCACATCCAGCTCCTGAGAATTGGTAGCAATTATTTAATGATATGTAGGCCACAATATTGAGGCGGGGAGAAGAACTTTGCCTCCTGAAACAACAGCAGGTTCCTGTAGTAGCCAGTGTATCTGAGGCACCCCTGTATCGGTGCTAGCAGTTGAGTAAATGCCAGAGATTGGTAACAAATGGGAGCCTCTTTATGAAAGGTTCAGGAAGCAGCAACCTACAGTCGAGGGCAGTGCAGATCCTGCAAAGTCAGAACAATGGATGAGCATGATTACCACCATCTTAGATTTCATGAGGGTAACTGGTAATGAGAGAGTGGCTTGTGCCACGTATATGTTTCAGGAGAATGCCCGAATTTGGTGGGAAGTTATATCTCAGACCAGAAACATCAATGCCCTGAGTTGGGAAGAGTTTCTGACTCTGTTCAACGAGAAGTACTATAATGATGTCATCAGGGCAGAAAAAGCTGAGGAATTTATCAGGTTACTTCAGGGGAGTTTATCAGTGACTCAGTATGCCCTGAATTTTGATCGATTGGCAAAGTTTGCCATGGAGCCGGTACCCACTGACGGGACCAAAAGGGAGAGGTTTCTCGAGGGGCTATAGCCTAGATTTTCCCGGGATGTTCACATTACCACTGTGGCTATGGTTACTACCTATGCACAGGTGGTTGAGAAGGCACTCACAGCTGAGAGTGCAGAGAACAAGATTTGGTGAGACAATACAGCCAGAAAAGAATTTAGGAGGACAGGTTATCCATTTATGGGTTCTGGTAGGGGTTGAGGCCCCAGTGAATAGAAGAGGAAGGTTCGTGACACCTTCCCAGCTCCAGGTCCTGATAGGCAACCCCGTGGTATTTCAATGGGCCGCCAGAGTAGTAGTGAGGCCTGGAAGACTTATCCTGAATGCCCTAGGTGCAAGAGGCGTCATTTGGGAGAGTGTAGGGCAAGGGCCAACTTTTTATGTGGAGCAGTGGGTCATCTCAAGAAAGATTGCCCTAAGGAAAAAAAGGAAGAACCCAGAAAAGCAGATAGCTCGGTCCCAGCTCGAGTGTTCGCGTTGACACAAGTAGAGGCTGAGGCTTCACCCTCAATAGTTACAGGTCAGCTTCTTAGTGCTAGAACCCCTTTTAATGTTTTGATTGATTCTGGTGCTACACATTCTTTTGTTGCTAGTAGTATTATTGATAGATTGTGTAGACCCTGTGATTTTTATGCTGTGGGGTTTGGAACCTTGTTACCCACTAGAGAGTTAGTGGTATCCAGGAGATGGGTCAGATCTTTGCCAATGACAGTGGAGGGCAGAGAGTTGTCAATGGATTTGATAGAGTTGGTTATGACTGAATTCGATATGATATTGGGTATGGATTGGATGGAAAATTATGGGGCAACCATTAATTGCAGAAGGAAGATGGTCACCTTTGAGCCTGAAGGTGAGGATCCTTTTGTGTTTGTTGGTACTGTGCATGGACCTCGCATACCTATGATTTATTTATTGAGGGCTAGGGATCTACTGCAAGGAGGTTGTATTGGATTCTTAGCCAGTGTGGTTGATACCACCCAGGTCGTGCCAGTGAGACCAGAAGAGACCAGACTTGTTTGTGAATTCCTAGATGTGTTTCCAGAAGATTTGCCAGGGTTGCCACCGCACAGAGAAATTGAGTACATTATAGAACTGGCACCAAGGATGGAGCCAGTGTCTAGAGCACCTTATAGAATGGCCCCAGCTGAGTTGAAAGAATTAAAGGTACAATTGCAGGAACTATTGGATTTGGGTTTTATCAGACCTCGCTTCTCACCTTGGGGTGCGCCAGTTCTGTTTGGTTCTCTGAGGATGTGTATTGATTACATAGAACTGAATAAGCTAACAATTAAGAACAAGTATCATTTTCCAATGATAGATGATCCGTTTGATCAGTTGCAAGGTAAAAAGGTATTCTCAAAGATCAACATTCGTTATGGTTATCATTAGTTGAGGGTCAAGGAGGGAGACATAGCGAAGACTGCTTTTTGCACCAGGTATGGGCATTATGAGTTCTTAGTCATGTCTTTTGGATTGACTAATGTCCCAGATGCTTTTATGGATCTGATGAACAGAGTGTTCAAGGATTATCTGGACCAGTTTGTGATTGTCTTCATCGATGATATCCTGGTTTATTCTCAGTCAGAGTCAGAGCATGAACAACATCTGAGATTGGTTTTACAGAGATTGAGGGAACACAGACTATTTGCAAAGTTCAAGAAATGTGAGTTTTGGTTATCTCAGGTATCTTTTCTTAGACACATTGTTAGTAAGGAAGGGATTAAGGTAGATCCAGCAAAGATCGAGGCAGTCAGAGATTGGCCAAGGCCAAAGAATACTTATGAGATTAGAATTTTCCTTGGATTGGCAGGTTATTATAGGCATTTCATGGAAGGATTCTCTAAGATTGCTACTTCATTAACTGAGCTGACACGCAAGAATCAGAAGTTTGTGTGGTCAGATAAGTGTGAGAACAGCTTTCAGGAACTTAAGTAGAGATTGATTACAGCTCCGGTTCTGAGTCTTCCAACAGATCAGGAGAAGTTTGTGATTTACTGCGATGCTTCACATCAAGGTTTGGGCTGTGTTCTGATGCAGTCAGGGAAAGTAATTGCTTATGCCTCACGTCAATTGAAGGAGTATGAGCAGAGATATCCTACTCATTATTTAGAGTTGGCGGCTATGGTCTTTACTTTAAAGGTATGGAGGCATTATCTTTATGGAGAGAAGTGTGATATCTATATAGACCACAAGAGCTCAAAATACTTCTTCACGCAGAAAGACTTGAATATGAGACAAAAGCGTTGACTGGAGTTAGTAAAAGATTATTACTATGATATTTTGTATCATCCAGGAAAAGCCAACGTGGTAGCTGATGCTTTAAGCTAGAAGGGTCCGGGGATGATTTATAGTGCGAGGCTGATAGCCAGAGAATTAGTAGATGATATGACCAGAGCTGGTATAAAGTTGTTGGTGGGCCAGTTGGCCAATATTACGCTACAGTCTACGCTGTTGGAAAGAATCAACGAGGGTTAGTTGAGTGATCCACAGCTGATCAAGATTAGAGAGGATGTTTTGGCTGGAGCATCCACAGATTATACAGTGTCTGATTTAGGCTTGTTGAGATACAAGGGTCGGATCTGTGTTCCGTTAAACACTTCATTGAGGTGAGAGATTATGGATTAATCTCATACTACACCTTATTCTTTGCATCCAGGTACCACGAAGATGTATTAGGATGTGAGATCATTGTATTGGTGGCCCGGGATGAAGAAGGATGTAGTGGAGTATGTGGCTAAGTGCTTGACATGTCAACAGCTCAAGGTTGAGCATCAGAGTCCGGCAGGGTTATTGCAGCCTCTGGATATCCTAGAGTGGAAATAGGAGGACATGACGATGGATTTTGTGGTGGGGTTACCCAGGACTGTTGGTCAACATGATTCTATTTGGGTTATAGTGGATCGCTACACCAAGTCAGCTCACTTCTTGCCAGTGAGGACTACTTATACGGTTGACCAATATGCAGATCTCTATGTGAGAGAGATCGTGCGCCTTCATGGAGCACCGAGGTCGATCGTGTCAGATCGTGACCCCACTTTCACTTCCAAGTTCTGAGGGAGTTTACAGAAGGCCATGGGAACACAGTTGAAGTTCAGTATTGCTTATCATCCTCAGACATATGGACAATCTGAGAGGACGATTCGGATATTGGAAGACATGCTGCGAGCATGTGTGCTGGACTTTGGTGGATCTTGGAGTAAGTATCTACCTTTGATAGAGTTTTCCTACAACAACAGTTATCAGCTACCATATGAGATGTTGTATGGTAGGAAGTTCAGATCTCCCATTCATTGGTATGAGACAGGTGAAAGGAGATACTTGGGTCCTGAGGCAGTGTAGAGGACCAATGAGGCCATTGAGAAGATTAGAGCTCAGATGCTCGCTTCTCAAAGTAGACAGAAAAGTTATGCAGATCCCAAGCGCAGGAACGTGGAGTTCCAGGTGGGAGACTATGTTTTCCTTAGAGTCTCGCCATGGAAAGGGGTGAGAAGATTTAGGACGAAGGGCAAGCTGAGCTTTAGATTTGTAGGTCCATTTGAGATCCTGGAGTGGATTGGTTAGGTGGCTTACAAGTTGGCCTTGCCTCCGGCATTTTCAGCAGTGCATAACTTGTTTCATGTTTCAACTCTTCGGAGGTATGTATCTGATGTGACTCATGTCTTGAGTTATGAAGATTTGGAGCTTGAGGCAGATCTCTCCTTTGAGGAACAGCCAGTCCAGATACTTGACAGAAAGGACAAAGTCCTCAGGAATAAAACGATACCTTTGGTTAAGGTATTGTGGAGGAACAGCAAGGTCGAGGAAGTGACTTGGGAGCTGGAATCAAATATGCAGAATCAGTATCCCGAGCTATTCAGGTAAATTTCGAGGATGAAATTTCTGTAAGGAGGGGATAGTTGTAATGCCCCAAAATCCATAATGCGGTTTAATGGTTAGATTAGTAGGCCGGGAGGGCCATATTTGATTTATTATGCCATTAAACTATTATATGCATGTTTATGTGAATTATATTACAATATGATGTTAAATGCATGCATGTGGGCCACTTTTTATCACAGGGGTGTTTTGGTAATTTGGCTCGTTGAGGGCGTAATTGTATATTTGTATGCATGTCGGTTATCTATTTTTTAGGCCACATTATAATGTGGATTTGTTCGAGTCATTCGGCATGAGACAATCTTTGAGGGAAAATTAGCAGTTTGGTCATAACGGGATTAAGTTCGGGGCTCGGGGTGAGTCTCGGGGTATTTTGGTGATTAGAGTGTTGCCGGGAATCTAAGGGTAATGGGATATGAATTATTGGTATTTGAGAATTTTGGGAACAACGGGAATTGGAGGGTGTTGATTATGATTAACGAAATAGGTGGGAAAGGACGGTTTTACCCTTGGGAGCTTTTAGAAAACTTTATTTGACCTAGGGGCAAAAAGGTCTTTTCACCTTAAGATTGATATAAGCCATTGAAGGCTGTAGAAGTTGGCCAAAACAGAGCATATAAAACATCTCTCCCATACCTCTTTTCTTCTCCTTTTTCTTTCGGATTTTGAGTTGTTCTTGAGGATTCAAGCTAGGGAAGTGGATCTTGAGGGCTTAGGATTGTGTTCCACCATTGAAGAGGAACCTAAACTGAGCTTGAGGTAAGTTTCTAGCCATTAAAACTCTAGCTTTGCCCTGTTTTTGGTTTGGTTTTCAGCTTGGTTTTCTAGATTGGTTAAAGGGAATTGTTGGGAGTTTTTGGCTAGGGTTACTTGGCCTGTGATGCTTAGGACATATGTAGATGGTTTTTGGGTTCATTTGGGACTTAAAATGAGGTTTGGAAGCTTTTGGTTCAGGTTGGAAATGGTGGAGTCAAAGGGGGAAAGTTTCAGGGCCATTGTGGCTGGGTGTAGCGCTACAACGCCCATAAGTGGGCGCTACAGCGCTTCTCAGGGAGAATTCTGGTCTGTTCTGGGCGCTGAGGTGCTACAGCGCTACCCTATTACATCAGATTCCTATTTTGGACATTTTTAAGGGTGTTTGGCACGGGGTTTCAATTCCTAAGGCTCATAATCGAATCTACTCACCGTTTGAGTACAATTCGGGGTCCCGGGAGTGAGGTTTAGGTCAAGACCCTTTTATTGTTGATTTTCATTAATGGAGGTTATAATTGGTTATGACTAGGTAATCACTAAGGAATCAAAAGGTCGATCGTTCTCAAAGGTCGTTCTTTTACTATTTCTCACTCGAACCAGAGGTAAGAAAATTGCACCCCGTATGTGACATGCATGGTTATAATTGAGGCATGTTGAGTATTTAAATGTGGGAATTGATTTCATATCAAAGGCTTAGCAAATATTTCTTACTTGTGAATGGCACTAACTTATTAGTCAGAATCGGCAATGGTGTCAGATCCGTCTGTGAAGCTGTGACTTACTAGTCAAGTTCAACAGCGGTATTGAGCACTGGTCGTATGCTACTGACCTATGAGTTAGAAGAGACATAAGCGTCATGAATGCAAAGCCGATAAAAGATTATATCTAATCGACATCTGCATTGAATGGCTCATCATGAGCATTAATGTCAGACCGACCTCAAGTTCGATGAAAACTAAAAGCGCTTGCCTAGTTCCATGACTAGTTACACAGAACCAGGGCCAGAAGGCCCAGGTGACTCCATCATCACATGGCTAAGGGTATGGAACCCACACTAGTAACCCCATGGTCACTCATTTTGTTTACATTGGTGACTCACTCATCAGTCACTTATCCTGTATAAGCTAGTGACTCGATCACTCATTTGTAATGGGTGTAGAACCCACATTAGTGACTTATAACATCAGTCACTCAGTTGCTTGAGGCTATAAGCTCTGGATGATTATCATGATCATCATTTGATATTATATACATACAGTATTGAGTTTTCTTGATGGGCTTTGGCTCATGGGTGCTAAGTGGTGCAGGTAAAGGGAAAGAAAAACTCACTTAGCCTTGAGTGGAGAGCTTAGGTGGTGATGTCTACAAATGCGGCCGCTTGACCACCACGGCCAAGGAGTTTCTCAAAGGGACTAGGGGTAACCCTATTTTTGCCGCTTAGGTCAGCGGGTTGTAAATTTAGTACTGTAATGACCATTTTGGATTGTAAATAACTTATAAACGTTTTTATGGGCCCATGAACAGTTTTATGTTTTAAATGAAATATATCCTTTCCTTTTGATTGGTTTTTCACCATAACCTATTAATAACACTTAGATGCACGTTTATAACAAAAGAAATTGATTAGCGAGTTAAGCACGGTTCAAAGTTCACAGTAACGGTCTTGGAGTAACCAGGGCGTTACAATATTGAGGCAGGGGCAATCTTGCCTCTGCACGAATTCTTTCAAGGGGTGGCCTATTATTTTGAGGTCACCCCTTTTCAAATTACCCCCAATGGATTTAGAGTACTATATGCACTCTATATCCTTTATAACCATAAGAAGTGGCTTGTACCAACACCACATGAGATCAACTACCTGTTCGACCTCAAATCCAACCCCAACCACAACAACACGGAGTTCTTCCACTTCTACCACCAAGAGTCCGCTCGCACCTTCCTGGGTGGCATCACCCACAAGTCCAATGTAGGGAAGTACTTCCAGGAGTACTTTCTTACAATAGACCTGGTCACTGATAACCTGGCCTTCACCCGAGGAGGTAAATCTTTTACTTAGTGGTCATTTAATTTCTTCTAGCTTCCCTATACATTCTTTTGAACTTTAGTGTTGTTTAGGTCCGTGGTACCGACCAGTCCCTACTCCAGAGATGGAGATAAGGGCAGCAGCCTTGGCCAGCATGACGGACATCGAAAATAGCGTCAAAGAGATGGTCACGGAGAGCAACTTAAGGCTGGTCGGCCTTCTGGCACCTCACCAGGATGTAAGGGAGTCCACAGTAGGGAGTGCTACCGGAGGAGAGATCCCCGAGCAGCACCTGGATGTGTCACAGCCCCCGAGGAGGTGGGCTAAAAGAATGACCATCAGGGAACCTTCCAGCACCCCACAAGTTGTTGTTGTCCCTACTCAACATGGGAAGGGCAAGTAGAAACTTCCCAAACACTCTAAGCCCATACTCGAGTCCTCTGATGAGAATGGTATTGACTTCACACTCTTAGACAGTTTTCCCATTCCCTGTCATTTATTCGACGGGGACAGAAACTTTAAATATGCGATCAGTAGTTTAAATTCAGACTTCTTTGAAGCAAAGAATGAGTGTAGCAGTAGTACCATAAATAATGTATCGACTAGTAGTAATAGCTCGGGTATTGTTGACCCTAATATTGGTCAACTGACACGGAGTCAGAATACGCTTGATGTGGATGAATGCGTTGAAAAGAACGTGATGACGAAAATAATAAGAACATGATATTTTATAGTGGTTCGGCCCCAGGATCTGGTAATAACCTACGTCCACTTAGATTGTTATTGATGTGAGAATCAAAGGAGTGATCAAAGAACTAGGGTTCAATGAGTTTCACTAACCTCTGAAGAACAATACAAATATCTTAAATAGGATTACTCTAGTCTCAAATAATTCGAAAGCCAAAAGTCCCTTCCTTGAGCTATATTTCTCTATTTATAGGCTCAAGGGGGATTACATGAATGTGTTACAGATATTCTCTCCTGAATAATCGGATACTCAGGAGATTGTGAGAGTCAATTTCGGGATTTACAAAGATCTTTATAGAAACATCATGAAGTATGCGGAACCTGCAACCAAGCTGGTCGCAGGTAAACTTCGGTTGCTTACTGCTTATAATTTGTCTTCTGGTCGATACCCTAGCAGAGTTCCTCCAAATGTCAGCCACGTGTCCGGGAATCACTTGCCACGTCATCTACGCCAGTTTTTTGGATAACAGGTATATTACTTAGATTTTTTCTTACTTTTATTTCATTGCTTTAGTATCTCAATTTATATTGCCTGGTCATTTGTTTATATCATGCAGTCATGCCTTCCGACGACGCATTTGATTTGTACAGACAGCCCAAAACCACTGCTCCTGCGAGCAGGAAGAGGGGAAGCATGCGGCATCCTGGGGAAAGCAATAGTGATCCCTCAAAGAAAAGGGCTCGGACTGAGGATCCTCCTGCACCTATACCTTCCAAGGAAACTACTCCTCCAGCTCCCGTCGACCAGACTCCTCCACCAGCTCCCGTCGACCCGACTCCTCCAACTACTGTCAACCCAATGCCTCCTGACCAGTCAGGAAAAACTCAGGCCGAGGCTATTCTGAACACAGCCTATAACTCGGCAAATGACAAATTGAAGAAGCTATCAAGACATCGGTGCAGTCAGGAAGCCTTCAGTAATGTCTCCTCCATGAAGGTCAAGCAGATTCCCAGTCGCTCATTGAATGAAATACTCAGTGTAAGTTGCTATTTTTTCATGTGTCTTAGTTGTCTATCTCGCCATTTTTATTTATACTAACAACTTTGCTTTTTTCTCTGATCGTAGGGAGTTTTTACCCTGAGTACCAACTGGCGTCGCTCGGAGGAGACGTATGCCAAGCATGCTAAAGAAATTAAAGCTGTCGAGGGAAGACTCATCGAGAAGCTCAAAGCAGTCAAGGATAGACACGCCCAACTGCTCGAGGAGCTAAGAGCAGCTGAGGAGAAAAATGCCAAACTGGGCGGGGAGCTGAAGCAACATAAGGAGGCCTTGGCCAAAGACACCGAATCCAAAGAGAGGTACAGGGAGTCTTCAGTGTTGAACTTCAAAGAGGCCTCCAAACTCAAAAACGAACTGGCGATCAGCAGGAAAGAAACTGCTGAGTTGGAGGAGCGAGTTAAATTGCTCGAAGAAACCAACGCTAGTGATCTGGAGTGGTTCAAGGGAGCAACCTTCAACTACTTTTATATGTTCTGGAAAAACAACCGCGAGGCGAACTTTGATTATTTACCAGAGCGTATAAAGCAGGATGAGCTTGCTAAATGCATTGCTCACCGTAAAGAGGAGGAGAAAGTTCAGGCATCTCCCGAGATCTCTTTGGCGATGGGTATTGACGGCATCAGTGAGGATGCTGGGACCTCCATCGACCACCAGCCTCAACAAGATCCTCCAGCTGCTCCATAATTTTATTTATTTTATTTTAATTTGTAACTAGGACACACGAACCACGGTTCGTGATGTGAAGACATTTTTTTGTTGCGTAGGCAGCTTCCCTTTTGATTAACAATTACATTCGATCAGCAATTGCTCGCGGTGTAAAACATTTTACTTTAATATTATAATATTTGCAATTTATTATAATATTTGTTCGTATGACCGAACTTAGCATAGCACTTTGACTTGATTTGACAAAATTTAAACAAAATTTTGAAAAATACTCTAAGTATCGTAGTATGCTTTCCCTTATTTTGCTCATGTGTTTACATATACTTGTTGATATGCTTTGCTTGCTTAGTACCTTATATGCCCCCCAAGTGATTGAGGAGCTTAAGGTCCTCGGTCACTTGCCAAGACCAAGACCTATTCGAACATTACTGCTCATAAAAATACTTATAAAAAGTAATTATATAGCAAAACAACACACGTAATGAGCAAATACTTGTAATGAATACAATAATTGGAAAGAATAAATGGATGCGCACAGTTCCTTTAATTTCTCGTAATATATGGACAATCGTGTCTGTGCGAGTGATCAAAAAATTGATCTTACACTTATAAGCGATTATTCATATTATTGACTAACCCTTGTTCATAAACTTGTAAAAGTGAAATTAATACAAGCCAATTCTTTAAAAATAATTATTTATTGATAATACTTGCGCAAGTGTTCTCCATTCCAATAGCGAGTAATGAGATCTCTATTTAAGCGAGCAAGTTTATAGGTGCCTGGTTTGAGGACTTCTTCAATTTGATACGGACCTTCCCAGTTAGGTCCAATCATTCCAGCAGCTTGATCTCGGGTGTTTAGAAAAACTCTTCTAAGTACCAAATCTCCCACATTAAATTTTCTTTTGTGTACTTTAGAGTTGAAATACCGAGCGACCTTTTGCTGGTAAGCTGCTACTCAGAGTTAAGCTTGCTCGTGCCTTTCATCGACCAAATCCAAAGATTCCATTAATAACTGACTATTCACACTCTAATCATACGCCAACCTTCTATGCGATGGTGGATCTAATTCAACAGGCAACATGGCTTCAAATCCATAGGCCAAGGAAAATGGAGTATGGCCTGCTGCTGTTCGATGGGACATTCTATACGACCAAAGGACTTCAGGTAACTGTTCTGGCCATGCCCCCTTCGCTTCTTCAAGCATTTTCTTCAGGGTATCCTTCAATGTCTTGTTGACAGCTTCAACATGTCTGTTTGCCTGCGGATGAGCTACTGAAGAAAAACTCGTGATAATCCCGTGCCTTTCGCAAAAATCTATGAACAGATCGCATCGAATTGTGTGCCATTATCTGAGACAATCTTTCTTTGCAACCCATAGCGACACACAATGTTCTTGACCACAAAATCTTGCACCTTCTTGGTTGTTATTGTTGCAAGTGGCTCAGCTTCGATCCACTTTGTGAAGTAGTCAACAACAACTACAACATACTTGACATTGCCTTTTCCCGTGGGTAAATACCCAATCAAATCTATTCCCCACACTGCGAATGGCCACGGGCTTTGCATCTGCTTTAGCTCATTAGGGGCTGCTCGCGGTATCTTGGAGAACCTTTGGCACTTGTCACACTTCCGAAAAAAATCTACAGAGTCTTCATTCATCGTTGGCCAGAAGTATCCTTGCCTTAGGATCTTTTTTGCTAATCTCTGCCCCCAGCATGATCTCCACAGAAACCTTCATGGACTTCTCGCATTAATTCCTTGGCCTTTTCCTTTGAAACACACCTTAGAAGTGGCATTGAGTATCCTCTCCTGTATAAAACTCCATCGACCAGAATGAATCGAGCTGATTGTCTTTGGAGGGCTCTTGCTTTGTTTCTATCCCTTGGTAGCACTCCATGCTCTAAGTATTCAATGAAGGGCATCATCCATGTGTCTGTTGCTTGGATTACCAGAGAAGACTCTTCTGCTTGAATGCTCAGTGCAAACAAATGTTCAACGTGTACTATATTCAAGGTGTCAGCATCCTTCGCACTTGCTAACTTGGCCAAAGCATCAGCGTTTGAGTTCTGGTCGCGAGGTACTTGCTGGAGAGTATATTTTTTGAACTGTGCCAATAAGTCATTTGCCTTTTTCAAATAAGCAACCATCTTCAGACCCCGGGCTTGATATTCTCCAATAATTTTATTAACCACTAACTGGGAGTCACTGTAGATTTCAAGTGACTTTATATCCATGTCCTTGTCTAATCTTAATCCTGCGAGTAGAGCTTCGTATTCGGCTCCGTTATTGGACGCTGTGAAGTCAAATCTGATTACAGAGTGGAATCGATGTCCTTCAGGCATGACTAAGATCAAACCTGCTCCAGCATTGTTCTTGTTGGAAGAGCCATCTACGAACAACTTCCAGGAAGGAGTTTGGCTTTGGAGCTCAGGCTCTTCTATCGGCTCGGTATCTTGGAGCCCAGTAAATTCTGCGATAAAATCTGCTAAAGCCTGTCTCTTCATAGTTGCTCATGGCGAGTAAGAAATATCAAACTGTCCAAGTTCAACTGCCCATTTTAACAATCGACCGGGGGCTTCTATTTTCTGCAAGACTTGCCGTAGTACCTGGTCGGTGAGTACTACGATGGGGTGAGCTTGGAAGTATGGTCGCAACTTTCTGGAGGCTAAAATCAAGCAATAGGCTAATTTTTCAATGGGTAGATATCGCAGTTCTACTCCTATTAGCCTCTTGCTTATATAATACACAACTTTTTGAACATGTTCTTCCTCTCTGATTAGGACAGCGTTAGCAGCATACTCGGTGACCACCAAATAGATGAACAAAGTTTCTTTCTCGACCGGTTTAGACAAAATCGATGGTTGCGACATATGAGACTTCAGAGCCTTGAAAGCCTGCTCGCACTCTTCTGTCCACTCGAATTTCTTATTGCCCCTAAGCAGATTAAAAAATGGAATGCATTTGTCTGTTGATGTGGAAATGAATCTACTCAAAGCAGCAATCCTCCCGGTTAGACTTTGAACATCTTTAATTTTAGCTGGCAACTTCATCTCGATCAAGGCCTTGATCTTTTTGGGATTAGCTTCGATACCTTGCGAGTTCACTATGAATCCCAAAAATTTCCCTAATCCAACTTTGAAGGAACACTTAAGGGGATTCAACTTCATCTAATATTTGTTCAAGATGTTGAAGCACTCTTGCAGGTCCCCAATGTGTTCTTCTGCCTTCTTCGACTTAACCAGGATGTCATCAACATATACCACCATATTAAAATAGATCAGCTCTTTGAACATGTGATTGACTAGTCACTAGTAAGTCGCACCAGCGTTTTTCAAACCGAAGGGCATTACTTTGTAACAGTAAATCCCTGTATCAGTTCGAAAGCTAGTGTGATCCTCATTAAGTGGGTGCATACTGATTTGATTGTATCCAGATTATGCATCCATAAATGATAGGATCTCATGCCCTGAAGTGGCATCGACCAGCTGGTCGATCCTTGGGAGTGGGAAACAATCCTTTGGGCAGGCTTTACTGAGGTCTGTGAAATCCACGCATGTCCTCCGCTTGCCATTCGGCTTGGGAACTAGCACGGGATTAGAGACCCAAGATGGATAAAACGCTACCCTGATGAATCTTGTAACGACCCAAAATCGCTAATAAGGCTTAAGGGCCTTGATTAGTGTGCCTGGAGAGCATAATGGGATTTATGTGTGATTTTCATGAGTAAATTCATGATTATGATTTAAAGCATGTTATATGACTAATTGAACATTCGAGATGCATGACTATGTGGTTAGTATGCATGTTTAGGTGAAATAAATATGCATGTGGACCCCGTTTGTATGATAGGGGTAAATTGGTAATTTTAGCCCGCTGTGGGCATATATGTGATAATTGTATTATGTGATTTGTACCACGTGAGGGTGGTGTTATTATTGTGATGCACGTGCCGAGACGGTCCTAGAGAGCTAGTTAACTCAAAAGTCACAACGAGATTTTATTCCCGGCTCGGGAGGAGCCTAGGGGTATCTTGGGGAATTTTGTGAGTTGAGTGAGAACTAGTGGTTATAGTTATTGGTGATTGAGTAACCTGAGTAACCATTTGTAACTGCTGTGAGTAACAAGTTTAGGTGGAAATGGTAGAATTTAAATAGAAGTGAATGGACTAGAGTGCCCTTGATGGGTTAGTTAGGAAATGATTATTAGGAGGGGTAATATGGTCATTTGGCAGGGGCTTTAGTCAATGTTCAGCTGGGTTAAAGGGGTACACGGTTTAGGCTTGGTCATATTTTGGTTTTGTTAAAAATAGAGAGAAGAAAAGCTAGAGGGAAAAAGCTAGGGCAAGAAGAAGAAGAAGAGGAGTTGAAGGAGCTGAAATTTGGAGACTTAGGAGATGAATCAAGGAAGCTTAGGATTGGATTCTTCATTCAAGGATTTCGGAGAGGCTCGTGCTAGAGGACCGTGCTTGTGGCCTTGGTGCATTGGAAAGCTCGGGATACAGGTAAGGAAAACTGTAGCACCCGTAGGACAGGGCATGGACCCATAGTGTTAATGCAGGGCACGGCCCTAAATGGTATTACATGATTATGGTATAGTTTTTATTGAATGTTATTTGAATTATACTATATGTGATTATAGTAGCGAGAACGGTAAAGGTGCCGAGAACGGTTAATGAGCTGAGAACGGCAGCGAGGCCGGAAGTAACACTTAGCACATGGGATGATTATAGTCAGGGTAGGACCTAGTGGATAAATGGGATATCCTTACGGTGAGGACCGAAACCCCAGGCTTTGGTAAGGCTTCTGGGGCGGCATGGCCGTGTTTGCTTAGTTTGATGGCTGACCTGTTTATCTGTGGATTACCGGATATGTTAACTGTATAATTTGCACATGTTATGAACTGTATGAGTTTTCTTGTTGGGCTTCGGCTCACGGGTGCTCTGTGTTGCAGGTAAGGGCAAAGAATGAGTCAACCAGCCATGAGTACGGAGAGCATGAAGCGACGCGTACATGTTTGGCCTGCCCGACTGCTTTAGTTGGGGGAATTTACGAAAAATGGCTGTAATAATCTGTGATTTTAATAACTAATCAACTGTAAACTTATTTTAAGTTGTAAATAGTTTTCAAACCTTATTTTGGGATCCCAGATGTTATATACTTGAAGTTTTCAATAAAGCAAAGCATTTTCAAAAGATTATAGCCTTAACTTTTGCTTAGTCACACTTTGGTTTTAAAAACCTCGGTTAAAGAGTTCTTTGCACAAAGTTTCTTTTAAAAAAAAAAAACTCACTTGGTAACGACTCTAAGGGAGTAGGGCGTTACAAATATGTTCTCCTTTAGCTTCTCGACCTCTTCTTTTAACGCTTTTGATCTATCTTTGTCGAGCAGCCTCCTTTTTTGTTGTACTGGTGGAAAACTTTTATCTATGTTTAAGACATGGCTGATAATTGTTGGGTCAATCCCAACCATATCCTTATGCGACTAGGCAAACACCTCCTGGTTCTCCTTTAAAAATTCCACCAGTTTTTGCTTTGTTGTTGTCTCTAAATTTTTACCGACTTTCACAACCTTGGTCGGATCTGCCTCATCAAGTTGGACCTCCTCGAGGTCATCGACTAGTCCTACATCTTCTTCAAAATCCCCAAAGCGAGGATATAAATCTCTATCCTCACTTTGGGCAACACCCTATTTGGTGACTTGCTCATCTGATTGGTCTTGTACTTCATTGGCCAATAGCAACCCTTTCTCGGCTCCTTCTCTCGATCCACCCCTTTTCGCCTTGGTAATCAAGAACTTATAGCATTCTCATGCTTCTCATTGGTTTCCTAACACACATCCTACCCTTGCGTCGGTCGGAAACTTCATGGCCAGGTGTCAGACCGAGGTCACAGCTCGTAGGTCAACTAGAATAGGCCTTCCAATCACAGCATTATATGCAGAAGGACAATCAACTACTATAAAGTAGTGAGTAATGTCTTATTCATAAGTCCAGTTCCTACTGTGACTGGAAGCTTGATCGACTCCGTTGGCGCGAGCCCTTCACCAGAAAAACCATAAATGGTTTGGTTGCATGGCTCCAAATCCTTCACTGACAACTTCATCCTCTCCAGCGAAGACTTGTACAGAATGTTTACTGAGCTTCCTGTATCCACTAACACCCGCTTAACCATCATATTGGCGATCCGGACATCCATGACCAGAGGATCCGAATGGGGAAACTGGACATGCTGGGCGTCAAGCTCAGAGAAAGTTATCAGTTCTTCCTCTGTTTGAGCTTTTTTGGTAGTTATCTCCTCTACGTTCAGCATTTCAATGTCCTGGTCGTGTCGTAAGGTTCGGGCATATCACTCCCTTGCCTTCCCACTATCCCCTACAAGGTGTTGGCCGCCATAGATGGTCAACAATGTACCCGCCACTGGAGTTCGCTTTAAAGGGGGCGAGCGTTTGCGTATAGGTGCCTGCTCATTGCCTCCTTGAGCCTGTCTCTGGGAACCTCCAGTGGCTCGTACATATCTTCTCAGGTGTCCTTTTCTGATAAGGAACTCAATCTCATCTTTAAGCTGGTTGCACTCGTTGGTGTCATGACCATAGTCATTGTGAAAACGACAAAACTTGGTTGTATCTCTCTTGGAGATATCTTTCCTGATCGGGGCTGGTCACTTGAAAGGAACAGTGGTGCTAGTAGCCTAGTACACTTATGCTCTGCTTTCGACTAGGGTCGTATAATTGGTGAACCTCGGCTCATATCTGTTACTTTAAAGGTGCTTGCTCTCAGACGTCGATGGCTCATGGTTTGCCATTTTTCCTCCGTGTTTCCTGTTATTTTTGTCATTTCCATTGGGTTTCCCAAACCCACTGGCACCTTTGGTGGGATCTTCTTTCGGACCCTAGTCGTCTGCGGGCACCTTCCCTTCATTGGTGATGGCCTCTTCGAGTTTGATGTACCTATTTGCTTGGTCCAAAAACTCTTGGGTGCTTTTCACCCCATTTTCCCTTAAACTATTCCAAAGGGATGAATGGCATCGTACTCCAGCAGTAAGTTCCATCATCTTCCCCTCATCACCAATTGTCTTAGCCCCAGCAGCGGCTCGCATAAAACGCTGGACATACTCCTTCAAGGATTCACCCTCCTTCTAGCGTATCTCGACCAGTTGGTTGGCTTCGGTCGGATGTACTCGACCAGTGTAAAACTGCTCGTAGAACTCTTTCACGAACATTTCCCAAGACACTATGCTAGTAGGAGGGAATTTGAAAAACCACTCCTAAGCTGTATCGGATAAGGTGGCCGGAAAGATTCTACATCGAGCATCATCTGACACCTTCTGGATGTCCATTTGTATCTTGAATTTATTCACATGAGATACTGGGTCTCTAAATCCATTGAAGTTGGGTAAGACCGGCATCTTAAATTTTCTTGGGGTTTCGGCCATTGCTATTCTTTGTATGAACGGAGTGCCTATTCTCCGATCATACTCAATGTTGGATGTTCGGCTCCCCACTAACTGCTAGACGACCTGATTTAACACATCAAGATGGGCCTGTACAACGTCTGGTATTATTGGGGTGACCAGTGCCGGAGGGGCATACTTGACGTGCCTTTCCCATCTATCATTGAGTACGTCTCTCAAATCCTCATCCCTACCCCCTTGCTCGTTAGCGCCTAGTCAATCAAAGACGTTAGGTTGCCTAGGCTACCCCCCAGCATTTTGACTCGTCAGCCGATTCTCTCTTGGTGGGGGACTACGTTCCCCACCCCTATCTCCTTGCCCTCAACCAGCATTTCCTCTGCCGGAATCTGCCTCATTATAGTCATGCTCATCCCTAAAATGTGACCAACTACGGTGCGACCTGCTGATCATGCTATTTCCCCCTCCCCTCGCTGGCACGTCTCGTCTGTCAAGTGGAGGTCTGCGTTGGTTGGTGGGTCCCCGGGCATTATTATGTCGTGGGGGTCCCCTGACCACAGACCCTGACTCGACCTGTCTCTTGCCATCAAAAGGACGTTGTCGCCTGCTCGGTGGATTTTGCTCTTCAGCAGTCTGGCGTCTAGGGCTTCGGGGAGGCTGCCCGTCCCTATTTTGTCTTTGCTGCTGGGGATTATCTCGACCAGCGCGAGAAGGAGTTTCCTGCTCAGGATGTTGAAATGGAATATCCTGTTGAGCAGCAGGAGGCTGCTCCGACCTCTGAGGGCTTGCTGATTGGAGGCAGAGTGTGGTGATGTTGTGGACAATTTGAATGTGGATCTTGTTGTGGCAGTAAACTAGGTGGCTAATCCGGTTGAGAAGCTGGCGCGAGCTACCCTCAAGCCAACTAAATGGCTGCCTCCAGGGTGGCAATGGCATCCCTCTGTCAGCGATCCATGTCGGCCTGCCCCTCATTCAGTTCTTGGCGTTGCCAATCAATTTCTCTTTATTGCAATGCCATCGTTTCAACCACATTTTCCTGATTATCCCTCATATATGCTAACTCTTCCTACAACACAATCAGTGTTGTCCTCAAGGTCTCAAATTCCATTTCCTCCTCTTTGAAATCTATTTGTGGCTCATCCTCAGCCACATTTTGCGGAGGAGGCTGGGTTGGTGCAGTACCGGAGGTTTGTCCAGTCTTTCTAGATGTTTTCGCCATTTGATCTCTTTGGAGGTCTTGAGTTCAGCTCTCAATGAAAGCACCAAAATGTTGACCCTCAAATTGGTCAACAACGCGGAGTTAAGTAAAACGATAGAAAACGAGATGAAATCAAGATGAAAAGATAAACGATACAAAAGATTTATAGTGGTCCGGCCCCAATAAAATGGTAATGACCTACGTCCACTTAGTGTTCTTATTGATATAAAATCCCAAAAACTGTGATCAATGAACTAAGGGTTCACGAGTTTCACAAACTCTTGGATGAATACAATTGTGGTGGATAAAAATACTCTATTTCTCTCTTAGAATTCTGAAGTCCAAAAGTCCCCTCTTTTGAGCCTTTTGATTCATATTTATAGGCTCAAGGAGTTCTACATGGGAAAACGTGCCTTAATTACATTTAATACATGCATATCTAAGTAATAATGGAAATTACAATTAATGCGTAATTGTAAGATTACATATCTGAAGGAAATAAATGAAAATATACGACCAAACTGGTCGCCCATAATTATGTTGTCTGATGAGCCAATTCTCTTCTGGTCGATGGTCGAACTGACCATACTTACTTAAACGGCCACGTGTATCCCACGTGTAGGCTAATTCTGCCACGTCATCAAGTAGTCAATTTTTGGGTAAACAGATACTCTTTGAATCTTTCAATTTGAAGAGGTGCATTAACAATTCCCAATTCTAAATACCATATTTAAACTACTTATCTCCTATTTTGAAATTTTTTTAAAAATAAATAAAATAATGAATTTATGCAAATGAATCAACCTTCCTAATTACCAATACCATATTTAAACTATTGTTTTTTTAAATAATAATTAACCCTATTTTATTGTAGCCAAAATCAATGATAAAAAAATATATTTTTATATAATTAATTATTTATGAAATGCTAGGATATAGATAGCCTTTGAATCTTTCAATTTCAAGAGGTGCATTAACTATTCCCAATTCTCAATACCATATTTAAACTACTTCTCTCCTATTTTGAATTTATTAAAAAAAATAATGACTTTAAACCCTAATTATGCAAATGAATTAACTTTAAAAAAAAAATAATAAGCCCTATATTTTTTTTTGAAGCCAAAATTAATTATAAATAAGATGTAATGACTTTAAATCCTAATTATGCAAATGAATTAACTTTCTCAAATCTCAATACCATATTTAAAATATATATTTTTTAAAATACAACAATTCAGCTTTATTTTTTATAGTCGAAATTAAAATTACAATGTAAAAAGTGTTTATAAACAATTATACAAAAGACATCACTAGTCATGGATTGATTTTTTTCTTCTTCTTCGCGAATGACCATTTTTCTCGGTAGTTGACTTTGGCTCCATAGGAAAATTCCATGAATCATGTCCAACCTCACCACAATACTTGCAATATAATAGCAATTTTTTTGTTTTTCTCTTCTTTGCACCTCTAGGGAATGATTTCGACAAACTGGTTGTAGTTGGTGTAACGTCTCAAATTTCCTAATAAGGCTTAGGGCCTTGATTAGGGGGCCAGGATGGAAAATTATGAAAATGATGTGATTATGTGATATATATGTGTATCAATATGTGATTATGTGAGTTATATTATAATATGACTTTATATGCGTGTTTTGGTGTATTAAATATGCATGTGGGCTCATTTATGATTAATTGGGCAATTTTTGTAATTTGGCCCGTTATGGGTATATTTGGCATATATGTCATATATGTGTGGGACCACATTATGAGGATATATTTGGGTTACTCGGCACCAGACAATCCTAGGGAGCAAGCTAGTGGGAAAGTCACAACGGGACCCATACTTGACTCAGAGTGAGTCAAGGGATATATTGGGTATTTAGCACATTACCGGGATATTGGGTAATGGGAATGATTATTTGATGATATATTGGGAGTTAGTGAGATCATGAGGGAATTCTGGGACTCTGACTATTTTACCCCAGGGGCGTTTTTGAAACCTCGAGCATTAGGATTTGTTTGATGTTACTTAAGCTCGAAGTAACTTGTCAGAAACATAAAAGAACATTTAGTATGTTCTCTCTCCCTCCTGTTCTCTTTTTGGCGCCGTTAGCATTTTTTAAGGAAACTCGAGTTTTAGGACTTGGATTCAAGAAAGGATCAAGTCATAGTGATTCTAGGGAAGATTAGAAGCTTATTAGCCGGAGAATTTAGCGAGAAACGACATAATTAAAGGTAATTTAAGCTTTGAATTTTTGAGTTTCTGTTTCCTAAGTTTCTTAAGTTTTGAATTTGGATTTTGTGTTTTGATAAGTTTTTGAGTTGTCTAAAGCTTGAGTTTTGATGGTTTTGGGCCATTGAGATGTTTGAGAACTTTGTTTTTTGGATTTTGAGATGTTTGGATAGGTTTATGGAGGATTTAAAATGAGAAAATTGAGGGTTTATGGCTGGCTTCGAGGTCGAGCCGCGACCCTATTCTTGGGTGTCACGGCACAAGCTAAACGAAGAAGATGAAGGGGGTTGCTGGGCTATTTGAGCCGCGGCGCTTGCTAGGAGCGTCGCGGCGCTAGTGCAGGCAGAGAAGGGCTTTGGGCCCCTGACTTTAGCAGGGCTGCGGCTCTAGTGTTTGGGGTCGCAACTCAAAAGGGGAAAAATGGACAAAGTGGGTTTTTAGTCATGGGAACTTAAACCTAAGGGCTTGGGATCGATCCTACTACCCGGTTTGGTAGGATTCGACGTCCCAGAGGCTAGTACTCATTCTGGAAGAATTTATATACTCGTTTGTATAGGATTCTATATTCTGGTTGTGACTAGGTGTTCGATAGGGGTTCAGAATTAGGATCGTGTTCGAGGGTCGTTTATTGGTAACTTGTGCTTAGACCAAAGGTAAGAAAACTACACCCAGTATATGATGCATGTGATGTATGTGATTATGGCATGACATGAATGTTGAATATGGAATTGATTAGAGCTTGAGTCTCTGTAAATGTGCATGATTATGACTATGCTTGTGATTATCGATTAAGCATGTTGAATGCCTTAAATCTGGATATTTGACATATGATATATGCATGTGTTTCATTACCTCATTGATGATGCACTGACTTATCAGTCAGAAACAGCAATAGTGTTGAGTATTGGTCGTAAAACTCTGACTTATCAATCATGAGTGGCAATAGTGTTGAGTGCTGGTCGAAGAGCATTGACTTATTAGCCAAGAGCGGCAATGGTGCTGAGTGTTGGTCGTAAAGCTCTGACTTATCAGTCATGAGCGACAATAGTGATGAGTGCTGGTCGAAGATCATTGACTTATCAATCAAGAGCAGCAATAGTGCTAAGTGCTAGTTGTAAAGCTCTGACTTATCAGTCATGAGCGACAATAGCGCTGAGTGCTGGTCAAAGAGCATTGACTTATGAGTCAAGAGCGGCAATAGTGCTGAGTGCTAGTTGTAAAGCTCTGACTTATCAGTCATGAGCGGCAATAGCGTTGTGCGCTAGTCATATTGGTTAGGCTAACCAGAAGCGTCAGGTATGCTCACACAGAGGATAGGGCTAAGAGACCTGAGGTGACTTAATAGTCACATATCCTAGCATTGGCTTATTAGTCAAGAATGGCCTTAGCACGTTGACTACTGGTCAGCGCCAAGTACGCTTATACAAAGGATATGGCTAAGAGACCTGAGGTGACTTAATAGTCACATATCCTAGCATTGACTTATTAGTCAAGATCGGCAATAGCGCTGGTCAAAAGGCACTGACTTATTAGTCAAGGACGACATTAGCACGGTGAGTGTTGGTCGAAAGGAACTGAATTATTAGTCAAGGACAGCAATAACACATTGAATGCGTGTCGTAAGACATTGACTTATTAGTCAAGCAGGGCAATAGCGCGCTAAGCGCTAGTCCATATTATCTAGCCTAACCTGAAGCGCATCACATGCTTGACCGATCTATTGATCGAAGAAAACCTAGCGTCGAGTACGCTAGATCAGCTAGAAAGCTGGCTATACAGAGGACAGGGCACATGGCCCCAAGGTGACTTATTAGTCTCATGTTCTAGGGTGTCAAGCCAGAATGATTCCCTAATCATTTATTTGTACTTGCCTGCATGCATTAGTAAGGTTATTACTGCTAGGCATGTTTATTATGATTTGGTGACATGTTATTTACTGCTTATGAGCATGTTTAATTTTTCTTGTTGATCCTCGGCTCACGGGTGCTATGTGGTGCAGGTAAAGGTAAGAGAAAGTTGGACCATCCTTGAGTTGAAGAGCTTAGGTGACGATGTGTACATATGTGGCTGCTCGACCACCACAGCCGAGGGTTTCAAGAGGAACTAGGTTTTAAACCCTATTTTGTCACTTAGGTCGGGTGGTTGTAAATCTTTTATTGTAATTAACCTTTTAAATGTATTTTGGGATCCCAATGTATACAGTAAACGTTTTAGTGAAACATTTGTATCTTTCGCAAAAAAAATTTAACCCTAAACTGTTAATCACATTTAGTTACACGATTATGGCCAAATGACTCGTTTAGCGAGTTTAGCACTATTTAAAATACACAATGTAACGGTCCCTGGGTTGTAGGTCATTACAGTTGGTCTGCCTTTTATTTTTTTAATCAGAGAGTCCAAAATATTATTAAGAAACACTCACTCGTCATTTTGATGATGTTTTAACTCTTCATCTGGTGGCATTTTTTTTCCAATTCTGCATTCAACTCTGATATAACTTCCATAGCCTTTTGAAATGCTTCTCGCGATCTTGTATCAAGGTACGATGTAATAGTATTTTGTGTGGTTACACCACCGTACCTAGAATTTTCAATAACTTCAGGATGATGACACTTTCTTTCATTACCTTGAGTCAACAATTGAACTTCTTTAGCATCTTTTAGCCAACGTCTAGTTACCAAACAAATTGGCAAACTTCTTCTCTCCAAATTCTTCAATGAAATAAAAATATGTCTACATGGAATTCCTTTTGTCTCAAAAGAATAGCAATCACATCGAACATCATCCCCATCATTGGAGATTACTTTGCGCTTTAATTCAGAACCAATGTATTTTTTGACCAAACAAAGAGTGTAATCTGGTATCTTATCATCCTTTAGGACAATATAATTATCGCCATGTCGTATCTCCTTTCTTATCCTTGTAAAAATTTCCCTTGTGAAAATTGAAGAAATTTCATCCTCCACACACGGCATAATTGTCTGGTTCAAAACTGGTTCAGTCAATTTAGTTTTGTAGTGTTCTTTCATCTCGTTGTAGCGTAGCATAAATAAAGCATGGTCCACAATGGTATTTTATTTTGAAAATATCTTTTCAAGAATGCATTTATAGATTCGCATCTACCGATAGTAGTAGCTCCACCAAAATAAATACCACGAAGAAAAGTATATGTCCACTGCTTTCTTTTGCCATATTGTGCTTCCACCAATGCATTTCTTGTCAATCTATATTTATTCACTGTCACTTTCCAATTATCCTCCCATTCTTCCTCCTTGTAATACCTATATTTTGGTAAAAAGGAAAAATATAAATGTTTTCATATTATAATTGAGAGAATAAGATAAAACACCATTTAATGTATTACCTAAAAATAAAAAATTTCAATTCTTGATGGAATGTTATATTGTGTACATGGTGCATTGCATTTTTGAGTATGTGCCATGAGCAAATACGATGTGGAACATCGGGCATAATATTATCCAGTGCTTTGTTCATTGCTTTGCAACAGTCCGTCAAAACTGCTGAAGGCATCTTACCACCCATGCACTCTAAAAATGTTTCCAATACCCAATCATATGTGGTCGAAGTCTCGTTATCAAGAAGTGCAGCTCCAAACACACACATTTTGTCATGATTATTAGACCCAAGTAGTATTACTAATGGCTTTCCGTACCTGTTGAACAAAAAATTAATATGATATTTGAAATTTAACTAAGAAATCGATATAAGGTAAAAAAAAAATTAAATACCTATTGGTTTTGTAAGTAGAATCAAAAGTCATACAATCACCAAATAATTGGTAATCAACTTGGGAAGTCCTGTCAGACCATAATAAATTTGTCAATCTATTTTCTTTATCTACATCATACTTGTAGAAAAACGTATTGTCCAGCCCTTTTTTTGCTTCGAGATAACCCATTGTTGTGGATGTGTCACAATTATCCCAAGTTGAATATTTTTTACAAACTCTCTTGTACAAGTCATCTTTGATACATCCCACATTTTCCCAACCATCATGAACTTCTACCATGTAATTCCAAATTCGAGATGTCTTAATTCCGGCTCTCTTCATTGACATAACTTGTTCCCTCATCTCGTCCCTAAATATTCTATTAGATCTAAGAAATGGTTTTTCACAGAAGAAGGAAAACTTATGGTTGTGGTGGTTATTAAAACACTTAGTAATCCAGTGATTAGTTTCCCTATTTAAATTTATTCTAAACTCTGCATTACAACTCGTTCTTGTTAGAGCACGAGCTTCTTTACACCTATTATCAAGATTACAATATTTTTGTTCTCTAAAACCTTTGTTTGAACACACCCAACTTCTAATGTATAAAATATTTTTTTTGTCCTCCCTCTTCAGTTTTTTTCTAACACTAAACCCCATCATTTTTGCATACAAAAAATAAAAAGATTCTGCTTGTTCAATACTTACAAACTCCTTCCCTTCGAAGTCCAAAAACTGTATATGTTCTGGTTCTTTTGTCAATATCCAAAAATTGAAGCAAGCTCCTCCATTGCGCAATATCAGGTTCGATCCATTCTTCGTTAACGCCACATTCAACATTTTCTTCTGATACATCTTCATTATTTGTCTCTTCCAAATGTGTTCCCCCAGCAAGGTCTACTTCATGTTCAGAAGATAAAGATTTTGTATCTTCTTGTTTAGCTTCCAAACCATTTTCGCAACTAGTCATTTCTCCAACCTATTCCTTCTTATTTTTTTTCGAATGGTGTGCAGCACTATTCAATATTTTTTTATATTTAAATTGATTATATTATTAAAATCGCATTAATTAATATAATTAGTGGGGTGATTGAAAAGTTAATACTTATAAATTTTGAAATTATAATAGCATTAATTATATAATAATTAGTGGGGTGTTTGAAAAGTTGATACTTATAAATTTCGAAATTATAATAGCATTTAATATAATTTTGAAAATTTGAAAATATGTATAAATCCAATAATATTTTGAAATTTTCATTATAATTTTCGAAATTAGGATTTAGATAACCAAAATTGTGCAATATTAATTTTTTTTATTTAATGCTAGGATATAGATAGTTGGTTAGAGTCTTTGAATATGAAGGTGTGTATTTAATATTTAACACATATTCAATAATTAATTGTTCAAAATATTAATTAGTGTAAGCCCTAATTATGTAAAATAATTGAACTTTCCCAATTCTCAAAACTATATTTATTTATTTTAAAAAAAAAACTATATGTGTAAGTTCTATTAACATTTTCCTTTTAATTAAATACACATGACAATAGGAATTACACAATAATATTTATTAATTAATTTCAAAGTTCACACAAAAATGAAAGAATTAATAAAATTAATTATTGTATAATAATATAATTGTTATAATTATTTTAAAAAATTATTAAATCATTTTTTAAACCATTGTGTTTTGATGGGAAGTTGAAAAGTTGTAATTTTAATAATTATATATAATTTTTGGCATAATAATAGGTAATTCGAAAATATGTGTAGATTCTATGAACCTTTACTTTGTAATTAAGAATCACAAAAATGTTTAACCAATAGAACTACACTTAAATTTTTAAAAATTATAATAGCATTTAATATAATTAGTGGGGTGGTTGAAAATTAGATACTTATAAATTTTGAAATTAAAATAGCATTAATTAATATATCAGTGGGTGGTTGAAAAGTTGATACTTATAAATTTTGAAATTATAATAGCATTTAATATAATTTTGAAAATTTGAAAATATGTATAAATCAAATAATATTTCAAAATTTTCATTATAATTTTTTAAATTAGGGTTTAGAGAACCACAATTCTGCAATATTAGTATTTTTTTTTTAATGCAAGGATATAGATAGTTGGTTAGAGTCTTTGAATATGAAGATATGCATTTTATATCATTAGTGAGGTGGTTGAAAATTTGAAAGTATTATATTATATTATATTTAAACATGATAATGATAATAGGATTTAGATAATAACAATTAAAAATTAATAAAAAAATAGAGAATATCATAAATTAATATGAGAAGTTGAAAATTTTACATCCATAATAATTATCTTTGATGTAAAAAATTATAAATTTCGAAATATTATTAGATTTTTTTTGCATTAAAATAGGGTATTTCGAAAATATGTATAGGTTCTATGAACCTTTGCCTTTTAATGTGAACATGTCATTTAATAAGTGTACATAAAGTTGTGTTGATAGAATAAATGTGATTGATTCATTTATAAAAATATATAACTATTATATTTATTTTATTATTTTATTGGGAAGATGAATAGGTGCCTTTCTAATTAAACATGCAATGCTTTGATCTATGAATATTGAAATTCAAATGTTCCCACATTTTCGAAATTATATTTAAAAATTGTAAATAAAATTCAGATTATTAGTAAATAATAGGATTTAGTACAGGCTAAAATTTGTGTAATGAATATAAAAACGATTTTTTTTAAACTATCTCAAATTGACATATTGGAAAAAATTTACTAGTTTGTAGCCACTAAACAATACATTTTTCATGATATGTGCATGTGTGAAAGGTAACTTTGTAGCTTCCAAATCAACATGAGCATTCTCAAAACAAATAGAACATACAATTTGATCATCTTTAATCAAAACTTTCACCAATCTTTCACTGGATTGCTCACTTTCCGCCACAAAATTAATAGTCATATTATCCATATAATCTTCACTATCGACGTCAACATCAATGTCAGAATCTTGTTGTGAAGGAAGATCATAAACAAAAACATGAACATCCACTTTTACACAAAAATTAAAATCCTCTTCGTTCCACATCTTTCTAGCGCAATCAATAATTTCATCATAAAGAAAAAATATAGAAGGATGGAGATGAGCCTCATCTAGCATCTCGTCAATGATAACTTTCACATGATTATTTTCATTGGCCATCAACGTTTGTTGTAATGACCCGAATTTGCTAATAGGGCTTAGGGCCTTGATTAATGTGCCTGGAGGGCAATAAATGATTTAAAATGTTAATATGTGAATTTATGCGAATATATGATAATGATGCATGTTTAGTTGAGTTAAATGTGCATGTGGGCCTCGTTTGGATATTAGGGGTATAAATGCGATATATATGTGATATATCTGTGCAGCACGATCCGAGACAGTCCTGGGGAGCGGTTAGCCAGAAAGTCACAGCAGGGTTGAGAATCCGACTCGGGGCGAGTCGAGGGGTAATTTGGGCTTTAGTTATTGTATGGGGTTATCGGGTTGTGGAAATAAATATTTGGAGATATATTTGAGGATAGAATGTCTAGGAGGGAATACCGAGGAAATTTACCATTTTACCCCGGGGACGTTTTGGTACCCCGAGCCTTGAGGTAACCTTAAAGCTTAAGTTAAATAAAACAAAACTTGGAATAGTTTAGAAAATATAGAATCAGACCCATATATTTCCCTCATCACTTGGTTTTCTTCTCTTCATCTTCCTCTAAGGCTTAGCAAGGAAAACTTGGGGAAATCAACTTGAACCTAAGGAATTTCAGCTGGGGATTTAGGGGGGCTTGAAGCTTGGAGCATAGATAGCTGGATCTGTGGTTCAATCCAGCAAGGGTAAGCTTTAATTATAAAGATTATGTTTAGAATTGTTGCTGGTTATTAGAGATTGCATGTTAGCTATGTTTGGGACGTTCTTGATGGCTTGATTGAGTTTTGAAGCTGGATCTTGATAGGTTTTGATGTTGAGACTGTTTAGAACTTTTTTGGTGATAATCTGGGACTGTTAGTTAAGTTTTGGGTGAATTGGTTTGAGGAAAAACGCCGAAAAATGATGAAGATTTCTGGGTTGGAGGCTAGGGCCTCGGCCCTAGGAGGGGCATGCCGCGCCCGTGTACGCGTGCGGCCATGGGCGGCCGAGATGTTTGATGCGCGCCGCGGCGCTTAACCAAGCGCAGTGTGGCCCGTGTGTGCTTTAGGGAGATGCTAGCCTCTGTTTCGAGGCTAGCCACAGCGCTTGTGGGTAGGGTCGCGGCTCTTAGTGCCAATCTGAGTTTTTAAGTGTGTTTAGGCTTGGGAACTCAATGGTTAAGGCTCGGGATGGATTTTATCACCCGGATTGATAGAATTCAAGGTCCCTAAGGTTAGAGATATGGATCAAAGTTATTTAATGGATTAGAACTTGATGGATGGATATTGTTAATGTGTTGTGACTAGGGTTTCGGCGAGGCTCAAGTTAGAGGACTATGCTCGGGATATCGGTGCTCGGAGAGCTCGGGACTCAGGTAAGAAAACCCTTATTCCCATAGAGCTTGTATGCAGGGCTGAGCCCAATGTGTTTGAATTGCAGGGCGTAGCCCTTTGATTGAGTTTGCTAGTATTTTGTACTTGCTTATTATGCTATGAATGCAATTATGTGAATGATCGGCAAGAGCCGGGAACGGTGTAGGCCGAGGTCGGCAGGGGCTGGAAACGGCGTTAGGCACATTGAGTGCAAGGCCAAGTACGGCAAGGGGCCGGGAGCAGCGTTGAGCACGTGGAGTGCAAGTTGCCAGGGCGAGTCCCTAAAGGATACCTGGGATATCCTCACGGTGTGAACCGCGAACCCAGGGTCTGGTAAGGCACCTGGGACGGCTAGGTCATATGTGTTTAGCCTATTGGTGGCCAGCTTATGTACTTGGTGTATGTTTTGCATATGCTATCTGTTTGTGGGTTTTCTTGCTGGGCTTCGGCTCACAGATGCTCTGTGGTGTAGGTGAGGGCAAGGAGAAAGCCAACCAACCATGAGTGTAGCAGGCGTGAAGCGGCGTATACATGTTTGGCCTGTCTAGCTGCCGCAGCCAGTGGATTTTTGGGAGATGATTGTAAATAAACTTAGATTTTGTCGTTTAGTCGACTTGGTTCAGTTTATATGTTGTAAATATTTCTAAACTGTATTTTGGGATCCCAAGTGTTAAACTTTTATGAATTTCAATGAAATGGAGTTATTTCTAAAGTTTTTCCTCTGGTTATGGCTTAATTACACTATTTAACTTAAAACCTCGATTAGCGAGTTGAATGCACATTTTTAAACTCACTTAGTAACGGCTCTAAGGAAGTAGGGCGTTACATTTGTCGTGAAAAAAATACAATATAATCACAACAAACAGAGTCATCATTATCGTTTTTGGTTCCCTACTAGTCAGTGGATGTCGTGAAAATTTTACGAAAAGGTAAATAATAAAGAAAGAATCAGAACCTTCACCTAGTCTGATGGTGTTATTAATATCACCTGTTACTATTTGGTAATATGGATCACCTAGAATTTCATGAGGAGCCATAATCCGGGGCTAGAATGGTTACTTTTGCATTATAACTATAAGCAAAAGATGAGATATGTAAAGAATATAAGAGGAAGAGATCTATAAAATATATAGAAGCAACTTGTGTGTTCAAATAAAATAGAGAGAATAAAAGACATCAATGAAGTTGTTGTGTTTTAAAAAAATATATATTATCGGTACAATTAATAATAGTGGTTGAAATATGTTACATGATAAAAACATAGGGAAGATAAATAGTGGTCACTTGGTGACATTTTCATTAACATGATTATTTAATTTTTTTATTATTTTTTAGATTTAAAAAAAGGTAACCGAAAAATTTTAAATTTAATTTTTTTATTAATAAGTTTAAAATAATATTATATTTTGGTTGTTTTATTAAATTCTCAAAATTTATTTGGTTTTTGAGAAAAATTAATTAAATTTTTAAATATCTTCCAATCATAAAATTAGAAAGTTTTATCTTAAAAAATTTATACTTAATTTCAACTTTTTTAAATTCATTTAATTAAAAAATTGTGCTAATTGTATTAAATTGCATAAACAATTATTGTTACTTTTTTCTCTACTTTTTAAAATAAAAAGGCCAAATGTACGTGTACATGCATACAAATTTTAGTTTTCGTTGAGGGTAATTAATCTATGGTTAGTTTCATTTTTTAGGGAAATCTTGGATTGAAATTTTGAGATTCATATAATATCACAAAGTCTCGGATAGTTGTACAATATGTTTTCAGTTGATACAATAGAGACTTTAGAAGGGGATCCTATCCCAAGCAAATATTACTGAATAACATTGCACTAAACATACCTAATTATGACATAATGAACCGTTCCAACATACCCTAGTCAACCAATACTACAAATAGAGTCTCAAATAGTTGTCCCAGAGAGTAAGACACAGTAGTGAATTTAGAAGGGGGTCCGATCCCAAAAAAATATTTCTAGATAACATTACACTAAGCAGACCTAATTATGACCTAGCAAAACGTTCCAACCTACCCTAGTCACCGTGCTAACAAATACTACCGCTAGAGTCTCAAATAGTAATCCTATAAAGTAATACAGAATTGTGAATTTAGAAGGTGATTCAATCCCGATCTTATATTACTAAAGATATAAATTATTAAATAACATTACATCAAGCATAACTAATCATGACATAAGGAAAAGTTCTCACGTCCCTATTCACCTATAACACAAATAGTATCGCAGAGTCTCGGATAATTGTACATTAGGTTTTTAGTTGATACAATAGATACTTTAGAAAGGGATCCAGTCCCGAGCTAATATTACTAGATAACATTGCACTAAGCATACCTAATTATAACATAATAAACTGTTCCAACGTACACTAGTTAAACAATACTACCGCAACAATCTCAGATAGTTGGCCTAGAGAATAAGGCATAGTAGTGAATTTAGAAGGGGATTCGTTCCCGAAAAAATATTAATAGATAACATTGCACTAAGGAGACCTAATTATGACCTAGAAAACCATTCCAACCTACCCAGTCACCGCGCTAACAAATACTACCGCTAGAGTCTCAAATAGTTATCCTTAGAGTAATACAGAGTTGTGACTTTAGATGGTGATCCAATCTCGATCTTATATTACAAAATATCTTAATTACTAAATAATATTGCACCAAGCATACCGAATCATGACATAAGGAAAAGTTCTCATGTCCCTTTTCACCTAGAACACAAATAGTATCTCAGAGTCTCGGATAGTTGTACAATAGGGTTTTAGTTGATACAATAGAGACTTTAGAAGGGGATCCAGTTCCGAGCTAATATTACTAGATAACATTGCACTAATCACACCAAATTTTGACATAATGAACTGTTCAAACGTACACTAGTCAAACAATACTACCGCAATAGTCTCAGATAGTTGCCTTAGAGAGTACGCCATAGTAGTGAATTTAGAAGGGGATCCGATCCCAAAAAAACATTACTAGATAACATTGCACTGAGGAGACCTAATAATGACGTAGAAAACTATAACGTCCTGAATTTACTGTTAAGGATAAGATCCTAGACTACAGTGCCTCGAGGGCATAATAGGATATACATGTTGAATTAATTGAATAAATGTGTGACTACATGGCATACATGATTTATATGATAATGTGGATTTAAATGCATGTTTATATGTATTAAATATGCATGTGGGCCTGTTCTTGATAATAAGGGCATATTCCTAGTATTGGCCCGTTGCGAACATAAATGTGATTATATGTTTGTAAATGATTGAGACCACATTATTATGTTGATATATTTGCAATATTCGGCTCGAGACGATCCTAGTGAGCGGATTTGCGGAGAAGTCACAACGGGGTCCAATACCCAGCACGGGGCGAGCCTAGGGGAAATTTCAGGGACTTGGTGTGTATTTATGATTTATTGGTTAACGTGCAGATATTTGGTAATTAGTCGGGTATGTTGGGATTAATTGGGAACTTGTTGGACGACTCGGGGAATTAGCAGGAAATGGGGCAAATGAACATTTTGCCCCTATGGTCAATAAAGGGTTGAGTCTTTCACTAAGGGCATTTTGGTCTTTATGTTGGAGGATACAGATAGGAAAGGCTTCAGAGGTTAGCTAGAAGCATCAGGCAACACTTTCTCTCTCTCTCTCTCTCTCTTTTCTACGCATTCTCTCTCTCTCCCTTTGGACTGCTTGGAGGCTTAGGGAAATCCTTGAGGAAGAGCTTGGGATTGAGCTAGGAATTTGGGAAATTAAGCTGGGAGTAAGCAAAGGATTAGCTCAAGGACCAAATCACTTCTGAGGTAAGTTCCACAATTTACTATAAATTCTATGATAAGTTTGGATTGCTGGATGGGTTTAATGTTAGCTTTGATTTTTGAATTGAGGTGAGAAATGTGGTTGGTTTAGGGTGATTATGAAGCGTAGGTTGTGTGGTTAGGAGTCTTGGACTCAATTCTGGTTTTGGTGTAAGGTTACAATGACTTTCTGTTGCAATTGGTTGAGGGAAAACAATGAAAAGCACCAGAATTTCTAGGTTCACAGGGGCGCGCCGCGACCCAGTTCATGGGCGTCGCGGCGCGCATGACCCCAAGAGCCCTGGGGGCTTGATATTTTGCAGGCGCGCCGCAACCCTAAAGGGCCAGTCCCAGCCCGCCCACCTTTGGGTCTTGGGGGTTGGCGCCTCTAACTTGGGGGCGCGTCGCGACCCTTAGGGCTAGGTCGCGGCCCACCTAGACAGCCTTAACCCAATTAGGCTTTTGGGGATCGGGGAATTAAACCTAAGCGCTTAGGACTGTTTCTACTACTCGGTTTAGTAGAATTCAAAGCCCTAGATACTTGTATTTTATTCCAATGCTTTTAATTGGTTTAAGATTTTAATGGTTATCCACTATCGTATTGTGACTAGGTTATACCGCAAGGGCTCAGGATTAGGGATCGTGCTTGGGATTGCCATACGCTAGCTGCTCGGGACTTGAGGTAAGAAAATTGCACCCGACTTGAGGTAAGTCCCTATTAATGAATATGAACATATTTGTAGCTGAGAATCTCTAGAGGGGCACGTTGGTATACGCTGCCATTGATTACTTGCTATACATTGTGCAATTGTGATTATATCTGTTTGCTGGTTGGCCTAAGGGTGTCGAGGGCCGATAGCAAGCTTGCAGAATGAAGGTCAGCCTAAGGGTGTCGTGGCCGACTAAGAGACCAGGGGACTCGGCCTAAGGGCACTAGGCTTGGATATTATACCATAAATAGAAGTGTGGCTCACACTTAATTATTTCTATTGATTGATGAGTTTGGTTTACGTATTTGACTGAGCTGAATATCATTGTTTGTTGGTTACTTATATCCTATTGCTATCTGAATCTAATGATTTATGTTTACTGCCTTTATATTGTTGCCTAGTTGTGCATGTTGGTTTAAGTTTTCTTGCTGAGCCTTGTCTCACGGGTGCTACGTGGTGCAAGTAAGGGAAAGGGATAGCAGGACTAGCCATGAGTTGGAGAGCTTCAGGGGCGGTGTGTACATATGCAGCCTGCTCGATCGCCACGGTCGGGATAGCTTGGGAGGAACTACGGTTAAACCCTATTTTGCCACTTAGGACGGCTAGGCTGTATTCTATTTATCTTTTACAAGTCTGTAAACTAATTTTGGGATCCCGTGTGTAAGCTTAATATTTTAATGAAAAATGATCATTTCGTTGACCAAATCTTGTAATACTTGGCCTTGATTTAGTCTTTAATTACACATTTAAGTCAAACGACTTGCTTAGCAAGTTAAGCACTTTTTTAAACACATAATGTTACGATCTTGGTTAACTAGGGCATTACAACTTGGTGTCAGAGCGGTCTAGGCTTAAGGGTTACTGAAGACTAGTTGGGCATGTACACTCGCCACTAAAGATAAGCTTGACTCCTGGTTAGGTATCTAATGACTTGATTATGTGGTTAATTGTTTAAATTGAACCTCTGTGCCTTATCTGCATGCTAGTATAGAAAGCATGGTGTGTATGAATGTATTTGGTGAAAATGGGATTTGATAATTGATGCATGAACAATGTAGATTTGTGTTTTGATATGTATATTGTGTGTGTGGTTATTGTGATTGTTTGGACCTGCCTGTGGGATAATTCTGGATATGAATATCAGGGTTGAGGGGTTAAGTCATTTACTGCGGACTGATTCATAAATTATGTATTCAAGATAGTCAACTGGACCTGGTACCATTAGTATGGGGGTTGCAGATGATAGTTTGGGTCAGAACCCTCCAACTGCCCCTGGAATTCGCAGCAGATGTTTGCTGGTATGCAAGCAAAACTGCCAGATCAGAGTGAGGAGATTAGATGGTTGAGACAGCGGGTTCCGTCGGGGAAACATTTCTTTGTATATCTTAACAGTAGTGGCACTAGTGTTGGTTCAACCTGAGGGTGGAAACAAATGAGAATTATCGTATGAAAGACTCTAGAAGCATTATCCTCCAGTTTCGAAGGGAGGTTTGGGTCTGTTCAGAACTGATCAGTAGATGGGCGTGATTAGCTCTGTCCTTGATGATATGAGAGTGGTAGGCCATGATAGAGTGGTTGTGCCTGCATATGCGGTAGAAGGATGCACAGACGTGAAAGGAAGTAGTACCTTAGACCCGGTATGTTGCTATGATGGGTTGGGAGGAATTCAGACAGTGCTTCGATGAAAGAGACTACCACGACGCCGTCTGAACAGCAAAGACTAATGAGTCTACGGACTTGGTTCAGGATGGTACGAGAGTGATGGAGTATGTTAATGAATACGATGGGTTGGTCAAATCCGCTTTTGATTTGGTATTAGCGGATGTGGCCTGGAAGGAACGATTCATTTGAGGGCTGAACTCTGAGATGGCACAGAGCGTTAGGGTCAATCTAGCGCATGAGACTCCCATCTATGCTCGGGTAGTAGGGAGGGCCTTGTTATAGAAGACGCAAGAGGTGAGATATGGAGTGAGAGTGTTGTAGGGCAGGAAGTTCAGTCAATGGTATTCCCATTTGCGGCATCAGGCAGGGGCAGATGCCCAGTAACTGGAAAAGAAGGACCCTTGATAGTTCTATTACTCCTAGACCTGACAGGAGGGGTTATAGTTTACATGATGGCCGCCAGTGTAACGCCTTGGTTACCCCAGAACCGTTACGGTGAACCGGAAATTTGACCCGTTACCCGAGTCCTTTGGTTAAAAACGTGTTCTAAGTGTTATTAACATGCTAAGGTGGAAAATCAATAAAAAGGAAAGGATATGTTTTATTTAATACATAAAATTGTTCATGGGCCCACAAGAACATTTACAAGTTATTTACAACTCAAAATGGTCATTACTGTTTCAAAATTACAAACCCGCCGACCTAAGCGGCAAAAATAGGGTAAACCCCCTAGTTCCTCTGAGAATTCCTTGGCCATGGTGGTCAAGCGGCCGCATATGTACACATCACCACCTAAGCTCTCCACTCAAGGCTGGGTGAGCTTTTCTTTCCCTTTACCTGCACCACATAGCACCCATGAGCTAAAGCCCAGCAAGAAAACACAGTATTGAATATAAACATTATCGAATGATTATCATTATAATCACACAAAGCTTATAGCTCTTAAACAGATGAGTGAATATCACTTGAGGTTCTAGAAAACCATACTGAGTGACTGACAAGCAAGTCACTAATTTAAACAGAAGAGTGGCTGCTAGGTGAGCCACTAGCCTTAAACAGATGATAGACTGATGGGTAAGTCACATAAGCGCTTATAGTATTCATCGAACTTGAGGTCGGTCCGGCATTAATGCTCTTTGAGTTATCCAATGCAGATATCGATTAGATCTAATCTTTATTGGCTTGCGTTGAACATGCTAAGGCCGTCCTGACTTATGAGTCAGCACTATGTGACCAGTGCCCAGTACCACTGCCGAACCTGACTAATGAGTCACAGCTTCACAGTTGATACTGACACCTATGCCAATTCTGACTAATGAGTCAGTGCCATGCACAAGTGAGCAAGATTTTCTAAGCATTCAATAATCAATCCATGTCCACATTTACACAATCAACATGCCTCAAGAATAATCATGCATGTCACATACGGGGTGCAGTTTTCTTACCTCTGATTCGAGCTAGAATGAATAGAGGAACGACCCTTGAGAACGGTCTAGCTTTTAGTCCTTTAGCGGTCACCTAATCATAACCAAATATGGGACACCATCAATAAAAATTATAATCAAGGGTTCCCAAACCAAGATCTAGCCTGCGGGACATCAATCCCCACTAATCCGGGTAGTAGGAACGATTCTGAGGCCTAAAACCATGTTCCCGGGGCCAAAACACTCAAATGGGCTCAACCCTGCTCAAGGGCTGCGGCCCTGGCACCTTGGGCCGTGGCCCCCAGCCACCACTGAAGCAAAGGCCGCGGCGCCCAGGAAGCACAAATCCTCCCACCTCCTTCTTCGAGCTAGGGTCGCGACACTCCAAGAACAGGGTCGCGACCCCCAACCCAGAACATGCCCAAACTCGTTCTCCAACATCCCAAATCCTCCAAAATCATGCCTAAACATTACCAAATCATCAAATCAAAGTTCCCAAGCTTCCCAATGCTCCAAAACCATAAAAACCCAAGGTTCAATCAAACCAAAAACTCAACGATTCACAAAGTCCAATTCAAAGCTTAGAAACTCTAAAAACTCAAACTTTAAACTTAGATTACCTTCGATTGGGTTGTTTCTCGTCAAATCCTTCGGTCAAGAAGCTTCTAATCTTTCATAGGATCGCTATGCCTCGATCCTTGCTTGATTCCGACTCTTAGAACTCAAGATATCTTCGAAAACGCTTCGAACAATGAAAATGAGCTAAGGGGGAAGAACGAGAAGTTTTCTAATGTACGTTCTATCTGAAAAGCTACTTCAAGCTTAAGTAACCTCAAATAAAACCTAGTGCTCGGGGTCCCAAAAACAACCACCCGGAATATTATAGTCAAAACTTCCAGAATTTCATCCTAATCTCAATAACTCCCAATTTATCATCAAATAAACATTCTTATTACCCAATAATTGACCCCGCTATGACAAAACCGCTAATCCACTAAATAGGACCGTCTTAGGCCGAATAGCTTGAATATATCTCCATAATAATGGAATCTCATTCACAAATCACATTATGCACCCAAATACACAAATTTTCCCTCAATGAGCCAAATTATCAAAACATCATAATATTCAAATGTGGACCCACATGCATGCATATAACATCATATTATAATATAATTCACATAAACATGCATATATTCATTTAATGGCATAATTAAACAGTTATGGCCCTCCCGGCCTACTAATCCAGCCACTAAACCGCATTAAGGATTTCGGGGCATTACAGCCAGGGCAGTAATGAGGCCTGGTGAAGTTATCTAGTATGTGCCAAGTGCGAGAGACGCCATCTGGGAGGACGCCGAGTGAAGGCATGTCTTCTATGTGGAACAATTGGGCATGTCAGGAAGGATTTCCTTAAATTGAAGTTAGAAGAACCAAGGAGTATGGATTACTCGACCCTAGTTTGAGGGTCTGCCTTGGTACAGTCAGAGCCTGAGGCTAGTCCCTTGGAGGCGACTGATTGATTTGTTAGTTCTTGTTCCTGAATATATATTGAGTCGAATGAGTTTGGTGCTACATATCTCCCAGAAGAGACATAGATATAAGGCACATGCTTTAAGATTGATATACGATGGGGCTTGAGATATTAGTGCCTGCTGGGAAAATTGGTAACCTCCAAGAGAAGGGTTAGAGTACTATTGGTAAAAGGCTTACAATAGAATTGATTGATCTCGTCATATGAGGATTTTGATATGATCCTGAGTATGGATTAATTTGTTAAATAAAGGACAACCATGGATTGCAAAAGATGATGGTAACGTCTGGATTTAAAAGGAAAGGACTCAGTTGCATCTACAGGATGCCTAATTATTGTGGTAGGTACCACTTGGAATATATAAATTAAACCGAATGAAAAATGGATTGGCCAGTAAGGTTTCAGATGGGTGCACAAAGAATCATAGAGTACGCTATGGGATTAAGGTACAGATAAAATCAGTATCAGGGACATCATGAAGGGCGATATTAGCTCAGCAGAAAGAATTAATGGTTCAGTTGAAGAAGTATTTGATTTGAGGATTGATCAGACGAAGCATCTCATCATGGGACACGTTGACACCGCTTGTTAAGAATGAAGGGTTCAATCGACAGGTTGCAAGATAGGACAATGCTCTCAAGAATTGACCTTTGATTTGGTTATTACCAGTTGAGGATCAAGGAATGAGACATTTGAGGAATCACTTCTTGCACTAAGTAGGATGTGATGGTCTATCAGTGGAGGTTCTTAACTGAATAATGCTCCAACGACACAAGTAAGTTCAACAAGTAGAGAGAGTACAAGAATGAGATGGACAAGCCATCTTCATATTGATTAGGGATGTGTTGGTCTACTCCCAGTTGGAAGCAGAACGTGAATGACCATTTTGTTGATAATACTAAGACTAATGAAGCAAGGTTACAGGTAAGGCTCCAGAAAGTGTAAGCTTTGATTTCTTCAAGGGTATTCAAGGTCACGTTATGGGAGGTGATGGAATCATGTATGAAGTAATTCAGTTAGAAACCACAAAGGAATTGCTGAAAGAACACCTGAGGGGTGAGAAGTACAGTGAGACCGGTAAGATACACCAGCTACTACTTATAGGATCTTCGAAGACAGCCATACCCAAGATAGAGGTAACAAAAGAACCTAAAATTTGTCTGAATGGATAGTTTCGTACTGGATTTTCAGAAGATAGAATAAGGATTGGTTAGCATACTATGGTATTAGAATATGTATGCAATGGACTGATACAGGAGGACGGCATGATGGATACTATCTTTGCTTAGGACACGAAACTATAGGGTGGTGCGTCAAAGACTAGAGTGCGCCCATGTACATAATGAAAATGATGGTTGTCTGTGCTTCATGGTAGATGAAGGGATAAGAACACAAATGTTCTACATGGGGTGTTAGGTTGATGGTAATGTCAAATAGCCACGATTAGGGTGCGGTGACGACACCTATGGAATAGTAGTGCGTACACTAGTATAAAGAATTAAAGTGTTTGGTCACCCATAGAAGAAAAACCTTGAGATCAAGGCCCTAGTGGAAATTAATGGGTGATTCTCATTGGAAATCTTTGATTGCATAGAGAAAATTGACATGGAAGCTGACATCTTGAGTTGGAAAGTGTTGACTGCCTTTTTCACTATCAACCTTAATAAGAGAGATTAAAGAAACAAACTATAAGAACACAAGGATTTTTACGTGGTTCATGTTATAAAAGAAGCCTAGTCCATAAGTCTCTGATATTAAGAGGATTGTAAGCTTGTGATTGCAAGCTCCAATGGTGTATTCTCAGCAGCGTTTAGATTGCTCTGAGTACAAGGTGTTTTCTCTCTCCAAAAACACGAACCCTTTACAATAAAACTCACAGCCCCATTAATAGTGGCTGGGGTAATTAATATTAATCATAAGTAATTAATACACATTATTCCCATTATTGGGGGATTAATACACTTCAATTCATTGGGTTGCATTGAATAGAGACCATGACTCAAGCGAGATTTGGGGGGCCCACTACAGATAGGTAACCACTTTACGGGGAACAAGCCCCTGGTGCTATCAGGGCATGCTGTACGTATTTTCGTGTCAGATAGCGCAGTGGGAGTGCAAGTTGTCGAGTCATACCATCGACAACACTGTAGGCGAATCACCCAAAAAAGGTTGTCAGGTCTTCCTCTGAGGCAGCCAACCTGCATTGGCTGACACCTGGCTTATCCTTAGTGTCCCGAGGACTAGGTCCTCGACCTAGAATATAACTGAGGGCAAGGAAAACCGTAGACTACCAAGCGTCCCTGGGATGTAAACTTGGGAAAACATTCATAACTCTTGGGACATGGCCCAGAAGAGATGTGTACGCCTTCTCACTATCCGAGGAGAAAGATCTCCAACTATGGAACCGACCTCCCGAGGACATATCCCTTGGGCGTTGCCTCATAAAAAGAGGCACATGTCTTACTCGGGTGATCAAGTGTCCTTATGAAAACACAGACAACAGAAAGGTCTGTGCTAGTTGGATAAAACGCCATAGATTTTAGTAAAGTTAGACGAGGTAATGACCAAGATTGGTATAGTATCTGTAGTTGATAGTTGGCAGATATATTTCTATGGACAATGAAATTCAGAGAGGAGATCTTTTTGGAATGATTAAGAATCCTACTATTTTAGTATGAATGGGTTAAGATATGAAGATCAGATGAGTGATTTGATGGAACCTGGTGTTGAGGTGGAGATTCTAGATGAGTATATGTTAGGAAAATATGTATTTTGCCTCAATGGAAATAATAACAAATTACAACTCTATGCAATATATTACAAATAATAATGATTGATTAAAAAGAGTTACAACTCTATAACTGAAAATACAAATAAACTAAAGAACAAGAAGAATAGAATAGTGAAAATACAACTCAAAGCAAAATATTACAAGTAAAGTAAAAGTGTTTGAAATAAAGAAAAGAGGATTACAACTTGTTGACCCAGATTTTGGCCAACTGACACGGAGTCAGAATACACTTGATGTGAATTAATGTGTTTGAGAAGAACGTGATGACAAAAAGTAAAAAGAACACGATGTTTTATAGTGGTTCGGCCCCAGGATCTGGTAATGACCTACGTCCACTTTGATTGTTATTGATGTGTGAGTCAAAGGAGTGATCAAAGAACAAGGGTTCAATGAGTTTCACCAACCTCTGAAGAACAGTACGATGTTTCAGATAGAATTACACTAGTATCAAGTAATGCCAAAGCCAAAAGTCCCTCTCTTGAGCTATATTTCTCTATTTATAGGCTCAAGGGGGATTACATGATTTAGTTGCCGATTTTCTCTCCTGAATAACCGGATATTCAGGAGATTCTGTGAGTTAAATTCGGGATCTACAAAGATCTTTACAGTAATATTACATTGCATGCGGAACCATCGACCAGACTGGTCGCAGGTCAGACTGGGCAGCTTACTGCTTTTAATACGTCTTCTGGTCGATACATTAGCAAAGCTCTTCCAGGTGTCGGCCACGTGTCCAGGGATCACTTGACACGTCATTAATGCCAATTTTTTGGATAACATTTGCCCCCCAAGTTTATTTATTACGAGCAATAAATAAACTTTTGAGCGAACGACCCTTTGGTAACCCCACCATGCGTGTCAGAACCCTTCGTGTGTTCTTGGAAAAAGTAACCTACTTCTGTCTAATCATGACTTTTTGGTTCCCCAGTAATAATTCGACGGCTATTCCGCTTCCCCATACTTCGAAAAAGGGAAACTGATGATTACACCTTTTTAATGCCTCAGACAAACTTATATAATATCTCTGAAATCTTCCTTTTCTTTTTACGCACGCCACTACTCACTCCAGAAACCCTAAAACCAGAGCTCTCGTCTTCTCCCAGAAACCATTCTTCTGCACTTTCCTAGTTCATTTTGAAAGCACCTCGACTTCCGAAGACTCTTTACCCTCCTCAACGATCTTCTTTCTGGTAAGTCTTCGAATCTTTATGTTTTATATTTTCGCAATGCATGCTTCTGTATGTAGACTGTTTGAGTTCATCTGTTTCTGGTTTGAGATGCTTGTGAGTAGAATGTCTTGTAGGCGAAAAAAGGGTTACGAGTTAGTTTAATAGTCAGGATGATACTTTTAGGACATAAAGTCGAAGTAAAAATTCGATCTTTAGGCTCGTTGGAAAATAGGTTTTTCCCGCCCTAAGGGGAGTTGAAAAAGCTTTTTTGAAAAACTTTTTACTTTCACCCTCTGATCCATTTCTCAAACTGTTCGTGTGGAAAAATTTAGCTTTTAGTTAGAATGCTATTGTATAAAAGCCCGAATTTTATACTCGACCAGCGCCATTCTAAAAAGCCTTTAAAAATTCCCTATCCTCACCTCCCCATTCTTCTGTTTGCAGACCTTGATGCCAGATTTGTGGGGAGGTGAACGGCCCATCGACGATGATCTTCTCGCCCAGCTGCTCGAAGGCGAAGAACAACCGGCTGACCAAATCCACGAGATTCCCTTCGCACGATCCTCTTTCAGACCTCGTCCTTTTCCATCACAAATGTCTCGTTCCAAATCTCTACGCAAGAAAAGACCCGAATCCAACAATAGTCCAAACCTTCCTACCCAGCCTGATTCGCAGGCTAGGGCTCCCTCGACCAGCGGTCGAGACAATCCTGTTCCTGACCCTAACATCCAAATTAGAGCCCGCCCTCGCCATCAGAATCTGCCTGATGTCGAGTGGTATACCTCCCCGACCAGCGTAGTGACCCTTCGGATGGTTGCTAACTATTTCAGGAAGTACCCTCTCACAGGGGTTTCCATTAAAATTCCTGCTGCAGACCAAAGGGCTAACCTCCCCAGAGGTATATATAGCTCCTGGTCTCGGTATCACATAGAGGCAGGGGCTTTCCTCCCTCTACATCCTTTTTATCAGGGGGTGGCTAATTATTTTGACGTCGCCCCTTTCCAAATTACTCCAAACACATATAGAATGCTGGCCGCACTCTATATCCTGTACAAGCTTAAAAAATGGCCAGAACCTACTCCCCACGAGGTCAATTATCTTTTAGACCTTAAATCCAACCCGCAACAATATGGGACGGGTTTCTTCCACTTCTATCACCAGGAGACAAACCGGACGTTCCTGAGTGACACTACACACATATCTAACGTGGGGCAGTACAGTAAGGAGTACTTCCTTACTCCAGACATAACCAGCAACAACCTAGCCTTCTCTCGAGGAGGTAAGTGCCGTCTTTGACTGGTCGATACTTTTAATCAAGGAGTTTCCTTTCATTTTTCTCAAACTGTACTTTGTCTTTCAGGCCCATGGTTACGTCCGACCCCAACACCAGACATGGTGTTGAGGTCCAATAGACTGGCCAGGATGACAAATGCAGAAAAAAGCATCAAGTCCCTGGTTACTGATGAAAACATGAGGCTGTCTGGCCTCCTGGCTCCTCGCCATGAAACAAGAGGATCTGTGGTAGCTGATGCCACTGCCGATGGGGTTCCCGAGCAGCAACCTCCTGCGTCTCCTCCTCGAAGGAGGCCGACAGGGGTTACAATCAGGGAGCCCATGGGCAATCCTTCTGTAGAAAGGCCTTCTGCTCCCCAAGGCAAGGGGAAACAAAAGGCCAAAGAGCTGGTTGTGGACCTGGGGGAATCCTCTGATGAGAACGGTAAAATTATTTTGCTTTTAAATAGCTTTCCAATTCCCTGTCACTTGTTTGACGGGGAGGGCAACTTTACATATACTCCAAATCTAGGGCCAGACTTCTTCGTGCCAGATAGTGAGTGTGTGACTAATAGAGTCAATAGTATAGCGACCAGTAGTTGTAGCTCGGGTATTAACTTTGTGACCTTATTTTCCGTTGAATAAAGAGTTTTCATCTGCCTTTATCTTTACCCTCTGCATGTTTTTACTTGTGTGCAGATATGGCCACTCCCAACATCTTGGACTTATACCAGGCTGAGGAGGAAGAGGAAGTTCCTCAGCTTCGGCGAAAGTCATCAAGGAGACACACTGGCGAAACAAGCCAGGGACGGGCCAAAAAGAGTCGAATAGAAGACCCTCCCAAGGACGTGCCAACTGGGCAAACTTCTGCTCATCCCCCGGCTCCTGCTGAGAAGCAGACTCCTCCTGCCCCGCCAAACCCTCCGGCTGCGCCCACCAGGGAACAAAACAAGCGGGAAGAAGCTCTTGGGGTCAAACTCTCGAGCCATGCCTTACGAGCCGCCAAAGACTGCCTCGCGCACATCGCGAAGAACGACCGCGTCAAAAATGCATTGGTTGAGGCAGAGAGTATGGCGGTCGACCAAATTCTGAACAGGACCTTAAACGAAATAGCCAGCGTAAGTGTTTCTTTATTTCTTAGGCCTTAGTCTTTTATTCTTTGCAACAGGTTCTAACTTTATCTTCTGTCCTCAGGCTTTGCTGTCTGCAACTGCTGCTCATACGCGCACCTAATCCACCATTGAACAGGCTCGGGCAAAGGCTATCGAGAGGCACTAGGTGAAAGCGGCCGAAGAACTTTTGGCTACAGAGGCCAGGCATGCAAAGGAGTTGGAGGCGCTGGCTCAGCAGAGGGATGCCGCAGTGACAAAGCTATCAGAGGTTGAAGCTATGAATGCAGCTATAATAAAGCAGAGGGAGGAGTATCAGGAGGCCAGCCGAGTCCAGTATCGCGAACGCAAGAAACTGGAAGAGGAGCATAAGTCCAAGGACAAGGCCATTGCTACTCTTGAGGGCAAAGTAAAGCAGCTGGAGCTTGACAACTCCAAGAATCTGGAAAGATATAAGAGGACGATGCTTCGGTGATTTTATAACTTCTGGAAACACAATCAGGGTGCCGACTTCAGCTATCTTTCAGAAGATGTCAGGACTGCTGAGCTGGCTCGCTGCACTGCTCAACTGGCTGAAGAGGAGGCAAGAGCCAGGGTCCCTGCTTCCCCACGCATTGCTGGCGTAGAGGAAGAAGGAGCTGCTGAGGATGCTGCCAACCAGAATGCTGATAAAGACCCTCCAACTCCTAATGCCTCTTGAGCTTTATTATTTTTTCTTTCTTTTGATTATACGACCCACGGGTCGTGATGTAAAGACAATACCTTTTTTGAATTTGCTGCATGGGCAGCAAACCTTTTCTTTTATTTGAACAGTTACATCCAAGTAGTGATGCTTGCAGTGTAAAAGATTACATCATGATGCTATAACATTTTCATTTATTATAACATTTGTTCGTATGACCGAACTTAGCATAGTACTTTGGCTTGATTTGACAAAATATAAATTTTGAAAAATACTCTAAGTACCTTAGGATGCTTTCACTCATTTTGTTCATGTGTTTACATACCTCATGGTACGCTTTGCTATCGATGTGCCTTATATGCCCCCCAAGTGATCGAGGAGCTTTAGGTCCTTGGTCACTTGCCTTGACCACGACCTGTTCGAACATTTCTGCTCGGGTGAAAAAAAAATAATACTTGTAATACAGCAAAACAACACACGTAATGAACAAATACTTGTAAATATAAATTTACAAAAGTTGGCAAGAATGACTGGCAGCGCACAGTCCCTTATAATCTCGTATTAAAAATGGACTAAACATGTCTTTACGAGTGATTCTAAAATAGAATCTTACATATACGAACGGTTAGCCATACAGCGTGGCTAACCCTCTTTGCAAAACTTGTAAAAAGTAAAATTTTAATACAAGCCAGTCCTTTAAAAAGGACTGTTCACTGATAGTACTTGCGCAGGTGTTCTCCATTCCAATAACGTGGAACGAGATCTCCGTTTAAGCGTGCAAGTTTGCAGGTGCCCGGATGAAGGACTTCTTCAATCTGGTAAGGTCCTTCCCAATTAGGTCCGAGTACTCCAGCAGTGGGGTCACGGGTGTTTAAGAAAACTCGTCGTAGAACCAAGTCACCGACGTTGAATTTTCTTTCTTTAACTTTGGAGTTAAAGTACCAGGCGACTTTTTGCTGGTACGCAGCAACTCAGAGTTGGGCTTTCTCCCATATCTCGTCAATCGAGTCTAGGGATTCCATCATCAGTTGGCTGTTCTGGTCTTGGTCGTATGTTAGGCGTCGATGTGAGGGGGGATCTAATTTGACAGGAAACATCACCTCATATCCGTAGGCTAAGGAAAATGGGGTATGTCCTGTCGCTGTTCGGTGAGACGTTCTATACGACCAGAGGACTAAAGGCAGCTGCTCTGGCCATGCTCCCTTAGCTTCTTCAGGGTATCTTTAAGAGTTTTATTCATGGCTTCGACCTGCCCATTCGCTTGGGGGTGTGCAACTGAAGAAAAGCTTTTGATAACTCCATGTCTTTCGCAGAAATCGGTGAATAAGTCACTGTCAAATTGGGTTCCTTTGTCTGAAACTATCTTTCTAGGTAAACCATATCGACAGACAATGTTCTTGATAACAAAGTAAGAACTTTCTTGGTCGTGATGGTAGCGAGCGGTTCAGCTTCAGCCCATTTGGTGAAGTAATCGACTGCCACGACTACGTACTTTACTCCGCCTTTCCCTGTAGGTAAGGATCCAATAAAATCTATCCCCCATACTGCAAAAGGCCACAGACTTTGCATCTGTTTTAATTTGTTTGGAGCTGCTCGTGGAATCTTGGAGAACCTTTGACAATTATCACATCTTCGTACAAACTCCATCGAATCCTCGTTCATAGTTGGCCAGAAGTAGCCTTGCCTTATAATCTTCTTTGCCAAACTTTGCCCCCCAGCGTGATCCCCACATAAGCCTTCATGAACCTCTTTCATGAGTTCCTTAGCTTTTTCTGGTGTAACGCATCTGAGTAGTGGCAAGGAATATCCTCTCTGATACATAGCACCATCGACCAGTATGTACCTAGCAGCTTGCCCTTGTAGAGTTTTGGGTTTGTTTCTATCTGTTGGTAGCGTACCGTTTGTCAGATACTCCAAATAAGGTGCCATCCATGTATCCTCCATTCGAAGCTCCATAATGGATTCGACCGCTGGTATGCTTGGCTTACTCAGTCTTTCCACTGGCACAATGTTCAAAGTGTCAGCATCCTTCGCGCTCGCGAGTTTGGCTAAGGCATCTGCGTTCGAATTCTGATCCCGCGGAATTTGTTGAAGGGTGTACTCCGTGAACTGGGTTAGCAAGTCTTTTGTTTTATTCAAGTAGGCCACCATTTTTAAGCCTCGCACTTGATATTCTCCTAGAACTTGATTCACCACCAGCTGTGAATCACTGTAAATATCAAGCGTCTTTATGCTCATATCTTTCGCCATCCTCAATCCAGCGAGGAGTACTTCACATTCGGCTTCATTATTTGACACGATGAAGTCGAACCTAATAGCGCAGTGAAATCGATGCCCTTCCGGCGTTATCAATATCACTCCCGCTCCTGCGTGGGATTCGTTAGACGACCCATCCATGAATAACTTCCACGAAGGAGCTTTCTCTTGAGGCTCAGGCGCACTAGGCTGTTTGCACTGCTCGCTATCTGGGAGTTCGGTGAACTCTGCAATAAGGTTGGCCAAGACTTGTCCCTTGACTGCTGCCCGCGGTGAATAAGTTATATCGAACTGGCCCAGTTCGACTGCCCATTTTAATAATCGTCCAGCCGCTTCTGGTTTTTGGAGGACTTGCCGAAGGGGCTGGTCAGTTAGAACTGTAATAGGATGGGCTTGAAAGTAGGGGCGTAACTTTCTAGAGGCCAGGATTAGGCAATATGCTAACCTCTCGATTGGTGGATATCTCAATTCTGCCCCGATCAGTCTCTTGCTGACATAGTAGACTGCTTTTTGTACGCCTTTTTCCTCTCGCACTAGTACCGCGCTAGCAGCAACTTCAGTAATCGCCAGGTAAATAAACAAAGTTTCTCCTTCGATCAGCTTTGATAAGATGGGAGGTTGTGCCATATGGGCTTTCAAGGCTTGGAATGCTTGCTCGCAGTCTTCTGTCCATTCAAACTTCTTATTTCCCCTAAGTAGATTGAAAAAAGGGACGCACTTGTCTGTTGATTTTGAAATAAATCTACTTAGGGCTGCGATTCTCCCAGTTAAACTTTGTACATCTTTGATCCTTTCTGGCGACTTCATATCGATCAGGGCTTTTATCTTGTCGGGGTTGGCCTTGATTCCTCTTGAATTTAAAATAAACCCCAAAAACTTCCCTGATCCAACTCTGAAGGAACATTTAAGGGGATTTAACTTCATTTGGTATTTGTTCAATACATCAAAGCACTCTTGTAAATCCCTTACATGTCCTTCTCCCTTTTTAGATTTTACCAGCATGTCGTCCACATATACCTCCATGTTTACTCCGATCAGCTCCTTAAACATGTGGTTGACTAGCCGTTGGTAAGTCGCACCTGCGTTTTTCAGTCCAAAGGGCATTACTTTGTAACAGTATAAGCCCGTATCGGTCCGAAAGTTGGTGTGATCCTCGTCGGGGGGATGCATGCTAATCTGGTTGTAGCCTGAATACGCATCCATGAATGAGAGGATCTCGTGCCCTGCAGTTGCATCGACCAGCTGGTCGATTCTTGGGAGTGGGAAGTAGTCCTTTGGGCAGGCTTTATTGAGGTCTGTAAAATCCACGCAGGTTCGCCATTTGCCGTTTGGCTTGGGAACCAACACTGGATTAGAGACCCATGATGGATAAAACGCCACCCTGATGAACCCATTCTCCTTTAACCTTTCAACTTCTTCTTTTAAGGCTCTCGATCTATCCTTATCGAGCAGCCTTCTTTTTTGTTGCACGGGTGAAAAGGTCTTGTCTATATTCAGGACATGGCTAATAACTGCAGGATCTATCCCAGCCATGTCTTTGTGTGACCAGGAAAAAACCTCCTGGTTCTTCCGCAAAAATTCCACCAGTGCGTACTTCGTGGTGGGCTCTAAGTTTTTTCCAACCTTTACGACTCTGGTCGGGTCTTTTTCGTCGAGTTGGACCTCCTCCAGGTCCTCAACGGGTCCAACGTTTTCTTCAAAATCTCCAAAGTGAGGATCTAAGTCTCTATCCTCACTTTGGGCAACACCCTATTTGGTGACTTCATCACCGGATTGGGCTTGAGTATCAACTATCATCTGCAACCTATCTGAGGTAGTGCTTTTTGGCGTTCCATTCTTCGCCTTTGTGATTGAGGCGTTGTAGCACTCCCTAGCTTCTCTCTGGTTCCCCATCACGCATCCTACCCCCGTGTCTGTTGGGAACTTCATGGCCAAGTGCCACATAGAGATGACGGCCCATAGATCAACCAATATTGGCCTTCCAATGACGGCATTGTACGCCGAAGGACAATCGACCACTACAAAAGTGGCGAGTAATGTCCTTGTTGCAGGCGCTGTACCCGTCGTCACTGGTAGTTTGATCAATCCGGCGGGGGCGAGTCCTTCTCCAGAGAAGTCGTATATCGTTTGGTTGTAGGGCTCCAAGTCCTTAACGGACAATTTCATGCGTTCCAGTGTAGACTTATACAGGATATTGACTGAACTTCCTGTATCGACCAACACTCTCTTCACCATCATGTTGGCCATCTGGATGTCCACGACCAGCGGATCAGAATGCAGGAAATGGACATGTTGTGCATCGCTGTCAGAGAAGGTTATTTCACCTTCCTCTGCCCGAGCCTTTTTTGGTGCACGGTCCTCCACAGTCATCATCTCGATGTCCTGGTCGTGGCGCAGAGTCCGAGCAAATCGTTCCCTGGCCTTTTCGCTATTTCCCGCGAGGTGCGGGCCTCCACAGATGGCTAAGAGTGTGCCAGTCACGGGGGCAGGCTGTAAGGGTGGCGAGCGTTGGCGCGTGGGTGCCTGCTCATTACTACCTGGAGCTTCTCGTTGGGAATTTCCCGAGGCCCGTACGTATCTTCTCAAGTGTCCTTGTCTAATAAGGAACTCGATTTCGTCTTTCAACTGGTTGCATTCATTGGTGTCATGTCCGTAGTCGTTATGATAACGACAGAACTTGGTAATGTCTCTCTTCGAAATATCCTTTCGAATGGGGCCAGGTTTTTTGTAAGGCATACTAGAACTTGTGGCCTGATAAACCTCTCCTCGAGACTCAACGAGGGCAGTGTAGTTAGTGAATCGAGGTTCATAACGATTACCCTTGGCTCGTTTATTGTCGGAGGTGGAAGGCTCGTTATACGGCCGTTTTCCACCATTCTTGCCATTGTCGTTGCCGTTCCCATTGCCTTTGTCGTTGCCATTAGGTTTGGACCCATTGGCAGCTTTGGCAGGTTCGGAAGCCTTCTTATCCTTGCCTGAGGGCTTCCCATCGTCGGCAATGGCTTCTTCGAGCTTGATGTAGCGATCAGCCCGGTCCAAAAATTCCTAGGTAGTTCTCACTCCTTCCTTTCAGAGACTTTTCCAGAGGGGAGAACGACGTTTAACCCCTGCGGTTATGGCCATCATTTTGCCTTCGTCCCCCACCGTTTTCGCTCCAGCCGCCGCTCGCATAAAGCGCTGGATGTAGTCCTTCACTGATTCTCCATCCTGCTGGCGAATTTCAACCAGCTGGTTTGCTTCGGTTGGATGCACACGACCTACATAGAACTGTCCGTAAAACTACCTTACGAACATTTCCCAGGAAACTATGCTTGCGGGAGGGAACGTAAAAAACCATTCCTGCGCGGCTTCAGAAAGTGTTGCAGGGAAGATCCTGCACCGAGCGTCTTCGGACACTTTCTGAATGTCCATTTGTATCTCAAATTTATTGGCATGAGATACTGGGTCTCCGTACCCGTCAAAATTTGGAAGTGTAGGCATTTTGAACTTGCTTGGAGTTTCTGCATTAGCTATCCTTTGTACGAAAGGAGTGCCTTTCCTCCTATCGTGTTCGATATACGACGTCCTTCCCCCGACCAGCTGCTGCACTGCTTGGTTGAGGGCATCTATTTGGGCCTGTACAGCGGCAGGAATCGCTGTGGCCTCTGTTGCTGGGGGGACGTTCTCGCCATGCCGCTCACGACGATCGTTGAGTACGTCACGCAAATCCTCGTCTCTTCTCCGCTGCTTGCTACCCCCGAGCTAGTTGAAGACATTATTTTGCTTGGGCTGCCCCCCAGCGTCCCGTCTATTGGGTTGGTCATCTTGAGGTACCTGTCTCCTGCCTTTACCTCTTTCTTCATTCCTTCGGCCAGTGTTTCCCTTGCCTGAGTCGGCCTCATTCTATCCATGGCCATCTCTGAACCTTGATTGGCTATGGTGGGATTGAATGTTCCCTCGATTTCTGTCCCTGGCTGAAACGTTCCGAACATTAGAGGGCGACCTGCGCTGGTCGTGGTGTCCCCATGCATTATCATGCCGTGGGGGACCTTGGACCGCAGAGCCTAACTCTGAGTCCCTCCTGTTACCAGAGGGATACTGACCCCTGTTCGGTAGGTTTGGCTCATCGCCCCTACGGCGTCTAGGACTACGAGGCTGATGCTCGGCCCTATTCTGCCTCTATTGCAGGGGATTGCCGCTACCAGCTTGGGATGGTGGCTGCGCCTCAGGGTCCAGTGGGACATCGTCATGGGGCACCTGAGGCTGCTCGGGCCTTTGCGGACTCGAAGGCTAGATTGGTGGGCTAGGATTAGGACCCCTCTGGGGTGGCCCATTGACAGGTTGGTCAGGCTGTGAAACAGGTGCGGCCTGATTCCTTGCCAGTTGCAAGGTTGCCTCGAGGGCTGCCATGGCTTCGCTCTGGCGGCGGTCCATCTACGCCTGCCTTTCGCTTAATTCCGCGCGCTGCTGTTCAATCTCCTGCTGCTGCCGTGCCACAACTTCGGCAGCAGTCTCTTGACTGGCTTTCAGACTAGCCAGCTCTTCCTGCAATGCCCCCAGGGTACTCTTCAGCGTTGCATCATCCATCTCTTCCTCCTCAAATTCCAGATGTGGCTCATCCTCTGCCACGTTCGCAGGGGGAGGAGGAGGTGGGTTTGATGGCGCAACAGCGGCCGCCTGTCCAGCTTTCCTTCCAGTTTTCGCCATTAGTTTTCTCAACAATGATAAATCAAGCTCTCAATGAAAGCACCAAAATGTTGACCCAGATTTTGGCCAACTGACACGGAGTCAGAATACACTTGATGTGAATTAATGTGTTTGAGAAGAACGTGATGACAAAAAGTAAAAAGAACACGATGTTTTATAGTGGTTCGGCCCCAGGATCTGGTAATGACCTACGTCCACTTTGATTGTTATTGATGTGTGAGTCAAAGGAGTGATCAAAGAACAAGGGTTCAATGAGTTTCACCAACCTCTGAAGAACAATACGATGTTTCAGATAGAATTACACTAGTATCAAGTAATGCCAAAGCCAAAAGTCCCTCTCTTGAGCTATATTTCTCTATTTATAGGCTCAAGGGGGATTACATGATTTAGTTGCCGATTTTCTCTCCTGAATAACCGGATATTCAGGAGATTCTGTGAGTTAAATTCGGGATCTACAAATATCTTTACAGTAATATTACATTGCATGCGGAACCATCGACCAGACTGGTCGCAGGTCAGACTGGGCAGCTTACTGCTTCTAATACGTCTTCTGGTCGATACATTAGCAGAGCTCTTCCAGGTGTCGGCCACGTGTCCAGGGATCACTTACCACGTCATCAATGCCAATTTTTTGGATAACACAACTCAAAACAAGAAATACAAATAAACAAAAGAGAAGAAAATGAAGATGAAGAGAAATAGAGTAGAAAGAAAGAACTAACAAACTAAATAGAAACAACTCTCACTCACACTACCAAAGTGAAGAGTGTTGGGGATCACCAACTTGAACAAGGTTTGAAACCTTTGTCCAAAATCTTATTTCCCCCTAACTCAAGCACTAAGGGATCTCTCACAGATTATAGGAAATGCTTTCTGGAATTATCAAGCCTCAAGGTGTTTCTAGCCAAGTGCTCTAATGGATAGAAATGTTGTGTCTTACAAGTGAGCTATAGGCTCTTATTTATAGAGTTTAGAGACACCATTTGAATTTCAAATTCCACCAACCCACATGGCTGTTACCAATGTTTAATTGGATTAATATGGAATTAAAAAAGAGATTTAGGAGTTATTTGAGTTTTTTGAGCCGTTCAACAAAGATTGAAAAAACTGAAAAATTGGTCAGTTTTTGGCCTGTGGCCGCGGCCAGAGACATTAGTGGTCGCGGCCACTAGCCTCTGTCCCACAGGCCGCAGCCACCGACCAATTTCAGCACAAAAAATGTGTTGTTTTTTCAAACGGTTTCAAACCCTCCCAAATGATTTTGTAACTCCCAAAACACATTATTGGGGTTTAAATCATATCTCTAACAGCCATATCACATATGGCTTTATGAAATTTATCTCAATATTGTGTAACAACAAATTTACACAATAAAGGGTAATATTTGGAAGTTAGAAATTTGTAACACCAAATATGTTACAGTATTTGGATATATCCCATATATCTAAATATTGTAACTCTCTATTATATGTTACAATATGTGACACTCTTTGTCACATTTATTTAATCTAAAACATTATATTATAAAATAATATAACATTCCCCCACTAGATTAAATAGTTATCTATTGTAACACTTATTTAATCAATCATTATATTTTAAAATATAACACACCCCCCACTTGATTAAATAAGAACTCTCTCTTATAGGAGTCATTGCATTAGTGCATAAAGCAAAGTGTTTTTCAACTTGAACTTTACTATAGTGTAATTATCACAAAAATTGTTGAAAATTTGGTTGCACTAGGCATTGAACCATCTTTTCATGATAACAAATCGGTGATAACACACACACCTTTGCGATGTTTACTTGAGACCTCTATGTCTCGCTTTGCATCGTTAATGGCCATGTGCACTTTCCATTCATGGACGTTCTTGAGAATACTCCCAATTCTCATGAGAGGCGGCACCACCCCTAGGTCCATATAGGTAGAATTCTTACAGTATTTTGTTACCAAAAATACATGTCTTTACAAGACTGAATTCTATTAAAAAACCTTTCTGTTTTAACCCTCCACTTGGTAACACACAAGTACTCAATATCTCAGATGGGACTTGTTTTGAGTACAACTAATATTCACTTGATTGACTTGTTATTACCTATTGAACCTAACACTAGTTGAATAACTAGTGTTAAGATAGGTTACCATCAATCGTGAATCTCTTTAGGGAGTTTAAGTCCCATCCCTCGAGATGATGCGGCCACTAAATCCCTCGTTAGTGGCTTAGTGAAAGGATCCGCCAGATTTTCACTTGTTCTCACATAGGATATTGAGATGACTTCTCTTTGAATCAATTCTCTTACATATCCATGTCTTAGACTAATGTCTCTAGACTTCCCATTATACATACCGATGTATGCTCTAGCCAATGTCGCTTGGCTATCACAATGTATCGATATAGTAGATACATTCTCTTTGATTAGGGGAATCTCTATCAACAGATCCCTTAACCATTCGACCTCTTTGCCGGTAGCAGCTAGAGCAATGAACTCTGCTTCCATAGTGGAATGAGATATACATGTTTGTTTCTTGGAACCCCAAGAAATTGCACCTCCACCAAGTGTAAATACCCAACCAGTTGTGGACAAGTTGTCCCCAAGATTGGATCCAACTTGCATCTGTATATCCTTCTAATATCGAAGGAAATTCGGAGTAGTGAAGGCTTAGTCCTTTGGTTTTCTTGAGATAACCTAGGACTCTTCCAATTGCCTTCTAGTGATCCACACTTGGATTACTTGTAAACCTACTAAGTTTACTTACCGCAAATGCTATATCAGGTCTAGTACACTGGGTAGCGTACATTAGACTCCCTATAGCACTAGCATACTCCAATTGAGTCACCGCTCTTCCTTCATTCTTCTCTAGTTTTACACTATGATCGAATGGAGTATTGGCATCTTTAACCTTGAGATGGTTAAATTTTTTCAATACTTTCTCAACATAGTGGGCTTGCCCTAACGCAAAACCCCCCACTATGTTTCTTTACTTTGATACCGAGTATGGTATCAACTTCTCCAAGATCTTTCATCTTGAAGGTTGATGATAGAAACCTCTTCGTTTCTTCTATCCCTTTCATGCTATTACTTTGAATAAGCATGTCATCCACATATAAGCAAACAATGATCACATATCCCTTACAAGTTTTGGAATACAAACACTTGTCTCCATTGTTATGTCTAAACCCATTAGACATGATGGCTTGATCAAATTTCTCATGCCATTTCTTAGGAGCTTGTTTCAATCCATATAAGGATTTTACAAGTCTACAAACTTTATGTTCATATTTTGGTAGGACAAACCCTTCGGGTTGTTCCATATAGACCTCCTCATTAAAGTCAACATTAAGGAATGTCGTTTTGACATCCATTTGATGAACATACAAGTTGTGTATAGAAGTTAAAGCAAACAAAATTCTTATAGAAGTTGTTCTTGCAACAGGCGCATAGGTATCGAAATAATCGATACCCTCTTTTTGCCTAAACCCTTTAGCTACTAATCTAGCTTTAAAGGTTTGGATAGTGTCGTCAGTGTGGTCTTTTCTCCTAAATACCCACTTACACCCAATTGGCTCAGACCCCGGTGGGAGGTCTACCAATTCCCAAGTGTTATTGGAAAGAATGGAATACATCTCATCATTGATGGCTTCTTTCCAAAATGCACTATCTCTCGATTGCATAACTTCTCTATAAGTCTTAGGATCATCCTCAACGAGAAGTACAATAGGAATTTTCCTAATGACTTCCTCTCTATTTCCTTCTACCATGTAGAATGAAATTCGTTGAGAATCTATCTCATCCACTACTAGACTTTTATGATTTTTAAGCCTTTGACTTCTTCTAGGTTCAAAGGGTTACTTTACATCCTTTTGAGAATTCTCCTCTTGAGAATCAACTTTGGATGTAGAAGCTTGAGAATTGTTCTCATATAACAAATTCTTCTTTAGAGATGTTGAAGCTTGAGAATTGTTGTCACATAACATATTCTCAAAAAATTCAACTTCTCTAGATTCAATCACAATATTAGACTCCAAGTCTAATAGCCTATAAGCTTTACTATTGTTGGCATAACCAACAAAAGCACACTTTATGGCTCTTGAACCTAACTTTGTTCTATTAGGTTCGTTTTTCTTGCAATATGCAAGACACCCCCACACTTTGAAGTACCCTATGTTGGGTTTTCTTCCTTTCCATAACTCATATGGAGATATCTCATTTTCCTTCATTGGTATTCGATTAAGAATGTGACAAGCGGTTAAAAGCGCTTCACCCCATAAGTTGAAGTTCAACTTAGAAAAAACCAACATAGAATTTATCATCTCTAGATAAGTCCTATTTTTCCTTTCGGCAACACCATTGTGTTGTGGTGTATAAGGTGTAGTGCACTCATGAATTATACCATTTTCTTCACAAAATGTATTGAATTCATTAGAGAAGTACTCTCCTCCTCTATCACTTCTTAGCACCTTAATCTTTTTATTTAGTTGATTTTCAACTTCTAATTTATACAATATAAAAGCATCAAAAGTTTCATCTTTATGCGTTAAAAGAAACACATAGGTATATCTACTAAAATCATCTATAAAAGTAAGAAAATACATTTTACCACCTCTAGGTAAAACACCATTTAATTCACAAAGATCACTACGGATTAAATCTAGTAAATTAGATGATCTTTCTACACTAGGAAATGGTTTCTTAATCATTTTTGCCTTAACACATGTTTCACATTTACCATAGTTTTTAATATTGCATGCAATCATACCACATTTTAATACTCTTTTCATGGTAGAAAAACCTATATGCGATAGTCTACGATGCCAACAAAAATAAAGAATCATACTCAATAATGTAGGCAGAATTAGCATTTTTATTGATAACATTGAAAGTTACATCATTGGTGCACAATTTAACCATTCCCTCACAAGAGTACCCTTTTCCCAAGAATACATTTGATTTGGTAAGTATAAGTTTACCGGACTCAAAAACGGCTTTAATGCTGGGCTTGCCAAGCAAATCACCACTTACCAAGTTTCTACTCATTTTAGGAACATAAAGTACATTCACTAATGTAACTTTCTTGTCGGAGGTGAAGTAGACTTCAATAGTACCTTTGCCAAGTACCTTGGATTTGCCCTCATTTCCCATTTGTGTCTCATGGTTGCCCTTTGACTCTTCAAAGGTCTTGAACAATGATTTGTCATAGGTTACATGGACGGTGGCACATGTATCATACCACCACCCTTTCACCTTGCCTTGGACCGCATTCACCTCACTAAGGGTAGCAACTATGTTTTCCTCTTGAGTTGCGTTCACCTTAGGTCCTTGTTGGTCTTTTCTATGCCTACACTCTCTAGCATAGTGCCCCTTTTTTCCCACATACAAAGTAAGGGCCTTTCTCACCCTTAAACTTGTTTGGGTTGGTTTTTGGACCCAAGGTTTCTCATTACCCTTTTTCCCTTTGTTTTTGGGATGTTTTTGTTGTGACACCGCATTTGCTTTGGAAGTCTCTCCATTAGACCCCTCCACAAGTTTATCTCGACATATCGATTCCTCTTCAATTCGAATATGTTTTTGGATTTCCTCCAAAGAATAATCCTCATTTTTATGAAGGATTCTTTTCCTATAGCTCTTCCAAGTTGGTGGTAATTTATCCACTATAGCACCAACTTGAAAGGCCTCGGGGAGTTCAATCTTTAACACTTTCAATTTGTTAACAATTATTTGCAATTCATGAATTTGAGGAAGAATAGGTTTATCACCAAAAAATTTGAAATCGAAGTATTGAGATATCAAAAACTTTTTTGTACCTTCCTCTTCCGCCTTAAACTTTTTCTCAAGTGCATCCCATATCTCCTTGGCCGATTTGGTCTCGGTGTAGAGGTCATAGAGCCTATCGGAAAGGGCATTGCGGATATGACCCCTACAAAGGAGATTGTCCTCCTCCCTCTTCCTTCTTTTCTCCACCACCTCGGGAGTGTCTTTGTCAGATTGCTCGGCTAGAGGTGCCAAGGATGACTCAAGGATGTAGGCTATCTTGAGTGTTGTCAAAAGGAATTTCATCTTGTCTTGCCGCCTAGTGAAATTGGATCCATCAAACCTATCCAACCTCACTAAGTCTTGGTTCATGATCTTGTTGGTCTCACCTTCCATTGAAACAAACAAGGGATAAGCTTTTGAATGTTAGGAAAATATGTATTTTGCCTCAATGGAAATAATAATAAATTACAAATCTATGCAATATATTACAAATAATAATGATTGATTAAAAAGAGTTACAACTCTATAACTGAAAATACAAATAAACTAAAGAACAAGAAGAAGAGAAGAAGAATAGAATAGTGAAAATACAACTCAAAGCAAAATATTACAAGTAAAGTAAAAGTGTTTGAAATAAAGAAAAGTAGATTACAACTCAAAACAAGAAATACAAATAAACAAAAGAGAAGAAAATGAAGATGAAGAGAAATAGAGTAGAAAGAAAGAACTAACAAACTAAATAGAAACAACTCTCACTCACACTACCAAAGTGAAGAGTGTTGGGGATCACCAACTTGAACAATGTTTGAAACCTTTGTCCAAAATCTTATTTCCCCCTAACTCAAGCACTAAGGGATCTCTCACAGATTATAGGAAATGCTTTCTGGAATTATCAAGCCTCAAGGTGTTTCTAGTCAAGTGCTCTAATGGATAGAAATGTTGTGTCTTACAAGTGAGCTATAGGCTCCTATTTATAGAGTTTAGAGACACCCTTTGAATTTTAAATTCCACCAACCCCCATGGCTGTTACCAATATTTAATTGGATTAATATGGAATTAAAAAAGAGATTTAGGAGTTATTTGGGTTTTTTGAGCCGTTCAACAAAGATTGAAAAAACTAAAAAATTGGTCAGTTTTTGGCCTGTGGCCGCGGCCAGAGACATTAGTGGCCACGACCACTAGTCTCTATCCCACAGGCCGCGGCCACCAACATTCAGTGGCCGCAGCCACCGACCAATTTCAGCACAAAAAATGTGTTGTTTTTCCAAATGGTTCCAAACCCTCCCAAATGATTTTGTAACTCCCAAAACACATTGTTGGGGTTAAAATCATATCTCTAACAGCCATATCACATATGGCTTTATGAAATTCATCTCAATATTGTGTAACAACAAATTTACACAATAAAGGGTAATATTTGGAAGTTAGAAATTTGTAACACCAAATATGTTACATTATTTGGATATATCTCATATATCTAAATATTGTAACTCTCTATTATATGTTACAATATGTGACACTCTTTGTCACGTTTATTTAATCTAAAACATTATATTACAAAATAATATAACAGTATAGTACTAACTCCTTATGAATAGTGTATCCAGGAATTTGAATGGATGTTGGGATCAAAATTTGTGTATTGGAAGGAAAAAGGGTATAGTGGTGGACCGTAAGGGTGGACCGTAAGGGTGGACTACATTAGACTGCAAGTAAAATGATTTGATATGAAAAGTTGCGACTCAACAGATTGAGTTAGCACACATCGGTTCATGTGAACAGGTATCAGAATAATGAGTATGGGTGAAGGGAGACCGTATGTCTCCGTGGGACACCGAAATCGATGGTGTTGGACTGAGACCCTTTATTTCCCAAGTTCTGGAAAAGGTTGTAGAGGACAAAGAATATAAGATTGAGACTTAGAATTATTAGTTACCTTCAGATAGACTAACAATCTGAAGGAATGACTCAGACTTTAAGAATTGTACATCGAATATGTAAGTATTTGGGGCATTGAGATAAGTACCGTCCCTTGATTAAATAGTCACAATGATGGAAGTCGGTCAACGGCTAGCGTGACTCTGAATAAGATGTAGTGAGATAGGGAGCGAGAAGCATGTATTCCAAGTAATGAAATGAGAGACAAGAAGTATGGTGGATAGAATTGGTCCGGGGGACCAATGAAGTTATTAGGATTGTTAGGGAAGAAGTGTCTGCCTATTTAAAAGGACATAAGAGTTCGCAAATTTCAAGCATGGGCACATGGAGTTCCAGGATGGGAGACTTTGTATTTCTCTGAGTAGTGTGGACTAGAGAGGATAAGATATTTTGGGAAAGAAAAAGGAGTTTTGACTCCCGATTTAACAGACTTTCGAGATCTTACCAAGGACTAGGCCAGGGGCCTATAGATTAGCCTTACCCTAGTATGGGTGGTGGCTCATAAGGTGTAACTAGTGCCAATGTCAAGGAAAGAGGTGTAAAATATTACCGCTGATGGGGTGAGGAGACCCTAGAGTTTCAGTGGAAGTTACTGCACAAGGAAAAGCTAATGGAATTATGATAAATAAGATAAAGTCTTGTAGAATAAGACTGTCACTCTAGTGAGAGTGTTACTAAGGGATAAAAAGGTAAAGGACTAGACTTTGAAGTTATAGTCAGATTCACGAGATTTGTGTCCCGAGGTATTTGAATAAATTTCGAGGACAGAATTTCAATAAGGAGGGGATAGTTGTAACGTCCCGAATTTACTGTTAAGGCTAAGTTCCTGGATGCATTTAGATCCATATAATCATATAAATAATGTATGCCACGTAGTCACAGTTCCTGGAGGGCATAATAGGATATACATATTGAATTAATTGAATAAATCTGTGACTACGTGGCATACATTATTTATATGATAGTATGGATCTAAATGCATGTTTATGTGTATTAAATATGCACGTGGGTCCGTTCTTGATTATAAGGGCATATTTGTAGTATTGGCCCATTGCGGGCATAAATGCGATTATATGTGTGTAAATGATTGAGACCACATTATTATGTGGATATATTTGGTGTATTCGGCTCGAGGCGATCCTAGTAAGCGGATTTGCGGAGTAGTCACAATGGGGTCCAATACCCAGCTCGGGGCGAGCCTAGGGGTATTTCAGGGACTTGGTGTGTATTTAAGATTTATTGGTTAATGTGCAGATATTTGGTAATTAGTTGGGTATGTCGGGATTAATTGGGAACTTGTTGGACGACTCGAGGAATTAGCAGGAAACAGGGAAAATGACCATTTTGCCCCTATGGGAAATAAATGGCTGAGTCTTTCACTAAGGGAATTTTGGTATTTATGTTGGAGGATATAGATAGGAAAGGCTTCAGAGGTTCGCTAGAAGCATCAGACAACACTTTCTCTCTCTCTCTCTCTCCTACGCATTCTCTCTCTCTCCCTTTGGACTGCTTGGAGGCCTAGGGAAATCCTTGAGGAAAAGCTTGGGATTGAGCTGGGAATTTGGGAAATTAAGCTAGGAGCAAGCAAAGGATTAGCTCAAGGATCAAATCACTTCTGAGGTAAGTTCTCCAACCTGATTTTTACTGTAAATTCTATGATAAGTTTGGATTGTTGGCTGGGTTTAATGTTAGCTTTAATTGCTGAATTGAGGTGAGCTTTGTGGTTGGTTTTGGGTGATTATGAAGCCTAGGTTGTGTGGTTAGGAGTCTTGGACTCAGTTCTGGTTTTGGTGTAAGGTTACAATGACTTTCTATTGAAATTGGTTGAGAGAAAACGTTGAAAAGCACTAGAATTTATGGGTTCATGGGGGCGCGTCGCGACCCGCGTAACCCTAGGAGCCTTGGGGGCTTGCTATTTTGCAGGCGCGCTGTGGCCCGCCCACCTTTAGGTCTTAGGGGCTGGCGCCTCTGACTTGGGGGCACGTCGCAACCCTTAGGACCAGGTCGCGGCCCGCCTAGGCAGCCTTAGCCCAATTAGGCTTTTAGGGCTTAGGGAATTAAACCTAAGCGCTTGGGACAGTTTCAACTACCCGGTTTAGTATAATTCGAAGCCCTAGAGGCTATTATTTTATTCCAAAGATTTTAATTGGTTTAGGATTGTAATGGTTATCCACTATCGCATTGTGACTAGGTTATACCGCAAGGGCTCAGCATTAGGGATCGTGCTCGGGACTGCCATACGCTAGCTGCTCGAGACTTGAGGTAAGAAAACTACACCCGAGTTGTGAATGGGGCTTAAACCCCTATTAATGAATATATTATGAATATGAACATATCTGTAGATGAGAATATCTGGATGGGCACGCTGGTATATGCTACCATTGATTACTTGCCATGCATTGTGGAATTTTGATTATATCTGTTTGCAGATCGGCCTAAGGGTGTCGAGGGCTGATAGCAAGCGTGCAGAACAGAACCCGGCCTAAGGGTGTCGTGGTCGACTTAGAGACCAGGGGACTCGGCTTAAGGGCGTCGGCCCTGGATATTATACTATAAATAGAAGTGTGGTTCACACTTAATTATTTCTATTGATTGATGAGTTTGGTTTATGTATTTGACTGAGCTAAATATCACCATTGGTTGGTTACTTATATCCTATTGCTATCTGATACTAATGATTTATGTTTACTGCCTTTATATTGTTGCCTAGTTGTGCATGTTGGTTTAAGTTTTCTTGCTGAGTCTTGGCTCACGGGTGCTATGTGGTGCAGGTAAGGGAAAGGGATAGCGGGACCAGCCATGAGTTGGAGAGATTCAGGGGTGTGTGTACATATGCAGCCTGCTCGATCGCCACGGTCAGGATAGCTTGGGAGGAACTACGGTTAAACCCTGTTTTGCCACATAGGACGGCTAGGTTGTATTCTATTTTTCTTTTACAAGTCTATAAACTAATTTTGGGATCCCGTGTGTAAGCTTAATATTTTAATGAAAAGTAATCATTTCGTTGACCAAATATTTTAATATCTGACCTTGATTTAGTCTTCAATTACACATTTAAGTTCAAACGAATTGCTTAGCGAGTTAAGCACTATTTTAAACACACAGTGTAACGGTCTTGGTTAACCAGGGTATTACAAAAACTGTTCCAACCTACCATAGTCATCATGCTAACAAATACTACCGCTAGAGTCCCAAATAGTTATCCTATAGAGTAATACATATTTTTGACTTTAGAAGGTGATCGAATACCGATCTTATATTACTAAAGATCATAATGATCGAATAACATTGCATCAAGCATAACCAATCATGACATAAGGAAAAGTTTTCACGTCCCTATTCACCTAGAACAGAAATAGTATCGCAGAGTCTCAGATAGTTGTACAATAGGGTTTCAGTTGATACAATAGAGACTTTAGAAGGGGATCCAGTCTCGAGCTAATATTACTGGATAACATTGCACTAAGCATACCTAATTATTACAATGAACCGTTACAACATACACTAGTCAAACAATAATGCCGCAACAATCTCAGATGGTTGCTCTAGAGAGTAAGGCATAGTAGTGAATTCAGTAGGGGATTCGATACAGAAAAAATATTACTAGATAACATTGCACTAAGCAGACATAATTATGACCTTGAGAACAGTTCCAACCTACCCTAGTCACCATGATAACCAATACTACGGCTAGAGTCTCAAATAGTTATCATATAGAGTAATACAAAGTTGCGACTTTAGAAGGTGATCAAATCTCAATCTTATATTACTAAAGATCTTAATTACTAAATAACATTGGACCAAGCATACCTAATCATGACATAAGGAAAAGTTCTCACGTCCCTATTCACCTAGAAAACAAATAGTATCGCACAGTCGGATAGTTGTACAATAGGTTTTGAGTTGATACAATAGAGACTTTAGAAGGGGTCTGGTCTGAGCTAATATGACTAGATAACATTGCACTAAGCATACCTAATTATGACATAATGAATCGTTCCAACGTACCTTAGTCAACAAATACTACTGCTAGAGTCTCAAATAGTTGTCCTAGAGTGTAATGCCCCGGATTCCCTAATGTGGTTTAACGGCTGGATTTGTAGGCCGGGAGGGCCATAATTGTTTAATTATGCCATTAAACGTGTTTATGAATGTTTATGATAATTATATTATAATATAATGTTAATTGTATGCATGTCGGTGATATATGTTGAGACCACATTATGATGTGGGTTTGTTCGAGTTGTTCGACATGAGACGATCGTAGATTATTGATTAGCGGTTTAATCACAGCGGGTTTAAGTGTCGGGACTTGGGTTGAGTCTCGGGGTGATTTTGATGATTAGAGCGTTACCGGGAGATAAAGGGTAACGGGATGTGAATTATTGGTGTTTGAGATTTTCGAGAATAACGGGAATTGGAGAGCGTTAATTATGATTAACGAGTTAGGAGGAAAGTACCAAAAATGCCCTTGGGAGTCTTTAGAAACCATTAATTGACCTAGGGGTAAAATGGTCATTTCACCCCTAGGATAGATATAACCTTTGTTGGCTGAAGAAAATGTTGGAAAACAGAGCATCTTTGAGAGTTCTCCCGTACTTTCTTTTTCTCTCTGTTCTTTGTGGTTTTTGAGCCAACTTTGAGGATTCTAGCTTGGGAAGCAAGCCTTGGGAGTTTGGGAGTGTGTTCCATCATTGAAGAGCTTCATAAGCCAAGCTTTGGGTAAATTTCTAACCATAGTTTCTCTAGTTTGCTCTGTTTTAGTTTTGTTTTGCAGCTGAAATGTTTAGGGTGAATTCATGGGTTTTGTTGGGAGTTTTGGCTAGGGTTCCCATGCTTGTGATGTTTGGGATGTGTTGGGATGGTTTTTGGGTTCACTTGGCATCAAGAATAGGCTTTGGAAGCTTGGGAATCGAGTTAGAATCGAAGGAGATGAAGAAGGTCGGTTCAGGGGTGTTCTGGGCTGGAGGTAGCGCTACAGCGCCCACCCTAGGGCGCTATAGCGCTCCTCAGGAGGGTTTCTGGCACTTGGGCGGTTCTGAGTTTAGCGCTGTAGCGCTAGGGGTTGAGCGCTGTAGCGCTACCCTGTTCCTTCCAAACCCCGTTTTGAGTGTTTTTAAGGGTTTTTGACTTGGGGTTTCAATCCTTAAGGCCCGGGATCGATTCTACTCACCGTGTGGGCATGTTTCGAGGTCCTGAGGATGGTGCTTAGGTTAAGACCCTATTATTGTGGATTCTCATTAATGGAGGTTATAATTGGTTGTGATTAGGTAACCGCTAAGGAACTAAAAGACCGATCGTTCTCAGGGGTCGTCTTTACCATACTTCTCGCTCGAACTTGAGGTAAGAAAACAGTGTATGGACACAGTTGCACCCTGTACAGGTATATGACATGCATGGTTTGATATTGAGGCATGTTGTTTGTTATATGTGAACGTGGATTGCATATCAAATGCTAATGATTGCTAATCACCTGTTAAAGCCACTGACTAGTCAGGGACCGACTCTAACGTCGATGATCACGCATTGAGTAGCTCTATGGCATTAATGCGAGGCCGACCTAAGGTCGAAGAAACTTACAAGCGCTTGCCTGGTCTACGACCAGATGACTATAGCCAAGGTATATGACCCCGGTGACCGTTTGTCACGTGGCTAAGGGACGTTGTCCATAGTTTCGACTCTAGAGTTGTGAGGAAGGTTATGTTGGTGACCAATCACCATGCACCTGTCCTGAACAAACTTATGAATGAAACACTTATCAGTTAAGCCCTGGTGACCCTATCGTCACATGGCTAGAAGGAGCGATGCTCATTACTATGACTTTTGGCTATTGTCACCTATTTGTTGGACTGATAGTCCTGGATGATTATTATGATCGTTGTTGATATTATACCGTATCTTATTGTGTTTTCTTGCTGGGCCTTGGCTCATGGGTGCTACGTGGTGCAGGTAAAGGAAAGGAAAAGCTTGGCCAGCCTTGAGTGGAGAGCTTGGGCGGTGTGATGTACATACAGGGCCGCTTGACCGCCACGGTCGAGGAGTTCTCAGAGGGACTAGGGGTTTACCCTATTTTTGCCGCTTAGGCCGGCGGAGTTTGTAAATTGAAACTGTAGCGACTCTTTTGTAATATGAACTACTTGTAAACATTTTAAAAGGCTCATGAGCAGTTTATTTACCTAATGAAATGTACCATTTCCTTTTACTGGTTTTCCACCTTAACCTGATACTAACACTTAGAACACGTTTTTAGCCAAAGGACTCGGGTAGCGAGTCAAATTTCCGGTTCACCGTTCTCCGTAACTGTTCTGGGGTAGCCAGGGCGTTACATAGAGAGTAAAACATAGTAGTGAATTTAGAAGGGGGTTCAACCTCGAAAAAATATTACTAAATAACATTGTACTAAACAAACCTAATTATGACCTAGAAAATCGTTCCAACCTACCCTAGTCACCATGATACCAATGCTACCCCTAGAGTCTCAAATAGTTATCCTATAGAGTAATACAAAGTTGTGACTTTAGAAGGTTATCCAATCCCGATCGTATATTACTAAAGATCTTAATTACTAAATAACATTGCACCATGCATACCTAATCACGACATAAGGAAAAGTTCTCACATTCCCATTCACCTAGAACAAAAATCCTATCGCAGAGTCTCAGATAGCTATACAATAGGTTTTCTGTTGATACAATAGAGACTTTAGAAGGGGATCCAGTCCCGAGCTAATATTACTAGATAACATTGCACAAGCATACCAAATCATTCCAACGTACCTTAGTCAACCAATACTACCGCTAGAGTCTCAGATAATTGTCCTAGATTGTAAGGCATAGTATTGAATTTAGAAGGGGATCCGATCCCGAAAAAATATTACTAGATAACATTGCACTAAGATATAGCAGTGACTTTAGAAGGGGATCTGATCCCGAAAAACTATTACTAGATAACATTGCACTAAGCAGACCTAATTATGACATAATGAACCATTCCAACGTATCCTAGTAAACCAATAATACCGCTAGAGTCTTAGATAGTTGTCATGCCGAGTAAGATAGAGTAGTGAATTTAGAAGGGGATCTGATCCCAAAAATATATTACTACATAACATTGCACTAAGCAGACCTAATTATTACATAATGAGTCGTTACAACGTTAACTAGTCACCGAGATAACCTATACTACATGTAATAATATACAATACATTATATTTTTTTCACCTTATGCTTACATTTTTCTAATTTTTTTTTCTTTTTCATATTTTAAATAATACATATAAATAATATATATTTTTTAAATATTTAAATAAAATAAAATCAAAACAAAAAATATATAAAAAAACTTATTAAAATAAGATGCTTTTTTCTTAAAAAATAGACATTATTTTTTTTTAAATAATGATGAAAATAATATAAATAAATTTTTTAAAATTAACAAAAAATAAATTAAAGAATGTCAATAAAAAAATATTGAGAAAAAGTGTTAGAAATGAATATAAAATTAATATTTTGTTTAATTAATGAGGTGTCTTTATATATTATTGGAGTGCAAAGATAATGTCCCTAATATACAAATATATATATTTTTTTTTTATTTTGAAACAACAAACAAATTTTAATTTTAAAAGTTTCAATTAAGGGTTTTTTTATTTTAATTTTGTTTTTTATTATCAAAATAATTTGCATTATTAATAAAATCAAATCAATACTATAATTTGGTTGCTTTATTAAATTCTCGAAAAAAATTTAGTTTATGATAAGAATTAATTAAAATTTTAAACATCTACCAATAATAAAATTATAGAGTTTTACCTTATCAATTTTGTATTTAATTTCATTTTTTTAAATTCATTAAATCAAAAAATTGTGGTAGTTGTACTAAATGGCATAAATTATTATTGTTATTTTTTTATTTATTTTTTAAAATATATTTAATTGGTCAAATTTGTAATTCAAATTATAATGGCTGAAATTAATGAGTGATTTTTACTAAAAATGTAATATTAAATTATAAAAATGGGTAGTTGCCAAAATCAATGGATAAATGATTTAAAAAGACAATATTAAATTAAATGTGGCTACATGATTACTGATTACATTTGGGAAATAACAACATATTAATTATTTATTCATTAAATTAATAAAGTGTGGTTCTTGTATTAAATGACAGTTTAATATTGTTATTTATTTTTTTGGGTTTTGAATTTTTTGTTTTGTTTTTTGTTTAAATGCATTTAATTTGTGAAATTTGTTATTAAAAAATAGGTGGTCGAAATTAATGAGTGTTTTTTATAAAACAAAAATAATATTTAATTAATGTGAATGCATGATTAGTGATTACATTGGGAAGCTACCATGTATTAATTCTTTCAACAATATTTTATTATTTATTTTAAAGGAATCCACAATATTTTATTAAGAATGTGAAAGGTTGCATTGCTTCTTCATAATACACACTATAAATATAATACCATATACCCTAAACCAATTGTGCTATTTTTTTTTTATAAAAAAAATCAAGATTTACACACATTCAAGTACCATGTCTATCATCAACATATCATATTCAACATATTCAAAGAATGAAGATAACTATTCACCATTTCATTCATAAGATGATGAAGTAGATTCTCCATTGAAGAAGATCAAGGTTGAGAATTTTGACAATGACATAAAGTCTCCATTGAAGAATATCAAGACTGAAAAGTTTAGCGGTGATGAGAAAGATGTGAATCCACTTGATGCTCAACTAGAGTACAATCCAAATGGAAAATATTTCGATATTATGTTCCAAAATTTTGATGAAAATTTCAAACATCTACTTGAATTGAAGAACAACATGGATGAATTTGTTCAAGAGATGACAAGATGCACCTTTGCAATGCAAACTCTGCATGGATCAATGACCAACTATTTTGATGCAGAGAGGAAAAAGAACGAGGTGTGAGAGAAATATTTGAAGGAGAAGGAGAAGAAGATGACAAAGAATAATGACAATTTGTAAAATGCTTCAAGTGTTTTTTTTTTTTTTTTTAAATTTAATGTTTCTATGTATTTCTCTAGGTCTTACTATAATATTTTTATTCTATTATGTTTTAATTTGTTTTATGGACATTTTCTTATTGGGATTTGTTATGAATATAAACTTTTATTTCTTTTTGGGTCTTCAAATAAAATCTTCTTATTATTTATTTATTAATAATGTTAATAATTTTGTTGGAGTGAAATTGTCCAATTTTAAAAAAAAATTAATGCCGAAATTGTATATTAATTTTCGGTTTTCAATTTAAAATTATAGTTTAATTTTAATTAATAATTAACAATTAGTCATTAAGCAATCTCTAAATTAATAGACTTTATAAATTACCTAACCAATTATATTAAATGAATATATTTCCTTATTGGGCAATATAAGACTAATGAATTAATTTCTAATTTCACATAAGCAATTATTTAATATTCTCAAGAGAATACAAAGAGATGCTTCTTTTAAAAAATCAAAATAGCTTTTTAATGCTAGCCAAAATTAATTTTTTTAATAACAAATGCTAGTCGAAAATAATGCTTTAAAAAAATTTCAATTAATTTCCTATTTTCAAGGTAAAGAATATCAATAGTTCTTGGTTATGATGTAATCTTATCAATAAATGTTCATTTATTGATAATATAAAATTTGAAAAGTTGTATTGTTTTGTAGTTTATGGAAAAAATGAAATTAATTAAGTTAACATTTTTTGGAAAAAAAATGAAGAGTTGTATTGATTCATTTTATTTATAATCAAAGTAGTTTGACATAAATCAAAGTTGTTTTTTTTTTTTTAAATTTGCATTTTATAATGTAATATGGAAAGTTTTATTTCTTATTTTTGTTTTGATGTTCATTTATTGTTAGAAAAATCAATAGTCATCTATTATTTTAGGGTACATAAAAAGTCATTAATTAGTTGTGATTTCCAATATAAGATTAATAAAAACATAAATTCCAAATAATAAATTTGAAATTAAAATTTAATACGTTAAAGAAATTAAAAAAATATTACAAAAAATATATTTCAATTAGTATATTGAAAATTACATAAACTTGCACCAAATAATATTTAAAATACTATACTGGAAATTAAACAAATTTATTTCGATCAACAATATAAAAATACAAAAGTAAACCAAATTGCTACTCCACATCTCTCTAATTATTGATTACATTATTACTAACAATGATATCCTCATTTTGGTATTCAGATCTTTAAGATGCTTCACATAGTTGCTGGACAAAACAATAAATAAAAAAATCATTTAGATAAATATATATCAACCAGATAATGTTTCATACTGTAAAATTATGAAATTAATTAAGATGTACCAACCAAATGACGACGAAGTTGATGGATAATATTATTTGAACCATTTAACCTATCTCTAGATTCAATGATCTTTGTAACCAAAATATTTTACAAACCAACAACCATTGTGAGCAAAGCATTTACTTTTGCGACCCAACCTATAAAAAATAAATTAATATAAAATTTCGAAAATAATTAAAATAATAATATATACACATTTTACATGGTCTGGGATTTGAATGTTCCTTTTGTTTACATCTGATGGTATATAAATAGTCATTGCATCACCATCCTTATCAGGTATGACAAAACTCCATGGTGGGATAGGAACATCACGGTCTACCTCATCTACACTTACATGATTTTCCTATTTCTATTTTTTTTAAAATAGAAAAAAGAAAAAAGATTTTTGAAAAATAATAATCCAAGTGTTCTAATATAAACATAAAATAAGATCTTAATCATAGACACATATATAGATATGAATATATTACCTTACAAAAAGAACAATAAGACTCTCTATGAAGGCAACGTCGAGTTCTACTTTTGAACATTGAAGAGGATGACTCCAAACTTTTCATAGGAGATCTATACTGACGAGCGCGATCTAAAATCAATTTGGATCTGATTCGATTAGGAGACAATGAGTTCTCATAAAAAAATTGTCTCTTCTTTCCAACCCTTTTGTACGCCCTAAATATCCACGGGTTATTAGCGAGCTGGAAAAGGGCATAATTCTATCAGCCACGTGGAAGCCACCTACCCGGAGCTGCTGTTACAGTCTCTACCTCTCTAGCTTGAGATAGCCAAAGGTTTAGTAAGATTACTAAGGCATCAGATCAGCAGCGTGGACACCACGAGCTGAGACTACATCAAGCTTGGGGTACGAGCTTGAGTTGACACCTCTGACCCTTTATAAAGTCAACCACGCAATGTAAACGTGCATATATCAGACATCACGTGTCTACTCCATTCCTGAATTCTCGGACACACAACATAAACGTGCATGTTCAGACACCCCACGACTGGTTTAGGCCATGCAGCCCATTATCCCCCTTACCTATTGATTAGACCACACTTCATTGTCAGGTTTTAGGAATTAATCATGAATGTCGCAGAAGTGACATGATGGGTAAGAAGGTCACGGGATGACCTCCTTTGCCAACACCCAGGTGTCCTCTCCCTATAAATATGGAGACCCTGGGAGTTGCAAAGGGTTGGCTTCTAATTTGTAAAGAAATACCCTGTAAGGAATATCAGAGATATATCAATAATATTGGTTGGTGGACTAGAAGGATTTTAACCTTTGAACCACCTAAAAAAGTATTCGAGTTATAATCTTCCTTTGAGAACATTCATCTATTACGGTTCATCACTTAGCACTAATCCCTCTCCTTATTCATATAATTATATGTTGCCGAAGAACCGTGTCAACAGTTTGGTACTTTCATTGAGAGCTTTTAGATTGGTGCTATTGCATATACCCAACCACGGTAGTTACTCGCTCAAGACATGGTAACGAGGCGGACCAACGTGATGGGTAGGAGGCCCACCATGCCACCATTTTCGATGATCAGAACCCTCAAGTTCAGCAACCAATGGGCCAAGACGACACTGGAAGTTCGGCTCCCCGGCCGCCCAATCCGAACCCGGATTTCTACACGGCGTTAGAAATGGAAAATGTATAGTTGAGGAGTCAGCTGGCAAAAGCAAACCAGGGAATTCAAGAGGTTTTGGCCCGGCTACCCCCTCTTACAACCGACACTAACGTCGGAAAGGGACATGGTGAGACTCATAAGTCCCGCTGGGGTAACCGGTCCAAGCCCAGTCGGTCGGTCAGACCCCCAACATCAAATTCTACTCCCACATCACACCACCGGGAAACCACATTTGAGGAACTTCCTAGGGCCGAGCAGCAATTCAGCCAATCGGTCCGGACCTCAACTCCTAGCTCACTTCCGCCCTCGAGTGCACCTAGGAGGGCTCAAGGAAGCTCGCGAAGGAGATCCGAGGAGGGCCCGCGACGACAGCCTGCCCCGGGCAGCCGTCCTGCACCCTGCTCAGACCGCCGAGCACAGGACACGGAGGATGGTAGAGCGGAGCAGCCGCGACCTAGCTTAATCCGCCCTGATGGGACTAGGATCGCGTCCCCAGTCAGGCATCCTCCTTCACTGATAAGATACCCATCTCCTCCCTGTCCAGTCCGAGACATTCCGGCTCATGGGAACAGCAGGAGAAATCCTCCTTCCGTCGGACCTTCCCATCGTAGCCGGGCGCCTAGAGAAGTCCCAGATCCTCACCCTCAGGGCGGGCTCCGAGCTTTTCAAATGGAAGTTATTGGACTGGAAGTCGTCGAAGTGACATGTCCAGTGGAGACCTCCGCCATCGTTTGAGCTCAGCTCAAAGCCCTCGGGCTGTCCCGAGGGGCGACCTCCGAGATCGTCTAAACTCTCAAAGAGGAGACCCAGTTGGAAATGGCAGTCGTGCTTGCCAAGGGGAAGGCTTATCTTAAGTACGTGACAGCGGGAATATCCCTTATAACCTATCTCAAGATAGGAGGGACAATAACCCGCCTAACGCGTACCATGGAATCGGAGTTGTTGAACAGCCCCAGAACAACCAAGGAAGTCAGGACCAAACCCTTGAGCGTCTGGCTCAGATGGAGGAGTTGATGAAGAAGCTCTTATCAGAACAAGAAAAAAATGAGTATGACTCAGGGGACGAACTCGAACTCTTCGCCCCCAGCATAGCAGCAACAACGTATCCACCTGGTTTCCGTATGCCTCACTTGTCCAAGTTCAATGGAAACGGGGACCCGTCAGATCATCTGGGTATGTTCAACACCCTGATGATGGCCCACAACATCGGTCTCGAGCTGAGATGTTTAATATTTCCTTCCACCTTGACTAGGTCGGCCAGGCAATGGTTCAAGTAAAGTAAAAAGCAATCCATCAGCTCGTGGAAAGCCTTTTCTACTGACTTCAAGAGGGCATTCTGAGCTTCTCAGGCTGCCCGCGTCAAGGCCGACACCCAGGCGAATGTAAGACAGCAGCCCGACGAACCTTTGAAAGCTTACCTGAACAGATTCGCGAACATGGCTGCTCGAGCCAGAGATACAGACGACAGCTCCAAGCTCATGGCCTTGAGGACTGGGATCCTCGTCGGAGGCAGACTCTGGGAAGAGATACAGAGAAAGGGAGTCAACACCGTAAACGAATTCCTAAATAGGGCCCAGGGATGGATAAACCTGGAGGAGGCGCGAGCATTAGCCGCGGGAACCAGCCAGGCCCCTGAGCAGCCCGCTGGAGTGGGAACGGATGTCATGGCAGCGACACAAACCGTTACATAGAATAACCAGTTTGGTGGAGGCAAGAGAAAAGGGAGTAGGGAGGGCGGCCAACACGACCCAAAGAAGAACAAGTCCGTAGAAAAATTTAAGCCAGTCTACGCGACTTATACCGAGCTCACACACACTAGGGAGAACATTTTCCTAGCAAACTCTGCTCGCCTCCCCTGGAAGAAGCCGTAACCGTTGAAGCACCATAAGGGTAAGCGAGACCCCTCCAAGTTTTGTCAGTTCCACAACGACATTGGCCACAACACCGATGATTGTAGGCACCTGAAGGATGAGATCGAGACTCTCATCAGAGCCGGACCCTTGGCTCAGTATGCGCGGAATAGAGTTCCCACCGGCCATCCAGCTCTGGAAATTTCGATAAGTCAGCCCGGGTCTCGGGTAGATCAGGACGTCCCTCCTCCTGTGATAGGAGGAGAGATCTCCACTATCTCCGGTGGCCCCCATCTGGCTGGCACGAGCAGAGGTGCCCAGAAGAGATACGTCAACGAACTTAAGGCTCATAATGGAGTGGAGTTCGTCCCTGAGCAGCATCTACCTAAACAGCAACGATTGGAGAGGCAACCAATCATATTCACCGAGGAAGATGCCAGCCACGTCCAGTTCCCTCATAACGACCCTCTGGTCGTAGCCGTTCAGCTCGCTAACCGGAGGGTTAGGAGAGTACTGGTCGATAATGGGAGCTCGGTAAACCTACTGTTCCGGTCTACGCTGGAAAAGATAGGTTTATCTGTCACCGAGCTGAAAGCCACCTCCATGATGCTATACGAATTCTCTGGAGAAGGGTTGGCGACAATAGGAACGATCGAGCTGGTGATCACCTTGGGAGAAGGACCTCGGACGGTCTCGAAATTCCTCGATTTTGTGGTCATCGATTGTCCCGCCGTGTACAATGCTATTTTGGGCCGGCCTACATTGATAGCGTTTGAAGCCATAACCTCCATCCGCCACCTCGTGCTAAAATTCCCCTCTTCCTCGGGGATATGCACGGTCCGAGGTGATTGGCTTGCTGCCAGGGAATGCTACAGCATTTCTATGAAGGGAAAATTAAAACCGGGGCAGTTAACGATGACCGTCCAGGGCGAGAATGAGGAATCTCAAGAACTTGTGCCTAGTCTTGAGATTGAAAAACCTCAGAGTGCCAAAGGGGAGAATATCATCTCAAATAATGATATCGACCCCAGAATAGGCGAGGATAAATCCGAGCTCCAGGCCATCGAAGAGCTCGAGGAGGTAAACATCGATCCACAAGATCCCTCGAGGGTGGTAAAGCTCGGGAAAAATCTATGTAGCGAAAGGAAGGCGGAGCTGATTAAGTTTTTGTAGGAGAATCTAGATGTGTTCGCCTGGTCTCATGAAGACATGGTAGGGATCAGTCTGAGCGTCATCATGCACACCCTCCACTTGGATAAAAGTGTGCCTGCAAAATCCCAGAAACAAAGGCGCCTAGGAACAACCCGAGCTGAGGCCCTAGAAGAGGAAGTAGCCCGGCTCCTAAAGTGCGGCTTTATCCGCGAGGCAAAGTTCCCGATTTGGGTCGCCAATCTTGTATTGGTCCTGAAGCCCAATGGGAAATGGCGGACCTGCATCGACTTCTCCGATCTGAACAAAGTCTGCCCCAAAGATTGCTTCCCATTGCCAAGGATCAACCAATTGGTAGATGCCACGGTAGGGCACAAACTCATGTCCTTTATGGATGCATACTCGGGCTATAATCAGATCGCCTTGAATCCAGCAGACCAGGAACAAACTAGCTTCATGACCCCAACTAACGTTTATTGTTACAGGGTCATGCCCTTCGGGTTGAAGAACGCCGGAGCTACATACCAGAGGTTGGTAAATAGGATGTTTGCCAACCAGATCGGGAAGAACATGGAAGTGTATGTTGACGACATGCTAGTCAAGTCGAAAACTACCGATAACCATGTTTCCAATCTGGAGGAATGCTTTAAGATATTGAGAGAATGCGACATGAGGCTTAACCCCCAAAAATGTACTTTCGGGGTCGCATCAGGAAAATTCCTAGGTTTCATTGTCAATACCAGGGGAATAGAAGCAAACCCCGATAAGATCAGGTCGCTACTCGAGATGCCCTCACCTCGGTCGCGAAAGGACGTTCAAAGTCTGACAGGAAGGGTGGTGGCCCTTAATCGGTTTATTTCTAAATCTACCGACAAGAGTCTGCCATTCTACAACCTACTCCGGGGGAATAAGAAATTCGAGTGGACCAAGGAATGCGAACGTGCCTTCCTCGACCTGAAAGCACATTTAGCTGAGCCGCCCGTATTATCCAAACCAACGATAGGAGAGCCTATTTTCCTTTACCTAGCTGTCACGGAAGATGCAGCTAGCGTCATCTTAGTCCGCGAAGAGGACCGATCTCAAAAGCCAGTCTATTACATCAGCAAGAGGCTTCTCGGAGCTAAATCCCGGTATCCATTGATGGAGAAGATGGCTTTCTGTCTCATTACAGCCTCCCAAAAGCTCAGGCTATATTTCCAGTCCCACTCAATACACGTCATAATTGATCAGCCTTTAAGGCAGGTTTTGCAAAAACCTGAAGCATCGGGACGTCTGTTGAAGTGGACTATTGAACTCAGCCAATTTGAGATTCTGTACATACTGCGAACTGCAATAAAAAGCCAGGCCCTGGCTAATTTTGTGGCAGAGTGCACAGGATTCCGAGAAGATCCTATAGAAGAGTCAGCCCAGGCCTCCTTAGCCCAGGCCTCATGGAAGGTCTTCGTAGATGGCTCGTCTAACGAGAATGGCTCCGGGGCTGGAATCATATTGATATCCCCAGAAGGACATCGATTCCACTCGGTGTTGCAATTCGGATTCAAAGCGTCCAACAACGAGGTTGAATACAAAGCTTTATTGGCTGGGCTAAGGGTGGCCCAGGAGCTGAAGGCCAGCTCCGTCCAGTGTTACAGCGATTCCCAGCTCGTGGTAAACCAAGTGTTAGGGGAATACCAAGCACGGGGAATCAAGATGGCTGCTTACCTGGTTGAGGTAAAGAAAGAACTATCTGCATTCAAGCGCGGATCAATCGAGCAGATACCTCGGGAACAGAATGCCAACGCGGACGCCCTGGCAAAGCTCGCTACCTCTGGGGAGACGGAGACTTTGGGGTTAGTGCTGGTAGAGTTCTTGGAAAGACCAAGCATAGAGGAAGTTGGGGCGGAGGTCGAGATGATCGACGCCAGACCGACCTGGGTGACCCCCATCCTCGAATATCTCACAGCGGGAAAGTTACCCGAAGAGCGAAATGACGCAAGGCGGGTACTTTACTAGGCTCCAAGGTATACGGTGATAGATGGGATATTATACCGGCATGGACATTCTTTTCCTCTCCTACGGTGTGTTCTGCCAGGCGAGGCGAAGACCATTTTGCAGGAGGTGCACGAGGGTTTTTGAGGAGATCACACTGGGGGGCAAAGCCTGGCCCTGAAGATATTAAGGCAAGGGTATTACTGGCCCACTCTGTCAAAGGACTCGATCTCCTACGTCAAAAAATGTGACAAGGGCCAACGATTTTCCATAGTTGCCTGAGCTCCCCCGATCGAGCTGAAGATGATCTTGTCCCCGTGGCCATTCGCGATCTAGGGGATTGACTTGGTTGGTGCCCTCCCTACTGGAAAGGAAGGAGTTCGTTACGCGATGGTGGCTATCGACTACTTCACCAATTGGGCAGAAGCCGAGCCCCTGGCAACGATCACTTCAAAAAGAGTCCTCAACTTCGTGGTCAAGAGCATTATCTGCCGATTCGGGCTGCCAAAGAAGATCGTATCAGATAATGGAACGCAGTTCGATAACAACCTCTTCACCGATTCTGCGAGAGGCACGACATTGTTAAAAGCTTCTCCTCCATGGCCTATCCCCAGGCCAATGGGAAGGTCGAGGCCGTAAATAAGACGCTAAAGGCAATCCTTAAGAAGAGACTAGACGAAGCCAAGGGAGTTTGGCCCGAACAGCTCCCCCAGGTACTATGGGCTTACTGGACCTCACATCAAACGCCGACGGGTCATACTCCTTTCTCCCTGGCTTTCGGGAGTGAGGCAGTCCTTCCTGTCAAAGTAAAGGTAGCCTCGCATAGAGTCCAGGCATTTGACCAAGACCGAAATGACAAATTTCTCTGCGCATCCCTCGATCTGATTGACGAAAAATGAGAAGATTCACAGCTACAACTCGCGGATTATCAACAAAAGGTCACTCGTTATTTCAACTCAAAGGTCAGGAAACGTGTCTTTAGCATTGGCGACCTAGTGCTCAGAAGAGTCTTCCTAGCCAGTAAAGATCCCAAGGATGGAGTGTTGGGACCAAACTGGGAAGGGCCCTACCAATAACCGAGGTCGTGAAAGAAGGAACCTACAAGCTAGCTCGGCTTAATGGAGAAGCAGTCCCACAGACTTGGAACGCTATCCACTTGAAGAAATATTATCAATAATATCTTTGTAAGGCTTAATTGGAAAGGCCATCTTTTGTTTATTAAGTAATAACAACTAATCTTTCACATTATTGTATATGTTTGTGGGTGTAAACTCAAGTAACCATGAAAGACCCTTTCCTGATTACTTGGGGGGCATATATCCTGGATATAACCAGGTCCTAAAACTTAGAAGTTAGTTCAAATTGATTGATCGATGTTTTTCTTAAAAAGCATGAAATATCGATAAAGAATTGATGCGAACTAAGTTTTTAAATAAATATCATGGACATAACCAGGTCCTAAAACTTAGAAGTTAGTTCAAATTGATTGATCGATGTTTTTCTTAAAAAGCACGAGATATCGATAAAGAATTGATGCGAACTAAGTTTTTAAATTAATATCCTGGATATAACCAGGTCCTGAAACTTAGAAGTTAGTTCAAATTGATTGATCGATGTTTTTCTTAAAAAGCACGAGATATCGATAAAGAATTGACGCGAACTAAGTTTTCAAATTAATATCTTGGATATAACCAAGTCCTAAAACTTAGAAGTTGGTTCAAATTGATTGATCGATGTTTTTCTTAAAAAGCACGAGATATCGATAAAGAATTGACGCGAACTAAGTTTTCAAATTAATATCTTTAATATAACCCAAGTCCTAAAACTTAGAAGTTAGTTCAAATTGATTGATCGATGTTTTTCTTAAAAAACACGAGATATCGATAAAGGATTGACGCAAACTGAGTTTTAAATTAATATCCTGGATACAACCAGGTCCTAAATCTTAGAAGTTGGTTCAAATTGATTAACAGATGTTTTTTCCTAAAAAGCATAAGATGTCAATCACAACACCAACAGAAACTAAGTTCTCACCAAATGCATCAAAGAGAAGTAACAGTAAGGTCGAGGCAAAGATATGTAAATAGATTGAAATAAATCCAAGGAAATCAATTGTTTCGAGGATAAAAAACCTCATAGTATAAAGTTACAAATGAAAATAAAAAAGAGGAGCAAAAATCCAAAGCCCCGGCAGGCTGCTCCGATGAAGTCACCCCCTCGGCATCCTGCTTGGTTGCGGTGGAAGTCTCCCCGGTCTCAAAGGGCGCCTCTTGTTGAAGGCAAGCTTTGAACTTCTCCAAGAAGGACTCCCACACGTCCAGCCCCAGGAAGGAGGAGTCACCATTCGGGTTGAAGACCCAGCAATGGTACAGCATGGCCTCCATGGAGGAGCTGGAGGATGCCCTCTCTGCCACACGGGCAACCTTGGCTTCTTCAAGTTCCACCTTCGCACCGTTCAGGGTGACCTTGGTAGCCTCGGACTCCAGTAGTTTGGTCCGAGATGCCTCTATCTCGGCCTGTACAGTCTCCAGGGCGACTTTAACATCCTGCTCCCGTTGCTGAGCGGATGCAAGGGCGGCTTAGACAGCCTGATGCTCGCCCCTGATCTCCGCAAGCCTGGCCTTGGACCAAGATATGCTCCGGTGGAGGGCCAAAACTGCCTGCAAGACGAAAAAGATGTGAGGTGAGTGCCTTAGAAATTAAGTAGAAAGAACCAATGGTAAAGCGAACTTACCGTGAGGGTCATCCCCAGTGAAGACTCCATCACGTTCTCGAGGCTCCTCGTCTCGATCTCCCGCAAGTCCCTTGGGGTGGCGTTGTAGTAATGATCCACCGTATAGCTTGCGGTTTCGTAAACCGTCCCTCGAAAGGCCTCATGGATTTTCGCCAGGGCCGGAGTGTTGACCGGGATGCGCACAGTGGGAGCTAGAGCTCCCAAGGTTCCCGTTGGTACCTCCTTTTCCTTAGCAGGGACAGGAGGTCGTGGGGGAGGTGGAGCCATCTTCTCTACTGCAGGAGGGGGTGGAGGCACTTTCTCCATGGCGGGGGGATCCTGGTTTTTCCCCTTGGCCGGGGACTTGGAGGAAGTCCCGACAGCTTTCTTCGCCAACCGGAGCCTCTTCACCAAGGGCCCGGAGGAAGGGTTTCCCCCCTGGAACATAGATCGCAGATCGTTACCCTCGGGCTGCGACATCTCCTCGTTTGAAACAAAGAAAAGATCATTAGTATGCATGTAAAAATACTTTGATAACAAAAAAGCTAAAGTATGTATTGAAAAAGGGTCCTACCCTCCGAGCTAGAGGAGGAATCTATTGTCACGACCTCTGGCCCCGGGGCTTCTATGGGGGAGTCTAAGATGATGACTTCACGGGTGAGAAGAGACTCTGGGTCCGGATCTGCCTCAGGACTAGACTCCTCTACGTATTGCCTAAGAACCGGAGGTACTACACCCTCCAGAAGGGAGGCCCACGACCTAAGATTGGTCCCGTACTCCTAAATAAAGGCCGACCTAAAGGCCAGGGTATTATCTACTACTACAATACCCCTAGGGCAGCCCATATCATAATGCAACACGAGCTGGTCAACACACTGGAGTAGAGTGATGTTGAGATCTGGGTCGTTTTGGTGGCGGTGAACGAGTTGGCTGGGGTTAAACCTAGCAAGCCATAGGTCTGCGGCGGCCCTGTCTAAGTCCCTAAATAAGTAAGGGTTACCTTGGCCGGAGGGGCCGGCTGCTGCCCCGGACTGGGTCCTCTCTGCATTGACCTCCTGGGCGACCTCCAGAGCCCGCTTTCGGTGCACGAGGGGCACCTCGTCCTCGTCCGCGACCCCCTCCTCGGGGATGGGCGCCATCTCGCGAGCAGCGGGTATGGTCCGCGGCCTCCTCAAGGCTAGAGTCTGGCCTGAGGAAATTAACTTACACGCCAGCATCGTCTCATCAGACACGAGCTGGCGGTAGTCTTTTTCACTTGGGGGGAGCCCCACCAAGATTTCGTACTGACCCCCAAGGGTCACCGACTTAGCCGTCCTCGCGAAAATAGTTGTACGATAGTTTTCAAATCAGCAACGAATGGAAAGACTAATCCGCGACAAGCTAGCGAGCTAAAGTTAAAGGGAACTTACGAGGACGGTTGAAGTAGTGGTATTCGTAGTTGTGAAACCCCTTTGACATGAAGAATTGATCCTTGAAGTCACTAGGGTGGCTGGGCAGCTCGATGATCGCAGCCGAATTGGGAAAACGGGTAAGGTAGTAGAACCCGTCACCTCGCCCCCGTTGCTCCGAGCTGGCTTTGAGGCAAAAGAAATATAGGATGCCCGCCGACGTGGGGACCTCCCATTCCTGCTTCAGGAACAAATACTTCAACCCTGCTAATAGACGATAGGAGTTAGAGGGGAGCTGGAAGGGGGCTAGTTTCACGTAATTTAAGAAGTCCGTGAAATACTGGTCCAGGGGAAGAAAGGCCCCAGCCTTGAGATGTTCGTCGCTCCAGGCTGCGAACTCCTCGTCGAGCGGCGCGCAGCTCCGCTCCCCCTCAAGGGGAGGTCGGGCGTCCAGGGCGCCCTTCCCTATCTCTATATTGTGGGAAAGCATAATCTTGTTAACTTTCCCCTGGGTGGTGACCTTCGAGGCAATCCTCTCGGCCTCGAAAAAGGCGTCGGGTCCCACCTCGACCTCCTTCTCCACGGTGGGACCAAAGTTGGGAATCGGGGAGTCTGTTGCCACCTCTTTCCCTTTGCTGGCATGCTGGGAAGACGAGCTGCAAACACTCTTCTTGGATGCGCTCTTCTTGGGTCCCATCTAGTCGCCTAACGAACAAAGAAGAAAGTTTAGAAAAGGCGGCCTAAGCATAAGAAAGAATCTAGCGCGAAGAAGGGTTTCCTTTACACGGGTTGAGGTAATCTTAGCCCGTGGAGAGTGAGACCACGCGGTTTTATGAACACGCGCCTGTGCTCCCAACGGGTCCCCGATTGCTCGGGATTCGTGTGTTAGGAGGGTCAGGATAAAGTTTACCTTGGAAGGAAAGTTTCAAAAGGCGAAACCGCCTGTGAAGCGTGTCCCCTAAGCTACCTGGTTTTTGCACCCTAGAAACTGGTTGTTCCAAACAGGCATAAAAAATTTTACCCAGAAAATCACCCCAGAACTTTGTCCTGTGAGTCATGTTCCTAAGCATCCTCTTTCCTATGGTCGATACCCCTAGGATAAAAGCCTACGCACAAAATACTAGCAAAGAAAAACAAAAGAGAAACAACCTACTGCATGCGACTAAGAAGAAAGTTTACCTAAGCAAGGAAAAGGGAAAACATTTAAAGCATGCAACAAACGGAGGACTTACATAATTTTTTTTTGCTGCGTAAAGACTGAAAGGAGCGTCTGGGTTGAAGTCCTGTTGGAATCGCTAGTACTGGAGTCACAAAAGAACCCTCGTGTCTGAAACTCAGGAACGTCGGGAATAGTGACCGGAAGAAAGATTGGGTTTTGAGACTGAGAAGAAAGAAGAGGAGAAAAATTTCAAATAAAAGGGTGGCTCATGCGAAAGGTGGCCAGCCTTATATATACGTAAAAGGCCAGAGGATGAGGACCGTTTGATTGTCTTGATGTGGGATACGAGGATCACAACTCGAAAGATGAAACGACGGCCGAAGATAGGCTAGGCCATTTAATGCGGTTCTCGGAAGACGGACCGTCACCAACCACAATGCTCCACGTATCCGATACCAGCGTAATGGGCGGGATATGAAGAGTCCACAAAGAAGCCTAAAAGCCCCCACTATGGCCATAGGTGACGTTATATGCCACGAGCAGGGACTTGGGGGGAAAATGTACGCCTTAAATATCCACGGGTTATTAGCGAGCTAGAAAAGGGCATAATTCTATCAGCCACGTGGAAGCCACCTACCCGGAGCTGCTGTTACAAGTCTCTACCTCTCTAGCTTGAGATAGCCAAAGGTTTAGTAAGATTACTAAGGCATCGAATCAGCAGCGTGGACACCATGAGCTGAGACTACATCAAGCTCGGGGTACGAGCTTGAGTTGACACCTCTGACCCTTTACAAAGCCAACCACGCAATGTAAACGTGCATATATCAGACATCATGTGTCTACTCCATTCCTGAATTCTCGGACATGCAGCATAAACGTGCGTGTTCAGACACCCCACGACTGGTTTAGGCCATGCGGCCCATTATTCCCTTTACCTATTGAATAGACCACACTTCATTGTCAGGTTTTAGGAATTAATCATGAATGTCGCAGAAGTGACATGATGGGTAAGAAGGTCACGGGATGACCTCCTTTGCCAACACCCAGGTGTCCTCTCCCTATAAATATGGAGACCATGGGAGTTGCAAAGGGTTGACTTCTAATTTGTAAAGAAATACCATGTAAGGAATATCAGAGATATATCAATAATATTGGCTGGTGGACTAGAAGGATTTTAACCTTTGAACCACCTAAAAAAGTATTCGAGTTATACTCTTCCTTTGAGATCATTCATCTATTACGGTTCATCACTTAGCACTAATCCCTCTCCTTATTCATATAATTATCTGTTGCCAAAGAACCGCGTCAACACTCTTAAATACATAGATCTACTTCTTTTGTTCTTCATCTCCTTCCCCTCTACTCCCATGCATTTTCTCTCTCTCCCTCTATTTTTTTCCCACGCGATTTTTTCTTCTTCTTTCCCTCATTCACATGCTCACGAAATCATGGATGCAGTTCTTATTGTTTATGTTTATATTTTTGTTTTGAATGATGAAGAAGAATAGAGAGTTTAAGAAATGAGTGTATATTTATTATGAAACCCTAATTTAAAAATTTTTAAATTCAAAACTTAGAAAGAGAACTTACCTCTTATTATTAGTTGTAATCACCATTCCTAATTAAGAAAAACAATTTTGAAATTAATACCAAAAAAAAAAAAATCCATGCCAAACAAAAATTTAGTTATTATTAACTTGATATAATAACTTTTCTTTATATATAAAGAAAAAGAAAACATATAATAACTGGAGTGAGCTCAGCCGACAGCTAAGAAAGAGTATGAGGCTAGCGTTTCGAAACGCTTTCTTTACCTTCTCCTCATCTTATTCCCGCTTCTTCTTAAACCCTAATCGTAAAATCCCATTCCCTTCCATTGCGATCCGTTCGGTTCCCACAGCACTCGCCGGAACGTTTCGCCGCACTCTATTGGCCACTTTCTGTTGCTCCGCAACTATGGAGGGAGGTGAATCACACGCTCCTTTGCTGGAGAAGCAGTTCGAGGGTTTTCGGGTTCAGCTTGAGGAGTCAGGTAGCTTGAGAGAGCGCATTCGAGCTGTTGTAATGGATATTGAGTCCACCACCAGACTCATGCACGCCGGTCTTCTCCTTGTCCACCAGTCTCGACCCACTCCTGGTACATGCATTTTCTGCACACACACACACACACACGTATATATATATGTATTGATATAGGTTTATACTTATAATTATAAAATTATGTTGGGCCAGAGGTTTTGGAGAAGCCAAAAGCTCAGATTGCTGTGTTGAAGGGGCTATACAATCGACTCGCTGAAATTCTTAGTGAATGCCCTTCTCAACATTACAGGTAATGTAGACAATACATTCTTCAAGTATGGGTTTATACACACACATATATATATATATATGTATGTTTATATGAGTTTGATTTGGTGTTGGTAATTAACAGGTATCATGGTGATTGGAGGGGTGAGACACAGGCTGTGGCTTCGCTTCTTGCTTTTATGCATTGGTTAGAGACAGGAAATCTTCTATTGCATGCTGAAGCTGAGGAAATGCTGGGCTGTATGTTATATTCTCTATACTTAAGTACTGAGTTTATGGTCAGTTGTGACTTGAATATTGATGTCTTTTAACTGGTAATCTTACTATGCTATATTGCTATGTATTTACTATGCAGTAAACAATTCAGAGTTTGGTCTAGATATTGAAGACTACCTTGTAGGTGAGTTTTCTGACTATCTGATCTCTAGAAGTTTACCCATGTGATCACTTATTGGAATAGTCCTGAAGTGAAACTTTTGAATAAAATTTTGCTAGTTTGTATTCCCTTTGGCCTGAAATGAAGTACTAACTACATACGCAAAGCTCGTGTGTGTATGTGTGTGCTGTATTCACAACAAAGCTCCTTTCGTTGTCACCATGACATGTATATGTAATTGTGTTCTGTACACACACACACACAAGAGAAGTATTATAGTATGCCTGCCTGCAAGTGGTTAAGGCAATGTGGATTGACTTTTTTTTTTATGTTTCTTAACTATCCCATGTTTGCCTTATTTAGTTTAGTGTCCAGTGATTATTGTTGCTCTTTTTTCAGCATGAGTAATTGATGTTGAAACTTTTTTCATATTTCAGGCCTTTGTTTCATGTCAAATGAACTGGTAAGAACTAATAAGAATTATAGTCTCTGTTGTTCGTATGCAACTTCAATTGCACACCTTTGAGTATTTTTATGGTTATGCATCTTGGCATGTTACTCTGCATCGTAGTAAATTCTGGTTAACTTGTATGTACGAAGGCTTTTTATGCAGTAACTGTGGTAATCTTTGCAGCCAAGATATGTGGTGAACCAAGTGACAGCAGGGGACTATGATTGCCCAAGAAAGGTGTTGAAGTTCTTAACAGAACTCCATGCAGCCTTCCGTATGCTTAACCTTCGGAACGATTTCTTGAGAAAAAAGTTTGATGGTAAGCTATTCATTTTTTTTTCTTTTCCACACAACACTTATGATAATACTTCTCATGCATTCATTCAATCTTCTGTCATCTGTTGTAGGGATGAAATACGACCTAAAAAGAGTTGAAGAAGTTCACTATGATGTTAAGATCCGAGGCTTGACAGCCAGTGATGATTCGACTAGAGACTGAACAAAACCAAAACCAAGAACAACCACAGGATGCCTAAGTTGTATACTTTCTTCTCTGTTTATCTTGAGTAGCTTTTCTTTTGTTAAAGTAATTTAGGGTCTGATTGGTTCGCGATTAAAAAACTGTATTTTTGAAAAGTGGGATTCTGAAATGAAAATCTGAATTTAGTGACTGAAAACATGTTTCTGAAAATGCGATTGGTTCAATGTTAGTAAACTGTTTTTGAGTTTTAAAAAACTGAATTTGTGATTGAGATTAAATTTGAAAATATAACAGATACTGAATACGTGATTGGATTAGCTGAAAGTAAAATTTAATTATTTTGATAAATTAAAATTTAATAATAGTGCATTAATTAAATTCATAACAATATTGCATTGTAATTAACTTTGATTTTTTTTATAAATTAAAGTTATATTTTATAGGGCATGATTGATTAGTGATTTAAAAATTGTATTTTGAAAAAGTATGATTATGAAAAAAAAATCTAGATTTAGTGTTTGAAAATATGTTTATGAAAATGTGATTGAATGTATTGTCCGTTAACTATTTTTTAGTTTTATAAAATTGAATAATTTTTTGGTAGAAAATCTAAAAATTGAATATGTAATATATATTTTTTATTTTTGGTATAATAATAATTGAAGTGAAAATATTTAATTTATTTATTTGTTGTAATTTTTATTTGATCAATGAATTTTTTTAGAAAATATATTGTAAATTAGAATTAAATTATATTCTGTTATATGATTTTATAATTAATTATTTTACTAAATTTATATGGATAAAAATTTTAAAAAGTAGATTGACTTGTAAAATTGACAAAAGAAAAAAAAATCAAGACTGTAAGAAAAATAAAAGAAAATTAGCAAGAATTTATTTTTTTTTTTTAAACTCAATTTACAATTTGTGGACTTAGAAAAATATTTTACTTTGTTAGCTATTTTTATTTTATAATATTTAATTTTTAGTATAGAATTGAAATGATAAATTTATATTTATTTATTAATAGTAATTTTTTTTTGTAATCTTTATTTTATAAAATATTTTATCATTAGCTGAATTTTATTTTAAAAAATATATTATAAATTAGAATCAATTGCATCCCTTTGTATAATTTTACAATGAAATATTTTAACAAATATATATAGTTATGGAGGTGAATAAGAATTTTAAATTGAAGAAAATACCCTTTTTATTAAAAAAAATAGAGTAAATATTTTTACACTAGAATTGTAGAAAGAAGAAAAAAAATTGTCAGTAAAGAAAAATTATTGTACAACATAACACCTTAAAAAAAATGTAAAAAGTCTATTAATATATAAATTAATATTATTTATTAGAAAATAATATAAAGAGAGAGATAGAGAAGCAAGATCTGTGAGATGAGCTTTAGATGAGATGTTATGAGAGAGAGATGAACATTATGAGTCCTTGAAATAAGTGGTTTTGAAAAAAAAAAAAAAAAAAAAAAACAAAAACGTGAAAACATCATTTCCTAAATCCTTTTATAAATTAGAATTTGTTTTTAAAAATAGTTTTCAAAAATGATAAACCAAACAAGAATTTTGTGTAGGTCCCACAATTTTTAAATTTTAAAAACATAAAATTTGATTGGAATTCTATACCAATCACACCCTTAAATTTCCAAGTATCTTTGTAATCCTCGTGTAAAAGTTGGTTGAGAGAGTAAGCGGCTGAATTCAGTTTTTTGAAACAAAGCCGAAGAAACACTTGAAAATGACATTACCTCACTACAAGACTTTGGCCTTTTTTGTTTCCTATATTAAATTACACCATTGAGGAGCTATACAGCATTACCTATTCTTCCTTTCCCCGCACTCCATCGCCTTTACTAGGCAAATAGTGGACTGGATGATGATGTTTTCTTGGAAAATTTCCAGGCGACTCTAGAAAAAGTAACTTTCCCAGAAAAGTTTTCGCCCAAAAAAGTGAATAAATTAAAAAAAAAAGACGTAGTTAAGGATATGAATCAGGATTATGCGATCGAGTTATAACAACTGGAGCGCATAAGAGGAAATATCTTAATCATTTTCCCAAGGACTTAACCGGTCACATCACAGAGATTTCAATAATTTTACTACCTGACAACTTTGTTACTTTTCGACCTCACATTCACCAAACGTCATCATCACTTATTTTTCAAAAAACCAAATGATCACTTGAATGTCAATACTAAAGTAGTGGGATTAAGCGTCATCTTCTGCTCTTCCAAAAAAAAAAAATACTATACATGGAAATCAGAGTTATTTATATTTGGGTATAATATAATATAATATATTATAAATTAAATAATGGATAAAATACTCAATGTTTTAATATTTTTTTTGTGGTAAATATATTTAATATTTTCAAAATGTTATATTTAAATTTTTTTTTTTGCGGTAAATATACCTAATATTTTTCAAAATGTTATACTTTTATACTTATTTTTAAAATTATTTTGAAAAATAATAAGAGATTGAAGGAAAAATATAGAATTTTAGTTATTTTTAAAATTTTAAATTATTTTCACTTTCAAAATAATAAAAAAAATTGATGAAAATATATAAATTTTTAATTATTTTAAATCATTTTTATTAATTTTAATAAAACATTTAATAATTTTTAATTTAAAATAGTGAAAGAATAAAAAATAATTAAATTTCTATATTTTTCCTCTACTTTCTTATTATTTATCATAATAATAAAAAATAGGCATAAAAGTGTAACATATAAAAAATATTGAGTATATTTACTGCAAAAAAAAAAAAACAGGGTATAAAAGTGCAACATTTTAAAGACATTGAATATATTTAATGTAAAAAAAAAGATTGGGTATAAAAGTGCAACTTTTTGAAAACATTGAGGATTTTAGCTGCCTACTCTATAATATAATATAATATAGGATAGTTCTTCGGTGCACCCCAAAAAAGAGTACACCAGTGCATCCCCTCAAGTTTTTAGCTCGGGAAGTATTTTTGGCGCAATTTTTTTTTTATTGTCATGTATATTGTAGTTATTTTGAACATCTTGCAAATATTTGGGAAAATCTGAATAATTTACAGTGTAGAAAACAAAGTTCAAATAGTTTGTTGCACGCGTGACTTTTTTATGCACATGGAAGGTAACATGTTTGAACCTTATTTTCGGCATTGTAAATTATTCAGAATTTTCTAAAAATTTGCAAGATTATCTAAATAACTACAATGTACACGGTCATAAAAAAAATTCGCTAAAAATACTTCTCGAACCAAAAACACCAAGCAGGTGTACCGGTGTGCCCCTTTTTGGGGGGTGCACGAGAGCATCCTCCAATAATATATACGTCATTGATAAGTTTAAGTATAGTTTAGAGCACTCATAAGAGCCCTTAGAGCACTCCCAATGGAGGAGGTAAAATGTCTAATTCTTTATAATATAGAGAAAAAAATGTTAAATAGTCTTCCAATGGGTGATGTAAAGTTATATTTATTTACCTAAATGAATAGTATTTCTCTATATGTAGTGCAACACTATTCATCAAGCTATAAATATTTTATTATTTTTTTATAAACTTTTGTATATATATGAGTGTGTGATACTATTATATTTAATTATTTTATTTCTTAAAATGAATAAAATATTTTTAAAAAATATAATATTTAAATGATGTAGATAAAAAAATAGAGAAGTTGATGTATGATATAATGTAAAAGTTTGAGGTAAATTATAAAAAAAATATGTTTTGGTGGTGTATTTTGTAATACACTTTATCTATAATATTTAGCTAAAACTCACAAAAACATCTTCCATCAACTCCTTTATACATATATTTATAATAGCTATGCACAAACTCTAATTAGTCCATATCTACATTTACATAATATTTACATATCCTTTATATAATATTTTAATATTATTATTTTTCTTTATAAAGCTTTCTTTCTCCCATTTAGTATATATATTTATTATTTATTTTTATTTTTCAATTATTTTATTTTACTTTAATTAATAAAATATGTTTAAATATATAATATTTAAATGATGTAGAGAAATATATAGATAAACTGATGTATGGTATAATGTAAAACTTAAAGGTAAAATAGAAAAATGTGTGTTTTGGGGAGGTATTTTAAAAGATGGAGTAGAGCATCTATTGGGAGTGCTCTAAGAGTAGCTCCTTTACGCTCACATCAATCTATCTATTTTTCCTTTCAAAGTACTTGACCAAAATTTAACATTCTTTATTTCATTATGAGGTATAATAGAGTAGTTGATGCAGTAATATTATATTTTTAAATATAATTTATTAATTAAAATAAGAATGATAAATAAAGATAAAGAATACAAAATAATTAAATTAGAGAGATAGAAAGGAAAGAGAATAAAAAAAATATAAGATAAGTATGAAGCATGTAGGGCAGGAATTAAGCTTGAGGTAAAATAGATATTGCTTTACCTCATCTGATGGAGGTTACTTTATTCTTTTCAATTTTTTTCTTAAAGAATGGCAATGTTCTTAGTGTTGGTGACGTTTTTCGTCAACCAAAATTAAATAAGAGCAATTAAACACTTAAGAATAATAAGGAATAAAAGAAAAGAAACATATTTTTTACGTGGTTTAGTAGTTAAATCTACTTAGTTCACGAGTCATTTTTATTAAGATTCTGCATTAAAGCTTAAAAGTAATTTCACAAAACTTGAGTACAGAACTTGAGTGTGAAAATAAATGACTATAACCCAGACTATTTATAAACCTATTTTACAAAATATATCTTCCCTTAATTTTAAGGAAGTTACATAATATCTAATTTGAATTCAAAATATAAAAGAATTAATAAATATATAATCAGATATATCAAATATCAAATATTCCTTAAGAATAGGATTATTAATATACGGCTATAACCGATTCCACAATTATAGGACTATTCTGGTTCGCTTTCGAGCTTGCAACATGGTTTGAGCTCACCGCTACATGACTATTCACCTCCTCATCTGTTAGGTCTTCGAGACTAACTTTCGGAGTGAACCCTCTTCTTCAAGCTCACACTTCATGCTCGCACCATGCCTGTGATGTGACATTTTGGTGAATGATTACTAGTCTAAGTCATCATATTGTTTGTATGTTATATGCTCGATCTCCACTCTTGCGAGTCTACATTTCGATGCTGAAAAATATATCTTGAAATTTGGGGTGTAACATTTTGCCCTCTTAAAAGTATCTTTTCGAGCCCCGTGAGAAGGAAACTTTTGAACTTCTCTTTCAGGAAACATGCCCACCTACCACACTCGAGTGGGTATACGTGTCAACATAGGAATGGATGTTGAGAGTACTCGAGTACTCTTCTTCTACCGACGTCTTTTCACTTTCTTACTTTTTGACGCCAGTTTTCAAGATTAAAATTGGTCCCTTGGATCACAGGTTAGTTTATTTTAAAGGCCCAGATCCCTTATTGAATCACCGCCTCAGCCTATTTATACCCCATCTTCTCTATTTTTTAATCACTTTCACCCTTGAAGAAAATTAGAGCATCTAACATATCATATATCCCCCAATTTCCCATACACTCTCCTTTTTACGAAGAGTTTCCAAGGATCTCCTTGTACAAGCATTTTCAATCCACTCTACAATTTCATCATCAACTCCCCTTGAGTAAGTTTCTCTACCATTTCTTTGTTGATATTGTTTATGAGCTTTTTCCTTTTCTTGTTCTTGATATATTTGGGAAAATGAGGTATTTTGATTAGTTTTCCTGAGGATTTTGTGGAAAAAAAATGAGTATTTTAAGGTAAAAATAATATATTTTTTTCTGGGTTATAAAGTGGTAGGAAATAGGTATCGTGTAGTACAAGAAATAGGGTTATAGATGCAGGGTTTATACGCATGCAAACCAATGATAACCCTTTTTGGGTAACTACCCATTTTTTTCCTATAAAACCGGGATAGCCCAAATTGGAAATTAACTACCCACTTTATGTGGGTATTGCGTTGATACTTCAAGCCTATATTGGCCCGATTACATCGAAACTTTAACCTCGTTATTTCGAGCCTACTCTGGCTCAAATTTTTGAGATATTTTCTCAATCTATCCATCTTTTTAATCAATGGGTCCTCACCTTTTTCTTTATTGTTAGATGATGCAGTCTTCCGATAAGAATTGGTGGGGGCCCGACCTTGCCATCCCTTACCAAGAGCGCACTGATTATGAAGACATCAATGCTCATTTTTGACGTCAAGTTGTCGAGGATCAAGAGGTTAAAAGAAAAAGGTTACGCCTAGCAATTCATCTCGACACTGACTCTTGCATCCGTCCTGTTCCTTTGGACCCCAAACTCAGTGTAACCATATCCTTCCACCCCAACAAACTCCCATTCAAGATCATGGAGAGTTTTTCAAGCAAAGTTGAAAGGTCTTCAGCCCCTCAGGCATCTACTCTTCCTTCTTCAAAAAGTGAATTCTTCGAGGTCGATCATTACCTAAGCTCGGTCACGTCCACCAAGCTGGTTTTAGACATCCTGTCTTGTCATGGTTTAAAATTCTCTAGAGAGCTAGTCTTTCGAGCTCCCAATCCTGACGAGAGGAGTAGCTATGCTCCGGGTGAAGGCAACCTATACTGAAAATATAAGCTTGTAGCCTGGAGTCACGAGCATATGCGAGCTGGGGCTCTTTTTGCCCTTAACAAATTACTTCAAGAAGTTTACCGACTGGGTTGGTATAGCTCCCTTCCAATTATAGCCCAATTCCTATAGAGTCCTAGCAGCCCTGAGGTCGCTATATCATGAGATGAAGTGGGAGGGACCCTCGGCATATGAGATTCTTTATCTCTTTTGCCTCAAGAAGAACCCTACGTGAGCCAAAGGCAGGGATGGATTCTATTTTCTATCGAGTTGGCCCAGAGAGAGAAGGCTCTTTGAAGATATTCTGAACCATCCTCCCAACTTTAAGAAGCAATTCTTATGGGCCAGTGGTCTCAACCCCTCCAAATTCTACTCCTTCCAACACATATGTAAGTTCCTGTCTTAGTATTTTTGACTCAATTTTTATCATCTTTGAGCCCGAATGCTTATCCACATTATTGTGTAGATAACTTTGACCGCCTGAAGCCATCCAAGGATATGGTGGATCATCGAGAAGAAATCATGAAGCTTCCAAATGGCAAGAAATGTTAGGTTATATGCCCTAAAAGCATGTAAATACATTTTATTGATTTAAATAAAAGTACAATTTTATTATATTTGAATGTTATAATTATTGTTTGAATAATTTATATGATTATCAACAAAATTCCATATTCATTTATGAGGATATGATCTTGTATTAGTACGAGAGAATTAAGATCGTATACAATTAATAAAATAGTAAAAAACATATTAAAGTAAGAAATCTTTAATGAATGGTTACTAGTACGATTTACTAAGCATGCTGGATGTAAGTAATCTAGATTTAGATTACTGATGTGGATAGACATCTTGTTAAATGTATTGTATATAATAGAGATTATATATGACATGACCGATATGAATTAACTATCATTATAAACTTATTGTTTGCCATAAAGATTTAATTCTTATCATAATAGATGATCATTTATAGATCAGTCTAAATCCTGAGAAGTCATGAACTCATCTTTGTGCTTATTGGATCTTTTGATTCACTCGTTAAGATTTCTTAGTATAATGAGGCTAGTGACTTTTTTTTTGGAGATTCAATATCATGAATGGCTAGGAACATGATTTACAATAATGGAATTCATACTTTCCTAACGGTTCCCTTAAGGGTTAATTATGGAATATTGGTTCCCTTAAGGGTTAATTCTGGAACTGAATAGTTATTGAGCACAAATCTATAATTTGATTATAGATTAATTCTTCGCTAGTGAATTAATAGTACTTAAGGAACAAGAGATAATTAGAAGGTAAAACGGTAATTTTGATCAACTCTAATTAACAAACCAATAATTGGAGGACATAACTACATTTATTGATTATATCGATAGACTACAAAGAAAACTCTATAAATATATTTATATAAATACTTAGATTGCAATTCCATATTTATAGTAGAGTAATCATGGAATTAATAAATAAAATTATTATATTAAAGAGTTTGATTAATAATCTGGTTTATTGGAGCTTCATGTTATATGTCCATGGTCCCCAGGTCACCTTTGTCCTACACTGTTAAGGGTAAGGATGTTATAAGGAAGATTTGTAGAGAGAATGACTAAATTGGAAAAGAATTAATTTTCTGGGGCAAGGAAATAATTATGTGATAATAATGGGCAATTGATTAATTATGAATTAATTATATAACTATATTAATCATGTTTGGATTAATATAGAGAGATTAATAATTATCTTATTATAAGATATTTATTCATTTATTTAAAATTGATATCTTAACATAAAGTTAATTTTGAATTAACTGATATATATTTTGGGATAAATATATTATCTTAAATATTAATTAAGAAAACAAATGAGAAAATCAGGGAAGGAGAGAGAGTGGTTCACACCACACTAACTGCACAGTGAGTGTGTGGCGCCACTCTCAGGGATTCCTATCCTTAGGATTTAAATTTTGAATTTCAAATTAATTTGTTTATTTAATTATTTTTTAAAATATGATTTAAATTATATAATTAAATAATTTGTAACTGATCAGTTTTATTTTAAATAAAATAAAGATGAATTAAATTAGTTAATTATCTTTATAAACCTTAAAAGAAGCGATACTTTTCATAAGTTGAATAAGTTTAAGAAATTATTTTTTGACTATCAGGCTCTCTCAAGAAAGAAACGATAGAATTTCCTAAACCTGAAATGCTAAATTTTTTTATAGCCTCTCTCTTCTCAAATCTCTCTAGATCTCATGTGCTGAGTACATCTAGAGAATTCTAAATCAATCTTTGAATCCTACGCGCCCACAAACGTCCTTGTGTGTTAGATGATTGACTTGGAAGGATATGGTGTGAGCTTTCAGAAATGATAGGAAGATCGTTGGTTTATATGAAAAGATTCAAGTACACTTGATAGGCTACTAAAGGTAATATCTTATCTATTTATTTGTCATTTAATATATCTATATATGTATGATCCTGGCCGGTATTATTAAATTTTAAAGATCTATTCGGCTGCATATTCTTATTTTTCTCATTTGATACCAACACTCTACTGGGATCACATTGAGTGTGTCGGCTTCCCTGGTAGTCGCAAGTTGTGCCAAGGCATCACCATTCGAGTTCTGTTCCCTTGGGACCTGTTTGGTCGTGTAATACTCGAACTGTTCAAATGTTGTTTTGACCTTTTCCAAGTATGCCGCCATTTTGGACCCTCAAGCCTGACACTCACCATGTACCTAGTTGATGACTAGTTGTGAATCACTATAACAGTGTATAACTTTTTATTTTATCTCAGAAGCCACGCGAAGCCCTGCTAGTAGCGCTTCATATTCAGTCTCGTTGCTGGATGCTTCGAATCCAAATCTCAACGCCGAATGAAATTTGTGTCCAGATGGGGTTATTAGTATAATACCTGCCCCTATCCATTTTCATTGAATGATCCATTAACATAAATTTTCCACAGCTCTCGATCTGAGGTTATTACTTATTCATTGGATATTCCCGTGCATTCTGCTATGAAATTGGCCAGTGCCTGGCTCTTTATCATTGTTCTCGGGTGATATGTGATCTCAAACTGCCTGAGTTCAACGACCCATTTCTATAGTCGACCTGATGTTGGGTTTTATGCCATTATAAAACCACAACGGACATGTAGTATGAGTTTATATTGTCAATAAAAGAAGTAGAAATTATTTAGTTTGACAAACGTGTTTCTTGCTTGTTTTATTACATGATTATTTGGAATAATACAAACATTTATAAAATCTCGAACATATAAATAGTTACAATTATAGTGACTAGGTCACAATGGATTATAACTGTAATTATATGTCCAAAAGAACGAGTCCTAAGATTAAGTCAGTGCATTGCATTCATGCATCATATTTACTTTCCAAATAATTGATATTTTTCAAATAGAAATATTATTGTATTTTATTTATTTCAGTAATGTCGAACGGTGGCAATCCATTTATTGCTTTACTTTTACTTGAAAAACTTAATGATGATAATTTTATAAGATGGAAATCGAATTTGAATTTAATGTTAATATGTGAGAACCATAAATTTGTCCTAACCGAGGAATGTCCTTAAGAGCCCGCTGCTAATGCCTCGAAGAATATTCAGGACAAATATGATGCTTGGATTCAATCCAATAATAAGGCTAAGTGTTATATGCTTGTGAGCATGAATGCTGTTTTGAGAAAAAAACATGAACCCATGGAAACTACTTTTGAGATAATGGAATCTCTGCAGGCCATGTTTGGGCAGTAATCTAATCAAAGTAGACATGAGGCTACTAGAACCTACATGACTACTAATATGAAGAAGGGTGTTTCTGTGCGTGAACTTGTCTTGAGCATGATCAACATGATGCATGAATCACAAATACATGGGGTTGTCATTGATGAGCATACATAAGTAAGCATCATACTTGAATTGCTCACTCCTGCTTTCTCTGCGTTTACAACCAACTATACTATGCATTAGTTGGAATTTAACATGACTAAGTTGTTGAATGAACTGCAGACATTTGAGTCTCTTAACAAAACCATAACCAAAGAGGTTGAGGCAAATGTGATAGAGGAGAAACCTTCAACCTCTGAGGATAATACCAAGAAGAGGAAGAAGAATAATGACAAGGACAAAAGTAAGGGCAAGAAATCCAAGAAAGGCAAGAAGGCACCAAAAGCCAAGGAGAATAAGAATGAGAATAACTCCAAGAAGAAAGAACCAAAGGGAAAATGTTTCCACTGTGGAGTTGAAGGTCATTGGAAGAGAAACTATAAAAAGTATCTCGCTGTGTTGAAAACGAAAAGTAAATCTGATTTGATTGTACTTGAAGCTTGTATAGTGGAAGACAATATGTCATCTTGTGTTTTAGATTTAGGAGCCACTAACCATGTTTGTTCTTCTATGCAGATACTTGAGTCATCAAAGGAACTTGCTGATGGCAAGGTGACTATGCGACTTGGAAATGGAGCGCTCGTTTCAGCAAGAGCAAAGGGAATAGTCCTTTTATTTTTTTGGAAACAATTATCTTATTTTGAATAATGTTCATTTTATTCATGGATTTTCTAGAAACTTAGTTTCTTATCTATGTTGCATGAAACGGACTGTATATGCTCAAGCCAAATGAACGATCACTAAATAACTCAAAATTATTCAAAGTAGCGAAACCAAAAGGAAACAAAAGACAAAAGGTTTCAAATGAGGACGACACATATCTTTGGCATTTTAGACTTGGTCATATCAGACTAGATAGGATAAATTGGTTAACAAAAGATGGACCATTGAGAGAACTAAGAGTTTGAATTCTTCTGGATTGTGAGTCTTGTCTAGAAGGCAAAATGACCAAACGTCCTTTCTCAGCGAAAGGCAATAGAGCTAAAAAGCTTTTAGAGCTTGTACAAAACAATGTCTGTGGTCCAATCAACATACAAGCTAGAGGTGGATATGAGTACTTTGTCACCTTCATTGATGATTACTTAAGATATGGTCATACTTACCTAATGCTTAGGAAGTTTGAAAACTTTGGTAAGTTTCAAGACTTCAAAGCTGAGGCTGACAATAAATTTTGTAAGACTCTTAAAACACCTCGATCAGATCAATGTGGTTAATATTTGGATTTTGAATTCAAAGATTTCATGCTAGAGTATGGTATTCTATCCCAACTCATAGCATTTGGAACACCACAACAAAATGGTGTTTCAGAAAGAAGAAACAGGACCTTGTTGGAAATGGTCAAGTCTATGTTAAGCTACTCTTCACTTTCTCTCTCATTTTGGGGATATGCACTTCAAACAACGACTTACATTTTGAATGTAGTCCCATCTAAGACCATAAGCAAAATGCCACTAGAGCTATGGAATGGTAACAAACCTAGTTTGCATCCTGCTCATGCTCTTAGACCTAAATTAGGGAAACTTGATTCGAGCTTTGAAGTGTGCATTTTTGTGGGCAATGCTCCAGAAATAAGAGACAGTTATTTCAATAGTCCCAAGGACCAAAATGTATTTGTTTCAACAAATTCGACATTCCTTGAACACGAATATATGAGTAACTATAAACCTCAAAGTAAGATAGTTTCAGAGGAACTCACAGTTGATAAGATTCCATTACCTTCATCATCATCATTGAATGATAAACAACAAACCGAGGAAACCAGTATTCCAAAAAAGGAAACCCCAGTGCAATGTCGTAGTGGGAGGATTGTGAGACAACCTATTCGCTACGAACTTGAGGCACATGCCCTTATTTCTGATACAGACAAGGACGATCCATTAACCTTCAAAGAGGAAACGGATGATCCTAAAAAGGAGAAATGGCAAGAAACCATGAACCAAGAAATGAAATCGATGTATTTCAATTTTGTTTGAGAACTTGTAGACCCTCCTAAAGATGTCAGACCCATTTGGTGCAAATGGATCTTCAGGAAGAAAAAATGTGTAGATGGTAAAGTAGAGACTTTCAAGGCAAGACTAGTACCCAAAGGTTACACCCAAAGAGAGGGTGTTGATTATGAAGAAACATTTTCTCATGTGGCCATGCTAAAATCTATTTTCATCCTCTTATCCATAGCTGCCACTTATGACTATGAGAGATATGGAAAATTGATGTAAATAAAACTTTTTTGAATGGCTATATTGATGAAAGTATCTATATGATACAACCAGAATGGTTCATTAAGAATGGGGAAGATCATAAAGTGTGCAAGTTGCTAAAATCCATTTATGGATTAAAGCAAGCCTCTAGATCTTGGAATATAACCTTTGATGAGACAATTAAAACATACGACTTCGAACAGTGTGTCGATGAAGCATGTGTGTATAAATATGTCAAAGGTAAAGTGATGGTTTTCTTAGTTCTTTATGTGGATGGTATTCTCGCATTGGTAACAATGTAGAGACACTGTCAAACATGAATAAGTGGTTAGTTGAAAAGTTCCAAATTAAATATTTGGGCGAAGCGAGCTATGTTATGGGAATCCAAATCCTAAGGGTTAGGAAGAACAAACTCTTGACACTTTCTCAGGTTGATTATATGTATAAGGTGCTGGAAAGGTTCTCTATGGAGAATTTGAAGAAATGTTAGTTATCGACCGGGCATGGAACTACTCTTTCCAAAGAGCAATGTCCAAATACACCTCCAGAGGAAGAGGACATGAGAAGGTATCCCTATGCTTCAGCAGTTAAGAGTCTTATGTATGCTATGTTGTGTACTATGCTCGACATATGCTATGTAGTAGGGATTCTAAGTCGTTATCAATCAAATCTTGGTTTGGAACACTGGATTTCAGTAAAGAACATTCTCATGTATCTTAGGAGAATGAAAGATTATATGCTTGTATATTTAGGGGTGAGCTAAACCCTACTGGATACACTGATTCTGATTTCCAATCTGACAAAGGCAGTCGCAAGTCGACGTCTGGGTCAGTGTTCACTCTTGGTGGAGGAGATGTAGTCTGGAGAAGTATTAAATAATCCAATATAGCAGATTCAACAATGGAAGTCAAGTATATAGCAGCTTGTGAAGTAACTAAGGAAGCGAATTGGCTTAGAAAGTTCTCCACTATTATAAAAGTATTTCCAGATATGGTGAAGCCACTAATCCTGTACTGTGACAAAAGTGGAGCAGTAGCTAACTATAAGGACCCCAGAAGCCACAAGAGAGGAAAACATATAGAAAGGAAATACCATCTGTTATAGATGGTGCACTGAGGTGATGTGACTGTTATGAAGATAACGTAAGAACAGAACCTGGTGGACCTGTTTACCAAGACACTTCATGCAAAGTCGTTTATAGGTCATGTATACAACATGGGATTAAGGGAGATGCCTTACTTGCTTTGAGGGCAAGTGGGAGATTGTTAGGATTTATGCCCTAAAGCATGTAAATATATTTTATTGATTTAAATAAAAGTACAATTTTATTAAATTTGAATGTTATAATTATTTTTTGAATAATTTATATGAATATCAAGAAAATTTCATATTCAATTATGAGGATATGATCTTGTATTAGTATGAGAGAATTAAGATCGTATAATGAATAAAGTAGTCAGTAACATATTAACGTAATGAATCTTTAATGAATGGTTACTAGTACGGTTTACTAAGCATACGAGATGCAAGTAATCTAGATTCAGATTACTGATGTGGATAGACATCTTGGTAATATACTGTATATAATAGAGATTATATATGAGAGGATCGATATGAATTAACTATCTTTATAAACTTAATGTTTGCCATAAATATTTAATTCTTATCATAATAGATGATCATTTGTAGATTAGTCTAAATCCTGAGTAGTCACGAACTCATGTTTGCTCTTATTGGATCTTTTGATTCACTCGTTAAGGTTTCTTAGTATAATGAGGCTAGTGACTTTTGTTTTTGAGATTCAATATCATGAATGGATGGGAACATGATTTACAATGATGGAGTCCATACTTTCCTAATTGATCGAATATTGGTTCCCTTCAGGGTTAATTCTGGAACTGAATAGTTATTGAGATCAACTCTATAATTTGATTATAAATTAATTATTCGCTAGTGAATTAATAGTACTTAAGGAACAAGAGGTAATTAGAATGGTAAAATGATAATTTTGACCAGCTCTAATTAACGAACCAATAATTGGAGGACAGATTTACATTTATTGATTATATCGATGGACAACAAAGAAAACTCTGTAAATATAATTATGTAAATACTTAGAGTGCAATTCCATATTTATAGTGGAGTAATCATGGAATTAATAAATAAGATTATTATATTAAAGAGTTTAATTAATAATCTAGTTTATTAGAGCATCATTTTATAGGTCCATGATCCCCAGGTCACCTCTGTCCTACAGTGTCAAAGGTAAAGATGTCATAAGGAAGATTTGTAGAGAGAATGACTAAATTGCAAAGGAATTAATATTCCACGGCAAGGAAATAATTATGTGATAATTATGTGCAATTAATTAATTGTGAATTAATTAATTATTTTACTATATAGTTTTTATTTTGAAAAACTATATGCTAAAATAAATATTAATCATGTTTGGATTAATATAGAGAGAGATTAATAATTATCTTATTATAAGATATTTATAATAAGATATTTATTTATTTAAAATTGATATTTTAAGATAAATTTAATTTTTAATTAAATTATATTTATTTTGGGATAAATATATTATCTTAAATATTAATTAAGCAAACAAAGGAGAAAATCAGGGAAGGAGAGAGAGTGCCTCACACCACACTCACTACACCGTGAGTGCGTGGCGCCACTTCCAGAGATTCTTATCCCTGAAATTTGAATTTTGAATTTCAAATTAATTTGTTTATTTAATTATATTTTTTAAATATGATTTAAATTAAATAAGTTTTAACTGACCAGTTTAATTTTAAATAAAATAAAGATTAATTAAATTAGTTAATTATCTTTATTAACTAGAAAATAAGCTATACTTTTCATAAGTTGAATAAGTTTAAGAAATTGTTTTTTGACTATCAGACTATCTTAAGAAAGAAACGATAGAATTTCCTAAACTTGAAATTCTAAAAATTTTTATAGACTCTTTTTTCTCAAACATCTCTAGATCTCATGTGTAGAGTATATCTAGAGAATTCTAAATCAACCATTGAATCCTATGTGCCCACGCATGTACTTGTGTGTTAGAGGATTGGCTTGGAAGGCTAAGGTGTGAGCTTTCAGAAAGGATAGGAAGATCGTTTATTTATACGAAAAGATTCAAGGACACTTTCTAGGCTACTAGAAGTAATCTCTTATCTATTTATGTGTCATTTAATATATCTATATATGTATGATCTTGGCTGGTATTAATAAATTTTTAAAGATCTATTTGACTGCGTATTCTTATTTTTCTCATTTAGTACCAACACTCTACTGGGACCACAGTGAGTGTGTCGGCTTCCCTAGTAGTCGCAAGTCGTGCCAAGGCATCACCATTCGAGTTCTGTTTCCTTGGGACCTGTTCGATCGTGTAATACTCAAACTATTCGAATGTTGTTTTGACCTTTTCTAGGTATGCTGCCATTTTAGTCCCTCTAGCCTGGTACGCACCCCGTACCTGGTTGACCACTAGTTGTGAATCATTGTAACAGTGTAAAGATTTTTCTTTTAGCTCGGAAGCCACCCGAAGCCCTTCTAGTAGTGCTCCATATTCAGCCTCATTGTTGGATGCTTTGAATCCAAATCTCAATGCCGAAGGAAACTTGTGTCATAACGGGGGTTTTAGTATAATACCTGCCCTCAATCCATTTTCACTGGGTGATCCATCAACATAAAGTTTCCATAGCTCTCGAGCTAGGGTTATTACTTATTTGTTGGATATTCCCGTGCATTCTACCATGAAATCGGCCAGTGCCTGGCCCTTTATTATTGTTCTCGAGTGATATGTGGTCTCAAACTTCCCGAGTTCAATGACCCATTTCTACAGCCGACCTAATGTTGGGTTTTATGCCATTATAAAACCATGACGGGCATGTAACACGATTTTATAATTTAAATAAAAGAAGTAAAAATAATTTAGCTTGACAATTGTGTTTCTTGCTTGTTTTATTACATTATTATTGGAATAATACAAACATTTACAAAATCTCGAACATATAAATAGTTACAATTATAGTGTTTAGGTCACAGTGGATTATAATTGTAATTATATGTTCAAAAGAGTCCTAAGATTAAGTCAGTGTGTTGGATTTTCACTGATCAGGTAATCTAAGATATGATCTACTTACACATTCGGGGTGTGATGTCTTATCCAAGGCATTGACCAAGTAGATAAGATCGAATGTGTATGGGTACATTGGACTAGGACCAATATTTATTATTGATAGATAAATAAGTATATGTCGTCTGTGTTTTCACCAGAGGACACGTGGCATTCGTTAAAGGAGTAGTTAAGCTCCTCGAACGCTAATGAGGTTTCATAATTTGACCTAACCGGACGCAGATGTCTCAAAGTGAGGCCATGCTCCGAGGCCTATCCTCAAGGCGCGGATGTCTCAAGGCGAGGCCACATCATGCGACCCATCCCTAAGGATTGGGTACTTCAAAGTAAGGCCACGCCCCGAGGTCTGTCCTTGGGGTTGGCATGTTTCAAGGCGAGACCACGTCCAATGAACCATCTCCATAGTATGGATGTATCCAAGTGAGGCCATGCCTCGAGGACCATTTAGATGGTCATCACTCTCTTCATTCGCCAATCTCCCAAGACTAGGATTCTTGTCCTCGAACCTAGAGTTGTTGCCAGGTGTCAGTCGCCGCAACTATGGCCCACTAGATCATCTAACAACTTTTGGCGAGCCTCGATTAGTGGTGTCGAGTTTGTATCCTCAACAATCAGTGTTTCCCAGAACGCCGCTTGACATGGGTGAACGTACGTCGTATCCTGACACGGTCAAATACCTGTTCCCCATGAAGTTGGTGGGCAGCTTTCTGCAAATGGGCCCCGTGCAATCCGTCTGTGCCCATGGTCTTTGTTAGTGCATCCAATATGTACTTAATTAGAAATTTACTCCACAAATAATGCATAAATGTGTATTAAATGTTCATTAAGGGCATTAATGACTCAGACCTCTATAAATAGGGTTGGGGTATCTCCTTGTAAAGGTTTCAGAATTTTGGCTAGTTAAGAAATTGTAAACTTAGTGCAATATATACGCTGCCTGAGACTCCATTGAAGCTTGCTCAAACAAGTTTCAAACTCAATAATACCAAAGACTTTTGGACTAGGGCTCTTTTATAGCCTGAACCATGTAAAATCTCTGTGTTATTTTCTTCTAATTTCTATCAAGTTCTTAGATTAGGTTGATAGCGAAAAATGCAGTCAACATTTTGGTGCTTTCATTGAGAGCTTAAAGAAAGACGACCATGGTGACCACTAGATGGAATGCACCAGATGATGCAGCTCATCCCACCAGAGCTGAGGGTGGAGAAACAAGTCGTCCACCTCCACAAGACCTCTTGAAGATGGTCCAAGAGGATTATGAAGAAAACGCCGATTATGATGGCATAGGCGATGGAGGCGATGATGAATACTATAAGGAGGATAATCCTCAGCCGATGGATGCGGAGGATCCACCAGAGGTGATGGTGCTCCACGACCAGGTGGCTACCTAGCAGCAAAAACTTGACGCCCAGGAGGGGAATATTGCTGCCCTGTAGGAGATGATTAACACCATGAGGGCCACTCTAGCAGCTCAAGGGCTGCGAGTGGACCATCATGGTGAAGTACCGTCTAGACAGCCAGCATGTGCGCCACCCATGCACCCAGCTGGAGTCCCACCTGTTAACGTAGCCGGTGTGCCTCCCGAGCACCTTGCTGTCGTGGTGCAAGAACCGTTAGTTGATGTGCCACCTATGCACCCCGCTGGATCTGGAGCCCCACCTACATTGCAAGGGCATGGCAAGGGCAGAGTCGATGACAACCCTACTCCAGGCCAAAAGAAGGTTCGTTGAGCTCCTGAACACAACAAGGGCCCAAGGCCAACAAACAAGAAGAAAGGGGAGGGTGCCCGGGGACATCGCCAGGCCGCCAACACTTGGGGTGTTGCAGGTGTTCTGCCTAAACGCACCGAGGTAGGCCATGCCAGGAGTGGATGAGCTGTCCCCTTAGCACCTTGCCAGCCTTAAAAGACCTGAGGCCCAGGGGCCAGCCAGAGGAATGTATCCATTCACCAAGAGCAAAGCTTCAGCATCTTGGTTAAATCCGAAAACATCGAGTCGGATGGGGAAACTGAAGTAGGGTATCCCTAGGACAGTGGTTCCCACCAAGGTTAGCCAGACCTATGAGATGGCTTAATTGCTCGTAGGTGTATAACAACCTCCAGGAATAACCTCAGAAAGAAAGGTCAGCCAGACCTCCGAGATGATCTTAATGCTCGGAAAAGAGAACACTCGACACATATTGCCAATCAAGACTGTGACCCTCTTCGTGCGAAATTGGAGAGCTTGAAAAAGATTATGTTAGGATGGCTCGAAGAAAAGGCCAAGAATACGACTCAGAGGACGAGGATGGGGAGCCATGTGCACCCCACATAGTGGAAGCCCTGTTGCCACAAGGCTTCAAGATGCCTGCCATAATGTTTTATGATGGCAGCACAGATCCCACCGACCATATGTGAAAGTTCAACCGATTGATGTCAGTACATCGTGTCTCCGAGGATGCAAAAAATCCACGTATTCCCATTAACGTTGTCAAGTCCAGCGGACGAATGGTTCAAGAAACACAAAACATGGTCCATTCACTTGTGGCACTAGCTCTCCTCTTCATTCTGAAGACAATTCATAGCGGCTAGAAAGGACAACTTTGAAGTCAACGCCTTGGCCAACATAAAGCAAGGACCCCTCGAGACCCTCAAGGCCTACATCAATTTCTTCAAGGAGGAAGCCACTAGGACCAAGAGGGGTAGTGACGACCAGCAATTGATGGCCTTGTAGGTGGGAAACCAGGCAAGGTCTCCTTTGTGGGATGACCTTCAGCGGAGAGGATGCCGAAGGCTCGACTACATCATTCGTCGAGCACAAGAATACATAAACTGGGAAGATGCCCAGATTGGGGCATTTGGCGGACCCGTCGTTTTCCCTACTCTGTTGTCTCCTAGCCCAGTAGCACCTAGGACCCAATACCCCCTTACACTCCTGTCCAACAGAATGTGGTGGGTACCCCGTAGTTTAGCCCAATTGTCCAGTTAGTCGACTTTAGTGCCATGCCTCCTGCTAGCTTCATTGTTGATCCGATGAGAAATGGAGTTGCGCCTACTAGATATAGTGATTTTTAGCCTGTGTTCAGTGCTGGAACTGCGAATTTAGCCCAGTCGGTCACACCAAGAAGGACCCCTAGCGGGAGTAAGTGTGGGGAAAAAGGCAAGGGCAGAAGGCCCAGGGGAACTAGGGCAGCTTCGACAAAACAAGGAGCAACCCCTGAGGATAAATATGTCTCACAATACTATGAGTACACAGACCTGGTGGAGACTCAGGAGAACATCTTCTTTGCCATAGAGCAACATGTCCACAGCCCATCCAGAGGGACAGGGAGATAAGAGATTCCAAATTTTTTTTTTCCATAATGACGTGGGGCACAACACCAACGAGTGTCGACAACTTAAGGATGAGATTGTGAACCTCATCAAGTTAGGGCATCTGCATCAGTATGCTTGGGGCAGAGTGCGACTAGTTCAGGCCCCGGTCACGGAAGCACCTCCGCAGCAGGCAACTCCCCAGGCTCCAGGAACAATACCCGCAACCCCACAACAACAAATAGTCCACGGGCCTCCCACAGTGACTGGGAGAGTGGGAACTATCTCCAGAGGACCGAGCCTGGGGGGCACCTGATCGTGAAAATATGATACGCAAGTATACGTAATCGATTCAAGTAATATAGATAGTAAATAAAGTATCATTCCCACAAGGACTATCAACCAATTACCAATAAGTGCTTTTAAATTTCTATTTGGCCGTCGAAAATAGAGTGATTTTTAAACTAAGACTTAAAATTAAAATAAAATTTGCAAGAATAAATATTGATTCAATAATTAAAAACCTAGGGTGTTAACTTCATAAACTTTTCATTCTATTAATTTTATTAATCAATTAAAAATTTCTTTATTCCTATTCTAATAGTAGGTTAACAAAAATCGATTCATATTCTTTTTCAAGATATAAGATCTCAACATATATACAGGTTTTCTATATCTCTATGATAAACTTAAACATATAGAAGACATTAAGCATAGAAACCTAATTACTACACAAGTCATACAGGTACTTTCGTCCAATATGTAACTTATGTCTATATAACAATAACATATTCAATTGAATCAAAATCATAAATCAAGAAAATATTGATCAGGTATTTACTAGCATTAAGCAAACATTATATATATTAGAATAAAGAAGAAGAATCAATAGAACATCATAATAACATTAAATAGAAATCCAAGTGACTACAATAAACCCTAGATAAGAAAAGGAAAAGAATAAAGAGAACCGAGGAAATAGAGAGAGGTCAAGAAGAAAGAGAGAGATCTAAAATAGTCTAAATCATTCTTTTTATAGTGAATAGTCTAGATGTTTTCCATTTGTTACTTGATAATGCTCCAAAATATCTTTATTTGAATTTTAAATCCTGTAACTCTAGCTTGTGTAATATTGTAGGTCAAATATCACCATGTAAACATCCGAAACAAGTTTTCGTAGGTCTTTGAATAAGCTTTCCAACGCCACAAAGAACATATAAATCGGATAAATGAGTCAGGAGATATGGTCAAAATACTGAAACTATCTCAAAATATCTCAGATTTTTCTAACAATTTAAGTTTGAATTATCTTTTATCTTCTCCAATCAATTCAAATAAATATTTATTGTTTTTCTCTTGATTGAAGATAATATTTCAAATAAATTTTTAAATATTTCTCAAATATCCATTTAACAAATGACAACCTGAAAAATACAACAACCACACATAAAAAGAACTAAAAATATAAAATAATAATAATAAAACTAAATTAAACTAAGACTAAAAAGTATTAAAAGTCTATCCTATCAAATTTCCTCAAACTAAATCTTTACTCGCTCTCGAGTAAAGAACACAAAAGACAAACAAAAACCAAACTAAAAACCTAAAACAACCAACACAAATGAATCAAGCCAACAACAATAGTTTAAGCCTCAAAATATTATGAATAATATGCTTATATAATCTTCACGAAAATCAACCAATAATCCAGGATTTCAATCAAAATATTTTTCTAATTCACTTACGTTCAAACAAAAATAAAAGCCATCCTAATCATGATTAATAAATAAAATGCATTTGAATCAATTCATGCTCACCAATTTTTTTTCATTACAGTCAATTAATTAATCATCACCCCATAAGCTTGCTATACTTACAAATCTCCACTAATGTAGTCAACACATGCTAAAAAATCAATAGGAATTTCATGGCTTATAATTGAATGGCTTAGGTAAAGGTAGATGAAAAAGTCATTTAGGCTCAAATATACCATAAGCATACAAACCAAACAAACCAATCTTATGACAAACTTACTGTTGGAAAAACTTATACAGGATCTTTATTTATTTTCATGTATATCTAATATTAAACAAATTAATACGAGATAGCCTAAAACATGTTTCTAAAATTGAATTCAAAGAGAAACAAATAATATCATACTTACAGTATACGCAGCGGAATTAAAGAGTCCTTCCTTCAGTTTCTCTAACTCTTGTATCCTCTCTGTCGCAGAGTATTATCAAGAAACTAAACCGATCTTCTATTTTCTTCACAATCTTCCAATGTATCCTTAGAACCACCTAGACTAGTGTGGGCAATTCTCAACACATGAGATAGATATAGAGAGGAGAAGAGAAAATAACAAAGAGGTTTAGAAAAGGACTTGTGTTTAGAGAGAATCTAAAACTATCAGAAAATTTGACTTATCAAACTTCTTTTTATAGACTTAATTAGGCCATTTAATTTAATTAAAAAATCAATAAAATAACAGCCATTTTGAAGCCCTAGGTCGAAATTATAATGGGCTATAGGCCCATGAAATTTCCCATTTGATTATAAGCGCATTGGACTTAAAATCAAGGCCTGTATTATTTTCTATTGATTTAATTAATTAAATAATTATTTAAATCCTTTATCAAATTAATTATTTATAATTTGAACCTTGATTTAAATTTATTTATTAATTTAGATACCAATTTATCTTAATTAATAAATCTGCCATAATTTTTTTTTTCTTCTCAAAATTACAAAACTATGTGAAACTATCCAAAATTGACCTAGTCAACTTTGATAATTCTAATTGATAATTAAATCAATTAATTGAGACTATCTAGATGATTTTATCCAAGGTAAAATGGGGACCGTGGGCCTATGAAATCAAGCTCCAATAAGTTATCATAAATCTAACAAATAAATTTACTAACTTATTAATTCCCCGTGACTCCACTATAGACTTGGAATTGCACTCTTGAATTCATGGAACACTCTATAACAAATATAGATATGCTATTAATTATCCATTGTTACAACCATAATTGTCACTCAATCCTCTATAGATGGTCTACAATGAGACAGGACTAAAATACCGTTTTACCTCTCATTGTATTCTATCCTTAAAACACTTAGTTCCTTGTAAATGATATTTCAGTAAACTAATTTAATTACTGAAATGAGATCTCTATCATTTAACACCTTGAACCAAACTAAAAGGAAACCATCATTTCACTTCTTCATCAGAAGCTATAGATGTTCATATCTATGATTAACACTCCCACTCAATTATACTACCGAGTTCCCAAGATGTAAGTATGGGCTAGTCCGTAGGGTAAGCTAGTAACGAACAAGTCAAAGAACTCAAATAATACAATCAGTTAGAATACTAACCACTTAGAATTGAGATTGAATTGACCTATGGTCAAGTATATGATATGACTAGAATAGATAATAACGGTATGTTTACTTATCTTATCAACTGTCAATATCAGTCCTGTCCGATGTAACAAATACATCCGATCTTATCTACTTTGCTAATGTTCTGGAAAGAACATAACAATGTAATGTGTAAGTAGATCATATCGTAGATTTGCAAGTTAGTGTAAATCCGGTGCACTGACTAATCTTATTAGGACTAACTTATTTTGAACATATAATCATATTTATATTCCACTGTGATTACATCACTATAAATAAGATTAGCTATATGCTCGAGATTTAATAGAAGTTTATATTAAACAAATAATCATGAAAATAAAACATGTGAGCAAAGTGATTGACCAAGTCAAAAAATGATTTATATTCTTTTATTGATAATAAAATGAGATTACAAAGAATTTGAGTTTTAATTAGGGCATAAAACCCCAACAAACTCCCACTTGCACTAATTGAAACTAATGCCTTAATTCTACTAATCCCATTTCCTTGATATGCTTATCAAATGTAGCTTCTGGTAGTGTCTTTGTAAATGGATCCGCAAGATTGTCTTCAGTTGCAATCTTCTTAACCTTCACATCTCCCCTGGCCACATATTCTCGAATAATGTGATACTTCCTTTCTATATGCTTACTCCTCTTGTGACTTCGAGGTTCTTTTGAGTTGGCTATCGCTCCTGTATTGTCACAAAACAACATAAGCGGTTTATCCATTTCTGGAATAACACCAAGATCCGAATAGAACTTCTTTAGCCAGACTATTTCCTTAGCTGCTTCTGACGCGGCTATGTACTCAGCCTCCATGGTGGAATCTGAGATTGCAGACTGCTTTACGCTTCTCCAAATCACAGCTCCACCCCCAAGAGTAAACACCATTCCAGAAGTAGACTTTCTGTCATTGACATCAGTCTGAAAATCTGAATCGGTGTAGCCTATAAGGTTCAGAACACCACCCTTGTAGAATAACATATAATCCCTGGTCCGTCTCAAATACTTCAGGATATGCTTAACTGCTATCCAATGTTTCGGTCCTGGGTTTGACTGATACCTGCTCACTACTCCCACTGCATAGCAGATGTCTGGTCTTGTACACAACATGGCATACATCAGACTTCCAACTGCAGATGCGTAAGGAACTTTTCTCATTGCATCTTCCTCTTCAGGAGTCTGGGGAGACTGCTTCTTTGAAAGATGAATTCCATGGCGGGACGGTAGACGTCCTTTCTTGGAATTTGTCATTGAGAAACGTTCAAGCACTTTATCAATATAAGTTGCTTGAGATAGAGCTAAAAGGTTGTTCTTTCTATCCCTGATGATCTGGATACCTAGAACATAACTTGCTTCACCCAAATCCTTCATTTGGAATTGAGTGCTCAGCCAATTCTTCACATCTGATAATTTCTTAACATTGTTTCCAATGAGTAAGATATCATCTACATAAAGAACCAGGAATACCACTATTTGACTTGCCTTCAGTTGGTAAACACAGGGCTCATCAATATTTTGTTCAAAGCCATAGGTTTTGATTATTTCATCAAACCTAAAATTCCAGGAACGAGAAGCTTGCTTAAGTCCATAGATGGACCTATTTAACTTACAAACTTTTCCTTCTTGTCCAGATACTTTAAATCCTTCTGGCTGATCCATATAAATGACCTCGTCAAGCTTTCCATTAAGAAAAGCTGTCTTGACGTCCATTTGCCAAATCTCATAGTCGAGAGCGGCTGCTATGGATAGGAGGATGCGAATGGATTTGAGCATGGCTACCAGACTAAAAGTTTCCTCATAGTCCACGCCTTCTCTTTGGGTATAACCCTTTGCCACTAATCGAGCTTTATAAGTCTCGATATTTCCATCAACACCTCGTTTCTTCTTGTAGATCCACTTGCACCCAATGGCCCTAAAGTCACTAGGTGCTTCCACAAGATCCCAGACGGAATTTGAGTACATAGACTCCATTTCCTGTTTCATGGCTTCGAGCCATAGTTCCTTTTCAGGGCTAGCCATTGCCTGTTTGAAAGACAATGGATCATCATCACTAGTGTCACCAACAACCATATTGGTTTCACCATCCAAACCATAGCGAACTGGGTTTCTAGAAACCCTCCCACTACGACGAGGCTCCATGACTGTTTGCTCAGGAACAGTGGTACTTTCTTCATTTAAATCGACTTGCGTCGGTTGTACATGAAGAGTGGGAATTTCATCATCAACTCACATTGATGACGATGGAACATTGGTTGGAGTCAATTCTTTAACCATCTCCTCTAAAACTACTTTGCTGCGAGGTTTAAAGTTCTGGACATAGTCATTTTCCAGAAAAGTAGCATTTGTAGAAGTAAACACTTTCTTTTCTGAATGAATATAGAAAAGTCCACCCCGAGTACCTTTAGGATAGCCAACAAACATGCAAAATTCAGTTCGCGGTTCTAGCTTTCCCTCCTTTTTCCTCAGGACGTGAGCGGGACACCCCAAGATTCTATAATGGCGTAAACTAGGTTCACGACCATTCCAGCGTTCTAAAGGTGTTTTGGGGATTGATTTTGACGGCACGACATTGAGAATGTCATTTGCGGTTTCAATTGCATGTCCCCAGAACGAAGTTGGTAGAGTTGAGTAACTAAGCATGCATCTAACCATTTCCAATAAAGTTCTGTTTCGGCGTTCCGCTACACAATTTTGTTGCGGAGTGCCTGGGGCAGTAAGTTGTGATAAAATCCCAAGTTCAGTTAAATGATCTTGGAACTGCATATCCAAATATTCTTCACCCCTATCAGATCGCAAGATCTTTAACCTTTTACCTAATTGGTTCTGAGCCATTGCTAGGAATTCCTGAAACTTTGAAAATGTTTCTGATTTCCTATGCATTAGGTAAAGACATGAGTATCTAGAGTAATCGTCAATGAAAGTGACGAAATACTCAAAACCACCCCTGGCTTGTATATTCAAAGGTCCACAAACATCTGAATGCATAAGACCAAGTGGTTCTTTGGCCCTATCACCCTTTGCAGAGAATGGACGCTTGGTCAGTTTGCCTTCTAGACAAGATTCACAGACAGGTAATTCACCTAAGGTGAGTTCCCTCAAAGGTTTGTCCTTTGTAAGTCTTTGAATCCTATCATAGCCAATGTGACCTAGTCTCAAGTGCCATAAATACGTCATATTATTATTATCGGTCTTTTGACGTTTATTGATCCTAGGTTTAGCTACTTTGAATAAATCATTGTTAAGAGCGAGGGGTTCGTTAGGTCGCAGAATATAAAGCCCGTTTTCCAAACATGCAATACATAATTGTGATCCATTGAAAGAAATAGATATATTAAAACTTGTGAAAGTCATAACAAATCGTTCTAATTGCAACATGGAAACTGAAATTAAATTTCTACTAAAATCCGGAATAAAAAATACATCTTTTAAAATTAAAAATTTATTTCCGAACTTTAGACGAGCTCTTCCTCTAGCTTGGACCGCAACGAACGCTCCATTCCCAACTCTAAGCTTTAAGCCGCCTTCGTTCACTTCCTCCCACGATTCAAGAAGCTGTAAAGAGTTACAAACATGGTTAGTAGATCTAGAATCAATAATCCAAACAGAGTTATCATTCTCTAAAACACATGTTTCTAAGATAAATGAACTATAATCATTACCTTTGTTTTTATCTGCTAGAAACTTGGGGCAATCTTGTTTCCAATGCCCCTTTTCTTTGCAGTGAAAACATTTACCTTTACCTTTCTTGTTTTTCTTGTTTTTCCCCTTAGGCTTCTGTGCACTTGGTTGTGCACTCGCCTTTGCAGGCTTGGGGTTATTTTTTTGCCCACCTTTCCTCTTGTTTCCAGCTTTTGAAGATGAAGCTTGGTTAGCTTCAGCCTTAGCTGGATCAGCAGCAGTAGTAGTAGTTGTCTTCTTTTCTCCTCCCTTACTAGGTCCACCCATAATAGACTCAAAAGTCTGAAGCTCATTCATGAGCCGCGTCAGACCATAGTTGAGTTTATTCAACACATAGTTGGTGGTGAATGGAAGGAAAGCTGGAGAAAGACTGTTGAGGATTAAGCCAACTTGAGTTTCCTCATCTATTATGGCTCCGTGCAGTTCAGCTTCCTAAAAGTAGTTTGTCATCTTGATCAGGTGATCACGAACATGTTGAGAAGGTGCCATTCGAGCATTGGCATATTTCTTGGTGGCCTCAAAACGAGTCTGCGCTGACTTGGCACCAAACATGTCTTGGAGCTGATCCATGATTTTGTAGGCTGTCTCGACATTCTCCATCTTTGTCTTGAGAGTGTTGACCATACTAGTCAACATGTAGTACCGCGCCTTGTTGTTAGCCGTCTGCCAACGCTCATACTTGTCCCTCACAGACTTGGTAGCTCCTTCAGCTGGAACTTCCGGGGATTCCTCAGTCATGACGAACTTGGATTTGTCACCTATCAACAAAATGTTGATGTTTTGCTTCCATTTAAGGAAGTTTTCTCCAGTGAGTTTCTCCATCGAAAGTTGAGAAAGGATGGGAGTAGATACAGCCATAACTCAAAACTACAAAGTACCAATAAAATAGAAATCAATCACATTTTCTCAATAAAACTTCTATTCACACAAATTTCAAGAAATAACACAACATATACCAAAAATATGTAAGATATGAGAAAAAATACCAAAAACAATCATATCTCTATTTCTTTAGGTTTTTAACTAATCTATGATATCATTGTCCCGGTTGGCGAGAGTAAAAAATACCACTAGTTAAATAGAGTTGTAAACTCATTTAATAATGGACTCCATTATTAACAACCTACTATTCGATCAAAATAAGAAAACAAAATCTCTTATTTTATGAGCTAGACCCACGGTTTCAATAATCATAGATTTAGTTCTAGTAGTCACCGTAGGGGTGAGTCTAGTAGAATTTGACCTATAATTATCTATCTTTCGAAATCTAACATTGTCAAAATAACTAATGAACACCTTCCGTAGGGGGACGAATCAAAGCGCCTCGAGGCCCCATTAAGCTATTGACTATGTTAAACCAACAGTGGAGATCGAATAAATTTTTTAAAATAAGCTCATTATAAAATTAAAATTAGTATTTTTATTATTTATTTTTAGAAAATTAATGACTATGGTTTTCCAAAAAAAAATTAAACAGATTAAATTTTTTAAAAACCAAAGTCCTATAATTTCTTATTAATTATAAAGTGTCACATTGAAACAAATTCAATTAATTTAGAATTAATTTGTTGCTAATCAATATTTAGGTTTAACTAATATAATGAACCTATACAATTAAGTCCAACTCAGGTAAATGGGCCTTAACAATTGGGCTTGTATGGAGGAGGGCTGGGTTCAGTATGTCGTTCCCACTACAAAGGCCCCCTATCTTCCATACAAATTCCAAAAGACAGGAATTTAAACCTTCGTTTTATTAATTGATTAGGCCCACTATAGTCATGCAAAGCAAATGGGCATTCACAAGTGGAATCACCCACAAGAGAGGAATTTAAACTTTACATTTCTAATGGACCCAAATAAAACCTATCATTTTATGAATATTTTATTTTGCAAAATACCATATATCTAACAAACATATGGGCCACTATATGCATCTAAGCCCAATTGCAAAAATACCACATATAGTGCAAACAGACATGTTATAATTGGATGGGCCTAATCATGTTACTATATGAGCAATTCTATGAATTTATGCAAAAATACCACAATTAATTATCTAGAATTTATAAAAAAAAATTCAAATTAATTAAATTTTTACAAAAAATAAGTCAATTTAAATGAAATTTATCAACAATCAACTTGGTTTTAGGTTAATTTGAAAAAAAAAATATTAATTTAATTTAAATAGGATTTATCAACAATTAACCAAAGTTAATTTAAATCCAATTAAAAAAATATATTTTATTAATTGGCTGAAAAAAATTGATATTTTTCAAAATTTAACCAATTTTAAATTTTAAAATCAACATCTTAACTATTTTCCAAAATATCTTGTGTTGTTATAACTATTAGCTAATATTTTAACCATTAAAAAAATAAAATATAAATAGTTATAACAACCCTAAAATATCTCAAAATAGTTAAACAAATTCAAATATCTATAAAAATATCTAACTAACAATATTCAAATTTCAAATAATTTAAATATTAAAAACTATTGAATAAAAATATATTTATATTTTCAAATAAATATTTAATAAAAATATCAAGAATTTAAATAAAAATATCTTAAATATCTGATATCATAATTCTAATATATTAAAATATTTAAAATTAAGTTGTTAGTCTATTTTTAAATTTGAATTTGAATGTTTGTAGCAAATATCTAATTATTTAAATCTCAACTAACAAAAATATATTATTTTTTAAAAAAAATATTAAATGATAAAACAAAAAAGATATTTTTGGTTTTGATTATAAATAATTTATTTCTACAAATTTTAATTTAAAAAAAAATTTGAAAAAAAAAATTTGATGAATAGTACCCGTGGTACTGTTCACGGGTACTGTTCATCAAGCTGGTGTGCGTGGACGCGCGCGCGGAGGCGTGCGGGGCGCGAGGAGGCGCGCGCATGGGAGCCAGGCCAAATTTTTCCAAAATTTTTTTTTTGAGCAATTTTTCAAACCAAAACCATTTTCTAATTAATTTTTAACATGTTTTACACAAAATAAAGCATATATAAAAATTAATAGCATAGAAAACACAACAAAATAACCTAAAAATTGATAAAATTCACATAAAATCAATATGCTTCACAAAAACATGAAAATCATCCAATTATTCAAACATATTAAATAATTCAATTTTAAACTTGTTCATACATGAAAATAAAGATTACCAAAGGCTCTGAGGCCAGTTGTTGGAAAAGCTTATACAGGATCTTTATTTATTTTCATGTATATATAATATTAAACAAATTAATACGAGATAGCCTAAAACATGTTTCTAAAATTGAATTCAAAGATAAACAAATAATATCATACTTACAGTATACGCAGCGGAATTAAAGAGTCATTCCTTCAGTTTCTCTAACTCTTGTATCCTCTCTGTCGCAGAGTATTATCAAGAAACTGAACCGATCTTCTATTTTCTTCACAATCTTCCAATGTATCCTTAGAACCACCTAGACTAGTGTGGGCAATTCTCAACACATGAGATAGATATAGAGAGGAGAAGAGAAAATAACAAAGAGGTTTAGAAAAAGACTTGTGTTTAGAGAAGAATCTAAAACTATCAGAAAATCTGACTTATCAAACTTCTTTTTATAGACTCAATTAGGCCATTTAATTTAATTAAAAAATCAATAAAATAACAGCCATTTTGAAGCCCTAGGTCGAAATTATAATGGGCTATAGGCCCATGAAATTTCCCATTTGATTATAAGCCCATTGGACTTAAAATCAAGGCCTGTATTATTTTCTATTGATTTAATTAATTAAATAATTATTTAAATCTTTTATCAAATTAATTATTTATAATTTGAACCTTAATTTAAATTTATTTATTAATTTAGATACCAATTTATCTTAATTAATAAATCTGCCATAATTTTTCTTTTCTTCTCAAAATTACACAACTATGTGAAACTATCCAAAATTGACCTGGTCAACTTTGATAATTCTAATTGATAATTAAATCAATTAATTGAGATTATCTAGATGATTTTATCCAAGGTACAATGGGGACCATGGGCCTATGAAATCAAGCTCCAATAAGTTATCATAAATCTAACAAATAAATTTACTAACTTATTAATTCCTCGTGACTCCACTATAGACTTGGAATCGCACTCTTGAATTCATAGAACGCTCTATAACAAATATAGCTACGCTATTAATTATCCATTGTTACAATCATAATTGTCACTCAATCCTCTATAGATGGTCTACAATGAGACAGGACTAAAATACCGTTTTACCTCTCATTGTATTCTATCCTTAAAACACTTAGTTCCTTGTAAATGATATTTCAGTAAACTAATTTAATTACTGAAATGAGATCTCTATCATTTAACACCTTGAACCAAACTAAAAGGAAACCATCATTTCACTTCTTCATCAGAAGCTATAGATGTTCATATCTATGATTAACACTCCCACTCAATTATACTACCGAGTTCCCAAGATGTAAGTATGGGCTAGTCCGTAGGGTAAGCTAGTAACGAACAAGTCAAAGAACTCAAATAATACAATCAGTTAGAATACTAACCACTCAGAATTGAGATTGAATTGACCTATGGTCAAGTATATGATATGACTAGAATAGATAATAACGGTATGCTTACTTATCTTATCAACTTTCAATATCGGTCCTGTCCGATGTAACAAATACATCCGATCTTATCTACTTTGCTAATGTTCTGGAAAGAACATAACACTGTAATGTGTAAGTAGATCATATCGTAGATTGGCAAGTTAGTGTAAATCCGGTGCACTGACTAATCTTAGGACTAACTTATTTTGAACATATAATCATATTTATATTCCACTATAAATAAGATTAGCTATATGCTAGGGATTTAAAAGAAGTTTATATTAAACAAATAATCATGAAAATAAAACATGTGAGCAAAGTGATTGACCAAGTCAAAAAATGATTTCTATTCTTTTATTGATAATAAAATGATATTACAAAGAATTTGAGTTTTAATTAGGGCATAAAACCCCAACACTTACAAACCCAAAAACAATCCCAAATTTCTCATTATTTCTTGTTTTGAGAGAGAATTCATACACATGTTTTTTTTTTTTTTTCCTTTTTTTTCATTTCATTTTTTTTCTTCTAATGATACTAGACTCCCCTAAACTTATTTCTTTATATTTTCAATTGGAGTGTAGTTTATTTTCAATATTTTTTTTTCTTTCTCTCTCAATTTTTCTTCTTCTATTGACACAAATTTCCAAATATGAACCTCATTACAAACCATCCCCCAATCACTTTTCATATGCTCATGGTATGCATCAAAGGGAAGAAAAAAAATAATAACAAAGTTTGAAATAGGCTCGAAATAAGTGTAAATTTTTTTTTCACATTATGCTCAAAAATGGGTAACTAAGGATTTAATACATCAAGGTTGGCTTGAAAGGCTCAAACTTTCCAAAGAATAAATCATCTTCCTAAACATGCATAATCTATGATTTAGTTTCAAAAGCAAGCGAACAAGTTCTAAGATAAAACCAATTTCAATCTTATTTTTATTTTTTAAAATTTAGAAAGCATAAATAAAATTTAATCAGACAAAATTTATCAAAAATCATGATTAAACTCTCAATTATTTAAGTGGACAAAGTAAAAATGGACAAAACTATTCAACCAAGCACACATATTTTTATAGCTTTATTCCCATTCAATTTATACAACACATCATTCAATCATATTATCATTGGCTAAACAATGTCAACTTGATTCACACTCTAAACAAAATTAAACAAAACATAAAAATAAATATAAATATAAACCTAACAAAACTTAAACTTAAACAAACTAAGATATCTACAATGACCAAAGTAATAAAAATCAAATCCCTTCCCCCAAACTTAATCTAAACATTGTCCTCAATGTATAAATAAAAGAAAAGGAAAAGAAAACTTCCCTGAAATCCAATGCATTGCTCCATTGTATTGACTCTCATTTATATCCTCCTCAGTGTTTTATATTTTGAAACACATCAATGAGTGGTTGACGCCCATAATAAACGTCATACAAGATAACTTGAAGGTTGTCATTCTGAATGCCCTCAAGCTTGGCTAGATATGAATATGTTCGACACGTCACACCAACAACACAAGACCTTGAGTGATGAGCTTGGGGAGAAAACTTTGGTAGCTCATAAAGGATGTAGAATAGTGAAGGGGTCATCAATTTAAAATATGGATCCACTGGCAGTGTATATGATTGAAGCATTGATGAGCTCAAATCAATGACTGCAGGTGCTTCCTCATCCTCCAAAGTCATATTTTTCTCATCTTCATATGTGAATTTCTCATATAACCCTTCTGATTTTTTTTCACTCTCCACACAACTATCCATAAACATGCTTGTGATTTGTTCTTCAACAACTTCATGATCATGGATGAAATTTACTTCATTCACCACACCATAATTATTATTTACCAAGCAAGTATCCAAATTAGCAAAAGTTTGAGTTAATATAACTTCGAAGGTCTCTTGTTCATCAACTTTACACTCAATCTCTTCTAATGGCTCAACCAGTGGTACTTCTATAGTATTCGAATAACTCTCACAACCTTGATTGTTTGAGTAATTTTCCTTAAACCACTCCATATTCTGCATCATTAAATTTAAAGTGTTCTTTAATTTTGCCATTACTTATTCAATTTCTGGTTTATGCTCTTCATACTCAAATATTGGGGTATAATATTAGGATCTTGGAATGATGGAGGATATTGGTGACTCCAACCTTGCAGTGAAGGATCCCTATGCCAATGGTAATCAAAATCTGCCATATCATTCAACAAATCCATTATATCATCATGACATCTTCTTAATAAAAGTTCACTAGTTACCTCTGTTCCATAGTTTACCCAACATCTTGTTGCATCATCTAATCCATTATAAAAGAAAAGGGTAAGATACCCCCTTGAGAAATTGTGATAACATCTCTCCACCAATTCATTAAATCCCCCCAATCGGAGTAAAATGATTCATTGTGTTGTTGGGAAAAACCCACGATATAATCTTGATGGAGAATTTTTTTTATTTACCTCGAAAGTCAAACATAGAAAAGAAACATAAATTAAATAATAAATAAAAAAACCAAGTTAAAATAAAAATCACTTATGTTGATATTAACAATATAAATATAAAAACCAAATTAGAAAAAAAACAACAATTAATTTTGATATTGGAAATTTAGTCCCTAGCAACGGTGCCAATAACTTGATCGTGAAAATATGATATACAAGTATACGTAATCGATTCAAGTAATATAGATAGTAAATAAAGTATCGTTCCCACAAGGACTATCAACCAATTAACAATAAATCTTTTAAATTTCTATTTGGCTGTCGAAAATAGAGTGATTTTTAAACTAAGACTTAAAATTAAAATAAACTTTGCAAGAATAAAGATTGATTCAACAATTAAAAACCTAGGGTGTTAACTTCATCGAACTTTCATTCTATTAATTTTATTAATGAGTTCTAAATTTCTTTATTCCTATTCTAATAGCAGGTTAACAAAAATCGATTCATATTATTTTTCAAGATATAAGATTTCAACCTATATGCAGGTTTTCTACATCTCTGTGATAAACTTAAACATATAGCAGACATTAAGCATAGAAACCTAATTACTACACAAGTCATACAGGTACTTTCATCCAATATGTAACTTATGTCTATATAACAATAGCATATTCAATTCTCATCTTTCGAATTTTGAATCAAAATCATAAATCAAGCAAATATTCATCATGTATTTACTTGCATTAAGCAAACATTATAGAGATTAGAATAAAGAAGAAGAATCAATAGAACATCATAATAACGTTAAATAGAAATCCAAGTGACTACATTAAACACTAGATAAGAAAATTAGTTCATGGAAAAGAATAGAAAAAGAAGAAAGAGAAGAAAGAGAGGAAATAGAGAGTGGTCAAGAAGAAAGAGAGAGATCTAAAATAGTCTAAAACATTCTTTTTATAGTGATAAGGTTGTGAAAATATTTTTCTAGATGTTTTCCATTTGTTACTTGATAATGCTCCAAAATATCTTTATTTGAATTTCAAATCCCATAACTCTAGCTTGCGTAATCTTATAGGTCAAATATCACCACGTAAACATCGAATTTGACTTTTCTCGTGAAACAAGTTTTTGTAGGTCTTTGAATAAGCTTTCCAAAACCAATAAGAACATGTAAATCAGATAGGTGAGTCGGGAGATATGGTCAAAATACCAAAAATATCTTAGATTCAAAATATCTCAGATTTTTCCAACAATTTAAGTTTGAATTATCTTTTGTCTTCTCCAATCAATTCAAATAAATATTTATTGTTTTTTCTCTTGATTGAAGATAATATTTCAAATAATTTTTGAAATATTTCTCAAATATCCATTTAACAAATGACAACTTGAAAAATACAACAACCACACATAAAAAGAACTAAAAATATAAAATAATAATAAGAAAACTAAGACTAAAAAGTATTAAAAATCTATCCTATCAGCACCTTCCGAGGTTCATCAAATAGATATGCGCGAGCCTTGAATCACGATGATGAAATGCTAGCATTAGCTCAGCTCCAGCACATATGCCTAGAATGACTAACCATTCATCACATTCTTCAAGGACGATGCTCAGAGGGTCCATTTTCCCCACCATGATCCTTTTGTGGCCGAGAGTCAAATTTCCAATATAATGGTGGCTCAGATCCTGGTGGACAGCGGGAGTTTGGTGTTCATCCTATTTAAGTCACCCTACAAGAAGATTTGGCTGACCACGAGCGACCTGTCCCTGTGCACCTCGACTCTATACGGGTTCTTGGGGGAAGGGCTCATTCCGATGGGGAAAATTAAGCTTCCCATGACAATCAAAGAAGTGCCTCATCAGGCCTACAAGTATTGCACCTTCATTGTAGTGTACTACTCCTCCGCGTACAACGCCATCTTGGGGCGTTCGACCTTGGTAGAATTTGGAGCGGTCACTTCAATTTGCAACATGTGCATGAAGTTCCCCACGGAGGCGGGAATCTGTACAATCCGTAAAGACTAGAAGGAGGCCAGACAATGCTACAACGTATCCCTCAATCAACAAGTATTGGTGATCAAGGTAGCAACCCCAGAGCAGTATCCTCCCAAGGAGGTGGTGGTGCTGGCTGTTCAATCTGGGGATTTTGATGAATTGGACCCTCCGATTCAAGAAGAGAGGGCTTTCAAGCCCATGGAAGAGGCCGATAATGTAACTCTGGGCACATCCTTCCCCGACAGAAAATCCAAGGTTGGGAAGAACCTTAAGGCGGAGGTTCGAGAAGCGCGGGTGAGCTTTCTCCGGGACGACCAAGATGTTTTTTGCTTGGTATTACTCTTACATGACAAGCATTGACCCGAATGTCATATGTCACACCTTGAACATCGATCTCAACGTCGCTCCAATCCAGCAAAAGTGTAGGACTATCGACCCAACCCGGGCGCTGGATTTGAAGGCTGAGGTGGACAAGCTTCTCGCGAATGGGTTCATCTGAGAGGCTCAGTATCCGAAATGGGTATCTAATCCAGTTCTAGTGCCCAAGCCAAATGGCACTTGGAGGACATGTATAGATTTCTCTAACCTCAACAATGTCTGCACAAAGGATTGTTTTACTTTACCGAAGAGAGATCAGATGGTCGACGCCACCTCTGGATACAAACTCTTGTCCTTCATGGACACATACTTAGGGTACAACTAGATTTCCATGCCTGTCAAGGACCAAGAGCACATTAGCTTTCAAATTGACAAGGGAGTGTACTGCTACAAAGTGATGCTCTTCGGGCTCAAGAATGCTGGTGCCACTTATCAGAAGCTGGTAAACCGTATGTTCAAAAACCAATTAGGTCAGAACATGGAGGTTTATGTGGATGACATGCTAGTTAAATATAGAATGGCCCCCGTTCACGTGAAAGACCTGGCGAAAGTGTTCTCGGTACTCCGCAGGTTCTAAATGAAGTCAAATCCCCAAAAGTGCACCTTTGGAGTCGCCTCTGGGAAGTTTTTAGGTTTCACTGTCAGCGCCTGAGGAATAGAGGTAAACCCCGTGAAGATCAAGGCTTTGGTCGATATGCCATCCCCCTGCAAGCATAAAGATGTGCAGAGTCTCACCAGGAGGATAGAATCCCTAAGCTGCTTTGTCTCCAAGGTAGCTGACAAGTGCATACCGTTCTTCAACATACTTTGAGGGGGTCAGAGGTTTGAATGGACGGAGGAGTGTGAACAGGCGTTCCAGCCGTTAAAGGCGTACATGGCCAACCCACCGATCCTCTCGAAACTTGTAGATCCTCCTCTATATGGCTGTGTCGGATAGTGCCATCAGTGCCACCCTGGTGCGCGAGAAAGAGCGGATCTAGCACCCGGTGTACTATACAAGTAAGAGACTCTTTGAGGCGGAATCCATATACCTACTTACGGGGAAGTTAATTTTTTTTCTAATGGTGGCCACTCAAAAATTACGGTCCTATTTCCAAGAGCATCCCATTAAGGTCCTCACTAACCATCCCTCGTGGCAGGTCCTTTAGAAGTTGGAGTCGTCAGGGAGACTCCTTAAATGGGTAGTTGAACTGAGTCAGTTCGACATTGCCTATCACCCAAGGACAACCATCAAGGGGCAAGCACTGACAGATTTCATCACCGAGTGCATGAGAAGTCACGAAAGGCATGAGGATGGCCCAGTGGTCGGGCCTACGTGGAAGCTATACGTGGATGGTCTTCCATTGAGAACAGAGTTGGAGCGGGTCTGATCTTGGTCTCCCTCGAAGGACATAGGGTGGTTCATAGTGCCCTGAGGTTTGGGTTTGATGCTTCCAACAACAAGGTTGAATACAAAGCACTCATCGCTGGGCTCCAAGTGGCCCTGGAGCTTAAGGCCGAGGGTCTCAAAATCTTCAGTGACTCGCAGTTTGTAGTTAATCAGGTGCTCGGAGAGTACCAGGCCTAGGGGACAAAGATGGCTACTTATCTGGCGAAAGTCTAAGAAATGCTACATAGCTTCAAGAAATTTACCATACGACAAGTACTGCATGAACATAATTCTAATGCCGATGCCCTGGCTAATCTTGCCACCACCAAGGATGCTGAGTTAATCAATGTAGTCCATGTTGACTACTTGGACGCTCCGAGCATCTCAATTTCTGAGGAGGTAGAAGCAGTCCAGCCCCAGGACAGTTAGATGGAGCCCATTTTGAAGTACCTTGTATCCGGGGAGTTGTCACAGGACAAGAAAGCAGCTTGAAAGCTACTTTACTAGGAACCTTGGTACGTCATCATGCTTGGTAAGCTGTATAGGTGAGGATATTCTTTACCCTTTGCTTCGATGTGTGTCCAAGCAAGAAGCAGTCTCATACTATGAGAAGTACATAAGGACTTTTGCGGGGACCATGCTGGGGGGCAGAGCCTCGCAAAGAAAGTGTTGAGACAAGGGTACTTCTTGCCCGCTATGAATGGTGATGAGATGGACTACGTCAAGAAGTGTTACAAGTGCCAACGCTTTGCTAACATACCCCGAGCTCCTCCAACCGAGCTCACTAAGATGACTAGTCCATGGCCTCACACAGTCTGGGGCATCGACCTTATCAGGTCATTGCCCACGGGGAAAGGAGGGGTGAAGTATGAAATTGTGGTGGTCGACTACTTTACAAAGTGGGTTGAGGCCGAACCCTTTGCTACCATCACCTCCAAGTAGGCACTGGACTTTATCATCAAGAATATCATTTACTCCTACGGGCTCCCGAGGAAGATAGTCTCTGAAAATGGCCTACAATTTGATAGTGAGTTGTTCACTAATTATGTTGAAGGCATGGGGTGGTGAAAAACTTCTCCTCCGTAGCCCACTCATAGGCAAATGAGCAGGTTGAAGCAGTCAACAAGACACTTAATGCCACCTTGAAGAAATGATTGGAGCAGGCGAAGGGAGCTTGGCTCGAGGAGTTGCTTAGGTCATGCGGAGTTACCGCACCACTACCAGGACCTCCACTGGCCACTCACCCTTCTCCATGGCCTACGAGTACGAGGACATGCTCCCAGTTGAGGGAGCAATCTACATGCACCAAAGAGATATGTATGTTCCGCCCACAAATCACACTTTACTCCGGGAGTCTCTGGACCTAGTGGAGGAGCTCTGCAAAGCTTCTCAGATTCGGGTAGCTTCCTACCAGCAGAAAGTAGCCAGATATTTCAACTCCAAGGTGAAGGATGGGAAATTTGGGGTCAGAGATCTGGTGTTGCGAAGAGTTTTCTTAGCCACCCGAGACCCTAGTGCTAGGCCCTAACTGGGAAGGTCCGTACTAAGTCGAGAGCGTTGTATGTCCCGAGACTTACAAGCTTGCCCGACTGGGAGGGGAGTACTGAGCATCTCTGCCGTTATTACCAGTGATGTGAGCATTGTATATTTGATCAAATTATGTAATATTTTTGTAGCCTCCGGGCACAAGTAATGGAAACCGCGTAGAAAAATACAGTAGAGAAATTAAAAGAATATGCTTATATTTTAGTTTCCCTTTTTATGCTATTTGTACTACTTGTAGAGCTCCCATTCACTGGCCTGGAAAAGTGAACGTAGACTAGCTCCGATCACTTGGGGGGCATGGGGTTAGGGCAGCCTCGCAAAGTATAGTGTCTCATGGAGGATGACCTAGGATACTAAGCATGTCACGAAGCGGAGTCATCCTAGTGTCAATACCTAAGGAATAGAAGGGAAATAAGAAAAGTTTGGGAGAAGTCCATGACTTAAAGATCTTAGTAGCGCGAGAGCGAACTTGGGCCACCTCTCGAGGACATTGAGCCTGAGGACCCTTGACCAAGTTTTTAGATCTCAAGATGCCAATGGAATCCCGAGTTATCTATACTCGGGCCCAGAACCTCGACTTGCCAAAACTTGAGCATCGTAAGGTTAATCCTAGCACTGGGATTCGATGACCTGGGAAGCTAATCTAGTCGACGAGTGAAGAAACCTAAATGTCATGGGACCCTTAAGCTAAGACCTAGGAGAAATCCCAACATCAGAAAATCCAAGTAACGTGAGGATAGACCTAAGGTATTCTCCCGAGGACAACGCGCGCCCAAGGAAGGAAAACTAGGTCACAATCCTCGAGATGTGAATGGAATCCCGAGTCATCTGTACTTAGGAATAACCCCAAAATAATCACCCAGGTGATGAGAAATCCAAGTAGCACGAGTGCTGACTCGAGATGTGAATGGAATTCTAATGTCGTGAGGCCCAACCTAAGGATGTGAAACTCGGTTGCATGCTACGGGGACTTAGAGCTCACGAACAACAAGTTCAAGACTTCCAAGTGGTGGAGGTCTGAGTAGCTGTACTCGGGGGGCAGGGCGGATGCCCAAAATATCATCCTGGGGATAATGCGCCCCAGGGCATGATTATCTCAGTACATTTGACCTCCCAAAGCCTGAGTGATTAGCACTTGAGGATACTAGATGGTGTTAAAGTTACTCCCGAGGACAACGAGCCTAGGAAGAATTAATAAATTCCCAAAACATCAATTCTAAGATAGGAAACCTAGAACCCTATAGTGCAAGACCTCCTAAGGTCCGAGTTGTTGGGACTTGGAAGCGTAGGGTCGTCAAGTGTTCCATTGGACAAGGCATTAAAGTTAATCCTGAGGACTGCGTGCTTGGGAGACAACACCAAACACTCAAAGTGGCTAAACACTAAAAGGAAGATCTTCAAGCTCTAAGTATGATGGATGGCCTAAACCCTGAGTTATTGGGACTCAGGGACATAGGACTGAGTTAAGTGTTCTCACTTGACATCGCTCTAAAAGTTAATCCCAAGGACAACGGGCCTGGGGAAAAAAATAAGTGCCTAAGCCTATCCAAATTCTAAGAGAAGTTGATAAAGACTTGGGCGACTAAGATCCAAGCACAAGACCTAAGTCTAAGACTCAAGGCCCACAAAATGTGGATGGGTTGAGGTTTCAGACTCTCGTGGCGTTACATTACGTTGAGTGGCGTGAAAACCCAGCTAAACTACGGAGACCAAATTCCATAATTATTATATGTTAATATGTTAATAAAAAAAATAATGGTAAGAAAGTTAGGGAAACCTGCAGAGGTTAAAAGGTATTTACAATTGATCTCAGGGGCTCGAGCATTTAGTTATTTGTACTCGAGTAAACAAAGGTACGCAGGCCTACTTAAACAAAGAAAATGAAATAAAATCACTTCGGGCCCTTGCCCGGAGGAACTTCTGCCACCACCTCGATGACAGGATCAACCTCAGAAGTACGGCCAGCCGCCGCTGCTTCCTTTTCCTGACCTGCCTTGGCCTCCTCAGCCTAGAGACGCTCCTTGAGCATCATTCGCATGTTGGGCTCCTTAGTGAATGACAGGTCAATTTCTCTGCTGCTTTGCCATGCCACAAACAGTGTGTCATCTTTCATCACATCGAGATCTTTCTCAAAATCCTTTGCTCGGAGCCTGAAGTTCTCAGCACGAGATATGGTGTGAGCAACCTATTCTCTGGCCTTAACATCCTCATCCTGGACTCCGGCCAGCTCGGAGGCACGGGCCGAGGACTCCTCGTTACTCAGACGGAGTCCTCCCGAACAGCTATGAGCTCCACCGACAACTTGTCCTTGGCCTCCTCCATAGATCGGGTTTGACTCGTGACATCTTCCAACAGCTTCACAAAATTTTCCTCGAAAGATGACAAATTTGATTGCTCCATGGTCAGCCGAGTCTCCAACTCTAAGGCACATGCCTCAAGTTCCTCAAATACCTTCTAGAGCAGCGAGTGCTCTGCCAATGGGACCATAATCTCCTTAACTTGAGAAATCTCCTCTCGAAGTTCCTTCAATTTGAAGAACCTCATGGTCACAATGTCCCTGATCCATTGGTTGAAGACCGCATTCTGCACCAGAACAACATAAAAAACTAAGACAAAAAAAAGGAATTGAGGGTTTTTGGACCATACCCTTAGGGAGATGTGGCGGCTGGCAGCTATCAGCAAGATCTCGTTGTCATTCCCACAAGATCTCGTTACCAATCCCTGGAGCAACTTCGCGGCGAGTGGGGGCATCCTTGCGTCAACTCTCCCTGCGAGTAGAGGCTCCAGCTCCTTCCGGCTTGGGGGAGCAATCGACCCCTGCAGTCTATCTTCTCGCAGGTACTCCACGAGGACTTTGAAATCCCTGTTGCCTTCGTCGATATGGGTGTTGAAGTATTCGCTACCCGCATGTGCTTTTCCAAGTCTCCTCCCTCAAAGTTTTTGCGAAAGAACACTAGGCGAAGTGTCTTTACCGAAGGATGGTAAAACACCGTAGAAAGGATTTCTTTTCCCTTTCGAGAAGGCCCCTCATCTCAAGGGGGGAGCCTTGAGGTCAATGACCTCTTTTGTAACCGTTGGCTCTAGAAGAATGGCCAATAAGGCAGCTTCCAGGATTGTGGGAGCCACAAGAGCTGGAGGACAGGCCATCAGAGCTAAGAGGATGAGATCTGAGGCCAGGGGTACCACGGCCGATGCCTATGGGGTGTCTATTTAAGAGAGCCCCGTCACTCTTTGTCACTCCTGCCTGACTAAGTCGGACAGGCCCATGTTTTTTGCGTAAAGAAACAGAAAATGTTAGTCTTCAGAAGAAAAGAAAGGAAGCTATCTATAAAAACAAGAATGCATGAAAGACACAAAATAAATCTCCTTGGGAGCCCCACCATGATAAGGCTCCTCTGGGTGAAGAATGGAATGGGTAAACTCATGGATGAGTCGGCCCATTTCCTATGTTGTGTTGGTGTCGTATTGACAAAACCATATAGCGTGCATGGACGTCACCTCATCCAGAGGCACGAGCCCTAGGGGTGTTTCCTCTTCTTCGGATGGTGAAGAAAAATGTTGATAAGGTCTTGGTAGTCCTGGTACTCCTCATCGGTCCAAGGACGCTCTGAAACTTTCCCACACTCGAGGAGTGATGGCGAGAATAAGGAGTGGTCGGAGCTAATTCCCTCCCCTACGTGATGGGCATAGTTAACAACTATTGGGGATTTACCTTGAGGCACGGAGGATGATTTGATCCTAGCCTCAAGCTCGGCTTCGAGCTCCTTGTCTTCTTTCGCATCTGTGGCGGCTTGGATAGCGAGTATGCTCTCTATACACTCCTCATAGAGATGCTATTTAGACTCGTATTGTGCCTTTGCCACGATATACCATGAGTGGAGCCTTGCCTTGTTAAGTGATTTCTTTGAATCACGAAAGCCAATGAGTGCAACAACACTAATCCTTTGATCCTCCTGAAGCAGGTCGTACTGCCGAAGATTGGCCTCGATGACGAGAAGGTCGAGATTCATCTCCTCCTCGGGTAGTGCGTTCAATTTCTTGAACCTTTTGTTGTAGGCATCAACAAAAAGTGTGCGGTGGAATGGTTGAGACTAAGGAAAAACTACGGGTGGAGGAATAGTAAATTGAATAACTTGAGAGGTGACACTTACCAAACCTGGTGAAGTCCAGGAGAAGAGTCGGGTTGGTTTGCGTGGGGAAGCCACTTGCCCAGAAGAAGTGGTCCTTGTAATCCCTCGCGTGGTTCTCGGTGCTACACGGGGCCTTGTACTTTATCCCCGGGTATGTATGCTTCTTCAATGTGTATTACCCGTCCTGATCATCTTTCCTCAGACATGGTCGAAAGTTGTAGATGTACAATATCTTAGTTGGGGAGGGAGCAAACTATTTCTGCCTGTTGTAGAGAACATACAGCCCAACCAACACCCAATATTCATTCGGGGATAGTTGGAATGGAGCTATGGTGACGAACTTCAAAAACTTGACATAGTACTGGTGTAGTGGCAATGCTGCACCTGCTTAGAGATGAGTCACGCTGCAGGCCTCAAGGCCGTGGATGCTCTCATGTGCCCTCTCGTCCTCTTGAGCCAGGCGCACCCACATCGCAGTGCTGTCCACCCCGTGGTGGGTTACAATCCTGTCCAGAGCTCCTCGGTGTCTAAGCTTGCTGGGGGTCACCTCCGCCTTGAAATTTTTAGTGACGGCGTGTGTTTTGTCCAACTGTAGAGGTCATGAGTGTTCCTCTTCCTCTGAGATTCCATGTTGGAGAGGCCTCTTTGTCGTCTAGGGATAATCTTCCCTAACCATAAGAGCCTGACTGCTCTCTAGATATTTCTCTTCTCAGGGAGTCTTCCTGCCTCTCGGGCCATCTCTAGTACCTCATCCTCGAATGCGTAGAATGCCTGCTCATGTAGTTATTGAAGGTCCTTAGACATCTGAAACAAGAAACAAAGCAGTTTGCATCATGACCCGAATAAAGATAGGCCAAAAATGAGAACCACCAAGACTGCTGCTCGAGAGATGAGAAAGAAAATTTCGAAGGGACTGGGGTGTCTTTGGGACTGAAGGATGGTCGCCCGAGAGCACCATCAGAAACTATGAACATCACCAGAATCTAGGAATTTTCCAGATTTCGCTCGGATGTCCAGAAATGCGATAAGTCGTATACCGAGCATAAGGGAATGTTTATACCATTTTTTAACGTCAAAATGTCCTTTAGAAGACCTAAAAGAGATCAAAATGTTCTCTAAAGTGCCAGTAATTCAAAATCCTTAGCATGCAACTAAAGCACTCAACACAATTCATAAGTAAACACAAAACCAAATATGAGATAGAATTAACACTTACTAGAGATGAAGCACTTGTCACCCGACTCTAAAAAACTGCTTGCCACCTGACCAGAAATACAATGATTCTCATCAACCGTCCAGAGCGTGGAGAACTCAAAAAATGGGGGAAATCTTGGAAACAAGGAGGAGAAGAAGAAGAGAGGGTTTGATAATTCTGGGGTTTTGAATTTCGAATGCTAAAAGTGATTTCTGAGAGGCGATTGCCGAAGTTTTATACTCGAACAACTTGGGGTGGAAGCAGCGCCACTCCAACCATGAATTACCTACGACATAGGCACTCAAGAGTGATCCAACTGTCAGAGTCCAAGAGGCGTGGATCGTGATGATTAGCATGGGAAAAATACACCTCGAATATGGAGTGAAAGGACACCTAGGGTATGAATTAAACGTTTTAGGTAGTGGAGTGGACTCCTCATTAATGGCAAAGAATGATGGGCTCATCAATAAGGAGTTAACATGTGTCACTACCTTTTCTAGGAGTGACACCATGAAGAGCCCAAGCATCTCCTCCCGAAGACCTTTCAAAAATTACTCCTCTCAGTCTAAGTCTCCACTATCCGAAGACAAGTGAAGACTTGGGGGGAAAATGTTGTCAGTGTTTTCACCAGAGGACATGTAGCATTTGTTAGAGGCGTAATTAAGCTCCTCGAGCTCTAATGAGGTCATCGATTTCTTCATTCGCCAATCTCCCAGGACTAGGATTCTTGTCCTCGAACCTAGAGTTGTTGCCAGGTGTCAGTCGTCGTAGCTATGGCCCACCAGATCATCTGACAACTTTTGGTGAGCCTCGATTAGTGGTGTCGAGTTCGTACCCTCGACAATCAGTGTTTCCCACAATGCTGCTTGACATGGCCGAACGTGTGCTGTATCCTAACACAGTTAGATACCTATTCCCCATGAAGTTGGTGGGCAACTTTCTGCAAATGGGCCCCATGCATTCTGCCAAGGCCCATGGTCTTTGTTAGTGCATCCATATGTAATTAATTAGAAGTTTACTCCCCAAATAATGGGGAAATGTGTATTAAATGTTCATTAAGGGCATTAATGACCCATGCCTCTATAAATATGGCTGGGGTATCTCCTTGTAAAGGGTTCAGAATTTTGGCTAGTTAAGCAATTGTAAACTCAGTGCAATATATATGCTGCATGAGACTCCATTGAAGCTTCCTCAAACAAGCTTCAAAATCACTAATACCAAAGACTCGTGGACTAGGGCTCTTTTATAGCCTGAACCACATAAAATCTCTATGTTATTTTCTTCTAATTTCTGTCAAGTTCGTAGATTAGGTTGATAGCGAAAAAGACAATCAACAGTATCGTTGTTATTGAATCTAATCATTGTCACAACGTTGACCATATGTGAAGTTGATCTTAATTCTGAGTGATAATATTTTTCTAATTATATTATTTAAATCTTTTGGCTTGTTTGTTATGAGCTTACCCTACAGTCTAGCCCATACTTACATCTTGGAGATTTAGTAGTGTAATTGAGTGGGAGTATTAATCATATATATGAAATCTATGGCTTTTGTATGAGAGGTAAATTAATATGACTTTCTTAATAGCTTAGTCTAGAAGGATAAATGATTGAGCGCTCATATCTGTGATTAAGTTCACAGATTTATCATTTACAAGGGACTTAGTGTGAGTTAAGGATAAAATACAAATGAGGGGTAAAATGGTAATTTTCACTCAACTCATTAGTAGGTAATCGATAAAGGATTGAATGACTATAAATATTATAACAATGGGTTACATATTTTTGGTTTGGTAAAATACATTCTGTGACTCAAGAGTCCAATTCCGAGTCTATAGTGGAGTCACGAGGAATTAATAAGTCGTGAGATAATTTATTGTAATAATAAACTCATCCATGGTCCCCATGTCATTTCTTATCAAATCAATTTTAATAGTCTCAAACAATTGATTTAATTATCAATTAGATATCAATTTGACTAGGTCAACTTAGTGATATTTACATGTAATAAGAATTTGGGAATAAAAGAGAATCTTTGGGCAAATTTATCAATGTTGATAATTGGTGTCAATATAAATAAATAATATTAAATCAAGTTTCAAATTATAATTAGTTAATTTGAATAAGGATTTAATTGTTTATTTATTTAATTAATTGAAAGATAAATAAATAAAAAGATTTAGAATTTAGGCTCAATTGGGATTTAAATTCAAAACAAAGAATTGGGCCCAAGTCCATTTGTGGGAGCCCAAGGCTTTGTTTTTTTGTTTATTCTTTTAATTACTTTAAATTTAAATTTAAATAAAGCTCGTTAAGTTTCCTATATAAGGAATGTGATGTCTAGGGTTTTCATAAATTAGTCTCAGTTAATTCATTGGGTAAGTGAAAACCTAGACAGTCTAATCCTTTCTTGGTCTCTCATTCTCTTGTTCTTCCCTATCTAATTCTATCTCATGTGTTGAGAACTTTCACACTCTTTGTTAGAATTGATTTAGAGATAGGCTTGGAAGACTTTGGCACAATCTAAGCGGTTTAGATTCTTGACAATACTTTGCTACCACCAGGAATCAAAGGTTAGAAAATCTAAATGAATGAGTCATTGTTCTGCTGTGTATATGTAAGTTTCTACATCTTTGTGTTTATTTATAGTTTACAAATTTGATGTTCATATGTATGCCATGCTATTCTATGTTTCTATTATGTTTTTGTAAAAATAATAGGGAGCGTGCATCAAGATGTAAATTCCAAGATCCCACACCTGATGCTTCAGGCTTTGACAATGTTTGTCTCAATGGTTGATTAGTTAGCACATGTATAGGGTGAGCTTGAAAGTAGGGTTGCAACTTTCAAGATGCGTGTACTAGGCACAATGTGTGCTTTTCCATTAGAGGGTACCGTGATTAACCTCCTAAGAGTCGTTTACTGATGTAATAGACTGGTCTTTGTACTTTTTTTCCTCCTGAACTAATGCAACACTGATTTCATGCTCGGTTGTGGCGAGATATAAGTACGGTATTTCTCCCAAGACTAGTTTAGATAAGATAGGATGTTGCTCGAGGTGTTTTTTAAGAGTTTGAAAGGCAAGCTCGCACTCCTCTGTCCATTCGAATGTCTTGCTCCCTCTCAGAATATTAAAGAAGGGCATGCATTTATCAGTGGATTTTAAGATGAACCTATTCAAAGTCGTCATTCGTCCAATTAAGGTTTGGACATCTTTATGATTTTTAGGTGAAGGCATATCTATTACGGCCATGATCTTGTCTGGATTCGCCTCGATGCCTCGAGCATTCACTATAAAACCTAGAAAATTTCCCAAAGATACCCCGAAGGAACACTTTTGTGGGTTAAGTCTCATATTATACTTTCAAAGTATAGTGAAACACTCCGAGAGGTCGGAAACATGGTTTTTATTGTGTTTGGATTTTACCAGCTATCATCCACATATACTTCCATGTTGTTTCCAATTTGTTCACCGAACATAAGATTTACCATTTTCTGGTATGCCGCTCCTAAATTCTTTAGCCCGAATGGCATCACATTATAACACTATAGTCCTTTATCTGTCATAAATCTCGTGTGTTCTTGATCGGGAGCATGCATTACTATTCGATTATATCTAGAGTAAGCATCCATGAATGACATGATATCGTGTCCTGATGTTGCATCAACGAGCTGATCGATTCGAGGCAACGGGAAAAAAATCCTTCGAGCATGCCTTATTCAAGTCTGAATAATCAATGTAGTTTCACCACTTTCCATTTGGTTTGGGGACTAAAACTAGATTGGCTATCCAATCTGGGTAAAATGCATCTCTTATGAAGTGATTTGCCTTTAATCTATCAACCTTTTCTTTCAGAGCTTGTTTCCTTTCATTATCAACGAGTCATCTTTTTTGCTATTTCAGGGGGAACCTCTTATCTATGTTTAATACATGGCTTATATGTTAGGACTAATCCAAATCATATATGAATGTGACCATGCAAAAACATCCTGATTTTCCCTCAGAAAGCATATTAATTGCTATTTCGCTTCATTAGTGAGGTTCTTCCCAATCTTCACCAATTTGGTGGCATCCTTATCATCGAGCTGAATATCCTCGAGTTTCTTTATTGGGCCTAGATCAACCCGATCTTCTCCCATTCTCGGGTCAATCTCGTCCTGGACCTCAAAATTTCTCTCTTCAATCTCTTCGATCACAACTAGTGCTTGGGCTGTAGATTGACCCTTCCCCTTTATGGAGATGTAGTTGTATTCTTGAGCTACTAATTGATCTCCCTTTAATGTACCAATTCCACTTGGTGTTGGGAATTTTAATGCCAAGTATCTTACTGACGTCGCTGCCCCCAGCCCAATCAGGGCTAGTCTCCCGAGCAACATGTTGCAAGCTGATGGAGTATCCACCACTATGAATTTGAACATCTTCGTGAGCGAGAATCGATATTCTCATTAGCTATGTATATGTTCTCTCAAGTTTCTGTGAGCTTGGTGTACACGGTGTAAAGGGAGATGTACTTATCTCCATTTTATCTTTTTATTCCTATCTACCTCGGGAGTGTTATTTTCGTTTTTCTTCCATTTGGAAGAATTGTCATCAGAAGGTTGAGCCGCAAATGGTGCTGCCAACTCGTTGCTAAGTTAATGTTCGTTGTTGTACTTATTGGGGCTGGAATCACTAATTGTAGCACCGACTTGACCTCTTCTACATTGATGAACCTCTGAGCTTGAAGAGTAAACTATGCTATGGTTCGCACCACTTTTCACTGCAAGCATCCCAGAAGGGGCTTGAGGGAAAGATTCTAGCTCGAATAGCCATTAGATGGCTACTGCCATCAACATCCTGAGCTCGGCAAGAGTTCCATGGGTAAGAACAAGTTATTGGGTGAATAGTTTCAACACTAACAAAGTGATTAGTTCCATCCAAGGATGGTTAGTGTAGGTTGCTACCGAGTGAGGGTTAAGCCTAGGACTTTTAATGAAGTTCAGTTGTGCAACAAGTGTTACGTCCTAATTTCCCTAATATGGCTTAGTGCCTTGATTAGGGGGCCAGGGGGGAAATAATTGAATTGATTATGTGTTTATGTGATTATATGCATGATTGTGAGTTATATTATAATATGACTATGTTTGCATGTTTAGGTGTATTAAGCATGCATGTGGGCCCGTTTCTTTTAGAAGGGCATTCTCGTAATTTTGACCGGCTGAGGGCATATTTGTGAAGATATGTGATTTATGATTGAGACCACATTATTATGTGGATATATTTGGGTTACTCAGCATGAGACAATCCTAGTGAGAAAATTAGCAGTGTAGTCACAACAGGGTGAGCCTAGGGGTATTTTGGTAATTTAGTATGTTACCGAGATTTATTGGGTAATGGGAAATTATTTGAGGAGTATTGAGTGTAATGGATTTAATTGGGAAATTAGAGTGATATTTTAGATTAGTGGGAATCTTGTGTAAAGACCAAAATGCCCTTGGTTTGGTTAAAGGGGCATTGGCTTGGATGAGGGTAAATTGGTCATTTTAACCCTTGGGTTTAGTTAAGTTGGCCAAAGCAGATCACTCTAGCTCATTTTACATAATTCACTTTCTCTCCCTCTCTTTGTTTTTCTCTCTTGGTCCTCCTTTGAAGAAACTTTGAAGAAAGCTAAGCTAGGAAACTTGTGGGAGAAATCTTATGTAGTTGGAGTTCTTTTTGCTGGGTTTAGAGGCTGTTAAGAGACCAAGGAGAGCTAGGAGTTTGAAATTCTACAACTGAGGTAAGGTTTTGCTTAAATGTTTATCATGTTCTTGGTGTTCTTTGGTTGTGGTGCGTTTTGAATCTTAATTTTCATTTTTGGTGCTTTTGGTGTTGTTTAAAGATTAATTTGAGGTTAGGAATTGGTTTATAAACTAATTTAAATGCTTGTGGTGGTTTGAATCACGAATTGGAGCTCTTGATTCCTGGTTTTGGTTAGAAAATGAATTTTAGAACTCAAAGTGTGATTCTTGGCATTTTTGGTTTTCTGAGAGCTTTGAGGGTGTTTGTGGGTTCTTGGGCACTTGGATAGCCAACTTGAGGGTCAAGGTTTTGTTAGAATTGAGTCAGGAGCTTGGTTTGATGACTCTTGGGGGTCTTGGGTCAGATTTTGAGGAAGTTAGGTCGGAGGAATTGTAGAAAATGGAACCCATAATTATGGGTTCACGTTGTAGTGCCCCTGGCCCGGGTTTGGGCACCCCTTTGCTAAGAAAGGGAGGGCTTGGGGGTCTCTCTGTTTTGTTTGGGTGCCCCTGCCCTTGTACTGGGCACCCCTGTGCAATGCAAGGGAGTTCGTGGGGGCTCTCTGTTTTGTTTGGGCACCCCTGCCCTAGCTTTGGCCACCCCTGCTCTATGCCAATTTCAGCAAGACTCACTTTTAGAGCTTGGGAAGAACTTAGAGACTCAGGGGATGATTCCACCACCTTGTTGGGTGGAATTGGAAGTCCCGAGAGCATGTGATTGGTCCTGGAGTTTGTTTTTGGGATTGAATCATAAAGAGGATATTATTTATGGTTGTGGCTAGGTTACCGCTAGGGCTCGGGGCAGGATCGTGCTCGAGGGTCGTTTTATCTATCTTGTGCTCGGACCAGAGGTAAGAAATTGCACCCAATATGTGATACATGTGATTAGGGCTTGGCCAGGTTGTTAAACATGGTTATGACTATGCTTGGACTATTTTATTAGGCATGTTAACTGTGTTGTCCATACTTGTGATATTTAATGTATGCTTATATGTTTATCTGATTGAAAAGGCTTGCCTTATAAGTCAAGGACGGCAAAAGTGTGCTGAGCGCTGACCAAAAGGATTGACTTATAAGTCAAGGGAGGAAATAGCGCACTGAGCGTAGGCAGATATGGTTAGACCTAATCAGGAGCATGGTATATGCTTGACCGACCCTATGGTCGTTTAGAAATTAAAGTGCCACGTATGCTTGGCCAACCCTAAGGCTGGTTATAGAAGATAGAGCAATGAGCCCCAGGGTGACTCTATAGTCACTTATCCTAGGGCAACGAGCCCTGGTATGACTCTATGGTCATTTATTTAGGGCAACGGGCTCCTGGTATGACCTTGTAGTCACTTATTTGAGTAGAATGCATGCATGAGTAGAGTTATTACTTCTAGGCATGCTAATTATGATTATGTAATATGTTAACTGCTTATGAGCATGTAACACCCTGGTTAGCCAAGACCGCTACACTGTGTACTTATAAAGGTGCAAGACTTGCTAATCAAGTCATTAATTTAAAAACGTGTCACTAAACATGTATGAGCTAGGGTTAAAAAGGTTTTGGTATTAAAAGTTACTTTTTATATAATTAAACGGTTATATACATGGGATCCCATAAGAAACAGAGTTTAAGAGTTGGATTATAGACTCTACAAAATACAGACAATTGTCAGCCATACTAAGGCAAAATGAACATTTCTGGGTCTCACATCCCTGCCTAAAACCTCAACCGTGGCGGCTAAGCAGCTAGTCATGTACATTCCGCTCGTAGAGCTCTCCAAATCAGGGCTGATCAAGTTTGCCCTTGCCTTTACCTGCACCACTTAGCACCCGTGAACCAAGGCCCAGCAAGAAAACACAATGTGCAACGCAAACAATAATAGCAAATAGTAAATTCAGTAAGCATGATCTTTCATCAAATAACCCACATTAACCAATCAGCATACATTCAGAATCAAGGATGCAATTAATCACTTATAACATTCAAGTCTCATAACATCCATATCACATAATAATCAGGGCCGACAACTTAGGCCGCATCCTCTGTTTACCCCACTGACTCCGACCCGCTTAAACCGAGCTCATTGCATATTAAGCTATCCTCGGCTACCAGTGGCCAAGCCACACCCTGTGCGCTAGTGTAACCCTTGGCACTCTTAGGCCTTTGGTTCACTGATTAGTTTGCATGGCATAATACCATCATTTCAAGCATACACAATAGGGAACCCTTAGTCCCATTACAGATATACAACTAGGTGCAGCTTTCTTACCTTTGATCTTCGCGGTTACTGATTACGAGCAACACCCCTCAAGCATGATCTGTTCCCGAGCCCTAGCCTTAACACCTAGTCACAACCAAGATATAGGGTTCCATTAATATTCAGATATAGGTTTTCGGGTACAAAACTAACTTCTGGGAAACCGAATTCCACCAAGCACGGTGGTGAAATCAATCTCGAGCACTCTAGGCTAGATTCCCGTGCTTTAAAACCCTAAATGTTCAAGTACATACTGTAACGACTCGGATTTTCAAGACTCGATAATGCGGAAATATAAATGTTTTCATTTAAAAAAATGTCTCAAAAACCCATAAAAAAAAAACTTTTAAAAAGGTCGTATGACCATACTTAACATTTAGTTACAAACATGTTTTATAAAGATTAGAGTGAGCCTAGTTTAGGAAAATTACACAACATTTCCAAAAATCAAACGGTTTCCCAAAAGGTCGGTCCACATGTACATTTGAAAGGAAGACTCTAGCGCTCACTGCTCTGCCTTGCCCTTGCTCTTACCTACAACATGAAACAACTAGGTAAGCGAAAACGCTTAGTAAGATCAACCTTAAAACAAAGCATGTAGAGAATTAGGGTTCCGGACCCATCCGGACCCTACACAATCAATTTCAAGAACGCTAAAGCGTCCTGGCAAACTTATGGTCATGCCTGATAACCAAGGATAAATTAATTCATAACTGGATAAAAATCCTGCACTCAGAAAAATCCCAGAACAAGCAGATATATTATATCACAACTATATCTTATCAACAATTATATCCCTGCACTCAGAAAATCCCAGAGCAAGCAGATATATTATATCACAACTATATCTTATCAACAATTATATCCCTGCACTCAGAAAATCCCAGAGCAAGCAGATATATTATATCACAATATAATTCGAGACCAACGCTAGACAATTTCCAACAATTCAGGCGTAATGCGCCCTCCAACATAATTGCTAATCTGTAAAAGAGAACCGAGTCTCCACACTAAGATCTAGCCAATAAATATTCTCATCAAGGGTAACTATCGTGTTACCTAGGGCATCGCTACTTATCCAAGAATGTAATCCAATTTACATGGTTTACAGAGACTTCTATGTTAATCAGTGGTGCTGGTGAGCAGTTTCCCCTAGGGTGTTCAGCCTCACTCAATCTTGGCAACCCCTAGTATCTCTAGGCACTCTCACTGAATGCCAATATTCATGGCTGCTATCTGGGAATAACTTATCAGAGCACTTACTCAGATTCTAACCGTCCAATGATTAAGTAAGCATGAGGGCCCCTAGGTCCCATTTATTTTGGCGCCCCTAGGTTTAACCAGCTTATCCTCATCTAATGGCCACTCGTCGCGGTAATGAGCCGGACATAAATAAAATCAAGTAGTGTGACGGGGATCAACCGTCTAGGATATGACGGACATCTACCGTTCATATTTTCTAAATCAACACTCACTAGACTAACGTCTCTAAGCAACTTTCTATGACAGTCTATATATGTGCATGTATCCCTATACTAACATACAAGACAACAATCATTTCATGTTGCAGCCATACAATATAAGTTGACTTACTTGGAGTCCTTAGCGCTCAGCAGGTTTTCACACTCCAACGTTCAGTCCAGTTACGCTTAGCCAATACTGTAGTTATCCATACAGTATAGTCGGATTAATTATGGCACTCATAATTCATTATTATTATTTTGGGTAGTTTGGTCATTTTAATAAAAGTCATTTGTAAGGATTTATAATCCTTATTTGGTTTTAAACCTATTAAGGAAAGTCATACAAAATATTCGAGACTACCCTAAGTCTCGGGGAGGCCTATCCTAAGGTCTCGATACCTAGGCTCGGGTATCACAATGGTATTTTCCCACAATCCGCTAAAAATCTTATTCTTTCAAGATATCGCTATTAACCCGCACTTTCGACTAATCAGTTAAAATATGTAAGATTTTAGCCGGTATTATATCCAGAAAATACTAATAAATTCCTTAATTATTTTTAAAGAAAATAAACTCTGAAATTTTCCTTTTATTTTTCTTAAGGTTTTAATATATAAAAACCGTTTTAAGAAAATTGCCTAATTTGTCTTAATTAGGAAAACCGTTAAAAATTTCCCATCTTGACTAATTAATTTTCCAAAATCAATTAATCAATTTTACTTACTAGAAAAATAATTCATTTAATTATTTTATCAAAATATAGGGTTTTAAACCCTCTTTTAATTTATTAACTATTAATAAATTAAATCTCTTATTTTTAGAAAGAATAAAAACTCTTTAATAAAAATAATTGATTTAAACTCAAAGGGGTAATTTTAGTGAAAATATGATTTCAAGACTTACCAATTTATATATTGAAATAAGCAAAATTTTACTTTTTACCTTATGTTCCAAAATCTCATTTTTACACTAAGTGTGAAAAACCTATTTTTCACATTTTTAACTACATACTTTGTTAGTTCATAACTTGAAATTTACTTACCCAATTGTTACCAAAATTTCCCAATTCCATTTTTGTTATGCCATTTAGGTCTTTATAAAATCTTAGGTCAAAATGAGCATTTTTGATTGGTGAAATCATTTTCCAACAATGAGGTAAAAATGACCTTATTTTCAAGTCCTTATTTTTTCCAAACTTTGACAGTTAATAACTTTCAAACCGTTCAATATTTTCTTACCAAATTTTACAGTGGAATAATAGGTTATTCCAGAAATATGTCCACAAAATTTTAGAAAAAACTGGGTTCATTTTCCCTATACAGTGGCTGTCCAAACTTGGTTCCGAAAATAAGAATACGAAAAAAACAGTTTTTTACATAAACTTTGAAATAGCATAACTTACTCATTTCTAAACATTTTTTAGTGTTTCAAAAGCTCAATTTTATGTACTCAATCTCAAAAACATCACAGTAAAATTTAATTTTACAAAACAAATATACAGTGGCTGCTTGACCCCTTGGAAGTCACAGCTCAAAACATGTTTTGTTTTAGGGTATCCTACAAAACCCTTGGGGGTTTTGGTTCCCATTTTCAAAAATCAATACACATGCATCATAAAAATTATTAAACAACTACCATAACCTTATTACATCACCAACAAGAAACTTTAAGCATTAAATATACAAAATAATGCTTAAAACTAAAAACCCTACAACAAAATCATCAAAAGTAAACTTTTGACCTCTTTGGTGTTCTTGCTTAAGGTTTGGACCTTCCTATAAGCTTTGACTCCTTCAAAACCTTTCAAAAACCCTAACCAAGTTCCCCCAACAACATAGTTAATTAGCTATTTGAAACTCTATGCTTAAAACTTTACAAAAGCCTAGATTAGTGAAACTTTACCTTAGGGAAAAATACTTCCTAGACCAAGACTTAGCCTCCAAGTTTTCCTTGGTATTCTTGAGGTTGAATATTGAGGGAACAATTTGAGAGGTCTTCAAAAATCAGATGAGTGAATGAGAGAGGGAGAGTGGTCGGTTCTTAGAGTTAGAATTGCTCACAAAACTCTTCAAAATATCACAAAGTACTTGAGTGCTTTTCTACCCACTTGCCCACTTGACTTCTTCATTAAATGAGATTTAATCTTTATAAAATTGGGTTCACACTACTCTAAAATACCACATGGCCGGCCACCCTTTTAAATTTTATGTATGTTTTATATAATTTTTTTTTAAAGGTTAATAAATGTTTCATAAGAAGAAAAGTCCAAATTGGCTTTTGACACCTTTTTCACTCTTATGAAGTTTTAATCACCAAACTTAACATTAATTAATTAAATTAAATGTCTCTCACATTTAATTTAATTAATCACATAATAAAATTTAACCTAAGGTCCATTCATGGAATAAAATTCCCCATTTCGGCAAAATTAGGCATTTAACACAAATTGCCTTAAAATTTCCATTTTCTTTTAGGTTTATTATTTTTGACCAAACTTTAACTTTTATGAATGTATTTTATGCCCAAAATATAATTGCCATGATTTTTCATTTTATTTTCTGAGATTTTTACCCGATCAGGGTTTTTGTGTCGGTCCAGGACCGAAAGTCTTATCTTGACTTTTAAAATCACAAATTCATATTTTGGCTAGCAATAACTCATGGAATACTTACAAACAAAATATAATATTATTTAAAATAAAATTCTTAACCCGGGGGAAAAATCCCGACTCGAGTCGTTTAAAGGTACCCGAAAACGTAGGACGTTACACACACCTATGGGCTGCGGCCCTTGAAGCCTAGTCGCGGCCCTGCCCCAAAATAGAACCTAAGGCATCCTTGGAAGAAGACACGCACCGTGACCCTTGCTTTGGGCGCCGCGGTGCTTACCCCTGGCCGAGCCTCCCTGGCTCATTTGCATCCTAGGGCCGCAACGCTCTAGAACAGAGTCGCGGCCCTTCCCTTCGTGGCCAGAAATTCCACCATTTTCAACACCTAAACCCTACCCAAAATCTTCCCAAAGCTTCCTAATTCAAAACCAATTAATCCCAACACTTTTAGAAAGATTTAAACAACATAATTCAACTGAAAAACTCAACCTAAAACTCATGGAAATCCCACCTTCAATTTCTGAAACTCAAGAACTTCAAAAAATAAAACCAGCCATGCAAACTCGGATTGAAATCTCTAAATCATGAATTAGAACTTACCTCTTCTACTGAACCATCTCTCTAAGGAAAATCCAAGTCAATTCCCAAGCTTTTCCACCTTAATTTTGCCCTTAACATCAAAATCACAACTATCTCACTACTAAGCCATAACTCAGAATTTATAACCAAAGAGAAAGGAATTCAATGCTTACCTTAGTACTGATTAAATTTCCTGGATGATTCTTGAGCTAAACCTCTAAATCACTCCTTCAATCTGATGAATTCCACCTGAATTCCTCTAAGATTTTCAGTGTTTTTTCTTGAGAGAGAAAAGGGCTGAGAAAAAGAGTCGGTCTTATCTTTGTTATAATATTTTCCTTTAATTTAGTTTACCCTTATCCCGTTAAGTCAATCCCGAGGCTCGGGGTGCCAGAACCGTCCCCGAGGGCAAAACGGTAAAATTCCCCAATATTTCCGCCTAGACTTCCTAACCTCAAATATATCTCCATATATTTATTTTCATAACCCGATAGTCTAAATAACTACTCGATACCTAAAATACCCCTGACTTATCCAAAGTCAAACGCTAAGCTCCGTTGTGACTTTTCCCGCTATCTAGCCCTAGGATCGCCTCGAGTCGTGCTCTGCAAACCTACCCACATAATAATGTGGTTCTCACAATACCATATATATATATCACATTAACAGTATAGTCATACAAGCATTATTAATCATATAATTATGCATTTAAATCAATTAAATCATTCAAATCACATTTAACCCAATTATGCCATCCCGGCACACTAATCAAGGCCCTTTAGCCTCATTAGCGAATTTGGGGTCATTACAGAGCATGTTTAAGTTTTCTTGCTGAGCCTTGGTTCACGAGTGCTATGTGGTGTAGGTAAAGGGAAAGGGAAGCTGGACCAGCCATTAGTTGGAGAGCTTCGGTGGCGGTGTGTACATATGCGGCTGCTCGACCACCACGACCAAGGTATTTTAGAGGAACTAGGGCTAAACCCTATTTTTCCGCTTAGGTCGGCTTGTTGTAACTTTTTGAGTTGTAAATAAAATTTTTAAATGTTTATTTTTGGGATCCCATGTACAAATTTAACGTTTTAATGAAATGACTATTCCTTTTGTCCAAAAAATTTATCTCTAAGTCGTTAATTACGTTTAGTTACATGTTTATGGCCAAAAGACTCATTTATAGAGTCTAGCACTATTTAAAATACACAGTGTAACGATCTTGGCTCTAGGGCATTACAACAAGCATATCTAAAGGTAGCAAAGATGTTGTAAGAACTTCACCTATGTGAACTTAGAGGTGGTGCCTCCTCTCATAGGAGTTGGAGTTTCTCCTCAGCAAGTTCATAAAATGGATGAGCACATGGCCATTTGAGTGCTAAGAGAGAAAAGTGGAGAAAATGAATGGTCAAGTGGAGGTGTGTGAGGTGTTACCGGTTTTATCATTAAGGAGTACTTGGTTCAATCTTTAAGACACCAATGACTTTGATAGAGCTTTGTAATACTTTCACTAAGGTAAAGTTCAAATCGAAAGATACTTTATCTTATGCACCCAAACTGTCAAGCTAAGAAGAGATGATTATAGTTAAGAAAGGGTTATACATGTGATGGAATGATTAAACTTTGTACTATTGATAATAATAATAATGATATGGCATCTAAATCTTGCAATGTGGTTAATTCCAATTCTATTATTTTGTGGCATAATAGACTTGCTCATATAGGTTATAGCACAATTAAAAGAATTGTTAAATGTGGATTGATTAATTGTAATGTGAATGAGCATGATAAATATGAATTATGTGTTAAATCTAAAATGGTAAAGAAATCTTTTTCAAGTGTTGATAGATGTTCAAACATGCTAGATTTAATACATAGTGATTTATGTGAATTGAATGACATGTTGAATAGAGGAGGAAATAGATACTTAATGACTTTTATAGATGATTGCTCTAGGTATAATTATGTATATTTGCTTAAGATTAAGGATGAGGCATTTAATGCATTTAAAGTCTATAAAGATGAAGTAGAAAATCAATTGGAAAGGAAAATAAAACACTTTGAAGTGATAGAGGTGGTGAGTATTTTTCAAATGATTTCAATGTGTTTAACAACATGGAATTATACATGAATGCACTGTACCATACACTCCACAACAAAATGGAATAGTTGAAAGAAAGAAAAGGACTTATCTTGAGATGATTAACTCTATGCTTTTACATGCTAAATAACGTGATAATTTGTGGGGTAAAGCTTTGCTTGTTGTGTGTCATATATTGAATTGAATTCTTATGAAAAATAATAATGTGCCTCCATATGAGTTATGGAGAGGAAAAAAGCCTAACCTAGGCTATCTTAAAGTGTGGGGGTGTCTTGCTTATTGCAAGAGCACGGAGCCTAAAATGAGCAAGTTGGGTCCAAGGGTTGTAAAGTGTGCATTTGTTGGCTATGCCTCAAATAGCAAGGCCTATAGGCTATTTTACTTGGAGTCTAATGTGATAATTGAATCAAGAGAAGATCTTTGAGAATATGTTATATTGTAATAGCAATTCTCAATAACACACAAGTGTTGGAGAATCTCTTAAAGAGAATGATCTAAAGGTTGATGAACAACCTATGTTTCCTCGAAGAAGCCCAAGGCTTAAAGAGTTGGGATCAAATGAGACATGTTCTCAAGTGGAGACACTCTACCTAGTAGAGGGAAACCTTGAAGAAATCACATGGAAATTTCCTATGGCTCTTCAAGTTGAGGATGATCCCAAAACATTCCAAGAAGCAATGTCTTCGAGAGACTCCACTTTTTGGAAGGAGGCAATAAATGATAAGATGAATTCAATTATGTCAAACCACACATGGGAATTGGTAGACCTTCCACAAGGTTCAAAACCAATTGGGTGCAAGAGGGTATTTCTGATAACTACATTTTAGTGTCGTTTTAGAATGTGTTTTTGTGGTAATCTTGAGTCTTTATGTTTGTTTTGTGCAAGATTACGATTTTGTTTATCTTTATTGTAGGTTGGCGCGTTGAATCATGAGAAAAATGTAAAAAGAAGAGAAAATGGTGGAAAAACGAAGCTCTTGGTGGTAGTTCGACTCAAAATGGGGCTAAGGACAAGTTAAAATCAGTTTTTGATGAAAGAATGAGGTTGAAAGCCTTAAATTGGGAAAGAATGGAATTGCGGTCGCGACTGGGAGTATAGAGTCGCGACTCTAGTCATGTCAGAAACACAAAGTTGCTAAAGGGAATTACAGTCGTGACTTGCTCTTAGAAGTCGCAGTGCTAGTGGAAGTCAGAGGCTAAATTAGGGGGGCATCAAAGACACAGGCCGCGACTTGATAGTGCATGAGTCGCGGCCCCTGATGTAGACTCGGAGGGGCTTTAAAAAAGACACGGGCTGTGACCTAGGGAAGGCCAAGTCGCGGCCCGCCTATGAAAAACAATGGATTTGTGATTCTTTTTACTATAAATTCAGACTTAGGGTTTAATTAGAGATAATGTCATATTTTAATTATGTTTTAGAGACTAATTTTGATTCTCAGACTAGTTTTTCCGCACTTTAATATATTTTCTTTCTTCTTCAAGTTTTTTTGAATCTGATGTTTATGAATTATTATTTTGTTGATTTAGTCATGTCTAATATGAACTAAACATTTTAATCTAGGGTTTAATGTAGTCACTTGGATTTCTATTTAATTTAATTATGATGCTCTATTGATTTTTCTTCTCTATTCTAATCTATATAATGTTTTCTTAATGCTAGTAAATACCTGATCAATATTTGCTTGATTTATGATTTTGATTCAAAATTTGAAAGATGAGGATTGAATATGGTATCGTTATATAGACATAGGATACATATTGGACGAAAGTACCTGTATGGCTTGTGTAGTAATTAAGTTTCTATGCTTAATGTCTGTTATATGCTTAAGTTTATCACGGAGATGTAGAAAACCTGTATATAGGATGAGATCTTATATCTTGAAAAAGAATAGGATTCGATTTATGTTAACCTGTTATTAGAATAGGAAGAAAGAAAGTTAGAACTGATTAATAAAATTAGTAGAATGAAAAGTTGATGAAGTTAGTACCCTAGGTCTTTTTTATAATTGATTTTCATCTTTTGATTAGTTAGATTGTTCACAATTATTTAATACTTTATAATTAGATTTATTCATCTAAATTTTGTTTGCCAAATAGAAATTAAAGAACAATTATTGGTAATTGGGTAATAGTCTTTGTGAGACTGATACTCTATTTACTATCTATATTACTTGAATCGATTGCGTGCACTTGCGTATCATATTTTCATGATAAACTTTTTGTCGCCGTTTTCGGGGACTTAATTTCCAATATCAAAATTAATTGTTGTTTGTTCTAATTTGTTTTTTATATTTTATACTCATTTGGATCAAGGCTGTATTTTGTTTCAGGAAATATTGGTATATGAGTGGAAGTAGACAAAAGGAGCTCATATCGGTAGATCTTGAAATTGAAAGAACATGCAGAAAGAACCGAAGGATAAAGAAAAGGTTAGATTTTGCCATGGCTGCAAATCAAGGGAATGCATTAATTCATACTGCTAACGATGTCGAAGGGGCAGTGGCTTCTGAGGTCCTTGCTGATCAAGGGACTAGAAGTTTAAGAGATTATGTTCTCCCAACTGTTACAGGAGTGGATTCATGCATCAGACCTCCAACAATTGCTGTGTATAATTTTGAGATTAAACAAACGATTCTACAAATGGTCCAATCTACTGTTCAGTTTGGAGGCTTGCCTACAGAGGACCCTAACTTACACATAGCTAATTTCTTAGAGATTTGTACGACCTTTAAGATGAATGGGGTGAGTGATGACGTAATAAGGTTGAGGCTGTTTCCATTTTCACTAAGGGACTGAGCAAAGAGTTGGTTGATTTCCCTACAGGCTAACTCTATTACCACATGGGAGGAGCTCGCTCAAAAGTTCCTTGGAAAATTTTTTCCTCTATCCAAGGCTGCACAATTGAGAGGGGAGATTAATAATTTCTGTCAGATGGAGAGAGAGTCATTGTATGATGCATGGGAGAGATTTAAAGAATTGTTAAGGAAGTATCCACATCGCGGGATTGAAAAATGGATGTTAGTCCATAATTTTTACAATGGGTTAGGCGGTACTACTCGCACTCTCATAGATGCAGCAGCAGGAGGGGCATTTATGAGCAAGAGTGCCAACGAACCCTATGATCTATTAGAAGAGATGGCCATGAATAATTACCAGTGGCCTACTGAGAGGGAAAATACAAAGAAGGTGGCTAGGATGCTTGAATTAGATGCCATCTCAATGCTGACAGCTCACGTGGCATCCTTGACGAAACGACTACAACAGAATAACCTCACAGTTTAAGCCATGCAATTAAAAAGTGCGTGTGAAATATGTGGAATGGTGCATCCACCTAACCAGTGTCCTACAATGGATTTAAATAATGTGCCTATTATCAAGTTCAAGCCATAGGAAATATCCAAAGGCCAGCCAATAACTCATATCCCATGTTTTACAACCAAGGGTGACAGAATCACCCTAACTTGTCTTGGAAAAATAATCAAGGAGCACGACCGCCATACCCACAAAATCATCTGCAATATCCACCCCATCAATCAATATTTTGGGCTAAATACTAGATCGTATTATTATCCTCGCCAAGCAATGCCACAACACCCACCACTGCATCCTCAAGTGAATCCACCAGAAGCAAAGTCAGACACGTTGAACCAATTTATGACTGAAACAAGGTCTTCGATAAGAAGTTTGGAGACACAAATTGGTCAACTGGCAAAGTTAATGTCTAACCAGGCTCAAGGGAATTTACCAAGCTCCACTGAGGTAAACCCAAAAGAACAATCCAATGCAATATATTTGAGGAGTAGTAAGAAGTTGGAAGAGCCAAGTAAGAAGCCTATTCAGTTACCAAAAGTGGTCGATGAGAAAAAGGGTAAAATTGAAGAAGAGGTTAATGAAAATTTTGAGAAAAAAGAGCCAGAAAAAAGTATAGAGCATCACATTAAAATCCCATACCCTTAGAGGCTTCAAAAGAAGACACTAGACAAGCAATTTTTTAAGTTTTTAGATGTCTTTCAGAATCTTCACATCACCATTCCTTTTGTCGAAGCACTCGAAAAAATTCCAAGTTATGTTAAATTTATGAAGGAGAACCTATCAAAGAAAAGGAAATTGGAGGATTATGAGATGGTTGCAATTACTGAGGAGTGCAGTGCGATACTTCAAAAGAAACTACCTCCCAAGCTTAAAGATCCTGGTAGTTTCAATATACCGTGTTCTATAGGGGGTTCAGTAGAAACAAAGGCTTTATGTGATTTAGGGGCCAGTGTGAATCTAATGCCTCTATCAATCTTTCGAAAGTTGAATTTGGGAGAAGCTCAGCCTACTACTGTGTCTTTGCCGATGGCAGATTGATCAATCAAACATCCTCGTGGAGTGATTGAGGATGTATTGGTAAAAGTGGATAAATTTATCTTTCCTATAGATTTTATTATTCTTGATATGGAGGAAGATGAAAATATTCCAATAATACTTGGAAGGTCATTCTTGGCTACTGGTAGGGCTTTGATCGATGTACAAAAGGGTGAGTTAAAGCTGTGAGTGCAAAAAGAGGAGGTAATATTTAACGTTTTTGCAGCAACAGAAATTCCAACTTGTTGTAGAGTTGAAGTGGTAAAACAAGGAGAGAACAAGTTGGAAGTCTCTAAGAAAAGATCCATAACTAGAATATGAAAAGGGCATCGTCATTTAAAAAGGTTCTTCAGTGAAAGGATTTGAATGTTACATGAGCGGTGGAAAGTTCCACCAATTTCTAATCACAAGAAACGAGGGCTAACTCATGATACTATGGCTCTCAAGGATGTGAGGGCATGACTTGATCCAAGTTGAATATGAAAAAAAACAAGCGTCCGGCTAAATGACATTAACGACAGCGCGTTTGGAGGCATTCCAATCTTTTATTTGAATTTTTTTAATTAGTTTTATTTAAATTTGTGGATTATGAACATTTTAATTTTAGTAGTCTGTTTATTTATTTTTATTTGATTTTAATTTCTATTAAATATGAGACTAATTTGAGCTGCAGCACTACTTTGGGCTATGGCATAATGAATTAGGGGCTAACTCAAGAATTTTTCTTTCCCCATTTTCGATTCACCATCTTGATCCGTATCATTTTAAGTAGTCTGAAGTGTCAGGTAAGTTTCTTTTCCTTAGCTTTTATTTTAACATTTGGGACAATGTTTAGGTTAAGTTTAGGGGGAGGAATTTCTTGTTTGTGTTAAGTTGTGTTTTTCTGTGTCAGTGTATTTTGTCTAGGTTGTTTAGAGTGTTAGTTGAATCAAGTTGACAATGATTAGTCAATGATAATATGATTGAATGACGTGCTGTATAAATTGAATGTGAATGAAGCTATAAAAATCTGTGTGCTTGGTTGAATAGTTTTTTCCATTTTTTTTTACTTTGTCTACTTAAATAATTGAGAACTCAATCATGATTTTTAATAAATTTTGTGCAATTGAACAATTTTTATGCTTGTTGAATTTTGAAAATGAAAATAAATTATGAAAATGTTGTTATCCTAGAACTTGTTTGCTTTCTTTTTGAGACGAAATCCTAGATGATGCATGCATAGGAAGATGATTTAGGAAATTCTTTGAACCGATTGAGCCTTTCAAGCCAACATTGATTTATTAAATTCCTAGTTACCCAATTTTGAGCCTAATTTGATTATTTTTGTTTTACACTTATTTTGAGCATATTTGAAACTTTGTTATTTTTTTCCTTCCCTTTTGATATATCATGAGCATATGAAAAGTTATTGGGGGATTATTTGTAATTGGGTTTATATTTAGAAATTTGTGTCAATAGAAGAAGAAAAATTGAGAGAAAAAGAAAGAAAAAAATATTGAAAATGAACTACACTCCAATTGAAAATATGAAGAAATAAGTTTGGGGAGTGTAGTATCATTAGAAAAGTTTGTCATAAGATTGGTTTGTATGCTTATGGTATATTTGAGCCTAAATGACTTATTCATCTACCTTTACCTAAGCCCTTTAAATTATAAGCTCTGAAAGTCCTATTGATTTCTGAGTATGTGTTTTCTACATTAAGTGGAGATTAGTAAGTATGACAAAGCTTATGTGATAATGATATTAATTGATTGTAATGAAAAAAATTGGTGAGCATGAAATGATTTGAATACATTTATTTATTAATCATGATTTTGAGAGCTTTTATTTTTGTTTGGACTTAAGTGAATTTGAAGAATGTTTTGACTGAAATTTTGGATTGTAAGTTGATTTTACTGAAGATTATGTAAGTGTGTTAGTCATCATAGCTTGAGGCGTGAATTATTGTTGTTAGCTTGATTCAAGTGTATTTGTTGTTTAGGATTTTAGTCAAGTCTATTTATTGTTGTGTTCTTTACTAGAGGGTGAGTAAAGAGTAAGTTTGGGGGAGTTTGATAACTTCATTTTAATGTCGTTTTAGAATCTATTTTTGTGGCAATCTTGAGTCTTTATGTTTGTTTTGTGCAAGATTACGCTTTTTTTTTTTATCTTTATTATTGGTTGGTGTGTTGAATCATGAGAAAAATGTAAAAAGAAAAGAAAATGGTGGAAAAATGAAGCTCTTGGTGGTTGTTCGACTCAAAATGGTGCTAAGGGAAAGTTAAAATCAATTTTTGATGAAAGAATGAGGTTGAAAGTCTTAAATTGGGAAAGAATGGAATTACAACCGTGACTGGGAGTATAGTGTCGCGACTCTAGTCAAGTCAGAAACACAAAGTTGCTGAAGGGAATTAGAGCCACGACTTGGTCTTTAGAAGTCGCGGCGCTAGTGGAAGTCAGAGGCTAAATAAGGAGGGCATCAAAGACACGGGCCGCGACTTGATAGTGCATGAGTCGCGGTGCCTGAAGACATATGTAGACTCGGAGGGGCTTTAAAAAAGACACGGGTCGCGACCTAGGGAAGGCCAAGTCGTGGCCCGCCTATGAAAAACAATGGATTTGTGATTCTTTTTACTATAAATTCAGACTTAATGTTTAATTAGAGATGAGGTCATATTTTAATTAGGGTTTATTCGAATCTTATGTTTCTAAATTATTATTTTGTTGATTTAGTCATGTTTGATATGAATTAAACATTTTATTTTAGGGTTTAATGTAGTCACTTGGATTTCTATTTAATTTAATTATGATGCTCTATTGATATTTCTTCTCTATTCTAATCTATATAATGTTTTCTTAATGCTAGTAAATACCTGATCAATATTTGCTTGATTTATGATTTTGATTCAAAATTTGAAAGATGAGGATTGAATATGGTATCGTTATATAGACATAGGATACATATTGGACGAAAGTACCTGTATGGCTTGTGTAGTAATTAAGTTTCTATGCTTAATGTCTGTTATATGTTTAAGTTTATCACGGAGATGTAGAAAACCTGTATATAGGATGAGATCTTATATCTTGAAAAAGAATAGGATTCGATTTATGTTAACCTGTTATTAGAATAGGAAGAAAGAAAGTTAGAACTGATTAATAAAATTAGTAGAATGAAAAGTTGATGAAGTTAGTACCCTAGGTCTTTTTTATAATTGATTTTCATCTTTTGATTAGTTAGATTGTTCACAATTATTTAATACTTTATAATTAGATTTATTCATCTAAATTTTGTTTGCCAAATAGAAATTAAAGAACAATTATTGGTAATTGGGTAATAGTCTTTGTGAGAATGATACTCTATTTACTATCTATATTACTTGAATCGATTGTGTGCACTTGCGTATCCTATTTTCACGATCAATTTAAGAGGAAATATCACACCGATGGCACACTACAAACCTTCAAGGCAAGATTAGTAGCCAAAGGGTTTTAACAAAAGGAAGGAATCAATTATTTTGACACGTATGCACCGGTTCCAGGACAACCACCATAAGAGTACTATTTTCCTTATCATTATTATATAACCTTTATGTTCATCAAATGGATGTCAATACGACATTCCTAAATGGAGATCTTGATGAGGAGATCTATATGGAACAACCAGATGGTTTTGTTTTAAGGGAAAATGAGCATAAAGTGTGTATGCTTGTTAAATCATTATATAATTTAAAGAAGGCACCGAAAAAAATGGCATGAGAAATTTGATAAAGCCATAATTTCGGATGGGTTTAGACATAATAATGCGGACAAGTGCTTATGTAACGCCATGGATAGCCAAGACTGTTACACTGTGTACTTTAAAAAGTGTCAAACTTGCTAATCAAGTCTCTTGGTTATAAACGTGTAACTAAGATTAATGACGAGGGTTAGGGTTAAATTTTTTTGTCAAAAGGAAACATTGACATTTCATTTCAAAGTTTAGTATATACATGAAATCCCAAAATAACATAACAGGTGTTTAAAAGTGTTGATGCGGTTTTTTGCCAACAATAGATTAAGAAATCTAGTAAGGATATTAGTGCTTAATTGTAAATCGTAATGAAATAATAAGAATCCCTTTCGTACACACATAACTTTTACGTGGTTCAGTGGTTAAAATCCACCTAGTCCACGAGACATTATTATTGCTTTTCTCTCACAATTTCTGTAGAGTTTCAGTAATACAAAAAGGTCGTCCCCTTCCCTGTCCATTATCCCTAATATTTATAGGGGAATTTCCTGGACAGGTTTGGGTAACCGCATGAATAAATAAGGTATACATTTAATTAAGATTATTCCCATTTACATCAGGATATGATTTGATAACAAAATAGAATATACTCCTGCTATCTCGGATAATAAATGATAAATATGCAATACAGCCTAGGCATTAATGAGCGTATAAAGAGCCTCCGAGTCTTTTGGGATTCTTCAGTATACGTTCTGACCAGGTTGCCACGAGCTAAATATCTTCATCGAGCTGATGGCCGAAGATTACCTGAACCTTAGTTCGTATTAACTCCTGAGCGCCCATGTAAAACGCCCTAAGCTACTACTTTGCAAAATGTCTCCATACTCATAAAATTATAAAGGAAAACCACTTGACATATGAAATCTAGTGGGACCTTGATAAAACATGCATGTTGGGTTCAATAGTTTAAATATAAAAATAAGAGTACTTATGCAACGTTTAAAATAAATAAAGTTTAAGTCCCACTAATAGTCCTCACATCACAGCGCGCGCCAAAGAGAATCCCTATTTATTACCTGAAAGGGGAAAGTGAGGGGGTGAACTAAAAGCCCAGTAAGGAAGTACAAGCAGCGTACAAAGAAAACACAACGAATAACATAATCACATTGGAAGACTCGTGCAACATCATATACATACATCATCATACGTCATACTTAAATGTCATCATCATACATCATTCATAAACGTCATCATCATACATCATACATCATCATCACATTCACACATCATCAACATATTCAAACATCATCATCACATCCTTGTGAACATGGTCCCATCTCTTGTCCATGTCACATCTTGATGTACACAGGAGGCTCTGGTCCTTGAATAACCTCGGCACGTCCGCCCTATGAGTTACGTCATACCTTAGTAACTCGGGTTACGTCTTATATCATTAGTAACCCGTTTATTGTGTCGTGTCAACACACTAACAACCATTTGCTTATTCATACAACATACAAAATACATGCAATCCAGTCATATCAACACAAAGGAAATACATGATTCATCAAATTCATCATATCATCTCAAAATAACATTTCATACTTCATATCACATGGTACATCATCATACACAACATATCTTTATCCTTATACAAACCAACCTTACTGTTTCATAGCATAAAGATAAAGATTTTATCTAACTTCCTTACCTCAGGTCCGAGCAAAGCAAAATGAGAATTACTTCACAACGATCATATAATCATAATCAAATATTTCTCTTTAGAATCACATGTAAATTCTCGTGCCCAACACATATACCTCATGTGTGCATGGGCCATGCACACATGGTGCAAATTGTCCATTAATTCTAAACATGCACATTTTCACATAAATCACAAAAGAATAATGTCAATTCTACCTATTATCCATTCATGGCTACAATAAAAATTATATGTTTGAATAATAGGCATATATTTGAACGTAAAAGTGCATTTGCATGCGACATGCATACATCAGAGCGTTGTTAAAAAGTTACGCTTAAAATGATAATTTCTACATGCTCATTTCTAACATCTTCAAGTAAAAATTGAGCAACATATTCTTTGTTACCATTATTTATTTAAGTCTCAAAGTTGATTAAAATAATTCATTTAATCTCTCTAAATTTCTCATAAAATAATATCTTCATTTATTATTTTAAATTGCTTAGAAATAATAAAACTTGTAATTATTTAGAAATACTTATAAAATTTCATGGTTCATTTAGAAAATAACATTTTATTCTAAATTAATAAAATTACAAGATTAAGTACGAGAAAATATAATTTTAAGTGTGAGAAAAATATATTTTCACTTGTATTATTTTAGACTTAATTTATGTAAGTGTAAACCCATTACTTTTAAACAAAATAATTATTTTTAACTTAATAACATAAACTTTCAGTAACTATTTATTTTGTTTAAAAATCATAAGTGGATTTAAACTCAAATATTTTCTCATTAAAAATAAAAAAAACTGCATTTAATAATAATGTGAAAATTCATGGTTACATTTTAAAAATATCAATTTAACATATACATAACTTAGGGAAATAATTTATTCAATATACTCACATTATTTATTTCATTTAAAAGACATTTCTTATTTTTAATCAAAACTTCCAAGAACTATTTAATCACTCAAAAATCATAAACTTTGATTAAAAACTATATTTTCTTCATAAAATATAAAAAAAAATTGTAGGTATTAATTGAGTAAAATGTCATTTTAAATGTGAAATAAAACACCATTTTATTTACATAAAATCAACATTTCATTAGAGACATCAAATTATGCATGCAAATCATTGTCTTACCAATTTACTCACCAATTATACATAAAAATAAGCAAGCATATTTCATCATAAAATTATTTTTTAATTCATGCTTCTCAAAACTCAAATATAATCTTCATATATCACTAATATATCAATTTATAAAAGATTCATGACAGCCTTTCATTTAACCAATTAACCTAGCATGTTCTTAATATATATAAGTGACACAAAATATAAAAATAACACAACATGCATCACACCCCATAGGCCGAAACCTTCATAGCCCCAATCAACAAATCCAAATCTCATACCCTAGCATGTATCCATTACCATCCTTGCAATCTTATTAAATAAACCATTTGATTCAAAACAACCATAAAAACATAACCATAAGATTTTTTTATTTCATGTATAACCAAAAATCTCTATTTATGCTTGTCTATATACACCACACGCCCAAGGCCAAACCATTCATGCATCAAACAAAACGACCCTTCAACCCAAAATCCATAATATCAATCAACCAACAAATCAAAAGAGAACAAAACAATATACATCATTCATAAACAATATTCTCAAAACAACAAGAACCAAAAAATAAGAACAACAGCCATAAGACAAAAAGGTTCTCATTACCTCTCTTGCTAGAACTCAAGGACACACTAGTGACAAGAACCCAAACTATGGCCACCACTTGTTCAAGTCTAGGGTTTCGAAACCCACATAAAAAAAAGAAAGAAAAATGATCGTAGATTCAAGAAGAGGTAGAAACTAACATCACTATGAACCCAAATGATCATAGAAATTAACCCTAGCCTCCAATCCTCTTGCAACAAAATCCAAACCTATAATCACCATCATTTTTCCTTGCTTAGAATCGAGATGTAGAGGAAACAAAATGTAATGATATGAACCTTAACCCATACCTTAGGATCCCTAGCCTTGGCCTCTTCTTTCTTCTCCTTCTCTTCTCCTTCACATCTTCTTCTCTCCCTCTCTCTCTAGAACTCATGAGCACTCCCTCTCCCTTATCTCTAAGCACACGGCAACCACCAAGCCAAATGAGCCTTCAAGCTCTTTCTTATTTTCTATTTAAATACCCCAATCACCAAAACCTAGCTAAGGAAAAGGTAATTATCATTTCCCTTTATTTTCCCTAAATCAAAAATATAAATCAATTAATAATTATACTCAGCCAATCAATCCCTATGATAATTTACAGCACACTAATTCCTCTCTTGTCTTCCTTGGCTGTCCATGGCTAATAAAGGAAATTATGCTATTCTCATAACTCCAGGTCCTTCGACTTGGGGCTAGGTTTTGACCTATTTCTATTGCGTTTTAGGAAAAATACTATTTCACAAAAAATTTAGATAATATCATTAGCTTTCTAACGGTACCAGTTGTGTCTACATCGGATGTCCACAGCCCAAGTTATACTCATTTTACTAAGGCTGGGCCCAGGATTACGTGAATTCAAAAATGACAACTCTATCCCTTCTCACCATTTGTTTCCCAATTTTTTTTCTTGTGTGAACACAAACCTTCTAGAGTCTTCTCCCTTTATTTTCCTTTCTTTTTATTTTCTTTTTAAATCCCTTAATTAAATAAAAAAACCAATAAAATGAAATTGATGTGTAGAAAACTATTGCATGCACACCATGCAGCCATGCACATGCACACACTCAATTGCTAAGGTGCATATCTACCTACCATGCACATTGGTGCATTCAATCAAAACTCATTTTATTCACAAATTAAATTAATAAATTAATAAAAAAATTAACAATTATATTTACATAATTTCTACCAAATAATAATAAAAATAATTTCCTAACACTTAACAACTAATAAAAAAAATTAAAGCACATAATTAATAAAATAAAAAAATAAAAAATTTGGTGCGCTACAGCCCAAAGGAGGAACTGGCCATTATAGGTCTCAAACTAGAATGTTATCCTAAGAGGCGATCTGATAATAACCTGTAAGTCGTGTTGTCAAATCCCAACTCGAGCCGCTCACATCATTGTTAACCAGAGGTTACACTTGGCTGTTTTTTCACATATCCATCTGCTAGTTGTACCCCTAGCTGAGTGAATAAACTCCTGCAGATTTTTAGGGTACAACAAAAAGGTTATATGCAAGTCAAATTACAAGCCAAGCCGACCTAGGCGACAAAATAGGGGATGTAACCCTAGTTCGTCCAAGACAACCCCAACCATGATGGTCGAGCAACCGCATATGTAAGCGTCGCCATCGAAGCTCTCCAACTCGGGGCTGGTCAAGCTTTTCCTTCCCCTTACTTGCACCACACAACACTTGTGAGCCAAGGCTCAGCAAGAAACTATAAACAAGTGCAGGAGCAATAAATACAGATTCCAGATGCATTTCTAGCATGCTCAGCAGTAATAACCTACTCATGCATGCATACTATTACAAATAAATGATTATAGGATCATCCCGGGGTCTGCTGCCCTGAATAGATGACCATCAAGTCTACCTGAGACCCTATGCCCTAGCTAAGTGACCATAGAGTCACTCGGGGCCTTTTGCCCTAGCTCTGAGTAACTAACCATAGAGCTAGCCAAGCAGTTTGTTTTTTTTTCCAAACGACCATAGGGTCGACCAATGTAATAGCATGTCCTTGATTAGGCCTAAGCCTCTCGACCAGCGCATAGCACGCTATTGTCGCCCTTGACTAATAAGTCTATGCCTTAACCAAATATTCAGACAACCAGATACAGATAAGCATACTTCAAATAATACAAGTATGCATACATATTAATTATATATCTCAGCCAATTAAATACAAACACAGTAATAACCATGTTCCTTAACGGGGCTGAGCCCTAATCATGTAGATAATCACATTTAACATGTATTGGGTGCAGTTTTCTTACCTTAGGTCCGAGTGCAACGTATAATAAGAACAACCCTCGAGCACAATCCCGGTTCCGAGCCCCTAGCGGTAACCTAGTCACAACCATAACATAGAATCTCGTCAATAATGAGCGAATAAAGGCTTCTAGACTGAGTCCTAGCCTCCGAGACGTCGAATTCTACTAAACAGGGTAGTAGAATCAATCCCGAGCCCCTAAGTCTGAGTTCCGCACTCAAGACTTTCCCGGGGCTCAAAAGCCCTTCAATTGCCACGACCCAAGGTCGAAGAGTCGTGGCCCACTCCTAGGCAGAGAGCCCAAGGGCTCTCCTCTGGAACACATGCGCCGCGACCCTAATGGAGGTTCAAAACCTCCTTCTCCCTTTCGTTCATGATAGTCGCGATGCCCCAAGAATAGGGCCATGACTCAACATGAAAACCCAAATTTTCTCTCATTTTCTTCAAGCCAAAACTCACTAAAAACCCAACCAAACATAGCCAAATCCCAAAAACAAAGTTTTCAATCAACTTAGGACTTCATAAGCCTCAAAACCATCCCTAAAAACAAACTTAAAACTCCTCACAGAACCAAATTCAGATTTGAGTTCCCAAAACTCTAAAACTCAACTAAAACTAGAGAAAACATAAATAATTGTGGCTAGAAATCGATACCTCTGCTGCCAAAACAACGCTAAGCCTTTCCCCAAGAAATTTTGAGCCTAAGCTAGCTTCGATTCCCTTTGGATCGCAGAAAATTTCAAAGAATTGAGAGAGAGAGAGTTTGGTGTTTGTATTTTTCTGTGTTTTTCTGTTTGTGTGTAGTTTACTTAGAGTTCAAGTAACTCTAAGCAAATCTCGTTGCTCGGGGAACCAAAAATGTCCTTGAGGGTAAAATGGTCAAAATTACTGAAATTCCCTCCTAATCTCACTACTCTGAATATATCCACAAATATTTATTCCCATTACCCGATATCTTGGTAATGTACTAAATACCGAAGTCGGGTATTTGGTCCCATTGTGACTATCCCGCTAACTTGCGCCCAAGGATCGCCTCGTGCCGAGTAACCCAAATATATCCACATAATGATGTGGTCTCACTCATATATCACATATATGCACATATATTCCAAATATACCCGTAACAGGCCAAATTATAAAAATTGCCCTTCTAATAAGAAACGGGCCCACATGCATATTTAATACACCAAAACATGCATATCTAGTCATATTATAATATAACTCATGTAGTCTTATAATGATACATATATATATCACATAAACACATATTTCATAATTAAATCACATATATTAAAATAATTCTCCATAATTTGCCATCCTGGCCCCCTAATCAAGGCCCTAAGCCTTATTAGGTAATTTGGGACGTTACAGCTTATACTCTAAGACTTGTGATGATTATATCATCTTGGTGTGTCTATACATTGATGATATGTTAATTTTGAGTAATGATATGAAAGGAATAGTAGAAACGAAGATGTTTCTATCTTCCACTTTCAAGATGAAAGACCTTGGAGAGGTTGATACCATCTTGGGTATAAAAGTGAGAAGAAATAGTGGGGGTTATGCCTTAAGTCAAGAACACTATGTTGAGAAAGTGCTTGACAAGTTTAATCATCTCAAAATAAAAGAGGCAAATAAACCATTTGATTCAAGCATAAAGCGTGAAAAGAATAATGGTAGAGCAGTGGCTCAACTTGAGTATGCAAGTGCATTAGGGAGTCTAATGCACGCTGCTCATTGTACAAGAGAGGATATTGCATATGCGGTTAGTAAACTAAGTAGGTTTACTAGTGTTATCCAAAAAACAAGCACGGATGACGTGGCAAGTGATTCCCGGACACGTGGCTGACACTTGGCAGAACTCTGCTAGGGTATCGACCAGAAGACAAATTACAAGCAGTAGGCAGCCGAAACTTACCTGCGACCAGTATGGTCGCAGATTCCGCATGCCTCATGATAATTTTATAAAGATCTTTATCAATCCCAAAATTGACTCCCACGATTTTCTGAGTATCCGATTATTTAGGAAAGAATATCTGTAACAAATTCATGTAATCCCCCTTGAGCCTATAAATAGAGAAAGATAGCTCAAGGAAGGGACTTTTGGCTTTCGAATTATTAGAGACTAGAATAATTCTTTTTGATATATTGTTTTGTTCTTCAGAGGTTGGTGAAACTCATTGAACCCTAGTTCTTTGATCACTCCTTTGAGTCTTATATCAATAATAATCCAAGTGGACGTAGGTTATTACCAGATTCTGGGGCCGAACCACTATAAACTCTTGTGTTCTTTATCATTTCGTCATCACATTCTTTCCAACGTGTTTTTCCACATCAAGCAAATTTGACTCCGTGTCAGTTGGCCAAAATCAGGGTCAACATTCTGGTGCTTTCATTGAGAGCTTGATACAACATTGTTGAGAAGACCAATGGTAAAAACTACTAGGAAAACTGGACAGGTGGCCGGCACTGCACCATCTAACCCGCCTCCTCCTCCTCCTCCCAACGTTGCTGAGGATGAGCCACATTTGGAATTTGATGAGGAAGAAATGGATGACGCGGCGCTGAAGAGTACCCTAGGGGCATTGCATGAGGAGTTGGCCAATCTGAAGGCCGGCCAGGAAAGTACTGCCGAAATCATGGCGCGGCAGCATCAGGAAATTGAGCGGCAGTGCCTGAAGCTGAGTGAAAGGCAGGCGGAGATGGACCGTCGCCAGAACAAGGCCATGGCAGCCCTTGAGGCAGCCTTACAATTGGCTAGGAATCAGTCTGCACCTGCCTCACAGCCTGATCAACCCACGAATGGGCCACCCCGCAGGGGTCCCAATCCTAGCCCGCCTATCCAACCCTCGAGCCCGCAAAGGCCCGAGCAGCCACCGACGCCTCAGGACGATGTCCCGCTAGGGGACCCTGAGGCACAGCCTCCGTCCCAGACTGGTCGCGACAATCCCTCGCAGCAGAGGCAGAATAGGACCGGGCAGCAGCCTTGCAGTCCTAGACGCCATAGGGGCGACGAGCCAAACCCTCCGAGCAGAGGACAGTATCCTCCTGGCAATAGGAGGAACTCAGAGCTAGGCTCTGCGGTCCGAGGCCCCCCACGGCATGGTAATGCACGAGGACATAATGACCAACACAGACCACCCTCTAACGCTCGGGAGGTTTCAGCCCGGGAAGGCAATCGAGAGAACAGTCGATCCCACCATAGCCAATCAAGATTCAGAGACGGCCATGGTTATAATGAGGCCGGCTCAGGCAGAGGAAAGGCCGGTTGGAGGAATGAAGAAAGAGGTGGAGGCAGAAGCCAGCCACCTCAGGATGACCAACCCGACAGATGGGATGCTGGGGGGCAGCCTAGGCAAAATAACGTCTTCAACCGGCTCGGAGCTAGCAAACAGCAGAGAAGAGATGAGGACTTAAGAGATATACTCAACGATCGCCGCGAGCGGCACGGTGAGTACGTCCCCCCAGCACCAGAGGCCACGACGATTCCTAGCGTTGTGCAGGCCTAGATAGATGCTCTCAACCAGGCAGTGCAGCAACTGGTCGGGGGAAGAACATCTTACATCGACCACGACAAGAGGAAAGGCACTCCTTTTGTCCAGAGGATAGCTATGGCAGAAACTCCTAGCAAGTTTAAAATGCCTACGCTTCCGAACTTTGATGGGTATGGTGACCCAGTATCTCACGTCAACAAGTTTGAGATACAAATGGACATTCAGAAAGTGTCCGAAGATGCTCGGTGCAGGATCTTCCCTGCAACACTTTTTGATGCCGCACAGGAGTGGTTTTTCAAATTCCCTCCTGCAAGTATAGTTTCCTGGGAAATGTTCGTAAAGGAGTTTTACGGACAGTTCTACGCAGGTCGTGTGCACCCGACTGAAGCAACACAGCTGGTTGAAATATGCCAGCAAGATGGAGAACCACTGAAGGACTACGTCCAGCGCTTTATGCGAGCAGCTGCTGGAGCAAAAACAGTGGGAGACGAAGGAAAGATGATGGCCATAACCGCAGGGGTTAAGCGCCGCACTCCTCTTTGGAACAACCTTCGAAAACATTGGGTTAGAACTACCCAGGAATTCTTGGATCGGGCTGATCGCTACATCAAGCTCGAAGATGCCATCGCCGACGAAGGAAAACCCCCAGGCAAAGATAAGGGGACCGCCGAGCCCGCCAAAGCCGCCAATGGGTCCAAGCCCAACGGCAACGGGAACGGCAATGGAAATGGAAAGAATGGGGGGAAACGGCCACACAATGAGCCTTCCACCTCTGACAATAAACGAGCCAAGGGTAACCGTTATGAACCTCGGTTCACTAACTATAATGCCCTAGTTGAGTCTCGGGGAGAAGTTTATTAGGCCATAAGTTCCAGCATGCCTTATAAGAAGCCTGCCCCCATTCGAAAGGATATTTCGAAAAGAGACACTACCAAGTTCTGTCGTTATCATAATGACTACGAACATGAAACCAACGAATGCAACGAGCTGAAGGATGAGATCGAGTTTCTTATTAGAAAAGGACACTTGAGAAGATATATACGGGCCTCGAGAAATTCCCAACGAGAAGCTCCAGGTGGCAACGAGCAAGCACCCACGCGCCAACGCTCGCCACCTTTGCAGCCTGATCCCGTAACTGGCACGTTGTTAACCATCTATGGAGGCCCGGACCTCGCGGGAAACAGCGGAAAGGCCAGAGAACGATACGCTCAGACTCTACGCCATGACCAAGACATCGAGATGATCACTGTGGATGACCGCGCGCCGAAGAAGGCTCGGTCAGAAGAAGGTGAGATAGCCTTCTCTGATAGCGATGCCCAACATGTCCGGTTCCCACATTCTGATCCGCTGGTCGTGGATATCCAAATGGCCAACATGATGGTTAAAAGAGTGCTGGTCGATACAGGAAGTTCGGTGAATATCCTGTATAAGTCTTCATTGGAATGCATGAAGCTGTCCGTTAAGGACCTGGAGCCCTGCAATCAAACGATATACAGCTTCTCTGGTGAGGGACTCGCCCCCGCAGGGTCAATCAGACTACCAGTGATAGCAGGTACAGCGCCTGCTACCAGGACATTACTCGCTACTTTTATAGTAGTTGATTGTCCTTCAGCGTACAATGCCGTCATTGGGAGGCCTATACTGGTTGATTTACGGACCGTCACCTCTATGTGGCTCTTAGCCATGAAATTCCCAACAGACGCAGGGGTAGGACACGTGTTGGGAAACTAGAGGGAGGCCAGGGAGTGCTACAACGCCTCAGTCACGAAGGCGAAGAAGGGAACATCAAAGAACACTCCCTCAGATAGGTTGCAGATGGAAATTGATACACAAGCCCAATCCGGTGATGAAGTCACCAAATAGGGTGTTGCCCAAAGTGAGGATAGAGATTTAGATCCTCGCTTTGGGGATTTTGAAGAGAACGTTGGACCTGTCGAGGACCTGGAAGAGGTCCAACTTGACGAAGACCCGACCAGAGTCGTGAAGGTCGGGAAAAACCTAGAACCAACCACGAAGCATGCACTGGTGGAATTTTTGCGGAAGAACCAGGAAGTCTTTGCCTGGTCGCACAAAGACATGGCTGGGATAGACCCTGCAGTTATCAGCCATGTCCCGAACATAGACAAGAGTTTTCCACCCGTGCAACAGAAAAGAAGGCTGCTCGATAAGGAATGGTCGAGAGCCTTAAAAGAAGAAGTTGAAAGATTAAAGGAGAATGGGTTCATCAGGGTGGCATTTTATCCATCGTGGGTCTCTAATCCAGTACTGGTTCCCAAGCCTAACGGCAAATGGCGAACCTGTGTGGATTTTATAGATCTCAATAAAGCCTGCCCGAAGGATTTCTTCCCACTCCCATGGATCGACCAGTTGGTCGATGCTACTGCAGGACACGAGATCCTCTCCTTCATGGATGCATATTCAGGCTACAATCATATTAGCATGCATCCCCCTGACGAGGATCACACCAGCTTTCGGACTGATACGGGCTTATACTGTTATAAAGTAATGCCTTTCAGACTGAAAAACGCAGGTGCGACTTACCAGCGGTTAGTTAACCACATGTTTAAAGAATTGATCGGAGTAAACATGGAGGTGTACGTGGATGACATGCTGGTAAAGTCGAAAAAGGCAGAAGGACATGTGAAGGATTTGCAAGAGTGTTTTGGTGTATTGAACAAGTACCAGATGAAACTAAATCCCCTCAAATGTTCCTTTGGAGTTGGATCAGGGAAGTTTTTGGGGTTCATTGTTAATTCAAGAGGAATCGAGGCCAACCCCGACAAGATAAAAGCCCTGATTGACATGAAATCGCCAGAGAAGATCAAAGATGTACAAAGTTTAACCGGGAGGATTGCAGCCCTAAGTAGATTTATTTCAAAGTCAACGGACAAGTGTGTCCCTTTCTTCAATCTGCTTAGAGGCAATAAGAAGTTTGAATGGACAGGAGACTGCGAGCAAGCTTTTCAGGCCTTGAAGGCCCATATGGCACAACCTCCCATTTTATCGAAGCCTATCGAAGGAGAAACTTTGTTCATCTACCTGGCGATCACTGAAGTCGCTGCTAGTGCGGTACTAGTATGAGAAGAAGAAGGCGTACAAAAAGCGGTTTACTAAGTAAGCAAAAGGCTGATCGAAGCAGAACTGAGGTATCCTCCCATAGAGAGGTTAGCATACTGTTTAATCTTGGCCTCAAGGAAACTATGTCCTTACTTCCAAGCCCATCCCATTACAGTCCTAACTGACCAGCCCCTTCGGCAAGTCCTCCAAAAACCAGAGGCGGCTGGGCGTTTATTAAAATGGGCAGTCGAACTGGGGCAGTTCGACATTACATATTCATTGCGAGCAGCAGTAAAAGGACAAGTCTTGGCTGATCTTATCCTAGAGTTCACCGAACTCCCAAACAGCGTGCAGTGCGAACAGCCTAAAGCGCCTGAACCTCAAGATGAAGCTCCTTCGTGGAAGTTATTCATGGATGGGTCGTCAAATGAATCTCACGCAGGGGCAGGAGTGATTTTGATAACGCCAGAAGGGCATCGATTTCACTGCGCCATTAGGTTCGACTTCATCGCGTCAAATAATGAAGCCGAATACGAAGCACTTCTTGCTGGATTGAGAATGGCAAAAGACATGAGCATAAAGGCGCTGGATATTTACAGTGATTCACAGCTGGTAGTGAATCAAGTTCTAGGGGAATATCAAGCGCGAGGCATAAAAATGGTGGCCTACTTGAATAAAACTAAAGACCTATTAGCCCAGTTCACGAAGTATACCCTCCAACAAATACCGCGGGATCAGAATTCAAATGCAGATGCCTTAGCCAAACTCGCGAGCGCGAAAGACGCTGACACTTTGAAATTGTGCCTGTGGAAAGATTGAGTGAGCCAAGCATACGAGTAATTGAAGCTAGTATGGAAATCCAAATGGGAGATACATGGATGGCGCCTTACTTGGAGTATCTAACAAATGGTGTGCTACCGACAGATAGAAACAAGGCCAGAACTCTTCAAAGGTAGGCTGCTAGGTACATACTAGTCGATGGTGTTATGTATCGAAGAGGATATTCCATGCCACTGCTCAGATGCATTACACCAGAAAAAGCTAAGGAGCTAATGAAGGAAGTACATGAAGGCTTCTGCGGGGATCACGCTGGGGGGCAAAGTTTGGAAAAAAAGATTCTAAGGCAAGGCTATTTCTGGCCGACTATGAACGAAGATTCAATGGAGTTTGTGCGAGAGTGCGATAAGTGTCAAAGATTTTCCAAAATCCCACGCGCAGCTCCAAACGAGTTAAAATAGATGCAGAGTCCTTGGTCTTTTGCAGTATGTGGTATAGACTTGATTGGATCCCTGCCAACGAGAAAAGGCGGAGTGAAGTACGCAGTTGTGGCAGTCGACTACTTCACTAAATGGGCCGAAGCTGAACCACTCGCTACCATAACGACCAAGAAAGTTCTTGACTTTGTCATCAAGAACATTGTTTGCCGATATGGTGTTCCTCGAAAGATCGTCTCAGACAATGGAACCCAATTTGACAGTTACTTATTCACCAACTTTTGTGAAAGGCATGGGATTATCAAAAGCTTTTCTTCAGTCGCGCATCCATAAGCAAACGGGCAGGTTGAAGCAGTGAATAAAACGCTTAAGGACACCCTAAAGAAAAGGCTTGAAGACGCTAAGGGAGCATGGCCAGAACAGCTTCCTGAAGTCCTCTAGTCGTATAGAACTTCTCACCGAACAGCGACAGGTCATACCCCATTTTCCTTAGCCTACGGATATGAAGCCATGTTACCTGTCGAATTAGATCCCCCCTCACAGCGACACATTACATACGACCAGGGCCAGAACAACCAACTGATGATGGAGTCCCTAGACTCAATTGAAGAGATACGAGAAAGAGCCCAACTCCGAGTTGCTGTGTACCAGCAAAAGGTCGCCTGGTATTTTAACTCAAAAGTAAAAGAAAGGAAATTCAACGTCGGTGACCTAGTGCTACGACGAGTTTTCTTGAACACCCGCGACCCCACTGCTGGAGTACTCAGACCAAACTTGGAAGGACCTTACCAGATTGAAGAAGTCCTTCATCCGGGCACCTACAAACTTGCACGCTTAAATGGAGATCTCGTTCCACACTATTAGAACGGTGAACACCTGCGCAAGTATTACCAATAAACAGTCTTTTTTAAAGGACTGGCTTGTATTAATTTTTACTTTTTACAAGTTTCGAAAAATGGTTAGCCACGTTGTATGGTTAATCGCTTATAAGTGTAAGATCTTTTCTAAGATCACTCGTAAAGACATGATTCGTCCATTTTTAATACAAGATTATAAGGGACTGTGGGCAGCCAGTCATTCTTGCCAACCTTTGTAAATTTATTTTACAATTATTTGTTCATTACGTGTGTTGTTTTGCTGTATTATAAGTGTTTATGTTTCCTACCGAGCAGCAATGTTCGCACAGGTCGTGGTCAAGGCAAGTGACCCAGGACCTAAAGCTCCTCGATCACTTGGGGGGCATATAAGGTACATCGATAGCAAAGCATACCTAAAGGTATGCAAACACATGAACAAAATGAGTGAAAGCATGCTACGATACTTAGAGTATTTTTCAAAATTTATATTTTGTTGAATCAAACCAAAGTACTATGCTAATTTCGGTCATGCGAACAGATGTTATAATAAGATGAAAATATTATAATATCAAATGGCAGTCTTTTACACCGCAAGCAGTACTGCTTGGATGTAATTGTTCAAAGTAAACGGAAAGTTTGCTACCCGTACAACAAATTTAAATAAAAAGTAAAAATTGTCTTTACAGCACGACCCGTGGGTCGTGTAATTGAAGAAAAATAAAAAAGAAATAAGTTTAAGGAGCAGGAGGATCTTGCTCAACATTTTGGTTGGTTGCATCATCAGCAACTCCTCCTTCCTCTTCGACTGCGGCCGACTGGATGGTTGGGGAAGCGGGGATCCTTGCTCTTTCTTCTTCTTCAGCCAATCGAGCAGTGCAGCGGGCCAACTCAGCATTCCTGGCATCTTCTGGAAGGTAGTTAAAATTGGCACCCCGGTTGTGTTTCCAAAATTCGTAGAAACACCGAAGCGTCGCATTCTTGTACCTTTCCTAATCTTTGGCATTGGTAAGCTTCAGCTGCTCTACTTGGCTCTCAAAAACAGCTATGGCCTTGTCCTTAGAAAGAAGCTCCTCCTTAAGCCTCTTGACTTCACGATTTCATCCCTCTGCTTCTTCATGGCTGCCTTAGAAGACTCAGCTTCTGCCAGCTTTGCCATCGCAACATCCTTCTGTTGGATGACCACCTCCAACTCCCCAGTGTGCCTGGCTTCTGCAGCCTGAAGCTCCTCGTTAGCCTTCACCTGGTACCCCTCAATGGCCTTTGCCCGAGCCTGGTTGATGGTAGCCTGGCCACGGGTACGAGCAGCTGTTGCAGTCAGCATGGCCTGTGGTCAAAGGATAAAGTTAGAATCTATTACAAGGAAGAAAAAAACGAAGGCCAAAGAGATAAAAAATGCTTACACTGGCAATTTCGTTTAGGGCCCTGTTCAGGATTTGATCGACCCCTATATTCTCCGCCTCAGCCATCGCATCCTTGCAGCGGTCCTACTTCACTATGTGTGCAAGACGATCCTTTGCTGCTCGAAAGGTGCGGTGTGAAAGTTTGGCCCCAGGAACTTCAGCCGGTTGGGACTGTTCTTTCGTGGCTGCAGGTGTGGGATTCGTAGTAGCAGGCGGGGTTTCCTTTTCAACAGGAGCCGAAGGCTGAGTAGAAGCTTGCCCAGTTGGCACATCCTTGGAAGGATCTTTTGTTCGACCCTTCTTGGCAGGGGGTCCTTGGCTCAATTCGCCATTATGCCTCCTGGACGTCTTTCGCTAAACCAGGGGGACTTCTATCTCCTCTTCAGTCTGGTACAAATCGAAGACGTTGGGAGTGGCCATCTCTGTGAACAAAGAAAAATATGCAAATGATAAGATAAAGGCGGATAAAAACTCTTGATAAAACAGAAAAGAGGTCACAAAGTTTAATACCCGAGCTACAACTATTGGTCGCTATACTACTGACTCAATTAGTCATACACTCACTATCTGGCACGAAGAAGTCTGGCCCTAGATTTGGAGTATACGTAAAATTGCCGTCCCCATCAAATAAGTGACAGGGAATTGGCAAGCTATTTAAAAGCGAAATAACAGTACCATTTTCCTCGGAGGATTTATCCAGGTCTATAACAGACTCTGTTGCCTTTTGTTTCCCCTTGCCTTGGGGCGCAGAAGGCCTCTCTGCGGAAGGATCGGCAGTGGGTTCCTTGATTGTAACCCTCGTCGGCCTCCTCCGGGGAGGAGACACTGGGGGTTGTTGCTCGGGATCCCCCTTAGCCGTAGCATCTGCGACCACAGGTCCTCTTGTTTCATGGTGAGGAGCCAGGAGGCCAGATAGCCTCAAATTTTCGTCGGTAACTAGGGACTTGACGCTTTTTTCTACGTCTGTCATCCCGGCCAGTGCATTGGATCTCAACACCATGTCTGGTGTTGGGGTCGGACGTAGCCATGGTCCTGAAAGGCAAAGTGTACTTTAAGAAAAATGCAGAAAATTTTGCTAAGGAAAAGTATCGACCAGAAAAAAGTAGCATTTACCTCCTCGAGAGAAGGCCAGGTTGTTGGCGGTCATGTCTGGTGTGAGGAAGTACTCCCTACTGTATTGCCCCACATTGGAGACATGGGTAGTGTCACTCAGGAAAGTTCAACTAGTTTCCTGGTGACAGAGATGAAAGAAGCCCGTCCCGTACTGTTGAGGGTTGGACTTAAGGTCAAAGAGAAAATTGACCTCGTGAGGGGTAGGTTCTGGCCATTTTTTAAGTTTATACAAGATATAGAGTGCGGCCAGCATTCTATATCCATTTGGAGTAATTTGAAAGGGGCGACACCAAAATAGTTGGCCACCCCCTGATAGAAAGGATGTAGAGGGAGGATAGCCCCTGCCTCTATGTGATATCTGGACCAAGCACTGTATACACCTCCGGGAAGGTTAGCCCTTTGGTCTGCAGCTGGAATTTTGAGATTAACTCCTGTAAGAGGATACTTCCTGCGGTAGTTGGCAAGCATCCGAGGAGTCACTTGGCTGGTCAGGGAGAGATACCACTCGACATCAGGAAGGTTTTGATGCCGAGGGTGGGCCCTGACTTGGATACGAGGATCTGGGGTGGCATTTTCTCGACCACTGGTCGAGGGAACCCTAGCCTACGAATCAGGCTGGGCAGGAGAGTTTGGGCTATTTTCATAATCAGGTCTTTTCTTGTCTAAGGACTTAGAACGGGCCATTTGAGGAGGTGATGGACGAGGTCTAGGAGAAGATCGTGAAAATGGGATCTCGTGGACTTGGTCGGTCGGTTGTTCTTCGCCTTCGAGCAGCTGGGAAAGAAGATCGTCATCGATGGGTCGTTCATCTCCCCACAAATCTGGCATTAAAGTCTGCAAACAGAAGAATGGGGAGGTGAGGATAGAGAATTTTGAAAGTTTTTAGAATAACGCTGGTCGAGTATAAAAGTAAAGCTTTTATACAGCAGCATTCTAACAAAAAACTAAAAAATTTCACGTGAACAGTTTGAGAAATAGATCAAAAGTGAAAGCAAAAAGTTTTTTGAAAAATCTTTTTCAACTCCTCTTAGGGCAGGAAAAATCTAGTTTTTCAACTAGCATAAAAATCGAACCTTTACTTCGGTTTTACGTCCTAAAAAGTATGATCTCTACTATCAGACTAACTCGTAACTTTTTTCACCCACAAAACCCTCTACTGACATGCATCTCAACCCAGAAGCATGCACTGCAAAAATATAAAGCATAAAAGTTCCAAGACTTACCAGAAAAAAGATCGTGGAGATTGGAAAGAGTTTTCGGAGATCAGGGAACTCACGGATTGAGTCTTGAAACGCTGAAGGATGGTCTCCAGAAGAAAATGGAAGCTCTGGTTTTAGGGTTTCTTGAAAAAGTAATGGCGTGCGTAAAAAGAAAAGGAAGACTTTGGAGATGCTATATATATATTTTTGCCTGTGGCATTAAAAGGGAGTAATCATCAGCTTCCCCTTTTTCGAAGTATGGGGAAGAGTGATAGCTATCGAAACGTTACTGAGGAAGCGAAAAGCCGTGATTAGACAAGAGTAGGTTGCTTTTTCCAAGAACACACGAAGGGTTCTGACAGGTATGGTGGGGTTACCAAAGGGTCGTTTCCTCAAAAGTTTATTTATTGCTCGTAATAAATAAACTTGGGGGGAAAATGTTATCCAAAAAACAAGCACGAATGACGTGGCAAGTGATTCTCGGACACGTGGCTGACACTTGGTGGAACTCTGCTAGGGTATCGACCAGAAGACAAATTACAAGCAGTAGGCAGCCGAAACTTACCTGCGACCAATATGGTCGCAGGTTCCGCATGCCTTATGATATTTTTATAAAGATCTTTATCAATCCCGAAATTGACTTCCACGATTTCCTGAGTATCCGATTATTTAGGAAAGAATATCTGTAACACATTCATGTAATCCCCCTTGAGCCTATAAATAGAGAAAGATAGCTCAAGGAAGGGACTTTTGGCTTTCGAATTATTAGAGACCAGAATAATTCTTTTTGATATATTGTTTTGTTCTTCAGAGGTTGGTGAAACTCATTGAACCCTAGTTCTTTGATCACTCCTTTGAGTCTTATATCAAGAACAATCCAAGTGGACGTAGGTTATTACCAGATTCTGGGGCCGAACCACTATAAACTCTTGTGTTCTTTATCATTTCGTCATCACATTCTTTCCAACGTGTTTTTCCACATCAAGCAAATTTGACTCCGTGTCAGTTGGCCAAAATCAGGGTCAACAACTAGCAATCCAAGTATGGAACATTGGAAAATGATTGAGAGAGTTCTAGGGTACCTTAAAAGGACCAAGCAGCTAGCCCTCCAATATTCAAAGTTCCCGAAGATACTTGAAGGCTATTCCGATGCAATTTGGATATCAATTGTAGGAGATAATCTCTCCACAAGTGGTTGGGTCTTTATGCTCGCAGGAGGAACATATTATTAGGGTTCTAAGAAACAAACATCTATTTCACACTCAACCATGAAGTCCAAGTTTATAGCTCTAGTAACAACCAGCAAAGATGCTAAGTGTCTTAGGGATCTCATGTTGGAGATCCCAATTTCTGTGGATGAGGTATCAACGATCTCGATACTTTGTGATAGTCAAGCCACATTGGCTAGAGCCTATAAAGGCATATATAATGGGAAGTCTATACATATAACTCTAAGACATGAGTTTGTGAGACAATTGATTCATGGAGGAATCATATCGATCTCATATGTTAAGACAAGTGAGAAACTCAGCAGATCCATTTTCAAAACCTCTTGCGGAGAGGTTAGTAAGTTCCACTTCAGAATGGATGGGACTAAAATTCCTAGAATAAAATATTCACCAATGATGGAAACCCAACTCCAAACTTGTGAACATCAAGGATAACAGTTCAATGGGTAAGAACAAGTTATTGAGTGAATAGTTTACACACTAACAAAGTCATGAGTTCCATCCAAGGATGGTTAGTGTTGGTTGCTGTCGAGTGAGGGTTAAGCCTAGGGCTTTTAATGAAGTTTAGTTATGTGCAACAAACATCTCTAAAGGTAACAAAGATGATGAAATAACTTCACCTATGTGAACTTAGAGGTGGTCTTGCTTCTCATGGGAGCTGGAGTTTCTCCTCGGAAAGTTCATGAAATGGATGAGCACATGGCCATATGAGTGCTAAGCGAGAAAAGTGGGAAAAATGAATAGTCAAGTGGAGGTGCATGAGGTGTTACTAGTTTTATCATTAATGAGTACTTGATTCAATATTTAAGACACTAATGACTATGATAAAGCTTTGTAATACTTTCACTAAGGTAAAGTTCAAATTGAAAGATATTTATTGTATGCTCCAAAATTGTTAAGCTAAGAAGAGAGGATTATATTTAACCAAGTGGGGAAATGTTGAGATTGGTTAAATATAATGGTTAAGATGTTTACATGTCAAGGGGAAAAACACTTAACGATTTATACTTAAAGAGAAGTGAAAACATGAGATAGTGTAGATGGCATCTAAAAGTGACTTTTATGGGTCTAAAGTGATACAATGAGGTATACAAACATTCCCAAAACGTTTGGGAGCATTTGGAGAAATTTTAGGACCATTGGAGGGGTCCAAAGTCAGATGGGGTGGTGATGTGTCACCCCCTAAGTGGCATAGCATCGCCAAAATGCGGAGGTCTTCAAAAGCCCTAGCAGGCGATACATCGCTCGGGCATCTTTTAGGGCCATACAGTTTACGTAAAATGCTCGAAATGATGTATTTTAAATGCTCTAATCCTATTGGTTAGAGTAATGATGACGCCTACACTATATATATGGGTTATTATAGTTGAGAAGCCTTGATCACACTTTCCAACTCTCTTTCTAACCTCTTTCTCTCTCTAGCTTTCTAAGACATAAAATTTCTCCAAGAAACTCATCAAATTTTGCTTGACTTGCATGAGTTTTAAGGCTTGTTCAATCCCAAATCTCATTCTACCTTGTTGAAGCTTCAAGCAATAAGGGAAGACTTGGAATAGAGATTTCAGACTACAATATTTTTATTGTGTATAAGCCTTAGAAGTTCCCCAAGTTTGAAGATTCAAGTTGCTTAATACAAATATTGTATCTCTCTAACCCTAATCTTGTATTTTGTCATTCTATTATGTTTTTATTGTTAGTGTTGATGATTAAATGTATCTAAGTTCATCTTATCATCATTTAGCTTCTTATATTCAAGAATAGCATTGTGGATGCCAAAATTTAGTATACGGGGGCAAGTGTGAATGTGGGAAATTCGCTGAAGAAGCAAGGCACTCAAGTAGAGGGGCATAGTGAGGCTAGGCGCATGGATAGGCTCCCTTTATGTCACGACATGTAGAAAGTCGCGCATGTTCAATGGAATAGCCTCGCATAACAAGGCCCGATGCACGGAGGGTCTCCCTTGATGTCGCGCCGACGGAAGGTCACACATGACCAAGGGAATGGCCTCGCATAGCGAGGCCCGAAGAATGGAGGGGCTCCCTTGATGTCATACCGAAAGAAGGCCGTGCATGGCCAAGGAGGGCAGCCTCGCATAGCGAGGCCAAATGCACGGAGGGGTTCTCTTGATGTTGCACCGACAGAAGGCCGTGCATGCCCAAGGAGGGCAGCCTCACATAGCGAGGCCCAATGCATGGAGGGTCCTCCTTGGTGTCGCGGCGACATCAACAACCTCGAATAGGTGCACAAGGGCCTGTGGAATAATATCCCAAAGAATATCTAAAGAAAAGTTTACCCTTGAAGGGCCTATGTATGGGGATGTATCCACATGAAGTCACCTCAACAAGTCCCTTGCGCGTGCCTGATCACCCACATAAGAGTCCCGGGAACATCCCCCTCGCTATGCGAGGCCCATAGAGAGGCGCGAGTGCCCCCGTGATGCGAGGGCATTGCTCGAGGGCCTATTGCGCGAGGGGTCCTGTGGCGCGAGAGGGTCGTGACGCGAGGGCGTTGTGTGAGGGCCTATTGTTCAAGGGGACCCACGGCGCGAGAGGGCCGTGACGCGAGGGCGTTGCACGAGGGCCGATTGCACAAGGGGTCCCGTGGCGTGAGATAGTTGTGCATCTCTCAACCATCTTGCGAGGCCACGCAGCGAGACCCATCGGCCATCTCTCAACCATCTCGTGAGGCCACGCAGTGAGATGCCTAGGCAATCTCTCAACCATCTCATGAGGCCACACAGTGAGACGCCTTGGCCATCTCCCGAGGCCACACAGTGAGATGCCTCGGCCATCTCTCAGCCATCTCGCGAGGCCACCCAGCGAGACGCCTAAGCCATCTCTCAACCATCTCGTGAGGTCACGCAGCGAGATGCCTAGAACATCTCCCAACCATCTCGCGATGCCACGCAGCTAGACATCTCACATCTCGCCCTTATAGACCAACTTGCAAAGACCTTATCTCCCACGCCCCTTTCATATAAGCACATGCCCCGCTGATGAGGCCCTTCTCTATTTTCTAAGGAAGGTGTCACCAGCGGGGTGTGACTCTCATATATATATATATATATCTCAATCAAGGCTACAGGTCATCTTATACTTAGTAAAATATAAAGGGACTTGGAGCAAGGTTATACCTTGGATATACAAGAGAAACCTTCAGGTATAAGGTACGCATACGGGAACAGGCTGTAGGACCCTGAGGAACACAAAGGCGTGACTCTGACATCCGTATTAGATAGGTAGTGATAGTACAAGTTATTACGAAAGGTGGAGGCACTACCTGCACACCTTTGACAATGTACCAAGGCCAACACCACAACCTCCTGCACCACTACGTCCTACGCCACTACCCTAACAATGTACCTATGTACAATCTTGTCCCTTGGGACCACACTATATCAGGAGCTATTAGAGCTCCTCTATAAATAGATCTTATCCCCTCTAGCATGGGGGGGGGGGGGGGAATTCATTGTATACTCAGGCTATCAAGTAATATATGAAGGCTTACTCCATTGTGGATCTGTGTTTATTTTTCCTTAAGTTTTGTTGACGCGGTTCTTCGCCAACAGGGAATTAAGAAACTAAGAGAATGGGATTAGTGCTAAGTAATGAACCGAAACAGATGAATGATCTTAAAATGAACTGATGATACCAATACTTTTTTAGGTGGTTCAAAGGTTAAAATCCTTCTACTCCACCAGCCAATATTATTGCTATATTTATGGTATTCTTTACAGGGTATTTCTTTACACAATAGAATCCCACCCTTTGCCATTTCCAGGGTCTCCATATTTATAGGAGAGGACACCTGGGGGTCGGCAAGGGGGTCATCCCGTGACCTTCTTACCCATCATGTCATTTCTGTGACATTCATGATTAATTCCTAAAACTTGACAAATGAAGTGTGGTCTAATCAATAGGTAAGGAGGATAATGGGCCGCACGGCCCAACCCAGTCGTGGGTGCCTGAACACGCACGTTTATGCTGTGTGTCTAAGAATTCAGGGATATATCAGACACGTGATGTCTAATATATGCACGTTTACATTGCGTGGTAGACTTTATAAAGGGTCACGGCTTCCAACTCAAGCTCGGCCTCAAGCTGAATGCCTTCTTAACTCGTGATCTTCATACCTCTGACTCGGATCCTTAGTGATCTTTATAAACCTTTGGTCACCTCGAGCTAAAGAGGTAGGACTTGACAACAGCAGCTCCGGGCATGTGGCCTCCACGTGGCTGATATAATTATGCCACATCTCAGCTCGCTAATAGCCCGTGGAAAATTAGGGCGTACATTTGCCCCCCAAGCCTCTGCTCGTGGCATGTGACGTCATCTGGGGCCACAGTGGGGGCTTTTAGGCTTCCTTATGGACTCTTCACATTCTGCTCATTACGCAGGCATCGACTACGTGGAGCATCGTGGTTGGTGAAGGTACGTCTTCCGAGAACCGCATTAAATGTCCTAGCCTATACTCGGCTGTCGTTTCGCCTCTCGAGTAGAGAGCCTCGTATCCCACATCAGGGCAATCCAACGGCCCTCCTCACTTGGCCTTCTACGTATATAAAAGGGGTGGCCACCTTACGCATGGGCCACCCGTTTATTTGAAATTTTTCTAAATTTCCCATCTTCTTCTTCCTTCTCATTCTCAAAAAACCCTATTTTTCTTCCGGTTATTGTTCCCAGCGTTCCAGAAGTTCAGGCGCAAGAGCTCCTTTGAGGCTTTGACACCAGCTAATCCGACGAGGCTCCAACCCAGACAACCCCTTCATCCTCCCCACAGCAAAACACTCTGTAATTTTTCTGCTTATTCATGCTTTAAATTTCCTCTTTACTGTAGCTTAGGTAAATTGTTCCTGTAGCTGCATGCAACATTCTGTTGGTTTTCTGTGGGTATGATAGGCGTAGGTTTTTATTTTAGGGAATCGATCGTGGAAAAAACCATTTAGGAGCATGGCTCATAGGATACGCTTTCTGGGGAAATTTTCTGGGTAGGATTTTTGGTATGCCTGTTTGAAATATCCAGTCCTTTGGGTGCAAAACCAGGTAGCTTAGGGGACACACTTCACAGGCGGATTTTGCACTGTTTGCCTATTGAAACTTTCCTTCCAAGGAAAACTTTTATCCTGACCCTCCTGACACACGAATTCCGAGTAATCGGGGATCCGTTGGGAGCACAGGCGCGTGTTCATAGAACCGCGTGGTCTCACTCTCCACGGGCTGAGATTACCTCAGCCCGTGCAAAGGAAACACCGCTCCAGATTCTTTCTTATGCTTAGGTCGCCTTTTCTAAAATTTTCTTCTTTTGTTCGCTAGGCAACCCGATGGGACCCAAGAAGAATGCCCCTAAGAAGACCGCTGGTAGCTCGTCTTCTCAACAATCCAAAGGAAAGGAGGTGGTGACGGACTCTCCAATCCCTGTTTTCGGGCCGGCCGTGGAGAAGGAGCTCGAGGTGGCGCTCGATGTTTTCTTCGAGGTTGAGAGGATCATCTCGAAGATCACCAACTAGAGGAAAGTGAATAAAATATTCCTTTCCCACAATATCGAGGTTGGGAGGGGAGCCCTGATCGCCCGACCTCCCCTAGAAGGTGAGCGGAGCTGCGCGCCGCTCGATGAAGAATACGCGGCCTGGAGTGATGAGCACTTCAAGGCTGGGGCCTTCCTCCCGTTGGACCAATATTTTGCTGACTTCCTCAATTACGTGAAGTTGGCCCTTTCCAGCTCCCCCCTAACTCGTACCGCTTGTTAGCGGGGTTGAAATATTTATTCCTGAAGCCGGAATGGGAGGTCCCCACCCCGGCGGATATCTTATATTTCTTCTGCCTCAAGGCCAACCCGGAGCAGCGGGGGCGAGGCGATGGGTTCTACTACTTGACCTGTTTTCCAAAAACGGCTGCTATCATCGAGCTGCCCAGTCACCCCAACGACTTCAAAGACCAGTTCTTTATGTCCAAGGGGTTTCGCAACTGCGAACTTCATTACTTCAACCGTCCTCGTAAGTATCTTTTACTCTTAGCCCATGAGTTGACTATTGAATAGCTCCCCTCATTTGTTCCTGAATTAGAAACAATCATGAAGCCATTTTCACGAGGACGGCCAAGTCTGTGACCCTCGGGGGTCAATACAAGACCTTGGCGGGGCTGCCCCCAGCGAAAAGGACTATCGCCAACTCGTGTCAGACGAGACGATGCTGGCGTGCAAGCTGGTCTCTCCCGGCCAGACTTTGGCCTTGAGGAGACCTCGGGGCCTCCCTCCAGCCCGCGAGATAGCACCCATCCCCGAGGAGGAGGCCGCGTGGGAAGGAGAGGACGAGGAGGATGAGGTGCCCCTCATGAGGCGGAAGCGGGCACTGGAGTTCGCCCAAGAAACAGACGAGGAGAGGGTCCGGTCCGGAGCAGCCGCCGGTCCCTCTGGGCAAGGTAATCCTTATATGTTTAGGGGCTTAGACAGGGCCACCGCAGACCCTCGGTTAGCTAGGTTCAATCCCAACCAGCCCGTTCAACGTCATCGAAGTGACCCAGACCGCGATATAACCCAACTCCAGGCGTGGACCTGCTCGTGCTGGATTACGAAAGTAGCTGTCCTAGGGGCACTGTAGTCGTAGATAACACCATAGCATTCAGGTCGGTCTTTTTCGAGGAGTATGGTACCAATCTTCAGTCGTGGCCCTCCCTTTGGGAGGGTACAGTAGCTCCGGGCCTTAGGCAATATGTAGAAGAGTCTAGTCCCGAGCCGAATTCGGACCCGGAACCTTTTCCAGCCGGCAAAGTCATTATCCTAGATTCACCCACTGCAGCTCCGGGGATGATGGTCGTAACCATAAATTCCTCCTCTAGCTCGGAGGGTAGGATCCCTTCCAATATACTTGAGATCTGTTTTCCCTTTAACTTTTGTTGTCTTGCATAAATATTTCTACTTGTATATTAATACTTTTCCTTTGCTTTCTCAGAGAAGATGTCTCAGCCCAGAGGCAATGACCTGCGAGCCATGTTCCCTGGAGGGAACCCTTCTGGGACCTCGGTGAAAAAGCTCCGGCTGGCAAAGAAGGCCATCGGGAGTACTTCTAAGTCTCCTGCAAAGGGGAAAAATCAGGTTCTGGCAGCTCCAGAGAAACTGCCTCCGCCTCCTCCTATTATGAAGATGCCCCCTCCTCCCCCGTGACTTCCCGACCCAGCTCGGGAAACTGAGGTGCCCCCCGGGACCCTGGCGGCCACAACCCCCGATGTGAACCCTCGGGCTCTGGAGAAGATCCCCGACGTCTTTCAGGGAACGCTCTACGAGACGGTGAGCTACACCGTGGACCATTATTACAATGCCACCGAGAGGGACCTGAGGGCGATCGAGACAAGGAGCCTTGAGAATGTGATGGAGTCTTCGCTAGGGATGGATCTCACGGTAAGTTGACCTCGCCTTTGGTATTCCTTTCTCGCTATGCATCATATGTTTATTAATTTTTTTATCTAAGGTAGTTGCCTTATCATCTTTTTGGCTTTTTGCAGGGTGCCCTGGCTCTCCACCGGAGCATATCTCGATCTCAGGTCAGGCTCGATGGCATGAGGGGGGAACACTAGACTGTTCTAGCCGCCCTTGAGACTGCCAAGAAATAGGCGCAGGAGGCTAAAGATGCCCTGGCAACGGTGCAGGCCGAGCTGGAAGCGTCCCGACCTAAGCTGCAGGAGGACGAGGCTACCAAGGCCACGCTAGCTGCTGCGAGGACTGAGCTCAAGGAGGCCAGGGCTGCTCGGGCCGCATTGGACGCCGCGAAAGTTGAGATCGAGGAGGCCAAGGCCGCCCTGGCGACGGAGAGGGCAGCCTCCAGCTCCTCCATGGAGGCTATGCTGTACCATTGCTGGGTTTATAACCCAGATGGTGACTTCTCCTTCATGGGGGCGAATGCGTGGGAGAGCTTCTTGGAGAAATTCAAAGCTCGCCTTCAGCACGAGGTGCCCTCCGAGACCGGGGAGAACTCTACAGCCGCCGAGCAGGAGGGCGAGGTGGTGACCTCATCGGAGCAGCCTGGCGGGGCCTAGGACTTCTTTTCCTTTTATCCTTTGTATACATTTTTTTTTTAACTTTGTATGAGGTTTTCTAACCTTGAGACAATTGGTTTTACCAACTTTTTGCTTCTAATTGATTTGCATCATTTTACTTTTATGCGTTTTGGCAATAGTCTTAGTTTTTGTTGGTGCTGCAATTGATATTTTATGCTTTTCTAGGAAAAAACATAATCAATTTTGAGCCAACTTCTAATATAAGTCCTGGTTGCATCCCGGACATTGCTTTAAAAACTTAGTTCGCGTTAATTTTTTATTAATATCTCGTGCTTTTTAAGAAAAACAATGATCATTCAATTTGAATCAACTTCTAAGTTTTAGGACCTGGTTACGTCCAGGACGTTAATTTGAAAACTTAGTTCATGTTAATTCTTGATCAATTTCTTGTGCTTTTTAAGAAAAACACCGATCAACCAATTTGAATAAACTTCTAAGTCTTAGGACCTAGTTATATCTAGGACGTTAATTTGAAAACTTAGTTCGTGTTGATTCTTGATCAATATCTTGTGCTTTTTAAGAAAAACACCGATCAACTAATTGGAATCAACTTCTAAGCTTTAAGACCTGGTTATATCCAAGATAGGACTTAGTTCGCGTTAATCCTTTATCAATATCTTGTGTTTTTTTAAGAAAAACATCGATCAATCAATTTGAATCAACTTCTAAGCCTTTAAGGCGACCTGGTTATATCCAGGCACCATATGCCCCCCAAGTAATTAGGAAAGGGTATTTCGTGGTTACTTGAGATTACATTCGCAAATATACACAATAATGAAAAAAGATTTAATTCTCATTGCTTGATAAACAAAAAATGGCCTTTCTGAATAAGCCTTACAAGGGTGTTACTGATAATATTTCTTCAAATGGATGGCGTTCTAAGTTCGCGGGACCGCTTCTCCATTAAGCTGAGCTAACTTGTAGGTTCTTTCCCTTGTGACCTCGGTTATTTGATATGGCCCTTCCCAGTTTGGTCCCAATACTCCATCTTTGGGATCCTTACCGGCTAAGAAGACTCTTCTGAGGACCAGGTCGCCAATGCTAAAGGCGCATTTTTTTACCTTCGAGTTGAAGTAACGAGTGATTTTTTGCTGGTAATGCGCGAGCTGGAGCTGCGAATCTTCTCGTCTTTCATCAATCAGGTCGAGGGATGCGCAAAGTAATTCGTGGTTGCGCTCCTGGTCATACGCTTGGACTCTATGCGAAGATACCTTTATCTCGACAAGAAGGACTGCCTCACTCCCAAAAGCCAGGGAGAAAGGAGTGTGACCCGTAGGAGTCCGATGCGAGGTCCGGTATGCCCACAGTACCTGGGGGAGCTGTTCTGGCCAGACCCCCTTGGCTTCGCCCAGCCTCTTCTTAAGGCTCGCCTTTGGCGCTTTATTGACGACTTCGACCTTCCCATTAGCCTGGGGGAAGGCCACGGAGGAGAAACTTTTTTCAATGTCGTACCTTTCACAGAATTCGGTGAAGAGGTCGCTGTCGAACTGAGTCCCATTGTCGGATACGATTTTCTTTGGCAGCCCGAACCGGCAGATAATGCTTTTGACCACGAAGTCGAGGACTTTCTTGGAAGTGATTTTTGCCAAAGGTTCTGCCTCAACCCACTTTGTGAAGTATTCGATAGCCACCACAGCGTAGTGGACCCCGCCCTTTCCAGTAGGGAGGGCGCCAACCAGGTCGATTCCCCAGACCGCGAATGACCAAGGGGACGAGATCATCTTCAGCTCGACTAGGGAAGCTCGGGCTGTAATGGTGAATCGTTGACACTTGTCACATCTCTTGACGTACGAGACTGAGTCCTTCGATGGAGTGGGCCAGTAATACCCCTGCCTTAAGACTTTCAGGGCCAAGCTTTGCCCCCCAGTGTGGTCCCCGCAAAAACCCTCATGCACTTCCTGCAAGATGGTCTTTGCTTCGCCTGGCAGAACACATTGTAGGAGGGGTAGGGAGTTCCCACACCGATATAGCACCCCGTCTACCATCGTATACCTTGGAGCCTGGTACAGTATCCGCCGTGCGTCATTACGCCCCTTGGGTAACTTTCCTTCAGTGAGATACTCGAGGATGGGGGTCATCCAGATCGGTTTGGCGTCGATCATCTCGACCTCCGCCCTGACCTCTTCTATACTTGGTTTCTCCAAGAACTCTACCGGTAATAACCCCAAAGTCTCCGTCTCCCCGGAGATAGCGAGCTTGGCGAGGGCGTCTGCGTTAGCGTTCTGCTCTCTAAGTATCTGCTCGATTGAGCCCCGTTCAAATGCGGACAACTCAACTTTCACCTTGGCCAGGTAAGCAGCCATCTTGGTCCCCCGTGCTTGATATTCACCTAGCACCTGGTTTACCACGAGCTAGGAATTGCTGAAGCATTGAACAGAGCTGGCCTTCAACTCCTGAGCTACCCTTAGTCCGGCCAGCAAAGCTTCGTATTCAGCCTCGTTGTTGGACGCCTTAAATCCGAATCTCAGTGCCAAGTGGAATCTATGCCCTTTTGAGGATATCAAAATGATTCCAGCCCCGGAGCCATTCTCATTAGATGAGCCATCCACGAAGATCTTCCATGACGCCTGGGCCGAGGTGGCCTGGGGTGAATCTTCCACAGAATCTTCTCTGAATCCTGTGCATTCCGCCACAAAATCAGCCAGGGCCTGGCTTTTTATTGCAGTTCGTGGGGTGTACAAAATATCGAATTGACTGAGCTCAATAGCCCACTTCAACAGGCGCCCCGATGCTTCAGGTTTTTGCAAAACCTGCCTTAAAGGTTGATCGGTTATGACGTGTATTGAGTGGGATTGGAAATACAGCCTGAGCTTTCAGGAGGCCATGATGAGACAGAATGCCATCTTTTCTATCAACGGGTATCGGGACTCGGCCCCGAGAAGTCTCTTGCTGATGTAATAGACTGGTTTTTGAACCCGATCTTCTTCTCGGACCAATACGACACTAGCTTCATCTTCTGTGATAGCTAGGTAAAGGAAAAGAGGCTCCCTTGCTGTTGGTTTGGACAAAATGGGCGACTCGGCCAGATGCGTTTTCAGGTCGAGGAAGGCACTTTCGCACTCCTCTGTCCACTCGAACTTCTTATTTTCCCGGAGCAGGTTGTAGAATGGCAGGCACTTGTCGGTGGATTTAGAAATAAATCGATTAAGGGATGCCACCCTTCCTGTCAGACCTTGGACGTCCTTTCGCGACCTAGGTGAGGTAAGCTTGAGCAATGACTTGATCTTATCGGGGGTTGCCTCGATTCCTCTAGTGTTGACTATGAAACCCAGGAATTTTCCAGACGCGACCCCAAAAGTGCACTTCTGTGGGTTAAGCCTCATGTCGTACTCCCTTAGTATCTTGAAGCATTCCTCTAGGTCGGAAACATGGCTATTGGCAGTCTTCGACTTGACCAGAATGTCATCCACATATACTTCCATGTTCTTCCCAATCTGGTTGGCGAACATCCTATTCACCAATCTCTGGTATGTAGCACCGGCGTTCTTCAGTCCAAACGGCATGACCTTGTAACAATAGACGTTAGTTGAGGTCATGAAGCTAGTGTGCTCCTAGTCCACCGGATTCATGGCGATCTGATTATAGCCTAAGTACGCGTCCATAAAGTACATGAGCTCGTGCCCCGCCGTGGCGTCCACCAATTGGTCAATCCTTGGCAAGGGAAAACAGTCTTTGGGGCAAGCTTTATTCAAATTGGAGAAGTCGATGCAGGTCCGCCATTTCCCGTTGGGCTTCAGGACCAGCACAGGATTGGCGACCCAAATCGGAAACTTGGCTTCACGGATAAAGCCGCATTTCTTGAGCCGGGCTACTACTTCTAGGGCTTCAGCTCGAGTTATTCCCAGGCGCCTCTGTTTCTGGGACTTTGCAGGAATGCTCTTATCCAAATGAAGGGTGTGCATGATGACATTTGGACTGATTCCCACCATGTCCTCATGTGACCATGCGAACACATCTAGGTTCTCCTGCAGGAACTTGATCAGCTCCGCCTTCCTCTTGCCACAAAGGTTTTTCCCGAGCTTAACCATCCGTGAGGGATTCTGTGGATCGATATTTACTTCCTCGAGCTCTTCAATAGCTTGGATCTCGTACTTATCCTCGCCTATTCGGGGGTCAATATCCTCACTTAGGACGATATTTTCCCCTTTGGCGCTCTGAGGTTTTTCAATCTCAGGATTAGGCAAAGGTTCCTGAGATTCCTCTTCTCCACCTTGGACGACCATTGTTAACTGCCCGGGTTTCAATTTTCCCTTCATGGAAATGCTGTAGCATTCCCTGGCAGCAAGCTGAACGGCACGGACTGTGCATATCCCTGTGGAAGAAGGGAATTTCAGTGCGAGGTGGCAGATGGAGGTGATGGCTTCAAAAGCTATAAGTGTAGGTCGACCCCAAATGGCATTGTACACGGCAGGACAGTCGATGACCACAGATTCAAGGAGTTTTGAGGCTGTCCGAGGTCCCTCTCCTAAGGTGATCACCAGCTCGATCATCCCTATAGCCGCTGATCCTTCTCCAGAGAAACCATAAAGCATCATGGAGGTCGCCTTCAGCTCGGTGACAAACAAACCCATCTTCTTCAGCGTGGACCGAAACAGAAGGTTTACCGAGCTCCCATTATCGATCAGCACTCTCCTAACCCTCTGATTAGTGAGCTGCACTGCTACGACCAGAGGGTTGTTATGAGGGAACTGAACGTGGCTGGAATCTTCTTCAGTAAAAATGATCGGTTGCCTTTCCAATCGATGCTGCTTTGGCAGACGCTGCTCGGGGACGAACTCTACTCCATTATGTGCCTTAATTTTGTTGACGTACCTCTTTTGGGAACCTCTGCTTGTGCCAGCCAAATGAGGACCTCCAGAGATTGTGGAGATCTCTCCTCCTATTACTGGAGGAGGGATGTCCTGATCCACCCGAGACCCGGGCTGAGTGACCGGGACTTCTGGAGCTGGACGGGCCGCGAGAACTCTGTTCCGCGCGTATTGAGCCAAGGGGCCAGCTCGGATGAGAGTCTCGATCTCATCCTTCAGGTGCGTGCAGTCATCGGTATTGTGGCCAACGTCATTGTGGAAACGACAAAACCTGGAGGGGTCTCGCTTCCCCTTCTAGTGCTTTAACGGCTCCAGCTTCTTCCAGGGGAGGCGAGCAGAGTTTGCTAGGAAGATGTTCTCCCTAGAGTGGGTGAGCTCCGTATAAGTCGCGTAGACCGACTTAAATTTTTCTACGGACTTATTCTTCTTTGGGCCGTGCTGGTTGCCTTCGCCATTCCCCTTTCTCTTGCCTCCAAACTAGTTATTCTGTGTAACGTTCTAGGTCGCTGTCACGACCTCCGTTCCCACTTCAGCGGGCTGCTCAGGGACCTGGCTGGTTCCTGTAGCTGAGGCTTGGGCCTCCTCCAAGTTGATCCACCCCTGGGCCTTATTTAGGAATTCGTTTACGGAGCTGACTCCCTTCCTTTGTATCTCATTCCAGAGTCCCCCTCCGATGAGGATTCCAATTCTCAAATCCATGAGCTTGGAGCTGTCATCTACATCTCTAGCCCGAGCAGCGACATTCGCGAACCTGCTCAAGTAAGCCTTCAGAGGCTCGTCGGGTTGTTGCCTCACGTTGGCCAGGGAGTCGGCCTTGACGCGGGCTGCCTGGGAAGCTCGGAATGCTTTCTTGAAGTCAGCAGAGAAAGTTTTCCAGGAGCTGATTGACTATTTCATATTCTGTTTGAACCACTGCCTGGCCGGCCCAGTCAGTGTGGAGGGAAATATTAAACACCTCTGCTCGGGGCCAATGTTGTGGGCCATCATCAGGGTATTGAACATACCCAGATAATCTGACGGATCTCCGGCTCCATTGAATTTGGACAGGGGCGGCATACGAAAACCGGGCGGGTATGCCGTTGCTGCTATGCTGGGGGCGAAGAGCTCAAGTTCGTCCCCCGAATCATATTCGTCTTTTTCTTTTTCTGACAGGAGCTTCCTCATTAGCTCCTCCATCTGAGCCAGGCGCTCAAGGGTTTTGTCCTGATTTCCTTGGTTATTCCGAGGCTGTTCGACAGCTCCGGATCCATTGTACACGTTTGGTGGGTTATTGTCCCTCCTATCTTGAGATAGGTTATATGGGACATTCCCGCTGTCGCGTACCTCGGACAGGTCTTCCCTTGGGCGAGCACGGCTGCCATTTCCAACTGGATTTGCCCTTTGAGAGGTAAGACGATCTCGGAGTTCGCCCCTCAGGGTGGCTTGAGGACTCTGTGCCGAGCTTAGGCGTTGGTGCAGGACTCCGCCAAAAAGGTCACTACGGCGGCTTCCGGTCCAATAGCTCTCGTTTGAGAATCTCGGAGCCCGCCTCTGGGGATGAGGATCCGGGACTTCTCTGGGCACCCTGCTACGATGGGAAGGTCCTGCGGAAGGTGGGTTTCTCCTGCTTCTCCCATAAGCTGGAATATCTCGGACAGGTCGAGGAGGAGACGGATATCTTATCGGTGAAGGAGGATGTCTGACCGGGGATGCAATCCTGGTCCCGTCAAGGCGGATTAGGTTAGGTAGGGGCCTTTCAGCCTTGCCAACCTGCGGGTCTTGCGCTTGGCGGTCTGAGCGGGGCGCAGGACGGCTGGCCGGGACGGGCTGTTGCTATGAGCCCTCCCCGGATCTCCTTCTTCAATTCCCTCGAGCCCTCCTGGGTGCGCTCGAGGGTGGTAGTGAGCTGGGAGTTGAAGTTCGGACTGAGCGACTATACTGTTGCTCGGCCATGGGTAGTTCTTCGAAGGTTGTCTCTCGGCGGTGCGATGAGGGAGTAGAGTTGGATGTCGGGGGTCTGGATGACCGGCTAGGCCTGGACCGATTACCCTGGCGGGACTTATGAGTCTCGCCTTTCCTCTTTCCGACGTTAGCGTCGATTGTAAGAGGGGGTAGTCGGGCCAACACCTCCTTAATCTACTGGTTAGCTTTCGCCAGCTGACTCCTCAGTTGAGCATTCTCCATTTCTACTGCCGTGTAAAAATCTGGGTTCGGATTAGGTGGCAGGGGTGCCGAAGTTCCAGTGTCATCTTGGCCTATTGGCTGCTTGCCCGACCGCTACTGAACTTCAAGGTTTTGCTCACTGGAGATGGTGGCATGATAGGCCTCTTACCCATCATGTTGGTCTGCCTCGTTACCGTGTCTTGAGCGAGTGATCACCATGGTTGGGTATTTGCGATAGCACCAATCTAACAAGCTCTCAATGAAAGCACCAAACTGTTGACGCGGTTCTTCGCCAACAAGGAATTAAAAAACTAAGAGAATGAGATTAGTGCTAAGTAATGAACCGAAACAGATGAATGATCTTCAAATGAACTGATGATACCATTACTTTTTTAGGTGGTTCAAAGGTTAAAATTCTTCTACTCCACCAGCCAATATTATTGCTATATTTCTGGTATTCTTTACAGGGTATTTCTTTACACAATAGAATCCCACCCTTTGCCATTTCCAGGGTCTCCATATTTATAGGAGAGGACACCTGGGGGTCAGCAAGGGGGGTCATCCCGTGACCTTCTTACCCATCATGTCATTTCTATGACATTCATGATTAATTCCTAAAACCTGACAAATGAAGTGTGGTCTAATCAATAGGTAAGGGGGATAATGGGCCGCACGGCCCAACCCAGTCGTGGGTGCCTGAACACACATGTTTATGCTGCGTGTCCGAGAATTCAGGGATATATCAGACACGTGATGTCTGATATATGAACGTTTACATTGCGTGGTTGACTTTATAAAGAGTCACGGCTTCCAACTCAAGCTCGGCCTCGAGTTGGATGCCTTCTTAACTCGTGATCTTCATACCTCTGATTTAGATCCTTAGTGATCTTAATAAACCTTTGGTCACCTCGAGTTAAAGAGGTAGGACCTGACAACAGTAGCTCTGGGCATGTGGCCTCCACGTGGCTGATATAATTATGCCATATCTCAGCTTGCTAATAGCCCGTGGAAAATTAGGGCATACAAGTTTATTCTAAGTTCTTATCTAGATATCTCCATACTTTCCTTTGAGTTTTCCAACCTAATTTCGTTGATGAATTTTCACCATCAACAATTTGGCGTCATCTGTGGGAAGAACAAGCATCAAGCCAACGTTCTTTCGTCACTTCCAGCAAAGAAAGATGCCAAGGTGTTCAAAACACTTGCGGCAACTACAAGATGTTGAGGTTTACCTGGGCGGAGAACAAATGAGGGCTTCCAAGAAAGACCCTCCTCCGCCTAAGCATGGAGATATGTGGGAGGAATTTCCTCCCACAAGAGAGGAGAAGGAAGCATCATCCCCAGTTTTCCAGCTCGACGGAGGTCATTCAGAGCTGTCAGTGTACCCACATCCCTGGCCCCCGATGGCACCATGCTCTGGCTACCGAGACCTGGGTCCCTCAATGCACAGGCCAGGAAAGAGTCCCCGAGTACACTCGGAAAGTTCCAGCTCAAGGACTCGCTTCTACAAAGATGAGATTCGTGAGTTGCATAAGAAGACTCGAAGGCTGGAAACCACGCTAGAGAACATGCAGGAGATTTTAAATGACCTTCTGCAAGGAAAGTCGAGCATACCCATTCTGAAGCGTAAAGAGAAAGAGCATGAAATAGGGGAAAACACTATCCCCGCAGACGATGGGAGAACCAGACTTTCCACCAGCAACACTCCTCAGAAAAAGTACCCTGAGGGACCTAGGCCAACGAAACAGCCCCAGGAGCAAAGGCGGAGGGACGATGATGGTCACAAGAGCGAAGCAGAAGTCACCTCAAAAGAGACCCCTAGGCCTAAGAGAAAAGCTCCATGGGAAGAAGTCAGAAGTAAAAAACACACCCCTTGCGACTCCTCCGAGGTACACAACCAAAGCAAGGGTTCAGTCTGAGAGCCCGCAAGACTCCTTAAGCGAAAAGAGGAGGGAACTAGACATCAAAATACAAAGCCCTCAGGACAAGATTATCACCGCACCTGGGAGCACAAAGATGATGAAGAATTTGACCATGATTCGCCCTTCATAAGGGATATCCAGGCTGAGCAAATCCCCGCCAGCCTCAGAGAGCCTCGCATGACTCCATACGAGGGTACTACAGACCCAAAGTATCACTTAGACTCCTTCAATAACTTGATGAGGTTAAGAGGGGTCAATAGCAGAGCAAAATTCCATTTCTTTGTCGTTACACTTAAAGGAGTTGCATATAAGTGGTTCAAGAGGTTAAGGCTAGAAACAATCAAATCATGGTAGCAATTCTCTGGCGAATTTATTCAGCAACACCATGCGGTATGTGATTACGTTATGCCAATTACCAGCCTTGTTAACATAAAACAAGGCGAGAATGAAAGTCTAGAGAGCTATATCCATAGGTTCAATATGGAAGCAACTAAGTTGGGAAGTTCAACTAAAGCGGAGCTCAAGATGGCTATTACAGCTGGAGTTCATCCAGGAAGCTAGTTATGGGGTAACATGCTCAAAAGAGAAGTTACAAATTTAGATGGCTTCTTCAAAAGAGCACAGAAGTACATATGTGTGGAAGAGGGCCATAAGAACTCGCATGTTGAGGGAAGCAAACCTTCCTCCAGTCACCCTTCTACCAATACGTCTGAAGATTCCGTGTAGAAGAGAACGTCGTGATAGAGGAGTCGCTGATCAAGTTGAAAATTGGGAGAGGACTACGAAAAGGTTCCAAGGAAGAAGCTAGTAGGATTCATCAAATCATCGCAATCGGCCCCCCATAAAGATTCAAAGAAGGCGCCTAGCGTCACGAGCCCCAATAGGTGCTTGGCCAAGTGCGAAACAGGCATTTAGCCTTGCGAGATGCATATGTATAAAAGTATTTATAATACCTATATGTGAGAGTAGTGAACCTTATGAGACAACAATTGAATCTATAAGGACTAGCTACCCTTATAGATACTGAAAATATCAAAGGGTCCCTCAAAAGTGACCTCGTCACGAACAAACCCATCCTATAAAGGGACCACGTCACAGAATACGAAAGGGGAACCCAAAGAGATCCCTAAGTCTAGATCGACAGAGTCGCCTTACTAAGGGAAAAAGGGCCTTGAAAATAGGTGTTCGCGAGGTTACTCAAGGACCATCTCCCCATAAAGGTTCCGACCCGAGGGGAGATCACCTCAAAAATCATAAAAGGGTCTAAAAGAAGACGCTTATGAAAATGGTCTCAAAGAAGACACTTGCGAAAAGGGTCTCAAAAAATACGTTTGTAAAAAGGGTCTCAAAGAAGACGCTTGTGAAAAGGGTCTCACAGAAGACGCTTGCAAAAAAGGTCTCGAAGAAGACGCTTGCAAAAATAGTACTATGCATAATGATGAGAAGGACGCTTCTCGCACAAAATAAAATGCGCACGCAAAAATATATAAAAGGATGGGCAGAACCCAAAGGGTCAACATATCCTTACAAGTAATCAAGGTTCAACAACAGACACGAATCACACGCAGTAGAGGGGTCCCAAAGGGAACCCATTCAAAATGAAGCTATTGACCATGAGGACTTGCAAAAATCCCTCATAAGAAAAGGGGGAATGGCTTGTCAAAGTCCTAAACTAAGGCGATGAGACACCTCACACCTAGCAAGAGGATCACGCAGAGCAAGGACACCCTCACTCGGCAAGACTGCCCTCGACTTTATAACTCAATCGGGCTCCATTCCTTCATTGGAAATCTGTATAAATGCCACCTTTAGACATAAATGAAGAATGAAGTCACGGAAACACAAAAGAAGATTAAGAGGCCTCCCACAGCAAGAGGGCCCTCTCATAGCGAGATTAGCCATAGCCAAGTGCTTCCAAGCACTCTTGTCTAAATGTTTAGCATGCCCCTAAGCCTCATATTAGCCATATCCTTGGAATGAAGGCCGATGAAGGCCCCGGGATGTCAACGGATGAAGTGCAAAGAAAAGGAGACAAGCCTCACTAGGTGAGAGGGTCTCGCTGTGCGAGACCATCTCAAATAGCAAGGTCTTCATCGCCCAATAGTGCTGAATGACATCCTTTGCTGCTTTGTAGACCTCCAAGAATAATGCAAGTATCACACTCATGAAAAATAATTATAAACATCATAATAAGTCTACAAGGACGTCTAAGGACCTCCTCATAGACTTTGGCACGAGGACCTTTGTAACGGCTCGATCTAACCACATGCGAGCCCTTGTTCACCGCGCGCAAGGCTCTTCTGAGGTGCGAGACACCGTCCAGGCACGAGGCCCCTCCGAGGCGCGAGATGAGGTGGGGCTGCTTTGGGACCGCAAGACGATTGTGGCGTGAGATGCCTTGGCGAGGCCGTACCTCGTGAGATGCAGGTGTGGGCGAGGCAGTCGTGCTGATAGATGAAGGTTGAAGACTCGGAAGCAAGAAGGAAGGACACCCTTGGCCCGAGGCTCCCATAATAACTTTGTTTGTAGCCTCACGTGTCCATGCTTAGTCATTTTCATCCAACACTTCATCATGCCCTCTAAAGCCTGATCTCGAGTAGCACACGATTTCATCTATTCCTAGTCATCCCGAGAAATCTCATGAAATAGTAACAACATGCCATGATGCTCACAACTCCACCATGGAGGTAATGCATGCATGGATATTAATTAGATGTCTTTCCACTCATGCGACCAAGACAGCCCAAAGTGTACCACCATTGTCGCTAGCATCACAAAGTTCGTTGACGAGTTATCACCGTCAATAACTTGGTTTACAAGAAATCCCACAACAATACCACCAGAGCATAGTAAGTGAAGCATTATAATGAGTCTACAAGGATGCCTAAAGACCTCCTTATAGACTGAGGGGCAAGTGTGGAATCCAAAGTTTAGTCTACAGGGGCAAGTGTGAATGTGGGAAATTTGCTGAAGAAGCAAGGCACTCAAGAAGAGGGCCTCGCATACGTATGGGGCCTCACATAGTGAGGCTAGGCGCATGGATAGGCTCCCTTGATGACGCGTCATGTAGAAAGTTTCGCATGGCCAAGGGAATAGCCTCGCATAGCGAGTCCCAATGCGCGGAGGGGCTCCATTGATGTCGCACCGACGTAAGGTCGCGCATGGCCAAGGGAATGGCCTCGCATAGCGAGGTCCGAGGCACGAAGGGGCTCCCTTGATGTCACTCCAACGGAAGGCCACGCATGGCCAAAGAGGGTAGCCTCACATAGCGAGGCCAGATGCACGGAGGGGCTCCCTTGATGCCGTGCCAATGAAAGGTCGTGCATTTCCAAGGAGGGCAGCCTCGTATAGCGAGGCTTGATGCATGGAGGGGCCTCCTTGGTGTCACGACAACATCAACAACCTCGAATAGGTTCACAAGGTCCTGTGAGATAATTTCCCAAAGAATATCTAAAGAAAAGTTTACCCTTGAAGGGCCTGTGTATAGGGATGTATCCACATGAAGTCATCTCAACAAGTCCCTTGCGTGTGCCTAAGGACCCACATATGAGTCCCTGGGAACATCCCCCTCACTATGCGAGGCCCATGGAGAGGCGTGAGGGGCCCTGTGACGCGAGGGAGTTGCGCAAGGGCATATTGCGAAAGGGGTCCTATGGTGCGAGAGGGTCGTGACACGAGGGTGTTGCATGAGGGCTGATTGCGTGAGGGGTCCCGTGGCGAGAGAGGGTTGTGCATCTCTCAACAATCTCGCGAGGCCATGCAGCGAGACGCCTCAACCATCTTTCAACCATCTCGCGAGGCTACACAGAGAGACACCTCGACTATCTCTCAACCATCTCGCGAGGTCACACAGGGAGACGCCTCGACCATCTCCCAACCATTTCGCGATACCATGCAGCGAGACATCTCACATCTCGCCCTTACAGACCAACTTGCAAAGGCCTTATCTTCCACACCCCTTTGATATAAGCATATGCCCCGCTAATGACGCCCTTCTCTATTTTTTGAGGAAGGTGTCACCAGCGGGGTGCGACTCCCATATATATCTCAATCAAGGCTACAAGTCATCTTATACTTAGCAAAATATAAAGGGACTTGGAGCAAGGTTATACCTTGGATATACAAGAGCAACCTTCAGGTACAAGGTACGCGTACGGGAACAGGCTGTACGACGCTGAGGAACACAGAGGCATGACTCTGACATCTGTATTAGACAGGTAGTGATAGTACAAGTTAGTACGAAGGGTGGAGGCACTACCTTCACACCTTTGACCATGTACCAGGGCCGACACCACAACCTCCTGCACCACTACGTCCTATGCCACTACCCTAAAAATGTACCTATGTACAATCTTGTCCCTTGGGACCACAATATATCAGGAGCTATTAGAGCTCCTCTATAAATAGATCTTATCCCCTCCAGCATGGGGGGGGGGGGGGGAATTCATTGTATACTCAGGCTATCAAGTAATATACGAAGGCTTACTCCATTGTGGATCTATGTTTATTTTTCCTTACGTTTATTCTAAGTTCTTATCTAGATATCTCCATACTTTCCTTTGAGTTTTCCGACCTAATTTCATTGGTGAATTTTCACCGTCAACAAACATTCATATCATGAACATGTTTATTTGATTATGAAGAATTGCATTCATACTTTGAATTTGGATCTTGATTAACATCCAGGGTTTTGAATATTGCATCATTTCCATTATTAATTATTGATTTGCAAATAGTAAAGCCATATATTCCCAACAAGTTCCTCATCTGAGTCATATGTTTTCTCCTTATCTTTTCCCTCTCGAAGGAGCCTGAACTGCTCATCGAGTTGATTTATCCTCTCCTGAATCGGATCTATCGGAGGCGATGCCTGCACGATTGGGAGCTGGTTATTCTTTAAAGGAACTCCAGCCCCTTGTTGTAGTATTGGGTTATAATTATTCCCGTAAGCAGGTTATATGGGCTCCCTCTAGGCATTCAAATGTGCCCTCAAGTCCAGGTTTGGCTGGCTGTACTACTCTTGGTTCTAGTTCAGGTGGTCTGGAAGGTTTGGGCCATTATTAGGATACTTTTCATAATATCTTTGTTCGGTGTTGTAGAAACTCGCCGACCTACTATGATTCTAACTATCTTTGAGGAAACTAACAGTCCTCTACTGCTGCTGTGAAGCATTGTTTCGAGGTATATTATCCACGTGTACCCTGATCCTAGTTGCACGGGATCTCGATATATAACTTCCAGATGGCTGGAGTTGTCTCAACTGTCTATGCCCTTGATTTTCCCCCATTGGGATCTCATGATTATCCCTTTTTTCGGGCCCAGCTTGCGGGTTCCTATCTTAGCTTGCACTCCTTGCACTTTGGGTAGGCCTTTGAGGTGCCCTCTCACCACTTCGAGGTCCACTAGGAGCAGGTTGCAGTATGTCTTGAACCGATGAAGGATGTCTGATCAGAGAGTTGGGATGCCAGATCGGAGATGGTGGCGACTTCTCATTGTTAGGAGCTTGCCTTGCAGGTTGTGGGTTATTTTTCTGAGCCGTTTGTGGGGCAACTCAGTTATTCCCATTATCAGCAAGAATTGTTGGGTTTTATTCCCTTATAGAACCATGTCGGACATGTAGCGCGATTTTATATTGTCAATAAAAGTAGTATAAATCATTTATTTTGACAACTGTGCTGCTTGCTTGTTTTATTACATGATTATTGAAATAATAGAAACATTTATAAAATCCAAACATATGGATAGCTACAATTATAGTGACTAGGTTACAGTGGATTATAGTTGTAATTATATGTTCAAAAGAACGAGTCCTAAGATTATATCAGTGCATTGGATTTTCACTAATTAGGCAATCTACGATATGATCTACTTACACATTCGGTGTGTGATGTCTTGTCCAAGGCATTGACCAAGTAGATAAGATCAGATGTATTTGGTTACATCGGACTAGGACTGATACTGATTATTGATTGATAAATAAGAATCGTTGTTATCGAATCTAATCAATGTCACAACGTTGACCATAGGTTAAGTCGATCATAATTCTGAGTGATAATATTCTGCTATTTATATTGTTTAAATCTTTTGACTTGTTCGTTAGCAGCTTACCCTTCTTGTCTAGCCCATACTTACATCTTGGAGATTTAGTACTATAATTGAGCGAGAGTATTATTCATAGATATGAAATCTATGACTTCTGTATGAGAAGTGAAACGATGATGTAATGCCATGGATAGCCAAAACCATTACACTGTGTGTTTACCGAGTTTTTTGGAAACTAGAATTATGAAAGATTAGAGAGCGTAAAAGAAAGGATTTAATGAAAGTAACCACGGTTTTTTACATGGTTGGGACGTTAATGAGCCTTAGTCCATGAGACAGTTGTATTAGAGCTTAGAGAACTTTTGACAATGGAGTTTTCTACAAGTTTGAGCAGAGTAAGTGCTTATCATCAAAATCTCAGATCCCCTCCTCAGTGCACCACTATTCGTATTTATAGGCACATGAGTGCACTGGGCTTGGGCCGGGCTAGTCCGGGCCCAATAAGGGTGTAAATACCATTGGCTTCTCTAATGGGAGCTCAATACAAATGATTGAAATATGAAACATACATTACTCAAAGCCCATTGGGCCAGCCCAAATAATACCCTATTCTAAGACACGCTACAGACTGGTGTTTCAGTCTGGGTGTTGTGGGCTACGAGGAAGATTTTGGGGACAAGATCGGTCAAAGTAGTGGCGACGCAGTTCTGAACCAACGGCGTACAATCTCGAGGTAGTCTCTTCTGCAGGTGAAGCGTGGGGATAACACCCCACGCTTCATGGGACGATGTTAGTATCTCGGACACTTTATCTCGCCAAACTCAGACAACCCATCCCGATCCGTTTACCAAGGTCCCCCTCCATTTACCAGGGTCCTGTTTCATTTACCAAGACTCGGGTTCATCCACGGAGATTCCAGCCCAATCTTGGATTTGGTAGCCGTGACCTCCTTTACTGTACCTCGAGGAACATCCCAGTACGCAGTCCCGGGTTAATACAACCTGCCCTAACAATGGTCCCAGCTTACCCTCCCGGTAGCCTTTTGGGCCTTGCCGTGACTTGGGCTGCCAATACCCGTCTTCTCCTCACCTAATGGGCCTGGTCTAGGCCTTAACTCCCGGGAAAGTAGGCCATGGACTTACAGTGTGGACCCATACATGTAGGAAGGAACGGGGATAACACTGTGTATTTTAAATAGTGCTGGACTTGCTAATCAAGTCATTAGGATATAAATGTGTTACTAAAGATAATTAATGGATTAGGGTTAAGAGATTTTGATCATAGGAATAGTTGTTTTTCATTAAAAAGTGTGATTTTGTACATGGGAACCCAAAAATAAGTTTTTACAAGGCATTTACAACTTTCAAAATAATTACAACTTAAGCCAGCCTAAGCGGCAAAATAAAATTTGGCTCTAGTCCCTGTTGATCCCTCAGTTGTGGTGGTCAACCAGCTACTAATGTACATGCTGCCCCTAAAGCTCTCCAACTCATGGCTGGTCCAGCTTTCCCATTCTGTTACTTGTACCACAAAGCACCCGTGAGCCAAGGCTCAGTAAGAAAACTTAAATCAATGAACACGATAAGCAACAATACATAAGAAGTAAACTTGAATCAACAAATTCAATAAGTAACGAGATATAAGTAATAAGCTTCCAATGGTAATCTGCTCAATCAAATACATATTCCAATTTCAACAATCAATACAGTTAATTAAGTACAATCAACACTTCTAATTATTTAAGTGACTTTAAGACCCGACACCCTTAGGCTGAGTCCTCTGTTCCTATGGCCGACCCCAGCTCACTTAAGTCGAGCTGTGTTCCGTGTGCTTAATGTCAGCCCCGGCTCCCTTAGGTCGGACTTTCAACAAATCATATTGCACAATCATGCAATCATATACAACATATACAAGCATGCCCTATCGGGTAATTACAATTATAATCACAGTCATATCCATTTAAAGGGGCCCGAGCCCCAATCACAACTAGGGCATGGTTTTCTTACCTCGAGTTCCGTGCGATAGACTATACGACCTCAAGTACGATTCTGTTCCCAAGCCTTGCGATAACCTAGTCACAAGATAACATACTCTTATTAGGGATTAACGTCGAATCTCGAGCCTCACCTTAGACCTTGTTCTTAAAATTTCTATTCCCAGAAGTCAGGATGTTAGAAACGTCCCTCAAGCCCCCAAGTGGGCCATCAAATGGATACCCGAACTCCCTGAGCCCTAATTCTAAAATCAGCAAAACCATAATTCAGGACACCTGGTGTGGTCGTGCCTAGAGAAAGTTTGGGCTTTCTAGGATATTGGCGCGGTCGCGCCCTATCCCAGCACGGTCGCGCCACTAACTCTGAAACCCAAAAATAAAAAATTGAAAATCAAAATCCCCCCTCCCTGAAGCACTACTACAAACGTGCCCCAACCTAGCGCGGTCGCGCTAGATCGCCAGAAACTTGAAAACTAGTCTAGGTTCTTATGTTCTTCCCCAATTTCAGATATATGACTTCGCCCTGGATTTTAGACTCGAAACTTGACCCCAATTCAATATTTTAGTAGATTTAAGGCCACAAAATGCTTCATATAAATTAGACCAACTATAACCCAGGTCAAGACACCATAAAAAAAACATCAAAACACATTAGAGCATTAATTGCACTTCTTGAGTTTGAAACTCAAGCTTTTCTCCCAAAATCTAAGAATCACTCTACAAATAAAGACTTACAACAGCAAACAGACCCTCAATTCAATTTTAAAAAAAAAAAAAACCATTTTCTAACATCATTCTAGAGCCTAAGTAACATCAAATCCCCAAAATCCATATATCCAGACTCAATTCCCCAAAGCTCGAGAACACTACCATTGAAATGAAAAACAAGGTATCTAAGTGCTCACCTCCTCTGAATTTTGAGTTGTAGCTTAAAAGAGAGCCCTTGGCAGCTCCTATGTAATTCTCTGCTAATTAGGGTCTGTTACCATGTGTGTTTAAAATTAGTGTTGGACTTGCTAAACAAGTCATTTGGACTAAAACATGTGATTAAGCCACTAAGGGTTCAGGTATAAAATTTTTTGGTCAAGACATAAGCATTTCCATTAAACAAAAACTTTGGTCTTTACATGGGATCCCAAAATACAAGTTTAAAAGTCTGTTACAACTCAAGGATTACAAAATGAGTCGGCCTAAGCAGAAAAACAGGGTCCAACCCTAGTTCCCCTGCAATATCTCAGTCATGGCGGTCGAGCAGACTACATATGTACACATCACCGCTATCGCTCTCCAACTTATGGCTGGCCAAGCTTCTCCTTACCTTTACCTGTACCACAAAGCACCAGTGAGCCAAAAGACTCAACAAGAAAACCTATTGACAAATTCAGCTAGCTCACAAAACATAACAGCATGCTTAATAGTAATAACTGGAATCAAGCATATACCTTGTACAAGTAAGTGACCATAGGTTCACACGAGTGCGTGTCACACTCCCATTTATTTATATGGCATTCGAGCCAGTCAAGTGCATAGTGCACTCCCGGGGTGGCCTAGCCATAGCGGTCTGCGCACAATGTCGTTCACGGCTCATAAGCCGAGCCTTACAGATCCTTGACTTACAAGTCGAGCCATACAGACCCTCGACTTATAAGTCGAGCCTTGGAGACCCTCAACTTATAAGTCAAGCCCCTTTAAACCAAGTATACCCTCAACTAGCAGGTCGAGCTTTAATCAGATGCAACAGACAGATTCTCGGCTTATAAACTAAGCTTCCCGGTCATAACGAATAATCACATAATACATTCATCATACACATAGATACAATGCATTACAGTATACTAAAATAGATATACACATGAATAATCATAATAATGCTCATTAGCTGGGCTCGAGCCTGAATCAAGTTTACATATAAAAAATGGGCCAAGACCCAATCATATTACATTAATAGTTGGGCCAAGCCCCAATCATGCATCATGCATCGGATATAGTTTTCTAACCTCAAGTCTGAGCGTACTATAAAATAAGAATGACCCTCGAGCACAATCCTGATCTCGAGTCCCTAGTGATAACCTAGTCACAACCAAGTATAGAATCACATCAAAATGGCTAAATAAAGGCTTCTAGACCGAGTCCTAGCTCCGGGACGTCGAATCCTACTAAACCGAGTAGTAGGGTCGATCCCGAGCCCTTAAGTTTGAGTTCCTGTCACTAAAAACTTGTTTTGGCCAATTTTCTATTTTGAGCCATGACCCCAAGATCTTGAGTCGCGGCCCCGCTCAAGTCAGGGGCCTAAAACCCTCTTTGATTGCACTTAGCGTCGCGACGCTCCTAACTGGCGTCGAGGCTCAAACAGCCCAGCAGTCCGGCTGCTTCTCCTTCATCCAACCTGAGCTGCGATGCCCAAGAACAGGGTCGTGGCTCGACCTGAAACCCAGATTTTTCTACGAATTTAACCCTTCCAAAATCATCCCAAGGTTTTCCCAAAGCTCCAATTAAGTCCTAAAAACATTAACACATACCATATTCATCACAAACAACCCAATTACCAACTTAAATTCAAACCAAAACTCAAAATCCATCAAAGCCTAAAATTATAGAAAAAGCTTCAACCATAGGAAATTAAACTCAAAACTAGAATGAATTCTTACCTCCAATGGCTGGATTATGGTCTCAAGTTGCTCCTCGCTTAATCCTAGACACCAAACCTTCAATCCCCAAGCTTTGTTTTCTCAAAATCTCAAAATCTTCAAGTCCCCAAGGAGGGAGAGAGAGAGCGAGAGCTTTTCCCTTTTGTTTATCTGAGTGTTTCCCTAGTTCTCTACAGCCTTCCAAATTGGCTAAGTCAAGCCCAAGTCTACCAAAAGACCCAAATGCCCTTAAACCCAAACTTTCCTCTCCAAAGCTTACAAGGGCACTTTGGTCAATTACCACCATTCCATCTAATTCCTAATTAACTCCACATATCCAAATAAATCCCAACTATCTTCAAGTAATAATCATTTAATCTTCCATACCCGATAATGTGCTAAATTACCAAAATACCCCTAGGCTCACCCCCGAGCCAGGTATTTGATCCCGTTGTGATTTTTCCACTAACTTGCTCACTAGGATCGTCTCGTGCTAAATAACCCAAATATATCCACATAATAATGTTTTCTCAATCATAAAACACACATATTTACAATAATACCCTCAACGAGTCAAAATTATGAAAATTCCCTTCTAATAAGAAACGGGCCCACATGCATATTTAATACTCCTAAACATGCAAGCATAATAATATTATAATACAATTCACATAATGACATGCTCATAAAACATAGGCGCACAATTAATACAATTATTGCCTCGCCCCCTAATTCAGGCACTAAGCCACATTAGGGAATTTGAGGCGTTACATCCTAGCTCCTTCCCTTGCTCCTCAATTCCCTCCACCAAAAATCCCCTTCAAGCTGAAAACCTTCCTTAGCATCAAAGCACCTCAAGAGAGAACCAAGGGAAAGGGGAAAAACCCCTAAGGCTGCTGCCCATTACTCTAATGCATAGGTCAAATGACCAAATTACCCCTACCAACAATTAACCCCAAGGCAACCTTCAACGATACCAAGGTCATTTGCCACCAATCCCACTAAACCTCAAATTAACACCCTAAATTCCTAATTAAATTGATAACCCTCCAAATAAAATTATTTCCTCCAATAATTTTCCTTTAACTCCCGACCTATGCAAAATTACCAAAATACACCCCTTGGCTCACCCCGAGCCGAGTATAAATCCCCGTTGTGACTTTTTCGCCAAATTTTTCTAAAGGATTAACTTAAACCTATCATCACAAATATATCCACATAATAATGTAGTTCCAATCATATAACGCATATAATTACAATTATACCCTCAACGGGTTAAAATTACGAAAATGCCCCTTTTTCACAAGAACGGGCCCACAATTACATTTATTACACATAAGCATGCATAAATAGTTATATCTTTATATAACTCATATATTTCACATAATCACACATATATTCAATTAAGTTCATGAAATACTCCATTTATGCACTCCCAACACGCTAATCAAGGCACTAAGCCCTATAAGCAAATTTGGGTCGTCACAACTATCCCCTCCTACTGAAAATTTTGTCCTCAAAATTTACCTAAATAACTCAGGATGCTGATCTCGTATAACTGTCTCTAGCTCCCAGGTCGCTTTCTCGACCTTGCTATTCCTCCATAAAATCTTAACTAGAGGAATCGTCTTGTTCCTCGAAACCTTGTCCTTTCTGTCCAGGATTTGCACTGATCGCTCCTCATAAGACAAGTTAGTTTGTAGCCCCAGGTCCTCATATCCCAATACATGGGTCGTATCTGACACATACTTTCGAAGCATCATGATTTAAAACACATCATGAGCTCCTCATAATGACAGGGGCAATGCCAATCTATAAGCTACCTACCCAATCCTCTCTAGGATCTCAAAAGGTCCTACGAACCTAGGGCTCAACTTGCTCTTCTTTCCAAAACTCTTCATTCCCCGCAATGGTGAATGTAACGCCCTGAATTTGTCAATAAGGCTTAGTGCCTTTACTAGCATGTTGGGAGGCCAATAATTGATTTAATTGTGTTATTATGTGATTAATTGTGATATATGTGTATCAGTATGTCATTACTCAAATTATATTATTATATGACTAGATATGCATATTTAGGTGAACTAAATATGCAGGTGGGCCTGTTCCTAGTAATAGGGGCATATTTGTAATTTTGGCCCGTTGAAGGCATAAATGTAAATTATGTGTGTTATGCCTGAGACCACAATATTGTGGAGATATATTTGAGAAGTGTGTTTTGAGGTGGTCCTAGGGAGCAGATTAGTGGAATAGTCACAACGGGGTTGAATACCCGGCTCGGGATGAGCCTAGGGGTATTTTGGGAATTCGGCGTGCGTTCGGGATTTACCGGGTAACGGATAGTTATTTAGTGATTATTTTGGTATGTCATGATTAATTGGGGATTTTTAGGAGTACTCGAGGAATTAGCGGGAATTTGGCTAATGACAAATTTACCCTTGGTGGTATTAAAGGGCTATGATTGATCTTATGGGTAATTTGGTCATTTTGAGGTTAAATGGTAGACTTGATTGGACTTATCTCATTAGAACACTTAGGAAAGAAACAAAACAATCTCAGTTGACCTATCTCTCTCTCTCCCAAGTTCATTATCTATCTCTCTCTCTTGGTGCTTGGAGGAGTTTTGGGAACTTTGAAGGAATTTGCTCAGGAATTGAGGATTTGAGACTGGGGAATTGGGGAAAACAAGCTAGGGGAAGTTTGAGGCAATTCAAGGTAAAAATTCGTAGTTGGGGTAAGCTCTAACCTTGATTTGATTAAGTTTTGGGGTTGTTTTTCTTAGTGTTTTGGGAGTTTTGAACTCAAGAGATTAAGTTAGGATGTGGTGAGGTTTTTGGTTAAGTTATTGAGTTTATGTACTATTCTAGGTGTAGTGGAAGTGTTTTGGGACTCAATTATGGCATTAGAACATGTCTGGATTGATTTGCAGGGGTTTTAAAATCTAAAAGTGGTGGAAATTCTGGTTTCGCGAGGTCGCGCCGCGGCGCTGTTCTTGAGCGTCGTGGCCGCATGAACTAGGAGACCTAAGGGGATTCGCTGAATCACCTCAGCACCATGTCTCTGGGCAGGGCACGCCGCGGTGCATGTCCAGAGAAATTAAGAGTTGGCTCTCTGACTTGTAGTGTAGCGGCTCAGAATTTTACTTAGCTAGATAGTAGTAGCTTGTGATATAGTATTTTAGTTTTCGTGGTTATTGGTTCAAACCGGGATTTAGTTGGAAACTCATAGAGATAGTTATGGGTTTTATAAGTTTAGCCTATAGTTTAGAAATTTTAATTTTATCATAAGGTTTGATTAATATAGCTGGTCCTAGAAAAGATATTTATTATAACCTAAGGTTTAGATAGAATAATTAAGAACGGGACACTTGTTACATGTATGTTTATTATGGATTTATGGATTTTAGATGAATAATTTAATAAAGGATAAACCTAGGAAGTCTAGAACCTTCCCTCAGCTGTTAGGATCACGTTTTACTCAGTCAAAGTGGTTTTAAACAAATTCAAGTGTCCTGAAAGTGTGCAAAAACGTGTTTGATATATCAGCATATGCCGATATAACACAACTATAGGGGCCAATATATCGCCTATGGGTGATATAGAAAAAACGTCAAATTTTCACGAACGAAAACACGAAGGCTCGGGACTAAGGGGGAGGCAATATATTAGCTCTACATACATGTTTTGAAAATCCATGGAATCCGAGCTAGAAATAGCTCTCAAAAACTTGGACTTGCTCTTGAACGTTTTTGACCGAATTTTGGGCATCTGTTGAATAGAAAATTCAAATTTTATTCATTTTAAAAGGAGTTAGTTTCACTCCTTGAACTCTATAGATATGACCTTTCCCTTAGCCATTTGCATCATCATTCAAGTATTCTTCAGAGCCTCCAAGCTACTAAGTTCATTCTAGAGGGAAACACTAGGGTTTTGGGGCTAAAAGCTTTCCAATATAAGCTTTTCTAAACACTTGGGGAGTAAGATAGAGTGATATTTATGTATTGAGGTGTAGATCAAAGTTCTAATCTATCCAAGGTATTCTTATCCTCAGGTTTAGTTCATTATAGTCCTCTTATTCTTTTCTTTTTTTTTTTCAAATCCTAACTTATTATAATGGTTTTTGGTTAGGTGTTTGAGTTTCTGGAAACTTAAGGTTTTTTGATAAGTTCCTATCTTGATGGTTTAGATTTTCTTTTCATCTTCTTTTCCTTAGAAAACTTATGATAGTTACTGTTTGGTTTTAAGAGTTTCCAATCCCGCTCTTGTCTCCAATATCCCAGTTGTTGGTAAGGAAAATAGGTTAGAGTTTATGTGTTATGATTATGTTTATATGATATGTGTATGTATGTATATATATGTATATGTTTTATGTTGTAGTCACTTGAGAAATATAGTTGCTTATATAGCAAATAAACAAATCCCAAGATTTTTATCATTTTCGTAGACTATAGTTATGATTTAACCTACCTCGAATAGTAGCAAGAGGACCTAGATGGTTTATCATATACTATATTGTGTTTAAACCTACCTCGAATAATAACAAAAGGACCTAGATGGTTTCTATCACATACTACGGTAATGAGTTAATGGCCATTAATATTGTAGTCCTATGTTTTTTTATTTACGTTTTTACGTCATACGTTTTATGAATTATGATATGTTTTACTAATTTTTCCTTACTGGGCATTAGGCTCATTCCTTTTTTATTTTAGATGGTGCAGGAAAATGAACATGGAAGGCAGGAAAAATTCATGGCGTTGGGCAAGAATTAAATGAATGGACTGATGGGAAAGATCGAGGAAGACGTTTTGTTTTAAGTCTTTTCAATTATGTATTTATATTTTTTCGCATTTATTATTTGAACAATTAATTAAAAGTTTAATTTTTCTTTATGATTTTTATGCAATAACAATGAGATTCAGTATTTTGTCTTTTTATAATAAAGTTTTATTATTCAAAAATAGTAGTTATGTCTTAGTAAATTTTCATGGTCCGAGGTCTGTAAGTTAGTCTGGTCATTACATTTAGAGAGTTGCGGCACTAAACGTGGGGGCTTCGCGGCGCAAATATGGGTTTTTGGCCAAATTAGCATTTTAAGCTCAGGAACTCAAATTTAAGGGCTCGGGAAGGGTTCTACTACCCGGTTTTGTAGAATTCGAGGTCTCGGAGGCTAGAATATTATTCCAAAGTTTTTAATTGGTTTAGGCCTTGATGGATGTTTATTATTAATGCATTGTGACTAGTTTTTACTACCAAGGCTCGGGTTTAGGGGATCGTGCTAGGGATTGCACTATTCAATCAGCTCGGGACACTGGTAAGAAAATTGTTTGTGCTCGTAGAGCAGGGCATGGCCCGACTATCTGTGCTTAATGTTATGTATGAGTGTTTATAATTGTCATGTACATTTGTATGATTATGACTAATCGGCAAAGGTCGGGATCGACGAAGGCCGAGAATGGCGATAAGCATGCTGAATGAAGGTTGAATGACAACAAGCATGTAGAATGCAGGCCGCCATGGCATGGCCATCTAGGGTGTTGAACTCACCCGTTCGGTGAAGATCGTGAACCCAGTGCCTGGTAATGCACCTAGGTCGACATAGGTTGTTATGTGAATAGTCTATTATCTGTTTAAAGATATGCATTTAAGGAAATGAATTGTTGTATGTTATATGCGTGAGTTTTCTTGCTGGGGCTTGGCTCACGGGTGCTCTATGGTGCAGGTAAGATCAAAGGAAAGGCTGACCAAGCATGAGTTGGATGACATGGAGCGGTGTGTACATGTTTGGCCTACCTGGCCGCCACGGCTGGGGTTGTTTTGAGGGACACGTTGTGAACACTTGATTTTGTCACTTAAGTCGATTGTACTCTAACTTTTAAGTCATAAATATATTTTGTAACAATATTTTGGGATCCCAATGTATCAATTTTATAACTTTAATGGATGTCCAAAACTTTTATACTTAATTTTCTTTAAATGAGTCTTTATTCCAATTTAATCACACTTTTCAACCTAAAACCTTGATTAGTGAGATAATGGCACATTTTAAAATCACATGGTAACGACTCTAGGATAGTAGGGCGTTGCAACTTGGTATTAGAGCATGTCAAGGTTTATGGTACCTATAGATTGACCGAACATGTATGCCCGCTGCCAGAGACAAGCTCAACTCAAGGTTGGCCAATGTTAAGTGAATTATATGTTTAATTGCTTGTCTGAGTTGCCCTGTTTGCCTGATTGTTATAAATAAAGCATGATGAGTGTATATAACGCTAGGGCATGGACCCTTTGACTGCTATATGTTTATGCTATGTGTACATAGTGTTGATTTGATGTTTGTGGTTGATTGATTGGACTGGGAGGCTGTTGTTATCGTGCCTGATGTGGTGATCAATTAGACTTTGCGACAATATGGCCGAAGATGACAACCAGGGTCAGGACCCTCCACCTGCCCCATAAAACTGGCAACAAATGTTTGCAGAAATGCAAGCTAGACATTAGAGAACTGAAGATGAACTCCGAGAGTTGAGATAATAGGCTCCTCCTCAGGATGTTGGACTACGGGTTCCACAAGCTATGGCACTAGTGCCAGCCCAGCCTGTGATGGAATATAGGTGGGAGCCTTTGTATGAAAGGTTCAGAAAACAACACCCTCCCACCTTTAAGGGCAGTCCAGACCCACTGCGGGCAGAGTAGTGGATGAACATGACTTCTTCTATCCTGGATTTCATGAGGGTGGAAGGGAATGAGATGGTTTCTTGTGCCACTACATGTTGAGGGATGACACCCGCATCTGGTGGGAAGTCATGTCCCAGAGGAGGGATGTGACTACTATGGCCTAGGATGAATTCAGAGATGTCATTAATGAGAAGTATTGCAGTGTTGCAGTTTGAGCTGCAAAGGTGGATGCGTATGCTTTGAAGTTGGACCGGTTGGCGAAGTTTGCGTCGGATTTGGTGCCTACTCATATGGCATGAAGGAATCACTTTGTATGGGGGCTGAATGTGATGATAGCCTATGATGTTAAGATAACATTGGATCCAAGGACTACCACTTATGCTTAGGTAATGGAGAAGGCCCTTAAAGCCGAGGGGGTTGAAGATCAGATATGGAGAGAAGGCGCCGCAAAGCGCGATGCTCGGAGGATGGTGCCTCCTTTCACTGGTTCTAGTCGAGGTAGTGACCCCCAAATTCTTTTATTCCTTCTAGTCCAGAGAGGAGGGCACAAGGTGCCTTTGGTGGTTGTTAGGGCGGGGGAGAGAACTGGAGAAGCTTCCCAAAGTGTCCACGGTGCAGGCAACGACATCTAGGGGAGTGCAGAGTTAGAGCATGCTTCATCTGTGGGAGTGTCAGTCACTTGAGGAAGGACTGTCCACAAGCCAAAAAGGAAGAACCAAAGAGGAGTGACAGTCTCACTCCAACTAGAGTGTTCACTTTGACCCAGACCGAGGCTGAGGCTAGTCCCTCGGTCGTGACAGGTCAGATTTCTAGTGTCGGTTCTTCATTTACTTCATTAATTGATTCAGGAGCTACTCATTCCTTTGTATCTGATAGGCTGTAGACCGTTTATGTAGACCTTATGACTTGTATGCTAGGGGATTTAGGACTTTGTTGCCAACTGGGGAACTGGTAGTCTCTAAGAGATGGGTTAGAGCATTAACAGTAGAGATAGACAGTAGGGAGTTATCTGTGGTTCTAATTGAACTGGTGATGGATGACTTTGATATGATTCTGGGGATGGATTGGTTGTCAAAGTATGGGTCGACGATAGACTGCAAGCCAAGGATGGTACTTTTGAGACGGAAGGAGACGAACCCTTTGTGTTTGTGGGGACAGTGAGTGGACCACGAGTACCTATGATCTCTGCACTGAAGACTAGAGACCTATTGGAAGAAGGTTGCATAGGATTCCTAGCAAACATAGTGGATACCTCTAGGATCGCTTCAGTTGGACCAGACAAAACCAGACTAGTGTGTGAGTTTCCTGATGTAGTACCCACCAGACCTGCCAGAATTGCCACCACACCGGGAGATCGAGTTTGTCATAGAGTTGTCGTCGGGGGCGGAGTCAGTATCAAGGACACCTTATAGAATGGATCCAGCAGAGTTGAAGGAATTGAAGATCCAGCTGCAGGAATTACTGGATTTAGGATTCATTAGACCCAGCTTTTCGCCATGGCGTGCTCTAGTGTTTCCTCAAGAAGAAGGATGGATGCTTAAGGATGTGCATCAACTACCGAGAGTTGAACAAGTTGACTATCAAGAATAAGTATCCACTACCCAAGATCGACGACTTGTTTAACCAACTACAAGGGAAGACGATGTTCTCTAAGATCGACCTTCGGTCTGGCTACCATCAGTTAAGGAAAGGAGGAGGACATACCAAAGACCTCATTCTGTACGAGGTATGGACATTATTAATTCCTTGTCATGTCCTTTGGATTAACTAACGCCCCCAGCAACCTTCATGGACTTGATGAATAGGGTCTTTAGGGATTACTTGGATAAATTTGTGATCGTATTCATCGATGATATATTGGTGTACTCCCAATCAGAGACAGAGCACGAGCAGCACCTTCATTTGGTATTACTGTGGCTAGAGAGCATAGGCTATATGGCAAGCTCAGTAAATGTGAGTTCTGGTTACCCAAAGTAACATTTTTGGGCCACATTGTAAGTAAGCAAGGGATTCTGGTGGACCCAACCAAGATAGAGGTAGTGAGCGACTGGTCGAGGCCGAGCAGTGTACCAGAGGTTAGAAGCTTCTTGGGATTAACAGGGTACTATCATCATTTTGTTGAAGGATATTCCAAAATAGCCACACCGTTGACTGAGTTGATGCGAGAAGACCAATTATGTCTGGATAGATAGGTGTGAGAATAGTTTCAAGGAGTTGAAGCGACAATTAATCACTGCTCTGGTACTGAGTCTCCCATCAGACTAGGAGAAGTTTTTGGTCTACTGCGATGCTTCGAGGCAAGGTTTGGGTTGTGTATTGATGCAACGTGGGAAGGTGATAGCCTACGCGTCTAAAAAATTAAAGGAGTATGAGCAGAGGTACCCCACCCATGATCTGGAACTGGCATCGCTTGTATTTGCACTGAAGGTATGGAGGCACTACCTGTATGGAGAGAATTGTGAAATACACTGACCGTAAAAGTTTGATGTATTTCTTTACTCAGAAGGATCTGAACATGCGCCAAAGGCATTGGCTGGAATTGATGAAGGACTACGATTGTTAGATCTTGTATCATCCAAGAAAGGCCAATGTGCTGGCCGACGCACTAAGTCGAAGGGGCCCAGGGCAGTTATTCAGTTCAAGACAGATATCAGAAAAGTTAGTTGAAGAGATGACTAGAGCATGAATTGAATTGGTAGTCGGTCAGCTAGGCAATATCATTATTCAATCCATGCTCATTGACAGAATCAGAGAAGCGCAAAAGGAGGATCCATAGTTTAAGAAACATGAGGATGTCTTAGCTAGATTGGCTAGAGACTTTTCTATTTCTAAGATTGATCTGCTGAGATATAAAGGTTAGATTTACGTTCCGATGGATTTTGGTATCAGACAAGAGAATCTGGATGAGTCTCATACCACTCTCTATTCTCTACATCCGTGTACGACGAAGATGTACCAAGACTTGAAGACTTTGTATTGGTGGCCAGGGATGAAGAAGGATGTAGTGGATTATGTGGCCAAGTGTTTAACCTGTCGGCAGATGAAGGCTGAACATCAAAGGCCAATAGGGTTGTTGTAGCCTTTAGGGATTTCAGAATGTAAGTGGGAGGATATCACCATGGACTTCATGGTTGGATTGCCGAGGATAGTGGGGCAACATGATTTAGTGTGGGTGATTGTGGATAGGTACACCAAATCAGCCCACTTTTGCCTGTTAGAACGACTTATACGGTGGAGCAGTTAGCTGAGTTGTATGTAAAGGATATTGTGCGACTCCATGGGGCTCCGAGGTCGATAGTATCTGATAGGGACCCCACCTTCACCTCTAAGTTTTGGGAAAGCCTACATAAGGCTATGGGCACACAGTTGCAGTTCAGTACCGCCTATCATCCTCAAAGAGATGGACAGTCTAAGAGGACAATTTAGATACTGAAGGATATGTTACGGGCTTGTGTGCTGGACTTTGGGGGATCTTGGAGTAAGTATCTCCCTTTGATTGATTTTTCTTATAATAACAGCTATCAGGCAACTATCGGAGTGACTCCGTACGAGATGTTGTATGGGAGGAAGTGCATATCACCCATTCATTGGGATGAGACAAGTGAAAGGAAATAATTAGGTCCTAAATTCGTTCAGAGGACTAGTGAGGCAATATGTAACGCCCAGGATAACCAAGACCGTTACACTGTGTGTTAATAATTGTGCAGGACTCGCTAATCGAGTCGTTTAGTTGAAAATGTGACCCTAAAGTCCTAATCACGCTAGGGTTAAAAGATTTTGGTCATAAATAGATAATTTTTCATTTGAATAAGTGTTTAGTACATGGGATCCCAAAAATAGGGTTTAAAGAACAAATTTACAACTTTCAAAAGTTAAATACAAGCAAAGGCCACTCTAATGGCAAAATACACATTTTAGGTTTTCCTGTCCCTGTACCATTCCTCGACCATGGCGAACGAGCAGCTGACTATGTACATCCCGCCCCCAGAGCTCTCCAACTCAGGATTGGTCCACCTTACCCTTGCCTTTACATGCATCATGCAATACCCGTGAGCTGAGGCTCAGTAAGAAAACCATATGACATGGCATAAATAGTACAGACAATCAAATGATTCATTAAGCAGTTATCCAGGTATTCAGCACATTATGACAGACACATAATTAGCATTGGAAATCAATGAATCATAAACCATTTAAACCAGTGTTCAATAAGCTATAAGCAACAACTTAAAAATAGTAAACATGTCATAGTCATCACAAAATACTCAGGGTCGGCGCCCTTAGGTCGCACCCTCTCTTTAACCCACTGATTTCGGCTTACTTAGGCCGAGCTCAATGATTGTTTAGCTAACCTCAACTCTCAGTGGCCGAGCCCCATCCTGTGCACAAATATCAATCCCATCACTCTTAGGCCATTTATTTCATGCTCACATGGCACATCATAATAATACAGTATTCAAATATAGGGAACCTTAGTCCCAACATAGCCACACAAACAAGTGCAGTTTTCTTGCCTTTAATTTCCGAGCGGAGAAGGTGAAATGGTTTCGAGCACGATCCTTAGCTCTAAGCCTTGGCAATAAACCTAGTCACAACCCATAAATGGTACTTTGATGAGTTTATTCCAAAGAACAATCTCGGGACCAAACTCAAGCTCTTGGAACCTCTAACTCCACCAAACGAGGAGGTGAAACCGTCCCCCGAGCCCCTGAGCAAAAACCCTAAAAAGTACCCAAAAACCAAGTTATGAAAGCTGAGTAGCACTACAGTGCTATCTATTGGGCGCTACAGCACTAGAGTCAGAGACTCTAGCCCCCAAAATCGTAGCCTAGCGCTCCCAACCTAGCACTACAGCGCTACTAGCAGAAATGAGATTTTCTGGGTTTCTCTCTTCGAATCTCCCCGAGCCAAAGCTCCAAAAGTCCTCCCCAATCATCATCCAAACACATAATTAAACCCATAAATCACTATACCTCACCCAAAACAACCTAATAGTATAAAAAGAAACTTAGCTAAAAACCTCACCAAACACAGAAATCAAAACTGAGCTTTGAAGCTCAAGAACACTAACTAAAAACCAGACAACTTCTCAGAAGAGTGAAGGAATCCTTACCTTTAGAGAGGAATTCATCCCTAGGTTGCCTCCAATGCCACTCCAAGCTTCAATTCCTCAAATTCTCAAGCTTAAGTTCCTTAAAACTTCATCCCGAAACCTAAATTCAGAAATCAAACTCAACAACAACTCAACAAACTTAAAGGCATGAATCCTTACCTCAATGGCAGCTAAATCGTCAGCTTCAATCCTCCAATACTTGAGCTTAGATTCCCAGACTTCCTATTGGGGTTTTATGTCCTAATTAAAACCCAAATTCTTTGTAATCTCATTTTATTATCAATAAAAAAATAGAAATCATTTTTTGACTTGGTTAATCACTTTGCTCACATGTTTTATTTTCATGATTATTTGTTTAATATAAACTTCTATTAAATCCCGAGCATATAACTAATCTTATTTATAGTGACGTAATCACAGTGGAATATAAATATGATTATATGTTCAAAATAAGTTAGTCCTAAGATTAGTCAGTGCACCGGATTTACACTGACTTGCCAATCTACGATATAATCTACTTACACATTATAGTGTTATGTTCTTTCCAGAACATTAGCAAAGTAGATAAGATCAGATGTATTTGTTAGATCGGACTGGACCGATATTGACAGTTGATAAGATAAGTAAACATACTGTTATTATCTATTCTAGTCATATCATATATTTGGCCATAGGTCAATTCAATCTCAATTCTGAGTGGTTAGTATTCTAGCTGATTGTATTATTTGAGTTGTTTGACTTGTTCGTTACCAGCTCACCCAACGGACTAGCCCATACTTACATCTTGGGAACTCAGTAGTATAATTGAGTGTGAGAGTTAATCATAGATATGAACATCTATAGCTTCTAATGAAGAAGTGAAATGATGGTTTCCTTTTATTTTGGTTCAAGGTGTTAAATGATGGAGATCTCATTTCAATAATTAAATTAGTTTACTAAAATATCATTTACAAGGAACTAAGTGTTTTAAGGATAAAATACAATGAGGGCTAAAACGGTATTTTAGTCTTATCTCATTGTAGACCGTCTATAGATGATTGAGTGACAATTATGGTTGTAACAATGGATAATTAATAGCGTATCTATATTTGTTATAGAGCGTTCTATGAATTCAAGTGTGCAATTCTGAGTCTTTAGTGGAGTCACAAGGAATTAATAAGTTAGTAAATTTATTTGTTAGATTTATGATAACTTATTGGAGCTTGATTTCATTGGCCCATGGTCCCCACTGTACCTTGGATAAAATCATGTAGATAGCCTCAGGTAATTGATTTAATTATCAATTAGAATTATCAAAGTTGACTAGGTCAATTTTGGATAGTTTCATAGAGCTATACAATTTAGAGAAGAAAAGAGATTTTAGGGCAGATTTATTAATTAAGACAAATTGGTGTCTAAATTAATAAATAAGTTTAAATCAAGGTTCAAATTACAAATAATTAATTTGATAAAGGATTTAAATAATTATTTAATTAATTAATCAATAGAAAATAATACGGACAATGATTTTAAGTCCAACAGGCTTATAATTAAATGGAAAATTTCACGGTCCTAAAACCCATGAGAATTTCGACCTAATGGCTGATATTATCTATTATTTTATTGATTTTTTAATTAAAATAAAGGACCTAATTGAGCCTATAAAATGAATGCTAAGTGAGAGTTGAAAACATATGTTGTAAGAGATTTTTGAATCACTTGTTTTGAGAAGATCAGAAGATCTATTCTTGATGCTCTAGGTTTTAGATTCTCTCTACAGCATGAGTCATTTTCTAAGCCTCAACATTCTCTTCTATTCTTCTCTTCTCTTTGTATCTATCTCATGTGTTGAGAATTGTCCACTCTAGTCTAGGTGATTCTAAGGATACTTTGGAAGACTGTGAAGAAATTTGAAGATCGGTTCAGTTTCTTGGTGATACTCTGCTACAAAAAGGATTCAAGGGATAGAGAAACTAAAGGAAGGACTAATACATTTTGTCACATATAATGTAAGGGTTCTTATCACTATTTCTGTTTGAATTCATTTATAGAAACATGCTCTGGGTTGTCTTATATTAATGTGTTTAATACATGATTTACATGAAAATAATTAAGAACATGTTTAAGTTTTCCCAACAGCCCTCGACATTGGTTCTGTACCTGGTGCTAACTCAATGATGAACTTGATCTCCCGGTGCCGCAACAGTCCCGGTAATTCCTCAGGGAACACATCTAAGAATTCACATACAAATTTGATCTCCTATGGTCGCACTGGCATGACCCTAGTGGTGTCCACCACACTAGCTATAAATCCTATGTAACCTCCTTGTAACAGGTCTCTAGCCATCAATGTTGATATCATAGGAATGCAGGGTCCATACACAGTGCCATCAAAAATGAAGGGGTCCTCACCCTCAGGCTCGAAAGTCACCATCTTCTTCTTGCAGACTATAGTCACCCCATACCTGACCAACCAATCCATCTCCAAAATCATGTCAAAATCAATCATGCCCAGCTCAATCAAATCCACTGATAGTTCCCTATTGTCCACCACCACTTGCAGTGACCTAACCCCTCTCCTAGAAACTACAAGTTCCCCTGTAGGCAATATAGTCCTAAACCCCGTTGTATAATAATCACAAGGCCTACATAATCTATCAATCACTTTGCTAGAAATAAAGGAATGTGTAGCACCAGAGTCAATCAATATAGTATATGAAGTGTCAGTGCTAGAAAGCTAACCTGTCACCATCGAGGGACTAGCCTCAGCCTCTGCTTGAGTCAAGGCAAACACTCGAGCTAGAGTCAAGCTGTCTGCCTTCCTTTGTTCTTCCTTCTTCAAAATCAGGCAGTCTTTCTTGAGATGCCCAATCACCCCACACAAGTAACATGCTTTTGCCTGACATTTGCCAAGATGGCACTTCTTACACCGAGCATATTTTGGGTAACTTCTCCATGCCTCACTGCTGCCTTGGTAACCGCCCAGAACACCCCGGCCCCTCCTATCAGGACCAGCAGTGGTCGAGGTGTCAGGGGTCTTCCTCTTGTGATCACTGGGGCCTCCGCCTCTACCAAATCCCACAAATGGAGGCATTTCCCTCCGAACATCTCTTCTTGCAGCGCTCTCCCTCCAAATCTTATTTTTTGCATCCTCAGCTGTAAGGGCCTTCTCAACCACCTGATCATAAGTAGTATCCCCAGGTACTGAGGTAATTTGCACATCTCGGGCTATCATAGCATTCAGCCCCCGGACGAACTTGTCTTGCCTGGCTGCATCTGTAGGCACTATACCAGGTGCAAACTTCGCCTGCCTATCAAATTTCAGGGCATACTCAGTAAATGTCATGCTGCCCTGTACCAAACCGATGAACTCGTTCACCTTCACCACCCTGACGACACTACTATAGTACTTCTGGTTGAACAAGTCTCTGAACTCGTCCCAACCCATTACAGAAACATCTCCAGTCTGAGATGCAACCTCCCACCAAATGCGAGCATCATCTTGAAACATGTACGTGGCGCATGCCACCCTATCATAACCTACCACCCTCATGACGTCCAGGATGGAGGTGGTGTTGCGAATTGTGCCCTGAAAGCATATGTAGTAGATATTATTATTAAGAAATAAATAAATAAATTGAATTTAGTATGCATATATGGACTGTATTATTCTATGATAATATTAAGTAAATATCAGAAAAATTCCTAAGTTCATATATGTGATCTCAACCACGTATTGGTACAGGAGGATTGTGATTGAGATAAATGAACTTGAATAGTTTGCAGTAAAATAAAGTAATGGAATCTTTAGATTAATTACTGCAAGTATGGTCCACTAGTATTATGAATACATGTGATCTAGATCCGAATTACTAGTGTAGTAGGACACTTTAGTGGATATGCTTTATATATTAAAGAATATATAGAACTGGACCAAATATGTTTTATTAATACTTAGTTAAATACCGTTTTGAAGTATTAATTAAATATATCAACTGATGATCATATACAAATAGATCATAATCCTAAAGTTACTATGAACTTATGTTTATGTTAAATGAGTTCTTTGATTCACTCGTTAGGGTTTGTCAGAATGATCAGGCTAGAAACTTTTGTTTTGGGAACTCATTAATGTAAATGGCTGGGAACATAGTATACAGATAAGAAATCTATACCTTCTCATAAGAGATTGAATAATGGTTCTCTTAAGAGTTGACTTTTGAGACCGAAAGGTTATTGAGCTCAAACTCATAATTTGGTTATGAATTAACCTTCACTAGTAAAGTCGATGGTACTTAAGGAAACAAGATATAATTAAAAGGGTAAAACAATAATTTTATTCCCGGTTAATTATGAACCATTATGAGAGGGTTAATTTGTATGTAATGATTATATCAATGGACGCTTTATTGTTATAAAGTACTCAGTAAGTGAAATGTCTATAATTACAAGAGTGCAATCTCATATTTATAGGGAAGTAATCATGAGATTAATAAATTAAGATTATTTAATTATAGAGTTTAATTAATAATCACAAATTTATTGAAGCTTGGAATTATAGGTCCATAGGTCCCCACAGCGGCTCTATCAATACTATTCAAGGCAAGAGTTGATATAAATGGTAAAATAGTAAAAAGACATATTTAAGAAGAATTTTGTTCTTTGGGCCAAATATGTAATTATGTGATAATAATGATTAATTAATTAATTATAAATGAGTTGTAATTATCAAAATCAATTAATAATTAATTATTGTATAATTTTTGAAATTATATAAATAATTAATTTATTATAATTTTTGAAATTATAATAAAATGAATATTAAATTTTTTAAATTAATATTTAATTAAAATTGGTTTTAATTAGCTAGTAAAATTAATTAAATATCTTTATTTGAGTGGGAGATAATATTATGAGAAATTCAAATTGGATTTGAATTTAAAAAGATTAATATGTATTCAAATAGTTAATTATATGTGATAATTAGTTAAAAAGATACTAGATTCAAATTTGAATTAATTATCAAGTTGTTGGATTTTATCTGATAAGGTAGTTTGAATAAATAATTAAATAACTGTGGAAAAATCACATTCCCCTATTTTATAGGGTGCTGCACGACACACACAGTCCCTGGACTGTGTGTCGTGCAGCTATAGAAATCAATGAATGAATTTTTCACTTTTATTTATTTAATTAATGAATGAATGAAAAAATAAAAAAGATAGTTTTGATATTTTCATTGATAAGAAAATTAATTAATTAATTAATTAAAAGATAAATTGTAATTGGTTACATATTTATTTTTTAAATTTAAATATTTTCTATATAAGTTAAACTTATCAAAAAATAACAAATATACTCAATACTCAATTATTCGCTCTAAGAAAAGAACGATACTTTCCATCTCTCTCTGAAAAGATACAGAACCAATCTCAGGCCTATTCTCTTGATCTCATGTGTTGAGTATATCAAGTTGAATCAGAAATATACCATCCTTTATTCTCTAAGTCCCCACACACTTCTTGAGGTGTAGATAACATTGTGGAAGATCTTGGTGTGAGTACCTAGGAGCAGCTTAGATAGGAAGATCATTTATTTTACGAAAAGATAGCAATGACACTTGATAGGCATCAAGAGGTATGTTATTTATTCTTTTCTTATTTATGATTAATGTATGTATATTAATGGATCTGCATATTTAAAAGTAGTTGAAATATGTTACAAAATTTTTGTTGTACACTGGGCCAACCCATCACACAATTCCGGTGCGTATTAGGAAACTTGTTCCTAACAATTGGTACCAGAGTGGTCATTAATCTCTACATGCATTAATTACTGTGTGGGCATAATATGCATTCTTATGTTATCGTAATATGTGTGAATGGATGGATGTGTGTATGTTTAAAGTTTATTCTTAAGGGTCGTTAATTATATAGTGTTTTGAGTTTAGGAATTTTTCTTAAATTTCTAGATGAAAAATGTAAGCCATTTTGGGGCATAGGAATTTTTGTAATTTAATTTTCTGCATTAAATTATTGGAAAAAAATTATGTAAGGCTTGAGCCCCGGGTTCCGTGCCCTGAAGCCTGAGCCCAAGGCTATCGCACGCTACGGTACGACCCTATGGCCTATGGCTCCCCAGTCGCGTGCCCTTGCGCCTGCATCCACGCGTGCCATGTTGGCTCCCTGCCACAGCCTGCGCGCCTTCCAGCCATGGCCCCAGCTGCTGGCCCGTGCCCCCTGCGCACCCGTCAAGCCGCTGGAAGTCACTGTCGTGGCCTCCCGCCATGCCTCCTGCCCCATGCCGAGCCACCTTGTGCCGCCGGCCCTAGGGTTCTTAACCCTAAGGTTTGCACAATGTTATCTATTTAAATTATTGGCCTAAATAATGTAAGCCCATAATTAAAATTGTTTTGTTTTGAATTAATTGTTTGAGCCCAAATTCAAAAATGGGCCTAATAACTTGTTGGGCATTAAATCCCAAGTTAATTATTCTTAAAATTTGTTTAAGATAATTAAAAGTTATTTTAATTAAAAATTAAAGGGATAAATGGCTTAATGGATCAAGACTACTTGTGAAGGCCCAAAGCTGAAGATAGATATCTCTTTAGGTTTTATTTAGTTTCTTACATTTTTGTGTATAATTTTGCAAGTGTTGTAATTTTTCTAGAAATACCCAAGACACCCGGCCCGCATTTTTTTATTTATTTGATTAGTTTTTATTTATTTAAATGTTTGAATGCGATTAAATTGTTTAATACTTTATCATGCATTTTTTGACATGCCATACATATTACCCACACAATATTTAAAATTAGCATGCATCTCATAAGAGTAGAAACATGTCTTAGGATTGTCCCTTGTGATTATATGTTTTATGTGATGGACTATATAATAATAAATCTAGTTTTAAATGTTGGTTGTTATTGATCAAATCAGAGATTATGCGCAGCGGAACAACAATCAAATTGTTAGATTAATCCCATAAGATTTCTAGATCTACTCTTCACATGCATATATATATATATTGAATCAAGGATATGAATAGAAAAATTACCTTAGGTCCTTCCTAGCTGCTATCTTTTCGTATGGCTGAATCCTTGAGATCTCACACCAAGATCTTCCAAAATGTTCTCAGGCACACAAAGAACGAGTGTGGGCTGGCTATACAAATAACAAGCAATAAACTATTTATCAGATGTTCTCAACACATGAGATTCGATAAAGTTTTGGACCTAGGTTTTGTGAAGAACGATGACCTTTGTTTTTGTCACTGTTTTCTTTCTCGGAGAGAGATTCCTAGATATTTTTCTATCCCTGAAAAGTTACGTTCTGTGAAAAACTGATATCCAATATTTAATAATATCCAATATATTAAAATATTTTTTACTTTAAACAAATTCAAAATAACTGATCAGTTATCAGATTTTTGTTTAAATAATAATATTTTAATCATATTAAAATATCTCATTATTTATTTAATATTTAAATAACTAAAATTGTGGAATCAAGAGACTGAGTAAAGTCTCTTATGCGTGTAGCACAGTGCCTGTGCACTGTGCCACACGTGTACCACATGCCTGTGATGGCATGTGATTTTTCCTAATTTTTATTATTATTTAAATACCAAAAATCCCAAAAATAAATTAATTCAAAATTAATTATATATTTTTTAAATCAAATAATTAATTAATTCTTAATTAATTAATTAAAAATAATTTATCAATAATTATGTTTGATACATAGAAAAATATTTTACTTATCACATAAGTCTTTTTTGCCCATTTTTTGTATTTGCCTTTGACAGTGATTGTTTGAGCCATTTCGGGGACCATGGACCTATAACATTAAGCTCCAATAAATTGAAACTAAATAATTAAACTCTTTAATTATAATAGTTAATTTATTAATTATGATATTACTCCACTATAAATTCAGAATTGCACTCTTTATGTTATAGATATACTTTTACAAAAATCTTTTTCTTAAGTCGTCCATTGATATAACCATCTTACAATAGTTCAACCCTCTAATTAATTAGTTCATAAATTAGAATGGAAGAATTACCATTTAACCTTTCTAATTTACTTCTTATTCCTTAAGTACCATTAATTCACTAGTGAATAATTAATCTATAATCTAATTATAGATTTGAGCTCAAAATCATTGAGTTCCAGAATTAACCCTTAAGGGAACTAATATACGATCCGTTAGGAAAGATTAGATTTCGTATTGTTGATACATGTTCCCAGCCATCCATGATATTAAATCTCCAAAACAAAAGTCATTAGCCTCATTCTATGAAGAGACCTTAACGAATGAATCAAAAGATTTAATAAACATGAACAGGAGTTCATGAACACTCAGGATTTAGGTTGATCTATAAATGATCATCAGTCATGATATGAATTACAAGTCTTTATTGTTAAATGGTTTTTGGATAAAGACTTTAATTCACATCGGTTCATGTCATATATAATCATATTATATAAAGCACCTTTACCGAGATGTCTTTCCACATCAATAATCCGAGTCTAGATTATTTGTATCATTATGATACTCAGTAAACCGTACTTACAACTCCAATTAAAGAATTCCATAACTTTAATTTGTTGTTGTTGACTATTTTTATTCATTCATGTGATCTTAATTCTCTCGTACTAATACAAGATCACATCCTCAATAATGAATATGGAATTTTTTTTTGATATTTACAAAATTATTCAAACAATAATTTAACAATCTAAATATGATAATAATAATAAATCATCGTATTTATTTATTCACAGAAAAAACAAATGTCTTTACATGCTTTTAGGACACACTCCTAACAATCTCCCACTTGTACTTAAAGCAAGTGAGGCATTTCTCTCAATCCCATATTACGTACATGACCCTCGAATTCCTTTTGCAGGAAGCGTCTTCGCAAACAGGTCTGTAAGGTTGTGTTCTGATATGACTTCAGAATGGACACATCTCCTTTATGTACAATTTCTTTGACTAACTAGTATTGGCGCTCTATATGCTTTCCCCTCTTGTGGCTTCTTGGTTCTTTAGAATTGGCCACTGCTCCACTGTTGTAACAGTAAAGAAAAGTGTTTTCTCCACTTCTGGAACAACTTTCAGATCGGAGTAGAACCTTTTGAGTCACAGAGCCTCCATAGCTGCTTCACAAGCCGCTATATACTCGGATTCCATGGTGGAGTCTGCAATGCTGGTTTGCTTAATGCTTTTCCAGACTAATGCTCCTCCTCCAAGAATAAACACTGATTCAGAAGTCAATTTCTGACTATCTCTTTTTGATTGAAAATCAGAATCAGTGTAACCAGTAGGATTCAGGTCTCCACCTGGATATACAAGCATATAATCTCTAGTATTTCTAAGATACTTGAGAATATTCTTCACTGCAATCCAATGACTCAATCCAGGATTGGATTGATAACAGCTGACTATCCCTACTGCATAACAAATGTTAGGACTTGTACACACATGGCATACATCAGACTGCCTACTGCTGAGGCATAGGGATACTGTCTCATGTCTTCCTTTTCCTGAGGTGTTTTGAGACACTACTCCTTGGAAAGGAATACTCCAGAATGGGTTGGCATATCACCCTTCTTGGAGTTTTGCATATTAAAGCATTCTAGCAGCTTATCAATATAAGTTGCTTGAGACAGTGCCAAAGTTTTGTTCTGTCTATCTCTAAGAATCTTAATGCCCAGAACATACTTGGCTTCTCCCAAATCTTACATTTGGAATTGTTCAGCTAACCAGTTCTTTACATTTGATAATGTCTCTACATCATTCCCAATGAGTAGGATATCATCAACATAAAGAATGAGGAATACTACTATACCATCTTTGATTTCTTTATTGACACAAGGATCATCAACATTTTTGTTCAACAACCAAATGTTTTTCTTGTGTCATCAAATCTAAGATTCCAAGATCTAGAAGCTTGTTTGAGTCCATGAATGGACCTAAGAAGCTTGCAAACCTTTTGCTCTTGATCTTTTAATTCGAACCGTTCTGGTTGAGACATGTAAATGGTTTTGTCAAGGCAGCCATTCAGAAAAGCTTCTTTGACATCCATTTGCCAGATCTCTTAATCCATGCACGCAGCTATTGACAAGAGTATACAAATGGATTTTAGCATGGCTAATGGAGAAAAGGTTTCTTCATAGTCAACCCCTCTTACAAGAGAAAAGGTTTCTTCATAGTCAACCTCTTCTTTTGTGTGTAACCTTTGGCTACAGGCCTTGCATTGAAAGTCTCTACTTCCCCATTTGCTCCTCTTTTCTTCTTGAATATCCACTTGCAACCAATGAGTTTGATATTCTCAGGTGGATTTTCAAGAACCCATACAGAATTGGAATACATCGATTCCATTTCTTGGTTCATGGCTTCTTGCCATTTTTCCTTGTCAGAATGATTCATTGCATTTTCAAATGTCAATGGATCGTCTTTGTTTGTGTTAAACACAAGCATTTGAACCTCGTGTTCACAGTACGTGGGTTACTTACTAACCCTCCCACTACGATGAAGTTCTCTACTATTCTGACTAGAACTAGCAGTTTCCTCTTGCCGTTTTTCATTGGTTATTACTGGTGACTTTGCGACTTTATTTGAGACCATCTCCTCCGGTACAACCTTACTGCGAGTTTTGTGGTTATTAACATAGTCATATTCAAGAAAAGTTGCATTTGTCAATACAAATGTTTTATTTTCTTTTGGACTATAGAAAATTCCACCTCTAGTCTCTTTAGAATATCCCACAAACATACACACTTCAGAGTGCGTTTCCAACTTCCCGGTCTTCCTTTTGAGCACGTATGCATGACACCCCCAAATTCTAAATGGTGTAAACTAAGTTTACAACCATTCCATAATTCTATGGATGTCTTTTGGATAGACTTAGGTGGAACATCATTCAATGTGTATAGAACACATTGAATTGTATAGCCCCTGAATGACAGTGGTAATGATTAGAAACTCATCATTCATCTAACCATATCTAGTAACGTTCTATCCCGACTTTCTGAAAAATCATTTTACTGTGTTGTTTCAGGTGTAGTGAGTTGGAATTGAATGCCATGCTCACGTTGATGGTTCTTGAATTTACAGTCCAAGTACTCTCTTCCTCGATCAGATCGAAGTGCTTTTTAGTGATTTACCTAATTGATTTTTAGCCTTTGCTTGAAATTCTTTGGACTTTCCAAAAGTCTCAGATTTTCTTTGCATAAGTATAGGTAACCATATCTCGAATAATCATCAATGAAAGTGACGAAATATTCACAACCTCCTCTTGCTTGTACATTAAGTGGATTGCAACATCCATATGTATTAGCTGAAGTGGTTCTGTCTCTTGATCCTTTAGCAGAGAAAGGTCTCTTGGTCATTTTTCCTTCTAGACAGGATTTACAGGCAGGAAGAGATCCAATAGATGGTTCTCTTAAAGGAATATCCTTTACAAGCCTATTTATTCTATCTAGACCAATATGGCCCTATCTCAAGTGCTACAAATATGTTTCACTATCGGAATCAGTTTAATAGATTTAGGATTAGCTGTTTTTAAATAATTCAAAATTATAAAAATTTGCCATTCCTTATAAGTATGTAAACTTTGTTTATCCCAAAGCATTTGCATAACAAATAAATAGATAATTTCTTTAAATAATAACTACTTTATTAATAAAAAAAATAAATGTCATGCAAAATAGAAATAAGTTTCCAAACATTAATAATCAAAATTATTAACAATAAACTAAATTTCTAGACTGTTGTTTTCTTTGTTTAATGAAATCTAAAATTTCTAAAACAAAATAAAGCAATTTAAATTGTTCAACTAACAATAAAATTACTAAATAAAAACTACTGCTCTCCAACTTCTCCAGCTCCTTACTTGCCACCAAAATCCTCATCAGTCTCTTCCTCTTTTTCAGGGTTCTGATTCTGCAAAAGGAAAGACAAAAGAAAAATAGATTAGTGGCATATATTTTGAATCTACTATTCAAAAAATTTGAATATGATATTCATAATCTTTGAATCTATTATTCAAAGTTGAAAAATATATGTAAATCTTATTTACCTTTTTCGTTTGATATAAACGATGACACTCAGTATAGACTTCCTCTGCCATTGCTCACCACATCTCATGGGCTGAGCCATAGTGTATATATTTTTCCTTTGTTTCATCAGGCATGGTTGAAAGCATGCAATAACGTGCCATACGATCGGATTTCATCCAATCTTCATATTTTTCTTCTGCTTCATAGCTAGTAGCCAGAGGTGGTTCTGTTGGAGGTTTTTCACAGACAGTTGACATCATCTTCTTATAAGAAAAAATAGTCAACATGCCTCGAAACCAGTGTTGCATATTTCCAGGTTCAAAAACCAAGGATTTGAGAAAGGCATCGGTGTGTGATTTACCAATAGACATTTTGCCGATAATAAATAAGTACAAATAAATATTATTATTATATTTTGAAAAATAAATATCAAAGTTTCGGAAATTAAACGTGATGCATGAGCACAATTAAAACACATAAAATAAAGATTAATTTCCACGATAAAATTTTCTAACAATTAAAGTGCCGCCTTAGGGTCGGTCAAATTAATTTTAGAGAATTTATAAGACATTCTTATCTTTATTGTTTAATACTTAAAATAACTCTTTATTTTCTCTTTTAAACATTAAAGTACCGCTTAGTTTGGTCAAGTTATGATTATCCACTGCACGAGCTTAATCATAACTTTGTGAGTGTAACCCATTATTTCGAAGTTCATGACTTAACTTAGGACATGCCGCCTTAGGGTCGGTCAAGCCTAAAATACATCATTAGTTCCTATCTATGTAAGAAATATAACATTGCTATTGATATGTCCAGACACCTTCCTTAGGGGGATGAAAACAAAGCCGTCGCAAGGCGCTATTCATATCTCATGGTGTTATATTAATAATGGAGACCATGGGTTATGTTTGAGATATCAACCCTCTCCCACTCACTATTTTGAAATAAGTGTTTTCAACCTAATTAATTCCAAATTAATTATAACATCTTTAAACCTTATGAACATAATTAAAATTGGAAAGAAAACGAGTTTCTTGGTCCATATCCAATTTTAAATTACCAATCATGTTCATCTAATCTTTACTAAAAAACACTTTTTAAAATAAAGTTGGTTTAAAGAAATTAAGTCATAAAGACTTAAAATTTGGTGTGATATTTTACCAAGTTTTCAAAATAAAACTAAGTAATTTACATGCAATTGATTTCACAAAACAATTCATATAAACATATAGGACAATCCTAATAATCATGTTTCTACTAATGAGATGCATGATTATGACTGTGTGGGTTTTTATGTATGGCATACAATGCATGAACATGTTATCAATCACATTAACCACATGAAAATAATTATTTAAATAAATAAACAATAAATGTTGAACCGGGTGCTTTTGGGTATTTCTAATTTTACAACCACTTTATAAAATTAAAAAATAAAAATAAAAAATAAAACCGCCTTGATCTCCATCGGGCTTCTTTACTTTGTTGGTAGGATATGTGTCGTTGGTCCAGAACAATAATAAGAAAACAATTTTCTAATTATTTTGATTAATTAAAACAAACTTTTAAATAATCATTATTTTTATTTTTCTTTTAATTAAAACTGAAATGGATTTAAATTAAAATCTGTTATTTTGAAAAAATAAATTTTAAATAAGATATTCAAAAAAGTTTGTTAAGACAACAAAAATATCTCATTATTTAAATATCAAATTTCAAAAAATAGGATATTTAAACATTTTAAAATTTTAAAAATAACTGATTAATTTCGGAAAAAATAAAAAAATAAAAAAAATTCTGGACCAGTCAGACGGGGACACATGGCGTCAAACGGGGGCGCCAGGCTGGACTGTACGGAACCGTACGGACCCGTCCGTACGACGTCCGACAGCGGCTCGGAGGTTGGCCTCGGAGGAGCGGTGGCTGAATTCTGAATCCCAAGCTCCATTCTGACTTTTGTGTGATCGGAATTACAATTTTATGGTGTCAAAAACCAAATAAAATTACATAAATCCTATGCCCTTTAATGGCTTACACAATGATCTAATCATAAACAAATCCTAACCCAAAAACACCATACAATTAACGATTCAACATTCCCACGCATTCAATCACATTAAGCCATCCATTCATTCATCAAAATAAATAAATGCATAAAATTAAACCCACACAGATTCAATAAATATATATGTGAAGATGGCTCTGGTACCATTTGTTGGTTTTTATTGATCAAATCAGAGATTATGCGCAGCGGAACAACAATCAAATTGTTAGATTAATCACATAAGATTTCTAGATCTACTTCTTCACATGCATATATATATATTGAATCAAGGATATGAATAGAAAAATTACCTTAGGTCCTTCCTAGCTGTTATCTTTTTGTATGGCTGAATAATTGAGATCTCACACCAAGATCTTCCAAAATGTTCTCAGGCACACAAAGAACGAGTGTGGGCTCACTATACAAATAACAGGCAATAAACTATTTATCAGATGTTCTCAACACATGAGATCTGATAAAGTTTTGGACCTAGGTTTTGTGAAGAACAATGACCTTTGTTTTTGTCACTGTTCTCTTTCTCAGAGAGAGATTCCTAGATATTTTTCTATCCCTGAAAAGTTACGTTCTGTGAAAAACTGATATCTAATATTTAATAATATCCAATATATTAAAATATTTGTTATTTTAAACAAATTCAAAATAACTGATCAGTTATCAGATTTTTGTTTAAATAATAATATTTTAATCATATTAAAATATCTCATTATTTATTTAATATTTAAATAACTAAAATTGTGGAATCAAGAGACTGAGTAAAGTCTCTTACGCGTGTAGCACAGTGCCTGTGCACTGTGCCACACGTGTACCACATGTCTATGATGACATGTGATTTTTCCCAATTTTTATTATTATTTAAATACCAAAAATCTCAAAAATAAATTAATTCAAAATTAATTATATTTTTGTTAAATCAAATAATTAATTAATTAAACAATAATTATGTTTGATACATAGAAAAATATTTTACTTATCACATAAGTCCTTTTTGCCCATTTTTTGTATTTGCCTTTGACAGTGATTGTTTGAGCCATTTCGGGGACCATGAACCTATAACATTAAGCTCCAATAAATTGAAACTAAATAATTAAACTCTTTAATTATAATAGTTAATTTATTAATTATGATATTACTCCACTATAAATTCAGAATTGCACTCTTTATGTTATAGATATACTTTTACAAAAATCTTTTTCTTAAGTCGTCCATTGATATAACTATCTTACAATAGTTCAACCCTCTAATTAATTAGTTCATAAATTAGAATGGAAGAATTACCATTTAACCTTTCTAATTTACTTCTTATTCCTTAAGTACCATTAATTCACTAGTGAATAATTAATCTATAATCTAATTATAGATTTGAGCTCAAAATCATTGAGTTCCAGAATTAACCCTTAAGGGAACTAATATACGATCCGTTAGGAAAGATTAGATTTCGTATTGTTGATACATGTTCCCAGCCATCCATGATATTAAATCTCCAAAACAAAAGTCATTAGCCTCATTCTTTGAAGAGACCTTAACAAATGAATCAAAAGATTTAATAAACATGAACAGGAGTTCATGAACACTCAGGATTTAGGTTGATCTATAAATGATCATCAGTCATGATATGAATTAAAAGTCTTTATTGTTAAATGGTTTTTGGATAAAGACTTTAATTCACATCGGTCCATGTCATATATAATCATATTATATAAAGCACCTTTATCGAGATGTCTTTCCACATCAATAATCCGAGTCTAGATTATTTGTATCATTATGATACTCAGTAAACCGTACTTACAACTCCAATTAAAGAATTCCATAACTTTAATTTGTTGTTGTTGACTATTTTTATTCATTCATGTGATCTTAATTCTCTCGTACTAATACAAGATCACATCCTCAATAATGAATATGGAATTTTTTTTTGATATTTACAAAATTATTCAAACAATAATTTAACAATCTAAATATGACAATAATAATAAACCATCATATTTATTTATTCACAGAAAAAACAAGTGTCTTTACATGCTTTTAGGACACACTCCTAACAATAACTAGTTCTAGAGCGGAAATAGATTTTAAAAGTAGTTTAATTTCTAGTATTTAATAAAAAATTTATATTAAATAATAAATGATATTCCTAGTAATTATAGCAAATTAAAATTGAATTAATTAGGGCATAGTTCTATAATTTTAATTTTGCTTAATTGGATTAGTAATTATTAGAATATCATTTGGTAAAAATATATCACTTTATTTTTACAAACTAATTAAAAAGCATAGGATGCTTAGAGAAAACACATATTTTAAAATAGTGAGTGGGAGAGGGAGTTATGACAATAAGTCTCATGGTCTCCATTATTAGTTGGCACTAAGGTAACATGGAGAGGGCCTCGCGGCACCATTGCTTGTGTCCCCCTAAGGAAGGCTTCCTACTGTGTTATTCTCAAGGAAAACTTCTATAAGGATAAGATTTAATGATGTATTTCAAGTTTGACTGACCCTAAGGCACACTCTTGAGTTAATTCATTGATCTAAAATAATGTGTTACACTCACAAGGTACATTAGGCTTTCGAGCGGACTAGTGTATCCTTGACCAAACAAGCGGTTGTTTATAAGTCAAAAGAGAAATGTTGATTTGAGTTTTCACTTATAAATTTGAGAAATTATCTCAAAATTAATTTGGAATTAGTCTAACCTACCCTAAGACTGGTCCATTAATGTTCAAATTAATTAATCGTGGAATTAGTAATTATTTTTTTATGTGTTTTTTAATTGTTGCACATGCATCACGTTTACTATTCCAAAAATTACTGATATTTATTATATGCATAAATTCATTTTTGTTTATTTATTCCCAGAAAAGATGTATATTGGTTAATTACACACCAATGCTTTTTTTAGATCTTTGGCTTTTGAACCTGAAACACATGCAACACTGGTTTCGAGGCATTTTGACCATTTTTTCTTATAAGAAATTGATGTCAACCACCTGTAACAAACCTCCAACAAAACCACCTTCGGCTACTAGCTATGAAGCAAAAGAAAAGTATGCGAATTGGATGAAATCTGATCGGTTGGCACATTATTGCATTGTAATGCCCCGAATTCTCCGTTGTGTTTACGGCGTGAATAGTAGGCCGGGAGGGCCATACTTGCTTAATTATGTTATTAATTGATAAAATGCATGTATATGTTGATTATATTATAATATGATGTGAAATGCATGCATGTGAGTCCATATTTCTAATTACAGGGGTGTGATGGTAATTTGGCCCGTTGAGGGTAAATTGTTTATTTGGATGCATGTTGGTGATATACTTTGAGACCACACTATGATGTGGGTTTGTTCGAGCCATTCGGCATGAGACGATCATGGTATGTTAATTATTGGTTTGGTCATAACAGGGTTACGCTCGGGGCTCGGGGTGAGTCTCGGGGTGCTTTTAATGATTAGAGTGTTACCGGGTATTAAAGGGTAACGGGAAGTGAATTATTGGTGTTTGAGAATATTGAGATTAGCGGGAATTGGGAAGCGTTAATTATGATTAACGGGATAGGTGGAAAGTACCAAATTTACCCTTGAAATGGTTTTAGAAGCTTTAAAAGACCTAGGGGTATTTTAGTCATTTGAGTTTGGATTTATATGGATTTGGATGGCTGTAGAAACAGAATAGAAAAACAGAGTAAGAAATCCTCCTTCCCGTGCATCCATTTCCTCCATTTCTTCTTTGGAGTTTTTGAGCTCAAAGTGTGGAATCAAGCTAGGAAATCAAGGGGCTAAGGTTGTAGACTTGGTTCAGCCATTGAAGAGGGTTTGATTTCGAATTTGAGGTGAGTTTCAGCCATAACTTTCTGGTTTTATCTATGTTTTAGTTTTGAGTTTCAGCTTTTGATTTCTTGATGGAAGTGTGGATTTGAAGAGGTTTTGATTGATGTTTAATTTGGGTTTTGATGAGGGAGAGTTATAGGTGATGTTTAGGGGTTAAATTGAGTGTTAGGTTGGTGTTTTGGATTGGTTTGAAGGGCTGGTTCCAAGGGAAAACGCAGGGGAAGTCGAGCAGGTGCGTGCTGATTTCTAGGCTGTTTTGCATATTGAGTCGTGGCCTGGCATAGGTGAGTCTCGGCCCATGGTGCCTGTCAGGATGTGGCTGCCTCTGTTTGGGGGTGCGCCGCGGCGCAACTGGGGAGGGTCGCGGCCCAACATGGCAATTTTGGCCAGAATGGAGTTTTTAGCTTGGGGATTCAAGCCTAAGGCCTCGGGGTTAAACCTACTACCCGGTTGAGTAGTGTTTAATGTCTCGGAGGTTAGGTTTTGGTTTAGGAACCTTTTATTATTCATTTTATTGATGGAATCCCATATTTGGTTATGACCAGGTAACCACTAAAAGACCAAAAGGTTGATCATTCTCAGGGGTCGTCCTTTTATTCATTCTAGCTCGAACCAGAGGTAAGAAAACTGCACCCCAAGCGTGACATGCATGGATATTCATGAGGCATGTTGGTTGTATAAATATGGACATGGATTGAATATAGAATACTTAGCATATGTTGCTCACTTGTGCATGGTACTGACTCATTAGTCAGATTTGGCAAAGGTGCTAGTATCAACTGTGAAGCTGTGACTTATTAGTTAGGTTCGGCGGTGGTACTGGGCACTGGTCACGTTGCGCTGACTTATTAGTCAGAATGGCCTTAGCGTGTTAACGCAAGCCAACAAATATTAGATCTAATCGACTATCTGCATTGAATGACTCAAAGAGCATTAATGCCAGACCGACCCCAAGGGTCGATGAATGAAATAAGCGCTTGGAGGCTAGTGGCTTACCTAGCAGCCACTCTCCCACTTGAACTAGTGACATGCTTGTCAGTCACTCAGTATGGTTTACCAGAACCTATTGAAGGCTAGTGGCTTACCTAGCAGCCACTCTTCCATTTGAATTAGTGACTTGCTTGTCAGTCACTCAGTATGGTTTATCAAGACCTCATGTGATGTTCACTCACTTGCTCGAAAGCTTTATGCTTAGTGTGATTATAATGATAGTCATTTGATAATGTTTATGTAAAGTGTTATGTTTTCTTGCTGGGCTTTGGCTCATGGGTGCTATGTGGTGTAGGTAAAGGAAAAGAAAAGCTCACCTAGCCCTGAGTGGAGAGCTTAGGTGGTGATGTGTACATATGCGGCCGCTTGACCACCACGGCCAAGGAGTTCTGAGAGGAACTAGGGGGTTTACCCTATTTTTGCCGCTTAGGTCGGCGGGATTGTAAATTTAAAACAGTAGTGACCATTTTGTACTGAGAACTACTTGTAAACGTTTTGATTAGCTCTGCAGAGCAGTTTGTAATGAAAATATCCATTCCCTTTTTATTAGTTTTATACCTTAACCTGTTAATTACACTTAGAGCACGTTTTTTACCAAAGGACTCGGGTAGCGAGTCAAATTTCCGATCCACCGTTCACCGTAACTGTTCTGGGGTAACCAGGGCATTACATGCATGCTTTCAACCATGCCTGACAAAACAAAGGAAAATTATATATATTATGACTCAGCACATGAGATGTGGCAAGCAATGACAAAGGAAGTATTTGCTGAGTGTCATCGTTTGAAACAAACAAAAAAGGTAAATGAGATTTACATATATTTTTTCAACTTTGAATAGTAGATTCAAATACTATGAATAGCAGATTCAATTTTTGGATAGTAGATTAAAAAATATATGCCACTAATTTATTTTTCTTTGTTTTTCCTTTTGTAGAATCAAAATCCAGAAAAGGAGGAAGAGAGTGATGAGGATTTTGATAGCCAGTAAAGCTAGAGGAGTTGGAGAGTAGTTTTATTTAGAAATTTTATTGTTAGTTGAACAAAATAAATTTCTTTATTTTGTTTTAGAAATTCTAGATTTCTTTGAACAAAGAAAACTACAGTCTAGAAATTTAGTTTATTATTAGTAATTTTGATCAATAATGTTTGGAAACTTATTTCTATTTTTTCATGACATTTATTTCTTTTATTAATAAAGAGTTATTATTTAAAGAAATTATCTATTTACTTGTTATGCAAATGCTTTGGGATAAACAAATTTACATACTTATAATGAATGACAAATTATTTACTTAATTCTGAATTATTTAAAACAGCTAATCCTAAATCTATTAAAAAAGATTGATTCCGATAGTGAAACATATATGTGGCACTTGAGATTGGGCCATATTGGTCTAGATAGAATTAATAGGCTTGTAAAGGATGGTCCTTTAAGAGAACTATCTATTGGATCTCTCCCTATTTGTGAGTCATGTCTAGAAGGCAAGATGACCAAGAAACCTTTCTCTACTAAAGATTCAAGAGCTACAGAACCACTTCAGCTAGTACATACAGATGTTTGTGGTCCACTTAATGTACAAGCAAGAGGAAGTTATGAATACTTTGTCACTTTCGTTGATGATTATTCAAGATATGGTTACCTATACTTAATGCAAAGAAAATCTGAAACTTTTGGAAAGTTCAAAGAATTTCAAGCAGAGGCTGAAAAGCAATTAGGTAAAGCACTGAAAGTTCTTCAATCTAATCGAGGAGGAGAGTAGTTGGATTTTGAATTCGAGGACCATCTACGTGAGCATGGTATTCAATCCCAACTCACAGCACCTGGAACACCACAACAAAATGGTGTTTCAGAAAGAGGGAACAGAACGTTACTAGATATGGTTATATTAATGATGAGCTTCTCATCATTACCACTGTCATTCTGGGGCTATGCGATTTAATGTGCTCTATACATATTGAATGTTGTTCCATCTAAGTCTATCCAGAAGACACCCATGGAATTATGGAATGGTTGTAAACCTAGATTACACCATTTTTGCATTTGGGGGTGTCATGCACATGTGCTAAAAGGAAAGACCGGGAAGTTGGAATCACGTTCTGAAGTGTGCATGTTTGTGGGCTATTCCAAAGAGACTAGAGGTGGAATTTTCTAGTCCCAAAGAAAATAAAATATTTGTATCGACAAATGCAACTTTTCTTGAACATGACTATGTTAATAATCAAAAACCTCGCAGTAAGGTTGTACTAGAGGAGATAGTTTCGAATGAAGTTGCAAAGTCACTAGCAACAACCAATGAAAAATGACAAGAGGAAACTGCTAGTTCTAGTCAGAATAGTAGAGAGCCTCGTCGTAGTGGGAGGGTTAGTAAGCAACCCCTACGCTATGAACACGAAGTTCAAATGCTTGTGTCTGACATTGTTGACCCTCGATTTGGTCAACGACACGGAGTCAAGTAAAACGATGAAAAACAAGATGAATTCAAGACAAAAAGATAAACGACGACCAAAATTTATAGTGGTTCGGCGCCCAAGAAAGGTTAATGACCTACGCCCACTTAGTGTTCTTATTGATGTAAAATCACAAAAACTATGATCATTGAACTAGGGTTCACGAGTTTCACAAGCTTAGAGATGAATACAAATTTGGCGGATAAAAACATTATAATTCTCTCTCAAAATTCTCCCCAAAAGAAAGAAAAAAGAAGTCCCCTCTCTTGAGCCCATTGAGTCTTATTTATAGGCTCAATGAGTTCTACTTGGGCCGATGGTCCTTTATTACAATTAATACAAGCGTATCTAAGCAAAAATGGAAATCACAATTATTACATAAATGCAAAATTACATATCTGTACGAAATTTCTGAAATACTGCGACCAGACTGGTAGCTCATAAAATATGTCGTCTACTGAGTTAACTCTCTTCTGGTCGATGGTCGAATAGTTTGTGCTCACTTAAATGATCATGTGCACCCCATGTGTATGTTAATTTTTCCACGTCATCAGGTAAATCTTTTTTGGGTAAACAGACACAAACAAAGATAATCCATTCACATTTAAAGATGCAATGAATGATTCTGACAAGGACAAATGGCAAGACGCCATGAACCAAGAAATGGAATCGATGTATTCCAATTCTGTCTGGGTTCTTGAAGATCCACCTAAGAATATCAAGCCCATTGGTTGCACGTGGATATTCAAGAATAAAAAAAGAGCGGATGGGAAGTAGAGACTTTCAAAGCAAGGCTTGTAGCCAAAGGCTACACACAGAAAGAAGAGGTAGATTATGAAGAAACTTTTTCTCCTGTTGCCATGTTAAAATCCATTCATATACTCTTATCCATTGCTGCGTGCATGGATTATGAGATTTGGCAAATGGATGTCAAAACAGCTTTTCTAAATGGCTACCTTGATGAAACCATTTACATGTCTCAACCAGAAGGGTTCGAAGTAAAAGGTCAAGAGCAAAAGTTTGCAAGCTTCTTAGGTCCATCTATGGACTCAAACAAGCTTCTAGATCTTGGAATCTTAGATTTGATGACACAATTAAAACATTTGTTTGTGAACAAAACATTAAAGAACCATGGAAGCCGAGTATATACCAGCTTGTGAACCAGCTAAAGAGGTTGTGTGGCTCAAGAAGTTCTATTTCGATCTAGAAGTAGTGTCAGATTTGGATAAGTCACTAGTCTTATACTGTGACAACAATGGGGCAGTAGCTAACTCAAAGGAACCATGGAGTCACAAGAGGGGAAAGCACATTGAGAGGAAGTATCACTTGATCAGAGAGATAGTTCACCGAGGAGATGTTGCAGTTATGAAGATAGCTTCAGAGCATAATCTTGCAAATCCTTTCACAAAGACTTTATCTACGAAATCTTTTAAGGAGCATGTAAGAAACATAGGAATGAGAGAGATGCCTCATTTTCTTTAGGGCAAGCGGGAGATTGTTGGGAATTGTGCCCGGAAAGCATATGTAGTAGACATTGTTTTTAAGAAATAAATTGAATTTGGTATGCATATATTTTATGGATTGTATTATTCTGTGATAATGGTAAGTAAATATCAGAAAAATTCCTAAGTTCATATATGTGATCTCAACCACGTATTGGTACGGGAGGATTGTGATTGAGATAAATGAATTTGAATAATTCGCAGTAAAATAAAGTTATGGAATCTTTAGATTAATTACTGCAAGTACGGTCCACTAGTATTATGAATACATGTGATCTAGATCTAGATTACTAGTGTAGTAGGACACTTTAGTGAATGTTCTTTATATATTAGAGAATATATAGAACTGGACCAGATATGTTTATTAATACTTAGTTAAATATCGTTTCAAAGTATTAATTAAATATATCAACTGATGATCATATACAAATAGATTTTAATCCTGAAGTTACTATGAACTCTTGTATATGTTAGATGAGTTATTTGATTCACTCGTTAGGGTTTTTCAGAATGATCAGGCTAGAAATTTTTGTTTTGGGAACTCATTAATGTAAATGGGTGGGAATATAGTATACAGATAAGGAATCTATACCTTCTCGTAAGAGATTGAATAATGGTTCTCTTAAGGGTTGACTTTTGGGATTGAATGATTATTGAGCTCAAATTCATAATTTTGTTATGAATTATCCTTCACTAGTAAAGTCGATGGTACTTAAGGAAACAAGATATAATTAAAAGGGTAAAATGGTAATTTTATTCCCGGCTAATTATGAACCATTATTAGAGGGATAATTTGTATGTAATGATTATATCAATAGACGCTTTATTGTTATAAAGTATTCAGTAAATGAAATGTCTATAATTACAAGAGTGTAGTCTCATATTTATAGCGGAGTAATCATGAGATTAATAAATTAAGATTATTTAATTAAAGAGTTTAATTAATAATCACAAATTTATTGGAGCTTGGAATTATAGGTCCATAGGTTCTCACAGCAGATTTATCAACACTATTCAAGGCAAGAGTTTATATAAAGGGTAAAATGGTAAAAAGACATATTTAAGAAGAATTTTGTTCTACGGGCCAAATATGCAATTATGTGATAATAGTTATTAATTAATTAGTTGTAATTATCAAAATTAATAAATAATTAATTATTGTATAATTTTTGAAATTATAATAAAATGAATATTAAATTTTCTAAATTAATATTTAATTAAAATTGGTTTTAATTAGTATGTAGAATTAATTAAATATCTTTATTTGAGTGGGAGATAATAATCTCAGAAGTTCAAATTGGATTTGAATTTAAAAAGATTAATATTTATTTAAATAATTAATTATATGTGATAATTAGTTAAAAAGATAATAGATTCAAATTTGAATTAATTATATGTTGTTGGATTTTATTTGATAATGTAGTTTGAATAAATAATTGTGGAAAAATCACATTCTCCTATTTTATAGGGTGTTGCACGACACACACAGTACATGGACTGTGTGTGTTGTGCAGCTATAGAAATCAGGGAATGGATTTTTCACTTTTATTTATTTAATTAATTAATTAAAATTCAAAAAGATGGTTTTGATATTTTTATTAATAATATAATTAATTAATTAAAAGATAAATTTCAATTGGTTACTGTTTACCCTAAAACGGCTCATGGTGACGTAGCAGGATTGACCTACACGTGGCAGGGACATGGAAACTTTAAATGAACGAGTCCTGTTCGACTATCGACCAGATAGTTATTGATTTGTCAAGCCTCATGCTTAGGTGCGACCAGTCTGGTCGCACACTTTCATATATTTCCTTTTGGATGCGCAAGCTTGTAATAAGTGCAATTATTATATTTCCTTTTATTACCTTGATACGCAAATCTTAATTGTAATTAAGGCCTGTTGGCCCATGTAACCCCCTTGAGCCTATAAATAGGATGGAGAGGACTCAAGGAAGGGACTTTTTTTGAACTTTTGATATTTGTATTCAGAGAAAAGAGCACAGTGTGATTATCCACCGAAATTGTCATCCTCTCAAGACTTATGAAACTCGTGAACCCTAGTTCAATGATCACAATATTGAGATTCAATATCAATAAGAACACTAAGTGGACGTAGGTCATTACCATCTAGTTAGGGCCGAACCACTATAAATCACTTGTGTCATTTGCTTTCCATTTGATTCTCTTCTTGTTTTCCTTTTGTTCTTTATCGTTTATTTGACTCTGTGTCGTTGGCCAAATCGAGGGTTAACAGTTACATATTTATTTTTTTAATTTAAATATTTTCTACATAAGTTAGAATTATCATAAAATAACAAATATACTCAATACTCAATTATATACTCCGTGTCGTTGTAGGACGAGTTTGCCAATCTGAGGGCTAATCAAGAAAATGTGGCGGAGACCTTGGCACTATAGCAGAGGGAAATCAAGCGTCAACGTCAGGAACTGAATGAATGGCAGGCAGACATGGACCGCCGGCAGAGAGATGCCACAGCCGCTTTAGAAGCAGCCATTCAGTTGGCTCGGGGACAAGTTGTGCCAGTTTCTCAAATGGATCAGCCACCAAATGCACCACCGCAACAGGCCCCAAATCTGAGTCCTCTGCTTCAGCCAGCAAGCCCTCAAAGGTTAGACCAACCGCCTGCTGCTCAATAGGATATCCCAATTCAGGATCCTAAGAAGCAGCCACCTTCTCAAGCTGGTTGAGGTAATCCCCAGCACCAGAGGCAGAATAGGGTCGGGCAGTCTCCCGAAGCCCTAGATTCCAAGTTGCCGATGGGCCAAAACCACCGAGCAGGGGGCAACATCCTTCTGCTAATAGAAGGCACATCGAGCCAGGCTCTGCAGTCAGGGGACCCCCACGACAAAATAATGTACGAGGACCCACTGACCAACGCAGGCCTCCCCCTGACGCTCAGGATATGCCAGCTAGAGGAGGAAACAGCGTGACCAGCCAGTCGCGCTATAGTCGGTCGCAGTTTAGGGACGGCCATGGTTATAATGAAGCCGACTCCAGCAGGAGAAATGCTGGTCGAAGGCATGAAGGAAGAGGTGGAGATAGGAAACCCCCACCAAGAGAAAATAGGCCTACGGGCCAAAACGCTGGGGGGCAGCCTAGACAACATAACGTCTTTGATCTGTTGGGCTCTAGCGAGCAAAGGCACAGATATGATGACCTGAGGGATGTGCTCAACGACAGGTGCGAGAGGCACGATGAGTACGCTCCTGCGGCACTAGTTGCCCCATCGATCCCAGACGCTATATAGGCCCAAATTGATGCACTGAATCAGGCTTTCCAGCAGCTGGTGGGAAGCCAGACATCCCACATTGAGTATGATCGGAGAAGAGGTACTCCATTTGTACAGAGGATTGTTGTAGCAGAAACCCCCAGCAAGTTCAACATGTCAGTACTGTCGAACTTCGATGGGTATGGGGACCCAGTATCTCATGTAAACAAGTTTGAGATACAGATGGACATCCAAAAGGTGTGGATTTTTTTGGCCACCCTATCTGACACTGCTCAGGAGTAGTTTTTTAAATTCCCCCTGCTAGCATAGTATCGTCGGAAATGTTTGTGAAGGAATTCTACGAACAATTCTACGCTGGGTGTGTACACCCCATTGAGGCCAACCAGCTGGTCGAAATACGTCAGAAGGAGGGAGAATCCTTAAAAGAGTACGTCCAGCGTTTCATGCGAGCATCTGCTGGAGCTAAAACAGTGGACAATGAAGGAAAGATGATGGCCCTTACTACTGGAGTAAGGTGCCATTCTCCCCTCTGGAACAGCCTAATAAAGACTGGGGTGATGAGTACCTAGGAATTTCTTGATCGAGAAGATTGGTATATCAAGCTCAAGGATGCGATTGCCAACGAGGGTAAATCACCTGCGAAAGACAAGGGATCAAAGGAAGATCCCGCCAAAGCCGCCAACGGGTCTGATAAACCCAATGGCAATGGCAAAGGCAACGAGAACGAGAATGGTAAAAATGGTGGAAAAAGGATGAACAATGAGCCATCAACGTCCGAAAATAAACACCCCAAAGGCAATAGGTATGAGCGAAGATTCACCAACTATACGGCCCTTGTCGAGAGCAGAGCAGAGGTCTACTAGGCGACCAACTCCAATGTCCCTTATAAGCGACCAACACCTATAAGGAAGGATATATTCAAGAGAGATACAACAAAATTTTGTTGTTTTCACAACAACTACAGTCATGACACTGATGAGTGTAACCAGTTGAAGGACGAGATTGAGTTCCTTATCAGACAAGGACACCTAAGGAGATACGTGCGAGCCACAGGAGGTTCTCAACAAGAAGCTCAAGGAGGCAATGAGCAGGCGCCTGTACGCCAACGCTCGCCACCTTTACAGCCAGCTCCTGTGGAAGGTACATTACTCACCATCTGTGGCGGCCCACACATTGCAGGAGATAGTGGGAAAGCAAGGGAGCGATATGCTCGAACCTTACACCACGACCAGGACATCGAGATGCTGAATGTGGAGGAGTGAGCGCCAAAAAAGCTCAAACAAAGGAAGAGTTAATAACTTTCTCTGACCTTGATGCTCAGCATGTCCGATTCCCACATTTGGACCTGCTGGTCATGGACGTCCAGATTGCCAACATGATGGTTAAAAGGGTGTTAGTTGACACAAGGAGCTCAGTCAACATCTTATACAAATCTTTGTTAGAAAGGATGAAGTTGTCCGTGAAGGACTTGGAGCCGTGCAACCAAACCATTTATGGTTTTTCCGGTGAAGGGCTCGCACCAACGGGATCGATTAGGCTTCTGGTTACCGCAGGAACTGCGCCTGTGAACAGGACTGTAACACCCTGGTTACCCCAGAACAGTTACAGTGAACGTGAAATTTGACCCGCTACCCGAGTCCTTTGGTAAAAAAATGTGCTTCTAAGTGTTATTAACAGGCTAAGGTGGAAAAAAAATAATAAAAGGGAAATGATATATTTTATTAAGTACATAAAACTGTTCATGGGCCCATAAAAACATTTACAAGTTATTTACAACTCAAAATGGTCATTACTGTTTCAAATTTACAAACCTGCCGACCTAAGCGACAAAAATAGGGTAAACCCCTAGTTCCTCTGAGAACTCCTTGGCCGTGGTGGTCAAGCGGCCGCATATGTACACATCACCACCTAAGCTCTCCACTCAAGGCTGGGTGAGCTTTTCTTTCCCTTTACCTGCACCACATAGCACCCATGAGCCAAGGCCCAATAAGAAAACACAATATAGCATGATATAATATCAACAATGATCATAATAATCATTCAGGACTTTCAGTCCAAAACAGAAGAGTGACAGTCGCAAAAGTCACTAAGTTGGGTATAGCTCCCTTTAGCCTTGTGACGATAGGGCCACCGGGGCTTAACAGATAAGTGAACCTTTCACTAGCTTAAACATGATAGGTGCATGATGACTAGTCACCAACATAACCTTCCTCATGACTCTAGAGTCATAACTATGGAACTCTGTTCCCAAGCCATGTGACAAGCAGTCACCTAGGCCTTTGGCCTTGGCACTGAGTAACTAGTCAGTGTCGTTTCTGACTCTTAGGTCAGTATCCCTGACTAGTCAGTGCCATATACAAGTAAACAACATTCGCTAGCATTTAATATCCAATCAATGTCCACATTTATCAACCAACATGCCACAACAACAATGATGCATGTCACATACACAGGGTGCAGTTTTCTTACCTCTGATTCGAGCGAGAATGAATAAAAGAACAACCCTTGAGAACGATCTGACTTTTAGTCCTTTAGCGGTCACCTAGTCATAACCAAATATGGGACACCATCAATAAAAATGATTAACAAGGGTTCCCAAACCAAGATCTAGCCTCCAGGACATCAAACCTGTCCAAGGGCTATGACCCTAACACCTTGGGCCGTGGCCCCCATCCATTCCAAGTGCAAGGGCCACGGCGCCCAACACCAAGGGTCGCAGCACCCAACAATGGAAAAATTGCTCCACCTGCTTCTTCGAGCTTGGGTCGCGGCCCCCAACCCAAAGCCATCTCCAAACACGTTCTCCTTCATCCCAAACCTCCAAAAAACATACCTAAACACTTCCAAATCATCAAATCAAAGTTCCCAAGCTTCCCAATGATCCAAAACCATCAAATCCCAAGGCTCAAACGAACCAAAAACTCAATGATTCACAAAAGCCAATTCTAAGCTTAGAAACTCTAACAACTCAAAACTTAAAACTTAGATTACCTTTGATTAGGTTGTTTCTCGTCAAATCCTTCGGTCAAGAAGCTTCTAATCTTTCCTAGGATCGCTATGCCTCGATCCTCGCTTAATTCCGACTCCTAGAACTCGAGATTCTTCCAAAATGCCTCGAATGGTAAAAATGAACTAACGGGAAAGAACGAGAGGTTTTCTAACGTACGTTCTATTTGACAAGCTACTTCAAGCTTAAGTAACCTCAAATAAAACCTAGTGCTCGGGGTCCCAAAAACACCCCTGGGGACATTATAGTCAAAACTTCCAGAATTTCCTCCTGATCTCAATAACTCCTAATTTATCTTCAAATAACATTCTTATAACTCAATATCCCAATAAAAGACCCCCGTTATGACAAAACCGCTAATTTATAATATAAGATCGTCTCATGCCGAATAGCTCGAATATATCTACATAATAATTGAATCTCATTCACAAATCACAATAAGCACCCAAATTCACAAATATGCCCTCACAGGCCAAATTACCAAAACACCCTAATAATCAAATGTGGACCCACATGCATGCATATAACATCATATTATAATATAATTCACATAAACATGCATATATTCATTTAATGGCATAATTTAACAGTTATGGCCCTCCGGGCCTACTAATCCAGCCATTAAACCGCATTAGGGATTTCGGGGCATTACAAGGACATTACTCACTACTTTCATAGTAGTTGATTGTTTTTTCGCGTACAATGCTGTGATCGAAAGGCCTATTCTAGTCGACATGCGTGCTATAATCTCGGTTTGGCACCTTGCCATGAAATTCTCAACGGACGCAGGGGTAGGATACGTATTGGGAAACCAGCTAGAAGCGAGGGAATGCTATAATTCCTCAATATCTAAGGCAAAGAGAGGTGGATCAAGGGAAGACGCCAGGAAAGAGTTGTAGTTGGCCAATGAAACACAAGCCCAATCAGGTGAGCACGTCGCCAAATAGGGTGTTGCCCAAAGTGAGGATAGGGATTTGGATCCTCGCTTTGGGGATTTGGATGAAGAAGTAGGACCCATCGAGGACCTCGAAGAGGTCCAACTCAATTAATCAAATCCGACCAGGGTTGTGAAATTCGGTAAAAACTTAGAAATAACCATAAAGCAAAAGCTAGTGGAATTTCTGAAGAAAAACCAGGAAGTCTTTGCTTGGTCGCATAAGGACATGGTTGGAATTGACCCAGCAGTTATCAGCCATGTCCTGAACATAGATAAAAGCTTTCCACCAGTGCAACAGAAACGACGGCTGCTTGACAAAGACAGATCAAAATCTCTAAAGGAAGAAGTCGAGAAGCTAAAGGAGAACAGATTCATCAGGGTAGCATTTTATCCATCATGGGTCTCTAATCCCGTATTAGTTCCGAAGCCAAATGGAAAATGGAGAAAATGCGTGGATTTCACAGACTTTAATAAGCCTTCCCTAAAGATTGTTTCCCACTCTCTAGAATCGACCAGCTGGTCGATGCCACTGCAGGACACGAGATCTTGTCATTTATGGATGTGTACTCTGGGTACAATCAAATCAGTATGCATCCACCCGATGAGGATCACACTAGCTTTTGGACCGATACCGAACTTTACTGTTACAAAGTATTTCCCTTCGGTTTAAAAAACGCTGGTGCGACTTACCAGCGACTAGCCAATCACATGTTCAAGGAGCTGATTGGTATAAACATAGAAGTATATGTTGATGACATGCTGGTTAAGTCGAAGAAGGAAGAAGAACACATAGGGGACTTGCAAGAGTGCTTCAACATCTTAAACAAGTATCAAATGAAGCTTAATCCCCTCAAGTGTTCCTTCGGAGTTGGATCAGGGAAATTTTTGGGATTTATAGTAAACTCACAAGGAATCGAAGCTAATCTTGAAAAGATCAAGGCCCTAGTCGATATGAAATCGCCAACAAAGATAAAAGATGTTCAAAGTTTAACTGGGAGAATTGCTGCTCTAAGTAGATTTATCTCCAAATCGACAGACAAGTGCGTCCCATTTTTTAATCTACTTAGAGGCAATAAGAAATTCGAGTGGACGGAAGAGTGCGAGTAGGCTTTTCAAGCTTTAAAGTCTCATCTGTCGTAGCCACTGATTCTATCTAAGCCGATCGAAAAAGAAACTTTGTTCATCTATTTGGTGGTCACAGAATATGCTGCAAGTGCTGTCTTGGTAAGGGAGGAGGAAAATGTGCAGAAGGTCATATATTATGTAAGCAAAAGGCTAATAGGAGCAGAGCAGCGGTATCCACCCTAAAAAATTAGCCTACTGCTTGATTTTAGCCTCTAGAAAGTTGCAGCCATACTTTCAAGCACACTCCATCACCGTACTAACCGACCAGCCCCTATGGCAAGTTCTGCAGAAGCCAGAAGTCGCTGGTCGATTGTTGAAATGGGCAGTTGAGCTTGGCCAGTTTTGAAATTTCTTACTTTCCATGAAGAGCAATAAAGGGGCAAGCTCTGGCCAACTTTGTCGTAGAGCTCACTGGGCTTCCAGATGGTGAACAGAGAGAAGAGCATGAGCCTCACAACCAAACTCCCACTTGGAAGTTGTTTATAGACAGTTCCTCTAATGAACATCACGCTGGAGCCGGAGTGATTTTGATAACGCCTGAAGGGCATTGATTCCACTGCGCGATTAGATTCGACTTCATGGTGTCCAACAACGAAGCTGAGTATGAAGTGTTGCTCACAGGTTTACGATTAGCCAAGGACATGAACATAAAGTCACTTGAAATCTATAGTGACTCCCAGTTGGTGGTTAATCAAATTATTGGAGAGTATCAAGCCTAGGGGCTGAAGATGGTTTCTTACTTGGACAAAGCAAAGGATCTGTTGGCACAGTTTGAAAAGTATACTCTCCAGAAAGTACCTCGCAGCCAAAACTCGAACGTTGATGCTTTGGCCCAAGTTGGCGAGTGCAAAGGATGCTGACACCCTAAATATAGTACATGTTGAACGGTTGTCCGCACCAAGCATGAGAGCAAAAGAAACCTCTCTGGTGATTCAGGCAACGGAAACGTAGATGACACCTTTCATTGAATTCTTGACACATGGAGTATTGCCGACGGACAGGAACAAAGCCAGGACTCTTCAGCGGCAGGCTGCTAGGTTTATCCTGGTCAACGAAATTTTGTACCGAAGAGGATACTCTGTGCCACTCCTCAGGTGTGTTTCAAAAGAAAAGGCCAAAGAATTATTGAGAGAGGTCCATGAAGGTTTTTGCGAAGATCACGCTAGGGGTACAGAGTTTATCAAAGAAGATCCTAAGGCAAGGGTACTTCTGGCCAACAATGAATGAAGACTCGATGGAATTTGTTCGAAAATGCGACAAGTGTCAGAGATTCTCCAAGATTCTGTGAGCACCCCCTAATGAGCTAAAGCAGATGCAAAGTCCGTGGCCATCCGCAGTATGGGATATAGACCTAATTGGATCTTTGCCCACAGGGAAAGGCAGCGTCAAATACATCATGGTGGCAGTCGATTACTTCACAAAGTGGGCAGAAGCTAAGCCACTTACAACCATAACGACCAAGAAAGTGCTGGAATTTGTGGTAAAAAACATAGTGTGTCGCTATGGATTACCAAGAAAATTTGTCTCAGACAACGGCATGCAGTTTGATAGTGATCTGTTCACGGATTTTTGCGAGCGGCATGGGATTATCAAAGGCTTTTCTTCAGTTGCTCGCCCACAGGCAAACGGGCAAGTCGAGGCTGTCAATAAAACACTGAAGGATACTTTGAAGAAAAGGCTTGAGGAAGCAAAAGGGGCATGGCCAGAGCAGTTGCCTGAAGTCCTCTGGTCGTATAGAACATCCCATCGAATAGCAACAAGCCATACTCCATTTTCCTTAGCTTATGGATATGAGGCTATGTTGCCTGTTGAATTAGATCTGCCATCACATCGACGGATGGCTTACGATCAAGGTGCTAATAGCCAGTTATTGATGGAATCGTTGGATTTGGTCGATGAACGGCGGGAGCAAGCCCAACTCTGAGTAGCAGCTTACCAGCAAAAGGTCGCTCGGTATTTCAACTCTAAAGTATGTGAAAGGAAATTTAATGTGGGAGATCTGGTACTTAGAAAAGTCTTCCTTAACACCCGCGATCAAGATGCTGGAGTACTCAGACCTAACTGGGAAGGACCGTACCAAATCGTAGAAGTCCTCCATCCAGCCACTTACAAACTTGCTTGCTTAAATGGAGATCTCATTCCTCGTTATTGGAATGGAGAACACCTGCGCAAGTACTATCAATAAACAATTCTTCTTAAAGAATTGGCTTGTATTAATTTTACTTTTTACAAGTTTATGAACAAGGGTTAGTCATTCTTATGATTGATCGCTTATAAGTGTAAGATCATATTCTTGATCACTCATACAGACACGATTGTCCATCTATTACGATAAATAAAAGGGACTGTGCGCAGCCAGTCAATCTTGCCAAACTATTATATTTATTACAAGTATTTGCTCATTACGTATGTTGTTTTGCTATATTATCATTCTAAAATCTCTATTACGAGCATAAGTGTTCGAACATTTTTTGGTCAAGGCAAGTGACCGAGAACCTAAAGCTCCTCAATCACTTGGGGGCATATAAGGTATCTAGTAAGCAAAGCATATCAACAGGTATGTAAACACGTAAGCAAAATAAGTGAAAGCATGCTACGGACTTAGAGTATTTTTCAAAATTTTGTTAAATCAAACCAAAGTGCTATGCTAAGTTCAGTCATGCGAATAAATGTTATAATGAAATGCAAATATTATAATATCAAAAATGAAATCCTTTACACCACGAGCAGTTACTGCTCGGATGTAATTGTCTATTAAAAGGAAAGCTGCCCGTGCAGCAATAAAAATATAAATTGTTTTGATATCACAAACCGTAGTTTGTGTGTCTTAAACTACAGGTTAAAATTAAAGAAAAACAAGTAAAATTATGAAGCGATAGGAGGGTCCTGAGGAGTTGGCTGGTCGACAGAGGCCTCAGCTTCCACTTCCGCGCCTCAATGCCTGTGGCCAAGGAGATCTCAGGGGAGGCTGGGATTTTTGCTCTCTCCTCTTCCTCTAGGCAAGCAAGGCACCGGGCTATTTCAGTTTACCTCATGCGCTCGGAAAGATAGTTGAAGTTGGCCTTGCGATTGTGTTTCTAGAATGCATAGAAGCGATTGGAGGTGGCTCCCTTATACCTCTCCAAGTTACTGGCCTTGGCCTCCTCGAGCTCTTTGATGCGCCCCTCCAACCCTTCATTTTCCTTTCTGCTAGCAATCAGCTCATCCTCAAGCTTCTTGGCCTCCTGGAAGTTAAGCTTAGAAGACTCCTTGAACTTCTCTTTTTCTCCAATGGCTTTGGTCAAGGCAGCCTGGAACTGCTTCAGCTCTTCAGCCAGCTTGGTGTTCTGCTCGAGCAATTCTATGTTTTTCTTCTCAGCCATCTAGGACTCCTCGGCATGCCTGGCGTCGGACTCTTTGAATTGAGTAATCAAAGCCCTCAACCGGCGCCAGCTGGCGATTATAGTCAGCATTCCCTGCGATCAGACAAAAAGATAAGGTGATGGCAGAAAATGAAAAAAATAATTAAATAAAGACTCAACAATAGATAGCAGCTTATGCTGGCTATTTCGTTCACTGCTCGATTAATTATCTGGTCGACCTCCATGGATTTTGTGCAGACAATGGCCTCTCAGCTGCGTTTTTGCCTTGAGAGTTTGGTCTTTCTCTCTTTGGCCGAGCTAAGCACAGCATTTGTCAGGACATCTCCAGTTTGGTCAGGAGGTGTCTGGTCGGTAGATGCCGGTGGAGGAGGGTTCTGGTCGACTGGTGCTGGGGGAGACGTCTAGTCGAGGGGAGATGGAGGGGGTGTTTTTTCCTTTGAAGGAACTACTGCTGGAGGATCCCCAATCTGAGACTTTTTCGTTGGAGGGGCCTGGCTACTCTCTCCACGGTGTTGCCTGCTCTCCTTTTTCTTGCTCGGAGGAGCAACGAGTACGCTATAAAGCTCGAACATATCTTCAGATGACATATCTACAATTAAGAAAACATATGAGTAGTTAGACAATATGAATAGATGTACTTGCTACTTCAAGAAAATAAGAGCAAGGAAATTGTAAGTAAAATACCCGAGCTACAATTACCGGTCACTATACTATTTATCGAACTGCTACACTCACTCTTTGGCTTGAAGAAATATGAATTTAAAATAGGGGTGTATTAAAGTTGTCGTCCCCGTCAAATAAATGATAGGGAATTGGCAAACTATCTAAGAGCGAAAGGCAAGTACCGTTCTCATATGATGATTCAAGGATGGGCGTAGGGTGTTCGGAAACTTTCTTTTTGCCCTTTCCCAAAGGAGCAGGGGGAGCAGCTGCTCACCGAGTGCTGGAGGGTTCCCTGATTGTCACCCCAGTTTTCCTCCTCAGAGGTTGTGATACATCGTGGTGCTATTCGAGAATTTCTTCACCAGTAGCACTCCCCGCTGTTGATTCCCTCACCGACTGGTGAGGTGCTAGAAGGCCGACCAGCCTTAGATTGGCCTCTGTGACCAGCCCTTTGGTGCTTTTTTCTATGTCAGCCATGCTGGCCAAGGATACTGGTTGAATCTCCATTTCTGGAGTAGGAGTTGGTCGTTGCCATGGACCTGAAGAATACTAATTTTCTAAGGAATGTGCAGAAAAGCTAAAGAGAATTAAACGACCAGAGAATAAAAGAAATTACCTCCTTGATTGAAGGCCAAATTATTGGCAACCAAGTCTGTTGTTAAAAAGTACTCCTGTAAGTACTTTCCTACATTGGATTTGTAGGTGATCTCACTCAAGATGGTGTGAGCAGATTCCTGATGGTAAAAATGGAAGAACCTCGTGTTGCTGTGATTGGGGTTGGACTTGCGATCAAATAAATAATTGATCTCATGCAGCGTAGGCAAAGGCCACTTCTTGTGGCTGTACAGGATATAGAGAGCAGAGAGCACTCTATGTCCATTGGGTGTGATTTGGAAGGGGGTGACCTCAAAATAGTTGGCCACCCCCTGGAAGAATGGATGAAGAGGCAAGTTTGCCCCTGCCTCAATGTGGTATCTCGACCAGGCACTGTAGACGCACCCAGGCAGGTTTGCCTTCTATCATCCCAGCTGTAATGTTGCTAGGAGGAGAAACGTACCATTCGATGTCTGGTCGAAGGACGTCCCAGGGTTGGGCCTTTATTTGGATTTCTGGTTGAGTGTTTTCGGCTCGTCCGCTGGTCGAAGGAATTTCAGCCTGAGGAGCAGGCTGATTTGCAGGTGGGTTGGTTGGTTTCTTTTTCTGGGCAGTGGATTTTACTCGACCCATGTTTAATGGACTAGTTGAAGGTCTGTTAGATGGGGTATGGGAAAAAAGGATCTTCGGGATAAGTAACGACGACTGATCCTGATCTTCAAGCAACTGGGCGAGCAAGTCGTCGTCGATCGGCCTCTCACCTCCCCACGGATCGTGCATGAAAATCTGTGAATAGAGAAGGGAAGATGAGAATCTATGGCCAAAAGACCAAGAAGTGTAAAGAGTTGGAATAATGTTGCTCGTGTATAAAAGTTAAGCTTTTATACGACCAGCAGCATTCTAACAAAAACACTACATTCTATGTGAACAGTTTGGAAAATGGATTCAAAAGCAGAAGTAAAAAGTTTTTCAGGAAAAACTTTCTGACTTTGAAAGGGCGGGAAAAACCTAGTTTTTTCTACAAGCCTAAGAATCGAATTTTTACTTCGATTTTACGCCCTAAATTAACAATCCTAACTACCAAACTGATTCCTAACTCTAGCAAAGTATTATTTTCCTATCATATTAGGCTTGTTTCAACATACCCATTTACCCCAAAACAATTTCTTCAAGAACGTTAAAGAACTCAAAATCTAAAACAGATGTTGCATGGTATCTCAACGACTGAAACGTTTGAGAAACTTACTTGGATAGAAGTTGGAGTAAATTTCTGAGACGCTAAGTCGATTTGGTTGGGTAGGAACTTCGTGGATCGTCAACGTCGTCTAGGTTTCTCAGTTTTACGCCTTATTATTTGGTGTTCTTGAGGATAAAGTGAAATGTAAAAAGTGGAAAATGATTCTGAGGAGTTATTTATATTAATCGAGGAGCAGTTACCAAGGTAATCATGAGGGGTAACTTTCCGAGGCATGGGTAAGTGTAATAGCCGTCAGACAACTTTTGGGAAATCGAAAAGACATGATTGGTTGCCCTTTTCGAGAAGGCATGGGTGGCTTTGACAGATTTGATAGGGCATACGAAAAGACGGTTGCTCAAGTTTACTTTATCCTGGTCACAGTAAAATAAACTTGGGGGGCAAATGTTTACCCTAAAACGGCTCATGGTGATGTGGCAAGATTGACCTACACGTGGTAGGGACGTGGCAACTTTAAATGAATGAGTCATGTTCGACTATTGACCAGATAGTTATTGATTTGTCAAGCCTCATGCTTAGGTGCGACCAGTCTGGTCGCACACTTTCATCTATTTCCTTTTGGATGCGCAAGCTTGTAATAAGTGCATTTATTATATTTCCTTTTATTACCTTGATACGCAAATATTAATTGTAATGAAGGTTTGTTGGCCCATGTAACCCCCTTGAGCCTATAAATAGGATGGAGAGGACTCAAGGAAGGGACTTTTTTTGAACTTTTGATTTTTGTATTCAGAGAAAAGAGCACAGTGTGATTATCCACCGAAATTGTAACCCTCTCAAGACTTTTGAAACTCGTGAACCCTAGTTCATTGATCACAATATTAGGATTCAATATCAATAAGAAAACTAAGTGGACGTAGGTCATTACCATCTCATTGGGGTCGAACCACTATAAATCATTTGTGTCATTTGCTTTCCATTTGATTCTCTTCTTGTTTTCCTTTTGTTCTTTATCGTTTATTTGACTCCGTGTCGCTGGCCAAATCGAGGGTCAACAGTTACATATTTTTTTTAAATTTAAATATTTTCTATATAAGTTATACTTATCATAAAATAAAAAATATACTCAATACTCAATTATTCGCTCTAAGAAAAGAACGATACTTTCCATCTCTCCCTGAAAAAGATACAAAACCAATCTCAGGCCTATTCTCTTGATCTCATGTGTTGAGCACATCAAGTTGAATAAAAAATATACCATCCTTTATTCTCTAAGTGCCCACACACTTCTTGAGGTGTAGAGAATGCTATGGAAGATCTTGGTATGAGTACCTGGGAGCAGCTTGGATTGGAAGATCATTTATTTTACGAAAAGATAGCAAGGACACTTGATAGGCATCAAGAGGTATGTTATATATTCTTTTCCTTTTTATGATTAATTTATGTATATTAATGGATCCGCATATTTAAAAGTAGTTTAAATATGTTACAAATTTTTGTTGTACACTGGGCCAACCCATCACACAATTCCGCTGCGTTTTAGGAAACTTGTTCCTAACAGGTGGTCACGCTCATCCCCTGTTCAGCCTTAAATGGATCTGGTCCTCCCTCAAAGATTGGAGGATGTTGCTTCTAGAACCTCTTGTACAGTGGCTCCCACCTGTTCCCAATATCAGGTTGTTGTAGTGTGATGCCACAACAGGTGGTAAATCTAGTGCAGCGTTCCCTGGCGGAACCTGCTGTCTCAGGAGCTGAATCTCTTCCTCTTGACTCTGAAGTCTAGATTGCATCCCCTTGGTTATCATCTCTAGCCTCAATCTCAGCGCTGGCTAGTTGAACTCATCCCCTTGAAGGCATAACTCTCCAAGTTTATTTGCAATCAACGACTCAGCTGATCAAGTAACATGTTTTTAAAAGTCATCCCAGAGTCTAATACAACAATCAGGCAACAATATGCAATCACAATACTAACATGCATTTTAACAATTATCCATATACAGTAGTAATGCTAATAAGCATGCCTTATCATATACACATAGTAGTCAAGGGCCAGGCCCTATCAGTATATCTCATGCTTCCTATTAAACAAGCAGATAAATCATTCATATTTCATTTGAATAGTCAAGCATATAATCACATATATAGTTACCAAACCTTGAGCCGAGCTTGTCTTTAGCAAGGAGTGTACATGCCCAGCCAATCTTCAGGAACCCTTAAACCTAGACCGCCTTGATACCAAGTTGTAATGCCCTGAATAGCCAAGACCATTACACTATATATTTGAAATAGTTTTGGACTTCCTAATCAAGTCTTTTGGATATAAACGTGTTACTAAGGATAATTAATGGATTAGGGTTAAAAGATTTTGATCATAGGAATAGTTTTTTTCATTAAAAAGTGTGAGTTTGTACATGGGATCCCAAAAATAAGTGTTTACAAGGCATTTACAACTCTCAAAATAATTACAACTTAAGCTAGCCTAAGCGGCAAAATTAAATTTGGCTCTAGTCCTTTTTGATCCCTCGGTCGTGGCGGTCGAGCAGCTGATAATGTACACGCTGCCCTAAAGCTCTCCAACTCACGGCTGGTGCAACTTTCCCTTTCCCTTACTTGCACCACAAAGCACCCATGAGCCAAGGCTCATCAAGAAAACTTAAATCAACGAATACGATAACCAACAACATATAAGCAGTAAACTTGAATCAACAAATTCAATAAGTAACAGGATATGAGTAATAAGCTTGCAGTGATAATCTGCTCAATCAAATACATATTCCAATCTAAGAAATTAATACAGTTAGTTAAGTGCAATCAACACTTTTATTTAGTAAGTGACATTCAGACCCGGCGCCCTTAGACCAAGTCCTCTGGTCCTATGGCCGACCCTGACTCGCTTAGGCCTAGCTGCGTTCCACATGCTTAGTGTCAGCCCCGGCTCCCTTAGGCTGGACTTTCAGTATAAACATAATCACACACCATATATATATATATATATATATTGCTCAGTCATGCAATCAGATACATCATATACAAGCATGCCTTATCGGGTAATTACAATTATAATCACAGTCATATCCATTTACAAGGGCCCAAGCCCCGATCACAACCAGGGTGCAGTTTTCTTACCTCGAGTTTCGTGCGACAGACGATACGACCTCAAGTACGATCCTAATCCCGAGCCTTGCGATAACCTAGTAACAAGATAACATACTCTTGTTAGGGATTAACTTCGAATCCCAAGCCTCACCCTAGACCCTATTCTTAAAATTACTATTCCCAGATTACGGGACATTAGAAATGTTTCTCGAGCCCCCAAGTGGGCCTTCAAATGGATTCCCAAACTTCCCGAGCCCTAATTTTAAAATCAGCAAAACCATAAATTGGGACACCTGGCGCAGTTGCGCCTGCCCTGCCGCGGTCGCGCCTGCAGAAAGGTTAGGCTTTTTGGGATATTGGCACTGTCGCGCCCTATCTCAGCACAGTCGTGCCACTAACTCCGAAACCCAAAAATCAAAAATTGAAAATCAAAATCCCCACTCCCTGAGACACTACCGCAAATGCGCCCCAACCTAGCACGGTCGCGCTAGATCGCCAAAAACTCGAAAACGAGTCTAGGTTCTTATGTTCTTCCCCAATTTTAGATTTACAACTTCTCCCTGCATTTCAGACCCGAAACTTGTCCCCAATTCAGTATTTCAGCAGATTTAAGGCCACAAAACGCTTCATATAACTTAGACCAACTATAACCCAGGTCAAGACACCATAAAAACACATTTGAACATAAATTGCACTTCTTGAGTTTCAAACTCAAGCTTCTCTCCCAAAATCTGAGAATCACTCTACAAATCAAGACTTCCAGCAGCAAATAGATCCTCAATTCAGTTTAAAAAAAACCATTTACTAACATCATTCTATAACCTAAGTAACACCAAATCCCTGAAATCCATATATCCAATCTCAATTCCTCAAAGCTCAAGAACACAACCACTGAAATGAAAAATAGGGTATCTAAGTGCTCACCTCCTCTGAATTTCAAGTTGTAGCTGAAAAGAGAGACCCTTGGCAGCTCCTTGCTCCTCAATTCCCTCCAAGCTTCCTTGAATCACCAAAAATCCCATTCAAGCTCAAGACCTTCCTTAATATCAAAGCACCTCAAGAGAGAACCAAGGGAAAGGGGGAAAATGTGCAAGTGTTTTCCCCTAAGGTTGCTGCCCATTGCTCTAATGCATAGGTCAAATGACCATATTACCCTTACCAACAAATAACCCCCAAGGCAACCTTTAAGGGTATCAAGATCATTTTCCACCAATCCACTAAACCTCAAATTAACACCCTAAATTTCTAATTAAATTACTAACCCTCCAAATACAATTATTTCTTTCAATAATGTTCCACTAACTCTCGACCTACGCAAAATTACTAAAATACCCATTGGCTCACCCCGAGCCAGGTATAAATCCCTGTTGTGACTTTTTTGCCAAATTTCTCTAAAGGATCGACTTAAGTCTGTCATCGCAAATATATCCACATAATAATATGGTTCCAATTATATAACACATATAATTACAATTATACCCTTAACAGGTCAAAATTACGAAAATGCCCCTTTTTCACAAAAACGAGCCCATAATTACATTTATTACACATAAGCATGCATAAATAGTTATATCTTAATATAGCTCATATATTTCTCATAATCACACATATATTAAATTAAGTTCATGCAATAATCCATTTATGTCCTCCGGCATGCTAATCAAGGCACTAAGCCCTATTAGCAAATTCAGGTCATTACAGATGATTTCCTTAATTGCTTTGTTCAAAAGGTTAAATGATTGAGATCTCATATCTGTGATTAAGTTCACAAAAATATCATTTATAAGGAACTTAGTGAGAGTTAAGGATAAAATACTGATGAGGGGTAAAATAGTAATTTGCACCCAGCTCGTTAATAAGTCATCGATAGATGATTGACTGACTGTAATGGTTATAACAATGGATAACGTATTTATGATTTGGAAAATATGTTCTATGAATTCAAGAGCTCAATTCTGAGTCTATAGTGGAGTCACGAGGAATTAATAAGGTAGTGAAATCAGTCGTAAATCAATTCACGATAACTTATTGGAGCTTGATTTCATGGATCCATGGTCCCCGCATCACCTTTGAGTAAATCATCTAGAATGCATAAATTAATTGATTTAATTATCAACTAGGATTTTTAAATTTGACTAGGTCAATTTTGGAAAATTTTACAGAGATGTGAGATTTAGAGAATAAAAGAGAATCTTTGGGTAAATTTATTAATATTGATAAATTGGTGTCTCTATAAATAAATAATATTAAATCAATTTTCAAATTATAATTAGTTAATTTGAATGAGGATTTAATTAATTAATTAATTAATTAAAAATAAATAAACAAGAAGTTTTCGAATTTAGGCCAAATTGTGATTTAAATTCAAAACAAAGAGATGAGACCACCTCAAAGAGGTCCCAATCCTAGCCTTTGTTCCAGCCAGCAAGCCCTCAAAGTCCAGAGAAGCTGCCTATGGCTTAGGATGATGTCCCACCTAGGGATCCTGAGTAGCAACCTCCATCTCAGGCTGATCGAGGCAATCCCCAGCGCCCGAGGGAGAATAGGGTCGGGCAACCGCCCCGCAGCCCTAGATGCCCAGGGGCTGAAGAGCCGAATCTACCAAGCAGGGGATAGTGTCCTTCTGCCAACATAAGGAACATCGAGTCAAGATCTGCGGTCAGGGGTCCCCCATTGCATAACAATGCACGGGGACCCAACGACCAGTGCAGGCCTCCCCTTGACGCTCTGGAGATGCCAGCCTGAGAAGGAAATAGTGTGAACAGTCGGTCACGCCGTAGTCAGCCAAAGTTTAGATGGCCATGACTATAATGAAGCCGATTCCGACAGAGGAAATGCTGGTCAGAGGAATGAGGAAAGAGGTGGAGGCAGAAGCCCCCCACCTAGAGAAAATAGGCCAGCTAGCCATAACGCTGGGGGGCAACCCAAGCAGTAGAACGTCTTTGATCGGCTAGGAGTTAGCGAGCAGAGACATAGGAATGACGATTTAAGGGATGTACTTAACGACCGCCGCGAGAGGCACGACGAGTGCGCTCCCCCATCACCAGTTGCCCCAGCAATCCCAGAAGCGATTCAGGCTCAAATTGATGCTCTAAACCAGGCAGTACAACAGCTGGTCGGGGGAGGAACGTCCCGTATAGAGTATGATAGGAGGAGGGGCACTCCCTTTGTACAAAGGATTTATGCAGCTGAAACCCCCAGTAAATTCAAGATGCCAACACTGCCGAACTTTGATGGGTACGGAGACCCAGTATCTCACGTTAATAAGTTTGAGATACAAATGGATATACATAAAGTGTCGAAAGATGCCCGCTGCCGGATCTTCCCAGCGACACTGTCTGACACCGCCCAAGAGTGGTTCTTTAAGTTCCCTCCTGCTAGTATAGTATCTTGGGAGATGTTCGTAAAGGAATTTTACAGACAATTCTACGCGGGTTGCGTACACCCCACAGAGGTCAACCATCTGGTCGAGATACGCTAGAAGGAGGGAGAGCCCTTAAAAGAACATGTTCAACACTTCGTGCAAGCAGCAGCTGGAGCCAAGACAGTGGGTGATGAGGCAATATGATGGCCCTAACTTCTGGGGTTAGGCGCCATTCACCCCTCTATAGTAAACTCAAAAAGAATGGGGTAAGAAGTACCCAGGAGTTTTGGGATTGGGCTGATCGATATATCAAGCTCGAGGACGCAATAGCCAATGAAGGGAAACCTCCAGCAAAAGACAAGGGGCCAAAGGAAGAACCCGCCAAGGCCGCCAACAGGTCGGAAAAGCCCAATGGCAACGCAAGGGCAATGGGAATGGCAATGGTAGGAATGGTGGAAAACGGGCGAACAATGAACTCTCAACTTCTGAAAATAAACGCCCCAAAGGCAATCGATACGAGCCGAGATTCACCAACTACACGGCACTTGTCGAAAGCTGAGCGGAAGTCTACTAGGTGACCAGCTCCAGCGTGCCTTACAAATGACCCGCACCTATAAGGAAAGATATCTCCAAGAGAGATACAACGAAGTTTTGTCGCTTTCACAATGACTACGGGCATGACACCAATGAATGTAACCAGTTGAAAGATGAGATTGAGTTCTTGATTAGGCATACGGGCAGGGACATCTAATGAGATATGTGCGAGCCACAGGAGGGTCTCAACGAGAGGCTCAAGGTGGCAACGAGCAGGCGCCTGCACGCCAACACTCGCCACCCCTACAGGCAGCTCCTGTGGCAGGCACTTTACTCACCATTTGCAGAGGCCCACATGTAACGCCCTGGATAGCCAAGACCATTGCATTGTGTACTTATAAAGGTGCAGGACTTGCTAATCAAGTCATTAATTTTAAAATGTGTCACTAAACATGTATGAGCTAGGTTTAAAAAGGTTTTGGTCTCAAAAGTTTCACTTTATATAATTAAACAGTTTTATACATAGGATCCCAAAATGAAGTAGGGTTTAAAAGTTGGTTTACAGAATCTCCAAAATACAGACAACTATCAGCCATACTAAGGCAAAATAGACATTTCTGGATCTCGCGTCCCTGCCTAAACCCCAACCGTGGCGGCTGAGCGGCTGGTCATGTACATTAAGCTCGTAGAGCTCTCCAAGTCAGGGCTGATCAAGCTTGCCCTTGCCTTTACCTGCACCATGTAGCACTCGTGAGCCAAGGCCCAACAAGAAAACATAATGTGCAACACAAACAACAAATACAGAAAGTCAATTTCTTAAGCATGATCAATTATTAAATAATCCACTTTAGCCATTTAAAACATACTCAGAATCAAAGATGCAACTAATTACAGGTCTCATAATAATCAGGTCACATAATAGTCAGGACCGATGACTTAGGTTGCACCCTCTGTTTACCCCACTGACTTCGGCCCACTTAAACCGAGCGCAGTGCATAATAAGTTGTCCTCGGCTACTAGTGGCCAAGCCGCGCCCTGTGCACTAGTGTAACCCTTGGCACTCTTAGGCTGTTGGTTCACTATTTACATGGCATTATACCATCCATTCAAGCATGCACATTAGGGAACCCTTAGTCCCATTACAGATATACAACCAGGTGCAGTTTTCTTACCTTTAGTTTTTACGTTCACTGATTACGAGCGACGCTCCTCAAGCACGGTCTGTTCCCGAGCCCTAGCTTTAACACCTAGTCACAATCAAGGTTTTGGGTTCCATTAATATATAAGTAAAGGTTTCAGGGTACAATGCTAGCTTCTGGGACATCGAATTTCCACCAAGCACGGTGGGGAAATCGATCCCTAGCACCCTGGGCTAGACTCTCGCGCCTAAAATCCCCAAATGTTCAAGAATGCACCCAAGGGCTGTGGCCCTTGAAGCCTAGCCACGGCCCGCCTCTAAAACAGAGCCTAAGGCCCCCAGGTAGCAGACATGCGCAGCGGCCCTGCCCAAGTACGTCGTGGCACTCTCTCCTGGCCGAGCCTCCTTGGCTCTCTTGCTTCGTAGGGCCGCAGCGCTCTAGAACAAAGCCATGGCCCTCCCCTTCGTGCCCAGAAAAATCACCATTTGTAGCATCCTAACCCCATCCAAAATCATTCCAAAGCACCCTAACTCAAAATCCATTAATCACAAAACTTTTATCATGACTCTAACAACATAATCCAACAGAAATTCAACCCAAAAACCCATTAAAACTCCATTTTGATTCTCTGAAACCTAGCAACTCTAAACACCAAAATCAGTCATGAAAAACTCAAATCTTAATCTCTGAATACAAATTGAAGCTTACCTCTTTTGCTGAACCCCCTTCTTGACGAATTCCTGAGCTAAAATCCAAACTTCTCAGCTTAATTCAACCCTTAAACATCAAAACCATAAACTCCCTTAATACCTGGTCAAAATTCAAAATTTCAAATGCTCAGAGATATGATTAAGCCCTTACCTTAATCTTGATTGAGTTTCCTTAGCTGAGCACTGGATTTAATCTACAAATTTCCAGCCCAAATCACTAAATTCCAGCTGATTTCTCTTGAATTTTCTATGGTTTCTTGGGAAAGAAAAGAGAAGAGAAGACGAGAGTGAGAGAGTATAAGTCAGTTTGTGTTTTGTTCCCCTATTTTTCATTAACTTAGTATAATTCTAATCAGTTAAATCAATCCCGAGGCTCGGGGTACCGGAAACATCCTCGAGAGCGAAACGGTAAATTTCCCCAATATTCCCGCCTAAGCTTTCTATTCTCAAATATATCTCCATATATTTATTTCCATAACCCGATAGTCTTAAATAACTACCCGATACCTGAAATACCCCTTGACTTGTCCAAAGTCAAATACTAAGCCCCATTGTGACTTTTCCCGCTATCTAGCTCCCTAGGATCGCCTCAAGTCGCTCACTGCAAATCTACCTACATAATAATGTGGTTCTCACAGATATAACATTCAACCACATTTACATTCAAATAACCATACAAGCATGCATTAAATCATTAAATTCACTCATAAGTCAATTATGCCCTCCCGGCACACTAATCAAGGCACTTATGCCATATTAGTGATTTTGGGTCGTTACAACTATCCCTTCCTACTGAGAATTTCGTCCTCGAAATTTACCTAAATAGCTCGAGATATTGATCACCGCATCGCTGTCTCCAACTCCCAGGTCGCTTCCTCGACCTTGCTATTTCTCCACAACACTTTCACTAATGGAATTGTCTTATTCCGTAAGACTTTGTCCTTCCGATCCAAAATCTGGACTGGTCGCTCCTCATAGGACAAATCTGTATGTAACTCTAAGTCCTCATACCTCAGCACATGCGTTGTATCTAAAACACACTTTCGCAACATGGAGACATGGAAAACATCGTGAACCCCTGACAGCGATGGTGGCAAGGCCAACCTATAAGCCACCTGTCCAACCCTTTCTAGAACCTCGAAAGGTCCAACAAATCGAGGGCTCAACTTGCCCTTTACTCCAAATCTCTTCACCCCTCTCAGTGGTGAAACTCACAGAAACACGTGGTCCCCAACCTGGAACTCCACGTCCCTACGCTTAGGATCAGCGTAGCTTTTCTGTCTACTTTGCGACGCAAGCATTCTGGCTCGAATCTTCTCAATAGCCTCATTAGTCTTCTGCACCATAACTGGCCCTAAGTACCTCCTCTCACCCATCTCATCCCAATGAATGGGTGATCTACACTTTCTCCCATATAGCATTTCATAAGGTGCCACTCCAATTGTGGATTGAAAACCGTTGTTATACGAGAACTCAATCAACGGTAGGTACTTACTCCAAGACCCCTCGAAATCAATCACGCACGCCCTTAGCATGTCCTCTAATACCTGAATCGTCCTCTCAGACTGTCCATCAGCCTGAGCATGAAAAGCTGTGCTAAACTTTAACTGAGTCCCCATAGCTCTCTGCAGAGCTCCCCAAAACTTAGAGGTAAAGATGGGATCTCGATCAGACACAATAGACTTTGGAAAGCCATGGAGACGAATTATCTCCCTCACATACAACTCTGCATACTGTTCCACTGTATAGGTCGACTTCACTGGTAGAAAATGAGCTGACTTGGTGTATCTATCTACTATCTACCACCCCGAGTCACAAAGTCCCACTGTCCTGGGTAGTCCTCCCACAAAATCCATTGTAATGTCCTCCCACTTCCATTCTGGGATACCCAAAGGTTAAAGCAATCCCGCTGGTCACTGATGCTCAGCCTTTACCTGCTGACATGTCAAACATCTAGCACATATTCTACCACATCCTTCTTCATCCCGGGCCACCAATATAATGCCCGTAGATCCTGATACATCTTCGTGGTACCCGGATGAAGCGAGTATGGCGTAGTGTGAGACTCATCCAGTATCTCTCATCTGATCCCCTCATCTGCCGAAATACAAATCCATCCCTGATATCGAAGCATACCAGTCTCAGAAACGAAATAATCCTTAGCTGTCCCCACTAAGACATGCTGCCTAACCTCCTGCAACTGTGCATCCACCAACTGTCCCTCCTTAATCCTCTCTAGCAGGGTCGACTGCAAGGTAATATTAGCTAACTGGCCTTCCACCAGCTTAATCTTTGCCCTGGCCATCTCTTTAGCTAACTCTCTCGAGATTTGGGTGGAACTATATAATTGTCCTGGGCCCCTCCTACTCAACGTATCTGCCACCACATTGGCTTTCCCCAAATGATAAAGAATATCGCAGTCATAATCCTTAACCAGTTCCAACCAATGCCTCTGTCTCATGTTCAGATCCTTCTGAGTGAAGAAGTACTTCAAACTCTTATGGTCTGTGTATATCTCACACTTCTCTCCATACAGGTAATGCCGCCAGACCTTCAGTGCTTATACCACTGCCGGCAGCTCCAAATCATGAGTAGGATACCGCTGCTCATACTCCTTCAGCTGCCTCAATGCATAGACTATAACTTTCTCATTCTGCATCAGCACGCAGCCCAAACCCATCCTCGATGCATCACAGTAGACTACAAATTTCCCTTCCTCTGAAGGAAGACTCAGCACAGGTGCAGAGATAAGTCGTCGCTTCAACTCTTGGAAACTGTTCTCACACTTCTCTAACCAAACAAACTTCTGATTCTTCCTCGTCAACTCTGTCATAGGTGAAGAAATCTTTGAAAACCCCTCTACGAACCGTCTGTAATAACCTGCCAACCCAAGAAAACTTTGCACCTTCGAGGCATTCCTTGGCCTCGGCCAATCCCTTACTGCTTCTACCTTGGACGAATCCACCTTAATCCCTTCTGCTCCAACTATATGCCCAAGAAAAGTCACCTCTGGCAACCAAAACTCACACTTCTTAAACTTGGCATATAACTGATGCTCCTTTAACCTCTGTAAAACTTGTCAAAGAAGTTGCTCATGCTCTGCCTCTGAATTGGAGTAAACCAAGATGTCATCAATGAAGACAATGATGAACTGATCCAAGAAGTCCTTGAATACCCTGTTCATCAAATCCATAAAAGCTGTCGGGGCAAAGGTCAAACCGAAAGACATGACCAAGAACTCATAGTGTCCATATCGCGTTCGAAAGGCTGTCTTTGGTATATCCTCATCTTTGATCCTCAGCTGGTGATAACCAGATCGTAGATCAATCTTTGAGAACACCGTCTTTCCCTGCAGCTGATCGAACAAGTCATCAATCCTTGGTAGAGGGTACTTATTCTTTATGGTCAACTTGTTCAATTCTCGGTAGTCTATACACATTCTCAATGTCCTGTCCTTCTTCTTAACAAACAACACTAGTGTGCCCCATGGTGAGTAACTAGGTCTGATGAAACCCAGATCTAGAAGTTCCTGCAACTATATCTTTAATTCCTTCAACTCGGCTGAAGCCATCCTATATGGTGCCCGTGATACTGGTTCTGTCCCAGGTGCTAACTCAATCTCAAACTGAATCTCCCTGTGCGGCGGCAACCCTGGTAGATCCTCAGGAAATACATCCAAAAATTCACACACCAATCTGGTCTCTCCCGGCTCTGCCGGCATAATCCTAGTAGTATCCACTACACTGGCCAAAAAACCTATGCATCCTCCCTGCAACAAGTCTCTAGCTCTCAACGCTAAAATCATGGGTACACGGGGTCCACATAGCGCACCCACAAAAACAAAAGGATCCTTGCCCTCAGGCTCAAAAGTCACCATGTTCTTCCTGCAGTCAATGGTAGCCCCATATCTGACCAACCAGTCCATCCCTAGAATCATGTCAAAATCCTCCATGTCTAACTCAATCAAATCCACCGAAAGTTCCCTACTATCAACCATCACTGGCAGTGCCCTAATCCATCTCCTAGAAACTACCAGTTCCCCTGTAGGCAATAAAGTCCCAAACCTTGTAGTCCGATATTCACTAGGTCTACACAATCTATCAATCACTCTACTAGAAACAAAGGAATGTGTAGCACTAGAATCAATCAATACAGTAAAAGGAGAGCCAGCGCTAGAAAGCTAACCTGTCACTACCGAGGGACTAGCCTCGGCCTCTACCTGAGTCAAGGTGAACACTCGAGCTGAAGTCAAGCTATCCACCTTCCCTGCTTCACCTTTCTTCACTGTTGGGCAGTCTTTCCTAAGATGCCCACTGTTCCACACACAAAGCAAGCCTTGGCTCGACACTTGCCCAGATGGCATCTTCTACACCTCAGGCACTCTGGATAAGTCCGCCATGCCTCGCTGCCACCCTGACGGCCACCCTGTCCACCCTGACCCCTCCTATCAGGACCAGTAGCGGTCAAAGTGTCAGAAGTCTTTCTCTTGAAGTCACTGGGGCCTCCGCCCCTACCTGTCCCTGAATAAGGAGGCAGCACTCTGCGGCCCTCACGCCTCACCGCACTTTCCCTCCAAATCTTATTCTCCGCTTCCTCAGCAGTAAGAGCCTTCTCAACGGCCTGGGCATAAGTTGTTCCTCTAGGTACCGTTATAATCCTGACATCCCGGGCTATCATGGCATTAAGCCCCCTGATAAATCTATCTTGCCTAGCAGCATCAGTAGGCACAAGATCTGGAGCAAACTTCGTAAGCCTATCAAATTTTAGGGAAATTCAGTAATAGTCATATTGCCCTGCACCAAACCCATGAACTCATTAACTTTTGCTGCCCTAACGGCAACATTATAGTATTTCTGACTAAATAGGTCTCTGAAGCCTTCCCAACTCAAAGCGGTAACATCCCTGGTCTGCAATGCCACTTCCCACCAGATGCGGGCATCTTCTCTCAACATATACGTGGCATAGGCCACTCTATCATGTCCCTCTATCCTCATGAAATCCAGGATAGTAGTAATTATAGTCAGCCATTGCTCGGCCTTTAGTGGATCTGGTCCCCCCTCAACGATTGGAGGTTGCTGCTTCCTGAACCGCTCATATAACGGCTCCCACCTGTTCCCAATCTCCCAAGACTGTACAGCTGGTACCACTGTAGGTGGTACAATAGGGGCAGCGCTCCCTGATGGAGCTTGTTGTCGTAATAGGTGAATCTGTTCATCCTGGCTCTGTAGTCGAGCCTGCATATCTGCCATAAGTTGCTACCAGTTCTCAGGGACTGGCGGAGGAATCTGGCCCTGGTCATCACCCTCGGTCCTAGACCTAGTGCCGGCTAGTCACGTAGATTTTCTTGGACGAATAGCTATCCAAATCAATCTGCAATCAATGACTCAGCAGTCAAACCATGATGACAGGGTAAAAATCCTCCAAAATCAACCAATGGAACATAACCAATCACAAACAATCAACATATAAGCATTTATCCACATGCATCGGCTACTAAGAAGCATGCCCCAATCTCTTCACACAATAGCTATGAATCAAGCATTCATCCATACACAATATGCAATTTAATCATCCAAATATTCATTTACATGCACGGCAATGCTAATAGACATGCCTCAATATTCTCACACAGCAGTCAAGGGCCAGGCCCTATCAGTATCTCATGCTTCCTATTAATCCCATAAACAACAACATTTATAATTCATTTCAGGCATATAAGCATATAAGCATATATACACATTACCAAACCCTGCATTAAGCTTGTCTCTAGCAGCGAATGTACATGTCCAACCAATCTTCAGGAACCCCTAAACCTAGGATGCTTTGATACCAAGTTGTAACGCCCTGGATAGCCAAGACCGCTACACTGTGTACTTATAAAGGTGCAGGAATTGCTAATCAAGTCATTAATTTAAAAATGTGTCACTAAACATGTATGAGCTAGGGTTAAAAAGGTTTTGGTCTCAAAAGTTTCACTTAATATAATTAAACAATTTTATACATAGGATCCCAAAAAGAAGTAGGGTTTAAAAGTTGGTTTACAGAATCTCCAAAATACAGACAACTATCAGCCATACTAAGGTAAAATAGACATTTCTGGATCTCGTGTCCCTGCCTGAACCCCAACCGTGGCGGCTGAGCAGCTGGTCATGTACATTCAGCTCGCAGAGCTCTCCAAGTCAGGGTTGATCAAGCTTGCCCTTGCCTTTACCTACACCACGTAGCACCCGTGAGCCAAGGCCCAACAAGAAAACATAATGTGCAACACAAACAACAAATATAGAAAGTCAATTTCTTAAGCATGATCAATTATTAAATAATCCACTTTAGCCATTTAACACATACTTAGAATCAAAGATGCAACTAATTACAAATAACATTCAGGTCTTATAATAATCAGGTCACATAATAGTCAGGGCCGACGACTTAGGCCACACCCTCTGTTTACCCCACTGACTCTGGCCCGCTTAAACCGAGCTCAGTTCATAATAAGCTATCCTCGGCTACTAGTGGCCAAGCCGCGCCCTGTGCACTAGCGTAACCCTTGGCACTCTTAGGCCGTTGGTTCACTATTTACATGGCATAATACCATCCTTTCAAGCATGCACATTAGGGAACCCTTAGTCCCATTATAGATATACAACCAGGTGCAGTTTTCTTACCTTTAGTTTTTACGTTCACTGATTACGAGCGACGCTCCTCAAGCACGATCCGTTCCCGAGCCCTAGCTTTAACACCTAGTCACAATCAAGGTTTTGGGTTCCATTAATATACAAGTAAAGGTTTCTGGGTACAATACTAGCTTCCGGGACATCGAATTTCCACCAAGCACGGTGGGGAAATCAATCACGAGCACCCTGGGCTAGACTCCCGCGCCTAAAATCCCAAAATGTTCAAGAATGCACCCAAGGGCTATGGCCCTTGAAGCCTAGCCGCGGCCCACCTCTAAAACAGAGCCTAAGGCCCCCAGGAAGCAAACATGCCCCGCGGCCCTGCCCAAGTGCGCCGCAGCGCTCTCCCCTGGTTGAGCCTCCTTGGCTCTCTTACTTCGTTGGGCCGCAGCGTTCTAGAACAGAGTCGCGGCCCTCCCCTTCGTGCCCAGAAAAATCACCATTTGTAGCATCCTAACTCCATCCAAAATCATTCCAAAGCACCCTAACTCAAAATCCATTAATCACAAAACTTTTATCATGACTCTAACAACATAATCCAACATAAATTCAACCCAAAAACCCATTAAAACTCCATTTTGATTCTCTGAAACCCATAAACTCTAAACACCAAAATCAGTCATGCAAAACTCAAATCTTAACCTCTGAATACGAATTGAAGTTTACCTCTTTTGCTGAACCACCTTCTTGACGAATTCCTGAGCTAAAATCCAAACTTCTCAGCTTAATTCAACCCTTAAACATCAAAACCATAAACTCCCTTAATACCTGGTCAAAATTCAAAATTTCAAATGCTCAAAGATATGATTAAGCCCTTACCTTAATCTTAGTTGAGTTTCCTTAGCTGAGCACTGGATTTAATCTACAAATTCCAGCCCAAATCACTAAATTCCAGCTAATTTCTCTTGAATTTTCTGTGGTTTCTTAGGAGAGAAAAGAGAAGAGAAGAGGAGAGAGAGAGTATAATTCGGTTTGTATTTTTTTCCCCTATTTTTCATTAACTTAGTCTAATTCTAATCAGTTAAATCAATCCTGAGGCTCGGGGTACCGGAAACGTCGCCGAGGGCGAAACGGTAAATTTCCCCAATATTCCCGCCTAAGCTTTCTATCCTCAAATATATCTCCATATATTTATTTCCATAACCCGATAGTCTTAAATAACTACCCGATACCTGAAATACCCCTTGACTTGTCCAAAGTCAAATATTAAGCCTCGTTGTGACTTTTCCCGCTATCTAGCTCCCTATGATCGCCTCAAGTCGCTCACTGCAAAACTACCCACATAATAATGTGGTTCTCATAGATATAACATTCAACCACATTTACATTCAAATAACCATTCAAGCATGCATTAAATCATTAAATTCACTCATAAGTCAATTATGCTCTCCTGGCACACTAATCAGGGCCCTTAAGCCATATTAGTGATTTTGGGTCGTTACACGACATCTTGCGGGGGATAGTGGCAAGGCAAGGGAACGATACGCTTGAAACCTACGCCAGGACCAGGACATCGAGATGATGAGTGTGGAGGATCGAGCACCAAAAAAGGCTCGAACTGAGGAGGAGTTGATGACCTTCTTTGAAGACGATGCCCAGCACGTACGATTCCCACACTCCAATCCACTGGTCGTAGACGTACAAATTGCCAACATGATGGTGAAGAGGGTGTTGGTCGACATAGGAAGCTCGATCAACATCCTATACAAGTCTTCACTGGAGAGAATTGAGTTGTCCGTCAAGGACCTGAAGCTATGCATCCAAACAATCTATGGTTTTTCTGGCGAAGGGCTCACCCCAACTGGGTTGATTAGGCATCCAGTTACAACAGGTACTACACCTGCTAACAGGACATTACTCACTACTTTCATAGTAGTTGATTGTCCTTCGGCATACATTGCTGTAATTGGGAGACCAATTCTGATCGACCTACGGGTCGTTACTTCAATATGGCACCTTGCCATGAAATTCCCAACAGACGCACGGGTAGGATGCATATTGGGAAATCAGCAGAAAGCGAGGGAGTGCTACAATGCCTCGATATCCAAGGCAAAGAAAGGTGTGTCAAAAGATGTTCCCGGAAAAGAGTTGCAAATGGCAATTGATGTTCAGGCCTAGTCAGGTGATAATGTCACCAAATAAGGTGTTGCCCAAAGTGAGGATAGAGACTTGGGTCCTTGCTTTGGGGATTTTGAGGAAGAAATAGGACCCATCAAGGATCTTGAAGAGGTCCAACTCGATGAAGAAAAACCGACTAGGGTTGTGAAAGTTGGTAAAAACTTAGAGACAACAACAAAACAAGCATTGGTGGAGTTTTTGAGGAGGAACCAAGAAGTCTTCGCCTGGTCACACAAAGACATTGTTGGAATAGACCCTGCAGTCATCAGCCATGTCCTAAACATCGACAAGAGTTTTCCACCGGTGCAACAGAAAAGAAGGTTGCTCGACAAAGATAGATCAAAGGCCTTAAAAGAAGAAGTCGAGAAGCTGAAGGAGAATGGGTTCATCAGGGTGGCCTTTTATCCATCGTGGGTCTCTAATCCCGTGCTAGTTCCCAAGCCGAATGGCAAATGGCGAACATGCATGGAATTCACAGACCTCAATAAAGCCTGCCCCAAGGATTGTTTCCCACTCCCTAGGATCGACCAACTGGTCGATGCTACTGCAGGGCATGAGATTCTCTCTTTTATGGATGCATACTCTGGATATAATCAGATTAGTATGCATCCCCCTGATGAGGATCCCACTAGCTTTTGGACTGATATCGAGCTTTACTGTTACAAAGTAATGCCCTTCGGTTTGAAAAACGCTGGTGCGCCTTACCAGCGACTAGTCAACCACATGTTCAAGGTGCTGATCGGGACAAACATGGAAGTATACGTCGACGACATGCTGGTTAAGTCAAAGAAGGAAAAATGGCATATAAAGGATTTGTAGGAGTGCTTCAACGTATTGAACAAATATCAGATGAAGCTGAATCCCCTCAAATACTCCTTCGGAGTAGGATTAGGGAAGTTCTTGGGATTTATAGTTAACTCGAGAGGAATTGAAGCCAATCTCGAGAAAATCAAATCCCTAATCGATATGAAATCGCCAGCAAAGATTAAGGATGTTCAAAGTTTGACCAGAAGGATTGTCGCTCTCAGTAGATTAATTTTAAAATCAACGGACAAGTGCGTTCCATTTTTTAATCTACTTAGAGGCAACAAGAAATTTGATTGGACGGAGGAGTGCGAGCAGGCATTCCAAGCATTGAAGACTCACATGGCGCAACCACCCATTCTATCAAAGCCGGTCGATGAAGAAACTTTGTTTGTCTACTTGGCGATTACAGAGTATGCTGCTAGTGTTGTTTTAGTAAGAGAAGAAGAAGGCGTATAAAAGGTCGTTTATTATGTAAGCAAAAGGTTAATTGGAGCGGAGCAGCGGTACCCACCTATTGAAAAGTTGCCTATTGCTTAATTTTGGCCTCTAGGAAGCTACGACCTTACTTTCAAGCTCACCCAATAACAGTTTTGACTGACCAACCTCTACGGCAAGTTCTACAAAAGCTAGAGGCTGCGAGGAGATTGTTAAAATGGGCTGTCAAACTTGGGCAGTTCGATATCTCTTACTTACAGCGAGCAGTGATAAAAGGGCAAGCCCTAGCTGACTTCATTGCAGAGTTCACTGAACTTATAGATAGCGAGCAGACCGAAGAGCCTGAATCTCAAAACCAACCTCCCTCATGGAAGTTGTTTTCAGACGACTCTTCTAATGAGCATCATGCAGGCGCGGGGGTGATCCTGATTATGCATGAAGGGCATCAATTTCACTGTGCAATCAAGTTTGACTTCACTGCTTCCAACAACGAGGCTAAGTATGAAGCGATGCTCACTGGGTTACGACTAGCCAGGGGCATGAATATAAAGATACTTGACATCTACAGTGACTCTCAGCTGGTGGTAAATCAAGTCATGGGAGAGTACCAAGCCCGATGTTTAAAGATGGTTGCCTACTAAAACAAAACAAAGGATCTATTAGCACAGTTTGACAAGTACACCCTTCAGCAGGTACCTCGCGGCCATAATTCAAACGCAGATGCTTTGGCCAACCTAGCAAGTGCGAAAGATGCTGATACTCTGAACATAGTGCCAGTTGAATGACTATCTGTGCCAAGCATCCAAGTAGAAGAGACCACTCTGGTGATCCAGGTGGCGGATACATGGATGGCACCATACGTAGAGTATCTGACACAAGGCGTATTACCAACGGACAAAAACAAAGCTAGGACCCTTCAGCGATAGGTTGCTAGGTATATCCTAGTCAATGGAATCTTGTACCGAAGGGGATACTCAATGCCACTCCTCAGATGTGTTTCGAAAGAGAAAGCCAAAGAATTGATGAAAGAGGTACACGAAGGCTTCTGCGGAGACCACGCTGAGGGGCAAAGTTTGTCAAAAAAGATCCTGAGGCAAGGGTATTTCTGGCCAAAAATGAATGAAGACTTGATGGAATTCGTATGGAGGTGTGAAAAGTGCCAGAGATTCTCAAAAATCCCGCGAGCAGCCCCTAATGAACTGAAACAGATGCAAAGTCCGTGGCCATTTGCAGTGTGGGGTATAGACTTAATCGGATCTTTACCCACAGGAAAGGGCGATGTCAAGTATGTTGTGGTTGCCATCGATTATTTCACTAAATGGGCCGAAGCTGAGCCACTCGCAACCATAACGACCAAGAAAGTGCTGGATTCTGTGGTCAAAAACATCGTTTGTCGCTATGGATTGCCAAAGAAAATTGTCTCAGATAACGGCACACAGTTTGATAGTGATTTATTCATGAACTTTTGCGAACGGCATGGGATTATCAAGAGATTTTATTCAGTCGCTCATCCCCAAGCAAATGGACAGGTTGAAACAATCAATAAAATGTTAAAGGATACCCTGAAGAAAAGACTGGAAGAAGCTAAGGGGGCATGGCCAGAGCAATTGCCTGAAGTCCTTTGGTTGTACATAACTTCTCATCGAACAACAACAGGCCATACTCCATTCTCTTTGGCTTATGGGTATGAGGCTATGTTGCCTATTGAGTTAGATCCACCCTCACATCGCAAAATAACGTACGATCAAGGCTCTAACAGCCAACTATTGATGGAATCCCTGGACTTGGTCAATGAGAAACATGAACAAGCCCAACTCTGAGTAGCTACGTACCAGCAAAAAGTCGCCCGGTATTTCAACTCTAAAGTACGTGAAAGAAAATTCAACGTTGGAGATCTAGTACTCCGAAGAGTTTTCTTAAACACCTGCGACCAAGCTGCTAGAGTACTCGGACCTAATTGGGAAGGACCATACCAGATTGAAGAAGTCCTCCATCCAGGAACCTACAAACTTGCTCACTTAAATGGAGATCTCATTCCTCGTTATTGGAATGGGGAACACTTGCGCAAGTACTATCAATAAACAATTCTTCTTAAAGAATTGGCTTGTATTAATTTTACTTTTTACAAGTTATGAAAAAGGGTTGGTCATTTTATATGACTAATCGCTTATAAGTGTAAGATTTTATTGATCACTCGTACAGACACGTTTTGTCCATTTATTACGAGAAATATAAGGGATTGTGCACAGCCAGTCATTCTTGCCAATTATTGTATTTATTACAAGTATTTGCTCATTACGTGTGTTGTTTTGCTGTGTTATCATTTTAATTATTTGCTCCGACCAGTAATGTTCGAACATGTTTTGGTCAAGGTAAGTGACTAAGGACCTAAAGCTCCTCAATCACTTGGGGGGCATATAAGGCATCTAGTAAGCAAGGCATATCGAAAGGTATGTAAACACATGAGCAAAATAAGTGAAAGCATGCTAGGGTATTTAGAGTATTTTTCAAAATTTTGTATTTTTTAAAATCAAACAAAAGTACTATGCTAAGTTTGGTCATGCGAACAGATGTTATAATAAAATGCAAATATTATAATATCTTAAGGAAACCTTTTACACCGCAAGTAGTTACTACTTGGATGTAATTGTTTGATAAAAGGAAAAAGTAGCTGCCCGCGCAGCAATCAAAAAATATATTGTCTCTACATCACGACCCATAGGTTGGGTATTTAAAAGATAAAAGAACAAAAGAAAAATAGCAGACTACGAGGCAGGAGGATCTTGAGGGGTATCTTGGTCGACGACAGTTGTAGCTTCATTGTCCGCCCCTTCCACGCCAGTGGCCAAAGAGATTTCAGGCCAGGCAGGTATCTTTACTCTCCCTTCTTTTGCCAGGCGAGCAACGCAGCAGGCTATCTCAGCATGCCTCATGTGCTCGGGAAGATAGCTGAAGTTGGCCTCCTGGTTGTGTTTCCAGAAGTCATAGAAACACTTAACCGTGGCATTCTTGTACCTCTCCAAATTACTGGCGTTGGCTTTTCCAAGTTCCTCGATCTGGCCTTCCAGCTTTGTAGTCTCCTGTCTGCTTGCAATCAGGTCCTCCTCGAGCTTTTTAGCCTCACGGTAGTTGATGCGGTTAGACTCCTTGAACTGGTCTTGTTGCTTGATGGCCTTGTCCAGAGTAGTCTGCTTCTCCCTTAACTCCTCAGCCAGCTTGTTCTTCTCCTCGAACAGTGTTGCATTTGTCTTCTGAGCCACCTCAAGCTGTTCAGCATATTTTGCTTCGGCAGCTTTGAGTTCTTCAGCGTGTCGTTGCTCGAAAGCCTTGGACTGTTCGGTGATGGCTCCCGAGCAGAGACGGCCAGCAGTCACAGTTAGCATTGCCTGCGATCAGCATGAAAGTTAAATTGACTATAATAAATAAAAAGATTTAGTCTCCACAGAAAAAAAAAAAAAAAAAGACAACTTACACTTGTGAGCTTGTTTAGAGCACGAGTTAAGATCTGGTCGACGCCCATTGTCTCCGTCCCAGCCATCGCTTCTCAGCAACGTTCGTGCCTCAAAATTTTTGCCATCCTGTCCTTGGCTGATCTTAGGGTACGGCTCGATATGTCACCCCCTGTGGAAACAGGGGCAGCCTGCTGAGTCTGGTCAGCTGGAGCTGGTGGGGAAGGTGTCGACCCAACTGGAGCAGGCGGAGTTTGCTGCTCGAGGGGAGAAGGAGGTGGTGTTGCATTTGTTGAAGGTACGTCTGCTGGAGGGTCTGCAGTACGAGTTTTCTTGGCCGGAGGCGCTTTACTGCTTTCCCCGTGATGCCGCCTGCTTGCTTTCTTCTTGCTCATAAGAGCTTCAGGAGCCTCGGAAGCACAGTACATATTGAACACGTTTTCGGATTCCATGTCTGCAAGAAAGCAAATGCATGAACAATGAGATAGTAGAAATGAATGAGTATGTTATGTCAGGAAAAGAAACAAAGAAAATCGTAAGTAAAATACCCGAGCTATCATTACTGGTCGCAACATTATATACTCTACTAGTGTTACACTCACTCTCTGGCATGAAGAAGTCTGAATCTAAATTGGGAGCGTACTTAAAATTGCCTTCCCCGTCAAACAAGTGACAAGGAATTGGCAAACTATCTAAGAGCGAGAGATCAGTACCGTTCTCATCTGAAGATTCGTCAAGAGGCTTGAGAGGTTCGGTAGCTTTCTTTTTTCCCTTTCCCAGTGGGGCGGGGGGAGCAGCAACTCGCGGGGTGCTGGAGGGTTCCCTGATTGTCACTCCAATTGTCCTCCTCCTTTGAGGTTGTGACACATCTGGGTGCTGCTCGGGAATCTCCTCACTAGTGGCACTTCCCGCTGTTGACTCCCTCACATCCTGGTGAGGTGCCAAAAGCCTGACCAGCCTCAGGTTAGCCTCTGTGACCAGATGCTTGACGCTCTTCTCTACGTCAGTCAGGCTCGCAAAGAGGGCTGATCGGATTTCCATGTCTGGTGTGGGAGCTGGTCACAACCATGGGCCTGAAAGGCGCTAAAAATCTAAGGGAAATGCAGTAAAAATTAAAGAAAAATAAACGACCAGGGGTGCAAAGACTTTACCTCCTTGTGTGAAGGCCAAGTTGTTCGCGACCATGTCAGTAGTTAGAAAGTACTCCAGATGGTACTTCCCCACGTTCGAGATAAAAGTAGTGTTAGTCAGGAAAGTGCGACCTGTTTCCTGGTGACAAAAATGGAAGAACCCCGTGTTTTCTTGGTTGGGGTTGGATTTTAGGTCGAACAGGTAGTTGACCTCATGTGGCGTGGGGACATGCCATTTCTTATGGCTATAGAGGATATAGAGTGCAGAAAGCATTCCATATCCGTTAGGGGTTATTTGAAAAGGAGCAACCTCGAAATAATTTGCCACTCCCTGGAAGAAAGGATGAAGAAGCAGGATCACTCCTGCCTCGATGTGATACCTCGACCAGGCGTTGTACACGTCTCCAGGCAGATTCGCCCTTTAGTCTCTGGTGGGTTGGACTAGGGTCACCCCAAGAAGTCTGTATTTTTTAATGTAATTGGCAATCATCGTAATCATTACTCGGCTAGGAGGGGAGACGTACCATTCAACATCTGGTTGAATGACGTTTCGAAGTTGAGCACGAGTTTGAATGCTGGGGTCGGGGATATTTCTTTCTCGACCGCTAGTCGAGGGAATTTCAGCCTGAGGACCAGGCTGATTTAAAGGGTTGGAAGGTTTCTTTTTCTGGGCTTTAGACTTAACACGACCCATATTTTGGCACAGGGACGATGAAATGTTTAGGGTAGCTCGAGAAAAAGGAATTTCTTGTATCAACAGCGACAGTTGCTCCTCGTCCTCGAGCAATTAAGCTAGGAAGTCGTCGTTGATGGGTCTTTCACCTCCCCACGGATCTTGCATGAAAAGCTGCGAACAGAGAAAGAGGGAGATGAGAACGTAAAGCCTAAAAATCTGTGTTGAGAGTTGGAATGACGTTGCTCGCTTATAAAAGTTAAGCTTTTATACGGCCAGCAGCATTCTAGCAAAAACACTAAGTTTTATACGAGCAGTTTGAGAAACGGATTAAAAAGCGGAAGTAAAAAGTTTTTCAGAAAAATCTTTTTCGACTCCAAAAGGGTGGGAAAAACCTAGTTTTTCAACTAGCTTAAAAATCGAATTTTTACTTCGATTTTACGCCCCTAAATCTACAATCTCGACTATCAAACTGACTCATAACTCCTATGAAATGTTATTTCACTACCCTATCAAGCATCGATCAACATGCCTGTTTACCCCAAGATAGTTTCAGTCAAGAACAGACAAGAACTCAAATACAAAACAATTTTGCATGGCAACTGAGACGTCTAAGGGGTTCGTGAAACTTACTTAGATGAAAGGTGGAGTCTGAACACGAAAGCTTTGAGCGTTCGGATGGAAGTTCCTTGGATCAGCGATGAAAGTTCCTGGGATTTCTGGGCTCTGAAGGTCGAAGTTCTTTGGAGTTCTTGAAAAGGAGATGGCGAGTGAAAAGTAAAAAGTGAAAATGTGGATTTGGGGTATTATTTATAGTGACTGTGACACGATAAAAGAAGTAATCATGAATTACTTTTTTCAAAGTATGGGGAAGTGTAATAGCCGTCAGACAAGCTAATGGGAAACCAGAACGACTTGATTGGACATGATTGATTACTTTTTTCAAGAAAGCACGGGTGGCTCTGACAGATTTGGTGGGGTAAGCAAAGAGTCAGTTTCCTAAGTTTACTTTATGCTGGTTGTAGTAAAATATACTTCGGGGGCAAATGTTTACCCAAAATGGTTGCGGATGACGTGGCAGGAATTTTGTACATGAGGGTAGCGCGTGTCAGCGTCATTAATAAGGGGTGTTGTTCGTCTGTCGACCAGCTCCTCGATGGTTCATCAAAGCTTAGCTATTAAATACGACCAGGCTGGTCGTATGATTCGGTTTATTTCCTTTAACGGTCATAATCTTGTAATAACTACGCTGATTATTTCCTCTTTATTACCTTGATACGCGGATATTAAGGAGAGTTAAGGCCCATTGGCCCATGTAACCCTCCTTGAGCCTATAAATATACATGAAATAGCTCAAGGAATGGACTTTTGATCTCTGGATCTTTTTCCTGAGTATTGAGAAAGAAAGCTATAGTGTGATTATCCATCGTTTTATTGTAATTCTCCCAAGGTTTGTGAAACTCCAAAACCCTAGTTCTTTGATCACGGCATTGAGATTCAATATTAATAATAGCACTAAGTGGACGTAGGTCATTACCATTCTTTGGGGCCAAACCACTATAAATCATTGGTGTTTTCTTCTTTACCATTAGATTAAACTCTTAATTGTCGTCTCATTTTCTGTCATATATTTGACTCCTTGTCGTTGGCCAAATCGAGGGTCAACACAGACTAAATAGAAAATTGTAATAGGTTATTACAGAACTATTAGAACTATTATAAACAGTTATCTATAAATTTGTAATTTTTGTAAAATTTCGTATTTTTCAATTTTTTGTAAAATTTACAATGCTATATATAATTTTTCCATAACTTTTTGTAGGGTTTTTTTTTTCCAAATATATACGTAAAATATAAAATAATTACAAAAATACCCTAACATATTTATTTACAAAGATGTCTTGCCATGTTATAAAATAATATTAGATTTAAAAAATAATATACCTAAAATGGAAAAATTCACAAAATTCCAAATTTTCCATTTTTCTAGGTTTTTTAAAAGTAATCTTTTGGCTACTTACAATGCCGATAAAGTACTAATTGATTACATTTTCATAAAAAGTTTTATTTTTAAACCATATTATTTTATATACATTTTGGTTACCTCCAAAACTTATTTGTAGAAAATTTGTTTTCTTAAGATAACGATTAGTCATTTTTAGGTTATATTATGGTGTTTTATTTTTTAAGATATTTTTCGGTTACCTTCAATCTTATTTCAGAAACTAATGAGTTGTCATATAGTATAACAAATTACCATATAGCTTATTAGCAAATTTTACCTTAGTATACTACATAGTAACTTTTCGAATAAAAAGTTTTAATACACTTTTTGGTCACTCATGTAATTTACATGTGATTAATAATATTTTTTATTAATCAAATAGCAAAAGAAACTTATATTATTAATAAAAATATATATTTTGGTCTCTTAAATAATAAGACACCATAATATAAACTAAAAATGAAGTTGCAACATCCCAAATTAGCTATTAAGGTTGAGAGCCTTGATTACTGTGCCTGGAGGGCATAATTGGATTTATATGCAGAATTAATTGAATGAATGTGTGACTACATGGCATACATGATTTATATGGTAATATTAATATATGTGCATGTTTATGTGTATTAAATATGCATGTGGACCCGTTCTAGTCAATATAGGCATATTTGTAATTTTGACCTATTGATGGTATAAATGTGATTATATGTGTTAAATGATTAAGACCACATTATTGTGGAGATATATTTGACATGTGTTGTCCGAGGTGATCCTACTGAGTGGATTAGCGGAATAGTCACAATGGGGTAAATACTCGGCTCGGGGTAGGCCTAGGGGTATTTTGGTAATTTAGTATATTGACGAGAATTAACAGGTGATGGGAATTTATTTGGTGATTATTTGGTATGTCGGGGTTAATTGGGAATTTATGATGTATGTGAGGTTTAGTGGGGATATGGTGGCAAATGACTATTTTGCCCTTGAGGACATTAGAGAACTAAGGTAAAGGCTAAGGGTATTTTGGTATTTTCTCTAACCTTGGATTACTTAGCCACCATAATTATGTTGAAACATTAGGACAAATCAGATAAACTTCAACCTAGTTACCTTCTCTCTCTCTCTCTCTATCACGTTTCCTCTTTTCTCTTGGAGCACTTGAAGAGTTTTTGAAGTTTTGAGGAGAAAGGGCTAGGAAATCTAAGGAACTTGAAGATGGAGCTAGGACTGGGATTAAGAGGCAGCTAGGAAATGTATTAATCAAAGGTAAAGTTAAGTTTTTAAGGTTTTGAGTTTTAGTTATCTTGGAGTTTAGAGTTTACTTTAAATTCTGAATTTTGAATGATATTTTGTTAGAGTTATGAGCTAGGTTTTGATGATGTTGAGTAGTTGAGACCACTTTTGTGGTCTAATGGTATTAAAATTGTGTTTCGGGTGATTGTTGGGGAGTTTAGAAATATGAATTTTGCTGGAAAATTTGGGTTCGCGGGGGTCATGCCGCAGCGCTGTTCTTAAGCGTCGTGGCCCGCATGAACCCAGAAGGCCTAGGATGGGTGCTGAAACACCCCAGTGCCGCGGCGCAGGTTAGGGCGCGCTGCAGCCCGTGTTCCCGAAGAGAGAGCCTTATGCTCTCTGACTCGTGGGCTGGGTCGCGACTCAAATTAAAGAAAATAGCCAAAACAGGATTTTAAGCTCGAAACTCAAATCTAAAGGCTCGGGAAGGATTCTACTACTCGGTTTAGTAGAATTCGAGGTCCCGGAGGTTAAAATTACACCTTGAACCTTTTGAATAGTCTAAGTGATTGATGATTAACGTTATTGCTTGTGACTAGGTTATACCGCTAGGGCTTAAGGGTAGGGATTGTGCTCGGGACTCGAGGTAAGAAAACTGCACTCGGGTTGTGAATGGGGCTTAGACCCCTATTAACGAATATATCATGATTGTGAATATATCATGATTGTGAATATATCTGTATTTGAGAATATCTGGATAGGCATGCTTGTATATACTGCCTCTGATTGCTTGTGGTGCAATGTATATTTGTGATTATGTCTATTGTTGCGATATTTTTGCTATGCAAGTGCACACAGTCGCAATTCGTAATAAAATGGTAAAACTAAGTATCGTCCTCAAGAACTGAATTATCAATTACCAGTCAATTAATTTCTTGTTCTATTTGATGAATTGAAATTCTTGATTTTTGTAAACACAGCAAAAGAAACTATAAAGTGCAGAAACAATAATTGAAAATTAAATGGAATAACAACTAATAGTAAAACTTTTAATTTAATCACTGAGGAAACAATTAGGATATTTAATCTCATCAACTATCCCCCTATTATTCCCTAATGCAAAGTGTGAATTCTTCTTCTTTTTACCTAATTCAATTAACAAGTTGATACAGCAGCCTATAATCATACTATGAATTATAAACTCAACCTAGGTGACAATTTCCTATATTTCTATGGTAAATTGAACCACACAGGTAGCATTAATCTCAACAACTTAATAAACAGTTACACAATTAATTCAGATACTTTCGTTCTAAATTAGAATTATGTCCAATATAACCACAGCAGATTTAAATCTCACTTCTCAGATTTTGACTTAAAAACATATGTATTTGACTATAGATGGCCAATCAATAATCAATCTATAAAAACAGGTTATATGGAATTGAAGAAGATTGAAGAAGAAGAAAATTGAAATTGCATTAGTTCATAATAGGGATTCAAGTGATTCAATTAAACATCCTAAACAGAAAATTAGTTCATAATCATAATGCTAATCACAACAAAAATTAAAGATAACATCAGGAAGAAGAAGAAAAACATGTAAAAATACTCTAGGTCTTCAGCCTTCAAAACCAGCATTCATCCACAATCCGTACGTCCCTCTTCTCTCCTCTTTTTCGCCATATTAAAACCTAGGAATCAAATTTTAAGAGAGGCGGGCCACGGCTCTACATACACTATGACGCGGCCCGTGTCAAAAATTCTGGGCAATTTGGTCTCTTCATGTCGCGACCCTGATCAGCCATGCCGCGGCCCGTGTTGCCGAATTCTGGGTTGATGCCCATCTATGCCGCGGCCCTCTCTAGCCATGCCGCGGCCCGAGGATTTCCTTCAAAACATTGGTTCTGTTTCCCACCTAGCCGCGGCTCTACTTTGCTCATGTCGTGGCTCTTAAGGGATTTCTCAAATTTTCAAGTTTTCAACCCAAAAATTCACCAACACTTCCAAATTATGTTGAGAATCATTCTTTCTCGAAATATGATGAAAAACTTGGTTATTTCTTCCCTTTCTTTGACATTTTCTTCCAAGTGCTCAATTCTTCCTGATATTCACAAAGACAGACAAACAAAGCATAAACCCGCACTAAATGAAAGAAAAACAAAATAAAAGACTACTAAAAACATCACCTAAACATGACAAAAACTAGACTCAACATCTATTATAAAGGCCAACCTAAGGGAGCCGGGGGCCGATAGCAAGCGTGCGGAATGCAGCCCGACCTAACCGTGCCGAGGTCGGCTATAAGACCAGAGGACTTGACCTAGGGGTGCCGGCTTGAACATTATACAAATAAACAGAAGTGATGATTGCACTTAACTAACTGTATTCATTGTTGAGGCTGGATTATGTGTTTGATAGAGCAAATTAATAGTGCTAAGCTTATTGTTATATCCTATTGCTGATTGAATTTATTGATTTAAGGTTAATGTTTGTATTGGTTGCTCATTTGTATTTGTCACTTTAGGTTTTCTTGTTGAGCCTTGGCTCACAGGTGTTGTGTGGTGCAGGGAAGGGAAAGGGAGAGCTGGACCATCCATGAGTTGGAGAGCTTCAAAGGCGGTGTGTACATATGCAACCTACTCGACCGCCACAGCGGGGATAGCCTGGGAGGAACTAGGGTTGAACCCTGTTTTGCATATTAGGATGGCTAATTTGTATTCCATTTGTCTTTTACCGGTCTGTAACCAAATTTTTGGGATCCCGTGTATAAACTTAATATTTTTAATGAAAAATAATCACTTTGTTAACCAAACTTTTTAATACATAACCTTGACTTAGTCTTTAATTATACATTTAAGTCCAAATGACTCGCTTAGTGAGTTAAACACTATTTTAAACATGGTGTAACCGTCTTGGCTAACCAGGGCGTTACAGAAGTCATGTTCTTAAAGGTAACTAAATAGTATCTTAAGAAAACTAATTTTCTACAAGTAGGTTTTGGATAACGTAAAGAATAATTAGTATTTTTGCCCCCCAAACTTATAACATTATCAAATTGTGCCCCCTAAAATATATGACATGTTAAAAACTCTCCCTGAACTTTTCCATTTACAGAAACATAGTCATTTTGTTAGCTTCCGTTCAAACACTGATGTGACATTGCCACGACAATCCTACGTGTAGAATAATTATCATTTTTGTCCCATGAACTTTGATTACTACCAAATTGTGTAGAATCCCAAAATATTTACTTAACTAGCTAGATAGTAGTAGTAGTAGTAGTATAATTAGTATTAGTTAGTAGTATGTTAGTTACCATGGATTTTGGTTTAAGTCGGGACTTAGTTGGAGACTCATAGCAACAGTTATGGATTTTATAAGTTTAACCTATAGTTCAGAAATATTAATTATAACATAAGGTTTTGATTAATATTGATGGTCTAAGATATATTATTATTATAACCTAAGGTTTAGATAGAGCCAATAAGAGCATGACACTTGTCATAATCATGATTATTAAGGATTTAAGCATTTAGAATGGATAATTCAACAATAGAAGAATATAGAAGCTCTAAAACCTTCCAGAAACTGTTAGGATCGTATTATGACTCAGTCAAAGTTTTTTATTCAATTCTAATTATCCTAAATTAGTGCAAAAATGCGTTTAAAATATCTACGTATGCTGATATATCGCAGCATAGGGGCCGACATATCGCCTAACAAAAGATACAGAAAACACGTCGACTTTGCACGAACGTACGAACAGAGGCTCGGGATTAGGGTAGAGTCGGTATGTCGCCATAAGGGGATGATATATCGCCCTTAGTATGATTTTTTTGAAAGTTTGGATTTTTGATTTTAAAAATATCCTTAACCACTTAGACCTGCCTTTGACTTATTTTGACTGAGTTCTGGGCGGTTGTTGAACGAAAATTCAAAATCTTTTTCATTTTTTAATCATTTATTTATTCAAATTAAAATGGGTTAGTTTCACTCCTTGAACTCTATAAATAGGACCTAGTGCTCAACCATTTTCTTCATTCTTCAAGTACTTGATCAGAGCTTCCAAGGTGCTAGAGGTAGTATAGAGAGATACACTTGGGTTTGGGATAAAAGCTTTATCATTCTAAACTTTCTAAACACTTGGGAAGTGAGATATAGTGTGATTTCAGTGTTGAGGTTTAGATCAATCTATAAGATCAACCAAGGTATTCCAATTCTTAAGTTCGGTTCTTTATAACCCTTTAGTTTTCTTTAGTTTCTTTTATTCAGATCCTAACTCTTGTTTATGATTCTTGATTAGGTATTTAAGTTCTTGAAACTTATGGTCCTTCTTGGTAAGTTTCTTCTTGATGGTTTAGTTTTCACATTCATCTTTAGAGATTCTTGCTTTTTCTACTGTTTGTTTATAAGAGTTTTCTAATCCCGTTCTTGTTCTCAAATATCCCGGCTTTTGGTAAGGAAAATATGATAGATTTTATGTGTTTATATGTTATGTTTATGTTATAATATGTTTATGTTATGTTATGTTATGATATGTTTGTGCTATTATATGTATATGTATGATATGTTTTTAGTTCTTTGGTATATGATGTGTTTAGATAACAAGCATATAACTTGTTTAGATAACAAGTCCCAAGAATATATTCCTTGGGCATATGATTTGTTCAGATAACAAGCCCCGCAAATTTATATGATTTGTTTAGATAACAAGCCCCGTAAATTTATGGGCATATGATTTGCCTAGCTAGCAAGCCCCAAGAAGTTTGATGGCCATTGTAATATATGTTCTTTATAGTCATATGTTTTATAGTGTATGTTTATAATGTAGTTTTATGCTTATGATATATGAGGTATGTTGTTAGTAGATTTTTCTTTGCTGGGCATTAGGCTCACTCCTTTATTTTTAGTGTGATGTAGGAAAATGATATGGAAGGCAGAAGGATTCTTGGTAGCTTGACTTGTGTGTTGAGGATGAATGGAATGAGTGGACTGCGTGTCAATCGAGGATGACGTTTATTTTAGTCTTTTGAATCATGTTTCTTTTGTAGTTCCGCATTTAGTTTTTTTAACAATTGAATTAAAGTTATGTTCTATGTTTTTCTTTTAAACAATGGGTACTCATGTCATATTTTATATTATCGTGTATTTGATACAATAATTCGAGTTTTCAATAAAGACATGTTATTTTCTTATGTGTGTTTTATTCAAAAATAGTAAGCTATGTCTAGTAGATTTAATGGTTCAAGGTCTTAGAAATAGTTGGGTCATTACAAATTGTGTCCCTTTTTATGAAAAAAGTAATATAAAATTAAAAAAAACTAATTTTTTATTAATTCTTATAAAAATAATTCAAATCTTAAATAATTAAATAAAAGTCATTTAAACTCTAATTAAATCTTTAAAATTAACTCTAAATATTAAAAAATCAAATATGAATGAGATAAACAAATTAAATATAAATAAAATCTTAATTGATTCATTAAACTCATATTAACAACCTATTTATTTTTGTTATAAATTATAAAGAAACGATTTCTTCATGCTAGGTTTTGAGTTGCACGACTCCAATTGTTTCATTTTCTTATAATTTTTTTTTGTTAAAGAAAGAAGATACATATAATTTTATTTGAATTTGAATGTATATTTAGTTTTTTTTACAACGAATGTATATTTAGTTTGGTATTTAGGTTTTAGTTTCATTTAATTTTGGATTTTTATATATAAAATTATCATAACTTTGAACTAATACTAAGATTTTTTTCAAAGATTTAACATTTTTTTTATTGTTACTGTTTTAATTTTAATTTAATTTTGATTTCAATTTTTGAATTATTTTTTAAAAATTTATTAGGTTTGAATTAATTTTTAAAGAATTAATACAAAAAATAGATTGTTTTAAAAATTTTAATGAATTTTTCTAATAAAAAGGGGCACCATTTGGTAATAGTCAAAGTTCGGGAGGCAAAAATGTTAATTATTCTACACGTGGCAATACTATATCGGAAATTACAATGCCACATTAGCGTTTAAACAACAAAATAGAATAGAACCTAACAGAATGACTAGGTTTTTATAAATATTATAATTCAGGGGGGGTTTTAAGAGACCGTATATTTTAGGGGGCATGATCTGGTAGTGTCATAAGTTCGGGGGGCAAAAATACTAATTATTCTAACGTAAAAGTATCTCAAATAATAATAATATATTATAATATAACCTAAAAATAAAGTCATATGAAATAATATAATCTAAAAATAAAGCTTTTTATGAAAATGTAATAAATCAGTATTGTTTTACCTAAAAACTAGCGTAATGACGTGGCAATGATTTGAGACACGTGGTAGCTAAACAACAGAGCAACTAATATGGGGTTTAGTTGGCACTTGGCTAGCTGATAGAGAATCGCAGGAAGATTTATCATACAGTTGGACCGAACTTAGTCAAAGTAGCATTCAACAATTGGATGTATATTACCGACCAAGCTGGTCGATTCCTACTCGACTAGAGCTAGTCGACAGTCCTGGAAGTAGTGCTCAGAATTTGTTAACACAAAGATATTCCTTAGATATTTCTTATTTCAAATGTAAAATGTATTAATTATATGTTATTTTATTATAGATTGTTGCACAAGTCATGTGAGGCCCACAACCTAATTTGTAAATGCCTAAGTCTATAAATATAGAGCTTAGTGAATCATTATTTTCTACGCACTAAATATTATAGACATAAAGTTGTCAGTCTGCATACTTTTATACACTGATTCTTGTATTCTCTCAGGCTTATGAAACTCAGTTGATTATAGTTCATCTGATCGTGAGTTTGAGACTTTCTATAGTAATAAAAGTATAAGTAGATGTATGTTATTACCAATACATAGGGTTGAGCCACTATAAATTTTTTGTGTCATTTTATTATTTAAGTTTAGTTCTCATTTCTCATATTGTTTAATTGACTTAGTGTGGTTGACCAAATCTGAGGTCAACGAGTATCTTATTAGTATCATAAGTAGGCAAAAAGTTATTTTTGGAAACCTAAAAAAATGAAAAATATGGGATTTCATGAACTTTTCTATTTCGGGTATATTATTTTAGAAATCAGACATTTTTTGATGACATGGCAAGACATTTTTGTGAATAAAAAGTTGTAGGTGATTTTTGGAATTAAAATGAAAAAATCAATATGAAATGTAAATTTTCCTACTTTGTGTACATGACTTACTCTAGTACTAGGGCTTTGGCTATGATACTTTGTATACATAATACATGGCATGTCATGCATATTACCTCCATGTGTTTTATTTGGTAAAAGATAAAAGTAAGTAAAAAAATGAAAAAGCAAATAAGAATTTGTCGCTAAATTTTATAGAAAATATATGGTACCGAGGTATTGTACGATCACTAGAGGTTAGAACATGATAAAAACTCAGGGTGTGATTGGTAGTTGATTTGGAAATGATTTTATGATTTTGAAAACTCAAAATTTGTGGGACCTACCAAAATATCTTATTGGTATATTGTTTTTTAAAATTATATCTGTTGACCACAATTTTGGCCAACGACGAGTAGACGTCAAAACTACACTAAACCTTCAAGAGAAAAAATGACACTGATAATTTTTATAGTGGTTCAGCCCCAATATGTTGGTAATAACCTAATCCACTTAGAGTTATGAGTTATGGATCTACACTCAAGATCATATGAACTTGAGTCAACTGAGTGTCTTCAGTATAAATGAAAAGAATACAATATTTCTCTCAGAATACAAATACTCTCTTAGGAAAATCAAAATTTGAATCCCCTCAATGATGCCATGAGCTCTGTATTTATAGGCCCAGGATCGTACAAACCGAAATCTCTCATAATCGGGATATTTCTGTTACTCTCACAATATTTAATTAATAATAACATTTAAAATACAACAATATGCGCCTTCTTTGGGATAATCCGAGAGATTCCCGCGTAGGTACGACTGATTCTAGTCGAAGCCGTTACTGGAATTTCGCTTGCATAACGATGATCTGTTTAGTCAATCAACTTCACTCCTTGAAGAAAGACTGGATGGCCAAAACACTCGATCGGTCGACCAAAATAGCTGACTGGTCGGCCATGCACTTCACTAGTTGGCCAAATCACTTTACTGATCGGCCATGCACTCCACCGGTCGGCCAAACACCTCACTGGTCGGCCAAACACCTAACTGGTCGGCCAAACACCTAACTGGTCGGCCGGAGCAGGTGACTGGTCAGTCAAAAATCTTTTCCGGTTAGACAAATCACTTCCAAGCCAGATAAGTAATTTTCATATCAATAATATCACCAGATTAATCTAAAAGCTTTGACTCAGCCATTCCTTGCCACTTTTCACTTTTATTGCCACGTCATTGTTTTAAAATTTTGGGGATAACATTTGCCCCTCAAGTTTATTATATGATATACTCACATAATAAACTTTTTTCTCCAACTGTTGACGGTATAAAAAAAAAACTGACTTTACACATTCTCCCGCCTCTGCAACCAAACCACGACGTCTTACCAGACCACAATCACTATAATTAACTGCTCCCAATCGTGGGGGAGAATAGCCAAGAGAATTCCAAAAGTCTAAGGATAAGTGACAATTTCCACTTTTCCCTTTAAATAGACCCATAAGTGTGCTCACAACCCATAAGCAAAAAAAAAAAAAAAAAAGCATTTTGGTCGTGACCTCTAAAGCCTCTCCTCCTCTTGGCCGAAATCCTCCAAGAACTCCAAGAAGGCTCCAATTTTCTTCAAGCAAATCCAAGGGTTCCTCAAGAAATCAACACCTACTCAAGACATTTGGGTAAGCTCTTCTTCCTCATCTCCATTTGTAGGTTTTTTTTTTCCTTAAAGCTTGAAAAATTCCTTGTATGCCGAAACCCTCTTTAGAAAATATATTCTTGGATTTGTGTATGAATCTTTGGTGAATGATGCATATTGTGGCTGTTTTGATGTAGTTTAGGCTATGGGTAAATCAATTTTGTCTCCAATTTTCATGAAAATTTGAAGAAAAAATAAATTTTCACCCCAAATTGCATATGTGGGTTTATGGGTATTTGATGAGCAAATAGGATCCCTAGAACTTTGTAAACCTTTCAAACCCCACATTTTGATTTTCTTGTAGTGTATTATGAGTGAGAAAAATGTGTTTGTGCCAATGCCCTTTGAGATTTGATGTAATGTCCCATAACTAGCCTCTCGGAAATAGCATGCTAGGGATTTATGTATATGGACGATTGGCCATATTCTTTGAAAATCACCAAGGGCACCATAACTATGTTTTCCCAAGTCACACGACTTTGCCATCGTCTGCTCGGATGAGCACCTAGCCGATCGGACACCCTTCTAGCTCCTCGGACAAACGACCCAGCCACTCGGACACACACGTATCTCCTCGGATGCGCGCCTGTTGCAGCTCCTCGGATGCGTGCCAGCAGCTCCTCAGATGCGTGCCAGCAACCCCTCGACACCTACTTCTTAGACACGCGCATACGCAGCCAACCGATTGGTCATCACACCATCCGCCCAGTCATGCTGCAGCTTCGCTCGGACACCGTGCCCATCCGCTTGAGCACTGTGCCCATCCGCTCGGGCACCACGCATCCGATCGGTCATGACGTGCCTTCACTCGGACACATGAATGCCCCCCAAAATTTGGGCTTGAAAAAAATTTCTTTTTCCCTCATACACTTTTATTTTGAGGAGTAAAATATATTTTTACTACCCAGAAAAATATTTTCCGAGCAGTAAATAAATATTTTTCCTTTGCACTGATTGATTTATGTTTGTTTGGTTACTCACCTCCCCATACTTTCTTTTTTGTAGATGAATCGCTTCGATTATAGGGGAGGTGACAACCATATAAACTCTGACACTTCAATTCCCCAATCAAGCGACACTCCTCAAAGTAGCGACTCTTCATCCAAATCCCCTAGCAGTCGCACCCTCGAAGATCGCCTTCGTCACCTTAAAAAGATCCTTCCCCGGTCAGCCTTATATTTCCTTCACGAAGAACAGTTTCTCAACCAACAGGCTGAACATCCAGAAATGAGGGTGAAGAAATCCAATCGACTTCCTCAAGACCAAGACCCTCAAGTGGCTCGCAGAGCGGCACAGAAGGTAGTGGAACGTAGTGAAATCCAAACTGCAGCTTCTTCAAGACCGCCTCGCCAGATACAAAAAACCAGCAAACCTCAGAGAAAAATCATCCATAAATTTACAACCGAGATTCAACAATTAGCTGTTCAAAAACCAAGAAAAGACGAAGACGAAACACCCTCTTGGTTCACAGCCAAACCTTCCAAACTTAACCCCAGCATGTTTGATAAACACATTCAAGCTTCAATGTCTCCCCTTTCCAAATTGCTCCTAATGGGATTCAGGCATTATCTGCTTCATACATTCTATACTTCTTGCAAGGTTGGGATCCACCAACTCCTCATGAAGTGCACTACCTCTTCGACTTTAGGACCAACCCAAGCCACAAGAATACAGGTTTTCTCCACCTATTCCACAGGCATAAAGGGATCAAATACCTCCATGGTATTGCTCATAAGTCAAATCCCGGAAAATACTATACAGAGTATTTTCTGACTTCATATATTAAGGCCAACAACTTGGCCTTCACACATGCAAGTCCGTTTCACCAACCTCTGCCAACTAAGGAAATGTGTTCCCGAGCAGAAGAACTGGCCAACATGTCCACCGGGGAGAAAAATGTAAAAGAATTGGTCAACGTGGACAATCTTCAGATGGTGGGGTTGTTACCAAGCAACCAAAACATCATAGGAGAAAGCACTACTGAGGAAGCGAACGCAACTGACCAGTCCAACGCTGACACTGAAGTAGTGACCGATCAGTTCTCTCCTAAACCATCTCCCTACTCTCGTAGACCAGGCGACCTTATTATTAGGGAACCCCTTCCAGAGGACCAGCGTAGATGTGTCATTCCTACACAACCTGGGAAAGGAAAGACCATTGAGCTCCATAGGGACTTCAGCTCATCATCTGAAGAAGAGGACGACTTTCTTGATCAAATCCTAAACTCAGGTTCAGTAGCCATAGTTTGATGTTTGGTTATAAGTAACTTTCCTTGAGAATGGTTGTACAGAATCTATAGAGTTGTCTGGTAGTAGTAAAATTTTTATTTATCTTTATATTGCTCTAATTTTTACTAACAAATCTTGTGCTTCACTCTTTTGCAGATTCAGAGATGTTCAAGCAATTCAACACCACCCTTGCCCAAAAGAGGAAACCTGGGGAGGGAAGTAGCTCAAACCCTCCAAGTAAAGTTGCAAGGACAATATCGACCAGTCAGGGGAGACAATCCGACTAGCCCATCACCATCCCGCAGCTGACTCCCTCATCAATTCCTCCTTCTGCTAGTTTAACCCCCACTCGCTCGACTGGCTTAAGTGAGCCCCTTTGCATCGTTGGTAACATTGGGAAGGAATTGCTTGACCAAACTCTTCACGATGCTTCAACAATTCAAACCCTTGAATCTTTGCCTTGGCTCAGTGTTGAAGTCATCCTGCAAAGGGAGCTTGCCCAACTGATGAATGTAAGTATTTTATCATAAGACATCCCAGTTTGTTATTAATTGTTTTTAGTTGTAGTAACTTTTTGTTTTCCACTGCAGTCGCCTATCAGTCATGCTCAGCACCGAGCAGTAGACTACAAGGAGTTAATCAAGGTCTTAAATGATCAGCTGGTGGAAGCCCAAACCAAGGTAGAAACTTTAACTTCCTCTGAAAGGGATCTCAGATCCAAGGTCGAGCAGGTGGATAAGACCATTGCCGAGCGAGATGGATCTCTTAGGGAGATGGCTGATGAAAACTAGAAACAAATTCAAATAAACAAGAAGTTGACTGATTAGCTGGAAAAAATGACTTGCGAGAACGAGGAGCTGAAGCGAGAAAAGGAAGCCGATCTTGCTCGCTATGAAGAGATTTGTTTCAACTGCTTCTACCAGGTATGGAAGTTGAACAAGCCCCTCAACCTCTACTTTCTCACAGAGGAGGCCAAGGCAGAAGAACTTGCCAAGTGCGAGGCAAAGGCCGCTGAGGAGGCAGCCAATCCTGCTGGTGTTACGCCCTTTTATCCTACGTTATCGTTCCGACTAGAGGAAGTCACCGATGCCGAGGATGGTGTTGATCAACCTGAGTGACCATCCGACCAGGGAGTCCCTTAGCCGAACAGTAAGCCTTTAGCTGACCAGAGAACCCCTCATCCGACTAGTAGACACTTATTTTATATCTTGTTATTATACTTTGCTCGTATGGCCGAGCTGTTGGCATGAACACTTTACTTTTTAGACTTTAGTCATTTAACCATTTTATTCTGATAGATGCCTTACATTTTCATATGAGTACTTAGTTTTCTAACTTAGAAATTCCAAACATTTCATAAGTCACTACTAAGTATGCTTTCTCACATTCTTATTGCTCTAACATTTTATGAGCATAGCGTTTTGTTTACACACGAATAATTGTTCTTAACTTAAAATTTTGAAAAAATTCCAAGTTACTTAAGCTTTGTAAAACAAGTTAGCTTAACAGCCTTTTTTGACTTCAAAAATTTACAAGTCAGCCTAAAAAAAATATCTTTGCTTGTGTTGAATCATATACCAGTATACCCTATGTGCCCCCCAAGTGATTGAGGGTTGAAAAATCCTTGATCACTTTCTACTTGACTGAATTTGTTTGAGCAGTTATTACTTGTGAAACACATGGAATATAAAGAGGATATTTCAGCAGTTAAACACTGCAAAAATAGTTAACCATTTAAATGTTGGCAATTGATCTGATGGATACCAACCAGTTGAACACTGCTCGGTTTTTTCCTCTCAAAAAACTTATAATTTTTTTTTAAATGCATTGACAGTTGAACACTGCCAAAGTAAAAATAATCAACACATAAGCAAAATTTGTAGCAAGATTCGACCGCGCTGCGCATGATCTCTTTTATTACTCGTAAAAAATAAGGACAAAGCGTGTCTAATTACGAGTCTCAAACAAAATAAAATTGTTCAAAAATAAAATGACTAATTAGAAAATAGCCAGTTCACAATCAAACTTAAATAACAGGTTAAACACTTGAAACTAAGCTACTGCTCTGTAAGCAGTATTTATTGATAATATTTCCTCAAGTGCTCGCCATTCCAATAGTTCCTGATCAGCTCTCCATTTAATCGAGAAAGTTTGTAAGTGCCGGGTGGCAGGACTTGCTCAATCTGATACGGTCCCTCCCAATTTGGTCCTAGCACTCCAGCCGCTGGGTCTTTGATGAACACCTTTCTAAGGACCAAATCTCCGACCTGGAATTTTCGATCTCTAACTTTGGAATTAAAATAGCGGGCCACTTTTTGTTGATGGGCAGCAACTCTCAAGCTTGCTTTTTCTCGTTTTTCTTCAACAAAATCCAAAGATTCAGCTAACAACTGGTGATTCTCCTCCTGGTCATACGTGGTTCTCCGATGAGATGGTGGGTCTACTTCGACAGGCAACATGGCTTCATATCCATATGCCAAGGAAAAAGGGGTATGACCAGTTGTTGTCCGGGCAGTAGTCTTGTATGACTAAAGGACCTCTGGCAATTCTTCCGCCCAAGCACCTTTAGCTTGTTCTAGACACTTTTTTAGAGTATCCTTCAAAGTCTTATTTACGACTTCAACCTGCCCATTGGCTTGCGGATGAGCTATCGAGGAGAAACTTTTCGTAATGCCATGTCTAGTGCAGAAATCAGTAAACAAGTCACTATCGAACTGAGTGCCGTTGTCAGAGACTATCTTCTTGGGCAGACCATAGCGACATATTATATTCTTAACCACAAAATCTAACACTTTCTTTGAGGTGATCGTTGCTAGTGGTTCAGCTTCGGTCCACTTGGTGAATAATCCACAGCAACTACTACGAACTGCACTCCTTCTTTTCCTTTGGGCAGTCTCCTAATTAGATCAATTCCCCATACTTCAAAAGGCCATGGACTCTGCATCTGCTTCAAGACATTCGGAGGCGCCCTAGGTATTTTAGAAAATCTCTGGCATTTATCACACTTCTTCACATACTCCATGGAATCCTCATTCATTGTAGGCCAGAAAAATCCTTGCCGCAAAATCTTTTTGGAGAGACTTTGCCCCCCAGCATGATCTCCACAGAACCCCTCGTGCACTTCGGTCAGTAAGTTTTTCGACTGGTCAGGTGTTATGCATCTAAGCAGTGGCATAGAGTACCCTCTTCTATACAATACCCCATCCATCATAATATACCTAGCAGCTTGCCTCATAAACTTCTTAGCTTCATTACGATTATCTGGTAGGACCCCTTGCTCAAGGTAAGTAATGATGGGTGTCATCCAAGTGTCAGCTAATGTGATGGGCATGGCTTCTCGTTCGTTAATACTAGGTTCTACCAAGTATTCCACTGGTACTATGTTCAAAGTTTCAGCATCTTTTGCACTAGCCAATTTTGCTAAAGCGTCTGCATTGGAGTTCTGCTCCCGTGGTGTGTACTCCTCGAATTGTGCTAGCAGGTCCTTGGTTTTATTCAAGTACGCCATCATGCGCAATCCCCTTGCTTGATATTCCCCAAAGACTTGGTAGACCACCAACTGGGAATCACTGTTTACTTCAACCGACCGGGCACGAACATCTCTAGCCAGGCGCAATCCTGCTAAGAGGGCTTCATACTCCGCCTCATTATTAGAAGTGTTAAATCCGAACCTCAACGCGCAATGAATTTAGTGCTTCTCCGGTGTGATCAATATAATTCCCGCTCCCGAATGATGTTCGTTTGGCGACCCATCAACAAAAAGTTGCCAAGTAGGAAAATCCTCTCTCTGCCCAGTCGCATGCTCTTGCCGGTCGAGAATATCAAGAATCCCAGTGCATTCAATAATAAAATCCACCAAATCATGTCCTTTAATAGCGGAGCTTGGTTGATATTTGATTTCGAATTGGCCCAATTCAACCACCCATTTAAGTAAACGACCAGATGTCTCTGGCTTCTGTAAGACTTGGCGTAGGGGCTGGTCGGTAAGTACTTTAATGGGATGTGCCTGGAAGTACGGTCGCAATTTGCGAGATGCAAGTACCAAGCAATAGGCTAGCTTCTCGGTCACGGTATACCTTGACTCCGCTCCTATCAACCGCTTGCTAACATAGTATACCGGATGCTGCACCTTATCTTCTTCTCGCACTAGAGCAACACTGATAGCATGCTCTGTGACTGCTACGTAATTAAAAAGGTCCTCCCCATCTATGGCTTTGAAAGAACAGAAGGTTGAGCCAAGTGTTCCTTTATGGCTTGAAAAGCTTGCTCACATTCTTCCGTCCATTCGAATTTTTTGCTTCCTCTAAGCAAGTTAAAAAATGGGACACATTTGTCCGTTGATTTAGAAATGAACCTGCTTAGAGCAGCAATCTGCCCAGTCAAGCTTTGCACATCCTTAATCCTGGCTGGAGACTTCATTTCCGCGAGTGCCTTTATCTTCTCCGGATTCGCTTCTATTCCTCGCGAGTTAATAATAAACCCAAGAAATTTTCCAGAACTTACTCCAAACGAGCATTTGAGGGGGTTCAACTTCATGCTGTACTTTCTCAGTACTGCAAAGCATTCCTCCAAATCTCATACATGTCCTTCAGCTTCCTTTGACTTTACCAGCATATCGTCTACGTACACCTCCATGTTCTTACCGATTAAGTCATTGAACATGCCATTCACTAAACGCTGGTAGGTGGTCGGGAGGGTGCATACTAATCTGATTATACCCCGAGTAAGCGTCCATAAAAGACAAAGTTTCATGACCAGAGGTCGCATCAACCAACTGGTTTATCCTTGGCAAAGGAAAACAGTCCTTAGGACATGCTTTGTTTAGATCGGTAAAATCCACACAAGTCCTCCACTTTCCATTGGACTTGGGCACTAATACTGTGTTTGAAACCCAGGCGGGGTAATAAGCCTCTCTTATGAACCCGTTTTCCTTCAGTCGCTCCACCTCCTCCTTGAGAGCCTTTGCTCGATCCTTGTCAAGCAATCTTCTCTTCTGCTGCACTACTGGGTAGCTTTCATCGACGTTGAGTATGTGGCTAATCACAGTTGGTGAGATACCCACCATATCCTTGTGAGACCAGGCGAAGACATCTTGATTCCTCCTCAAAAATTCTACCAGCTGTGCTCTTACTTCTAACTTCAACTTTTTTCCAACCTTGACCCCTCTGGTCAGGTCATTCTCATCTATTGGGACCTCCTCTAATTCTTCCATGGGTCCTACCTCACTATCATAATCCCCAAAGCGAGGATCAAAGTCCATTCCCTCGCTTTGGGCAACGCCCTATTTGGTGACTTCATCACCGGATGGGACTTGTTGCTTATTGAAACCAAGAGTGCTTTCTTGGCCAACATCTTCTAACATTCTTTCCTGATCGGCTACAACCATAATTCTTTGTTGGTCAACATCCATCTCCTCTACTTCTTCTCTATCTGCACACACAATCCTTAGCCCCCTTTCGTGCTTTAGCTACCGAGGCATTGTAACACTCTCTAGCTTCTCTTTGGTCTCCTTGGACACAACCTATTCCTGCACTGGTCGGGAACTTCATAGAAATGTGCCATATAGAGATTGCCGCGTGCAAGACCGTGAGTAGTGGTCGACCAATCACCACATTATAAGCTGACGAACATCCGACTATCAAAAACTCCGTCATAACTGTCTCGTGCTTCGGAGCATCTCCTGTTGTGACTGGTAACTTGATCGTTCCGGCCGGTGACAACCCTTCTCCAGTAAATCCATATATGATCTGAGAGCATGGCTTCAAGTCATTGATGGATAGTTTCATTATTTCAAAAGATGACTTGTAAATGATGTTCATAGAGCTCCCCGTATCGACCAGACATCTCTTCACCTTCATGTTTGCTATTTGGACTGTAATGACGAGAGGGTCATTATGAGGATATCTCACATGTCGTGCATCATCTTCAGTAAAAGTGAGAGACTCACTTTCATACCGTGGGCTCTTCGGAGGTCGCTCCTCTACAGTCATGACCTCATACATCGATGCTGCATCCAACTCATGTCGGAGTGTTCGAGCATATCTCTCTCTTTCCTTGTTGCTATCCCCAACCAGATGTGGACCCCCACATATAGTGTCCAGAGTGAAGTCCACAGGCTCGGGTTGCAAGGGTGGAGACCACTGTCGCTTAAACCCAGGATTGTTGTTACTTCCCTCTCCTTGGGTCTTTTCTGCTCGATACTTTTTTAATTTCCCCGACCGGAGGAGAAACTCTATTTCGCCTTTGAGATTATTGCATTCATTTGTGTCGTGACCATAGTCTCCATGGAAACGACAAAACTTATTCAAGTCTCTCTTACTCATCTCCTTCCTGATGGGTGGGGATTTTCGGTAGGGAACCTCTTGATGACTCGCCAGATATATCTCTGCTCGGCTGGCCGAAAGAGTGGTGTAATTGGTGAACCGAGGTTCATACTTAGTTGGCTTGTCGTTTGGTCCTGACTTAGCCTTTTTTTCCTCATGGCAGTCAGACCCGTTATTTCCACGTTTCTTCCCACCACTTTGTCCATTTCCACCATTCTTAGGAGGATCAGTTGATCCGTCTCGATTGTTTAGGCCTTTCTCTCCTTTCTCAATCGCGTCATCCAATTTCATATATTTGTCTGCCCAGTCAAGAAATTTTTGTAGTGTTGAAATTGGATTGTGATGAATACTATCCCACAAAGGACTCCGATAGATTATACCAGAAGAAATGGCAACCATCTTCCCCTCATCTCCAACCACAGTTGCTTGGTTGGCTTCTCTCATGAACCTCTGTATGTAGTTCTTGAGAGATTCATCTTTCCTTTGTTTAATATCAGCCAAGTGATTGGTATAAACTGGAGGGGTTCGAGCAGCGCTGAACTGCCTACAAAATTCTTTCTTGAAACTCTCCCAAGAAGTAATGGAGTTCGGCTTAAATTTCCAATACCACTCTTGGGCAGTATCAGAAAATGTAGTGGGGAAAACTCTGCAGCGATAGTCATCGCTCACTCCGAGCAGCTCCATTTGGTCTTCGAACTTCCCCACATGCCTTATTGGATCTTCCTTTTCTGTATAAACTGGCAGTACCAATGCTTTATACTTTGCTGGCGGCTGGGCTGCTCTAATTCGAGCACAGAATGGGCTACCACTCCTGTGGTCTACCGGATCGATTGCAGACGGTCGTTTTGACAGACCTTGAACTGCAGCCGTTAGCACATCAAGCTGGGCCTGAATGCCTGGGGCGACCGCTGGGGGCTCAAGGTCTGGATCGCCTGGTCAGGCGTTCCTATCCGGCGCACCATCATCAAGTATTTCTACTTGACTGGTAGGTCGATTCGAATCTCTCCCTTCGACCAGGACGGTCCTTCTTTTGTCGGCAATGACATCTCTTAAATCCTTTTGAGAGGTACGTCTCCCAAATCGATCGAACACTGTGCTTCGAGTTTTTTCGGAAGGCTTACCGCGCAGGACGTGCTCCATCCCACTGCGCTGCTAGTTGGGATGCAGTGGTGGCCTTTCTGTCTGCGCCGGGCAGTCTTTTCCTCCTTGCTGGTCGTTGCCATCCTTTTCCTTTGACCGATCGGTGTGATGACTATCAGCTTCATCACGACCATTCCCATCTTTGAAGTGCGAAGTTTCTTTACCTCGAGGAGTTCTGGTTTATTCCTGCCCGGGTGAAGTCTTTTTACTGCCTAATCGGTGACTTCCGGATCTGGAAGTTTCTGATCGGTGGCTCTTAGAGGGGGTTCTAGAGTTCCCCCTTTGAGTCGAGGCAGTGCCTGATCGGACCCCATCCTCTTCTCGACTAGGAGGGTTACTCCCGCTTCTGTTCGGTCCTCGAGAATTGGGTCTGTCAGTGGTTTTTCGACCAGCATCTGTGGTCCTTGCTCCTTGGGTAGCTACTCCTCGTGCTGCAGCTTGGGCATTGGCCTGGGTCAACTGTGTAGCCGCCTCCAGAGCGAGTGCAGCCTCGCGGTGTCGCCTATCGGCCTCCTCCTGCCGTCGCCTGATCTCTTCGCTCCTGGCGTCCATCTCCCGTCTTTGCTGCTCAAACGCAGCTTTTTGTCTAGCCATCTCTTCAACGAATGACTCCTGTCGGGCGTTGAATTGCGCCATCTCCTCTTGGAAGGCTCCCATGGCTTCCTGGAGTTGTTCAACCTCTAGAGTCACCTCCTCGAGCAAGACCCTGGGCTCAGTCTCATGGTATTGGGGGCCAGGACCTTCTGATCTAGTAGGCTCTTTAGATGAGCCTGGCTTCTTGGAGGTCGCATTGGTGTTCTTGGGCACCATAATAATACGGTAATTGTGTGTTTTTCTCTTCAGGCTCTCAATGAAAGCACAAAAATGTTGACCACGATTTTGGCCAACGACGAGTAGATGTCAAAACTACACTAAACCTTTAAGAGAAAAAACAACACTGATAATTTTTATAGTGGTTCAGCCCCAAGATGTTGGTAATAGCCTAATCCATTTAGAGTTATGATTTATGGATCTACACTCAAGATCAGATGAACCTGAGTCAACTGAGTTTCTTCAGTATAAATGAAAAGAATACAATATTTCTCTTAGAATACAAATACTCTCTTAGGAAAATCAAAATTCGAATCCCCTCAATGATGCCATGAGCTCTGTATTTATAGGCCCAGGATCGTACAAACCGAAATCCCTCATAATCGGGATATTCCCGTTACTCTCACAATATTTAATTAATAATAACATTTAAAATACAACAATATGCACCTTTTTTGGGATAATCCGAGAGATTCCCGTGTAGGTACAACTAATTCTAGCCGAAGCCGTTATTGGAATTTCGCTTGCATAACGATGATCTGTTTAGTCGGCAACTTCACTCCTTGAAGAAAGACTGGTCGGCCAAAACACTCGACCGGTCGGCCAAAACACTCGACCGGTCGGCCAAAATAGCTGACTGGTCGGCCATGCACTTCACTAGTCGGCCAAAGCACTTTACTGATCGGCCATGCACTCCACCGGTCGGCCAAACACCTAACTGGTCGGTCGAAGTAGGTGACTGGTCAGTCAAAAATCTTTTCCGGTCAGACAAATCACTTCCAAGCTAGATAAGCAATTTTCATATCAGTAATATCACCAGATTAATCTAAAGCTTTGACTCAACCATTCTTTGCTACTTGTCACTTTTATTGCCACGTCATCATTTTCAAATTTTGGGGATAACAATATCTTAATCAGAATTTTAATTTTGTGTTATAATTTAGAAAACAAGGATTTCGCGTTTTCTCTGTTTTGTGATTTTTTTCTCCAAAAATCTAAAATCAAAATCAGGGTTTGTTTGTTCTCTCTACTCCTATCATTTGTATCATTGCTTGTATTTTTTTTTTACTAATTTTTATGACTTGAGTATGTTCCACTAGTAATAAGGTGTATATGGAACATTTTATGACATTTAGGATGCCCAATTCCAAAATAAACTGTGATGGTATTTTTATAGATGACAATGCAATATTGTTATAAATTTAATCAATAACTATTATTAAATTTTAATTTATCAATATAATTAAATTTTACTTAATTAAATCTATTGATAAATCAAAATTTAATATTATACAACCTATGTATATAAAAATTATAAAATTAAAATAATATTCAGATTCAGCTGTTCTAATCACGTATTCAGTTTCTGTTATATTTTCAAATTTAATACCAATCATAGATTCATTTTTTTAAAGCTCAAAAACAGTTTACTGACATTGAGCTAATCATATTTTCATAAACATGATTTTAGTCAATAAATTCAGATTTTCATTTCAGAATCTCACTTTTCAAAAATATAGTTTTCTAATCGCGAACCAATCAGACCCTCAACAATCATTTTAATAATTTTTTTTCTTAATAAAAGAAACCCATAAAACAAGTTTTTCATTAGGGGTGTACACGGGTCGAATTTTCGGGTTTCGGGTTCATCGGGTTCGGGTTTTGCGGGTTTCGGGTTAAGAAAAATAGTACCGAAACCGATCTGAAATTTTTGAGTTTTTTCGGGTTCGGGTTCACTCGGGTTCGGGTTCGGGTTGGCTGGGCCATTTGTGATTTTGGGCCGAAAAGCCCAGATTTGCAAAAATGCCATTTTTTTTTTCAAAAATACCATCTTTTTCCAAAAATATGGTTGTTTATTTGCTAAAAAAAAACATTGTGAGTTATAATAGTCCATACTTTTATTTAACATTATTTAACTTTATATTTATTTTTATTCAACATTTAAAAGTTGTGATTATATTTTTTAATGTAAGAGTTATATTAAACTATGTTATTAAATTAATGGATAAGTGTGATTTTTTATTAATGGATAAGTGTGATTTTTTTTTTTTTTTGAAAAATAAAAAGAAGTCATAAAGTAATTCTAATCTTTTGGAACTTGAAAGACTTTGTTTGTATGAAACATTCATTCATTAAAAAAAAAGTATTAAAAATCAAAACTTTACAATTGAAAGGATGTTTTGGCCGATTGCAACACATAGTAGCCCCAAGCCAAGTTTCAATCCCAAACTTAGCTAAATACAAATTTTACAAAACATATATACTAACTGATTTACAGAAAGAAAATATACATATATATATATACTAAATGTAAATATATATACTCAATCACAAATTTTACAAAACATATATACTAACTGATTTACAGAAAGAAAAAAAAAATATACATATATATATACTAAATGTAAATATATAAACTCAAGGTGGCCGTGCTTACCGGACTGCTGTTGGCGAGGCGAGGCGTCGAGGCGTGCCGCTGGTGGTGGCCGGCCGTGCGATCTGGTCTGGTGGTGCCGCCGCCGCGTGAGTGCTGAGGGTGAGGGAGGCTCTCGTCTCTCGTCTCTCGATGGGTCGGCAGTCAGTGGCACTTGGCGAGCCGGCAGCCGTGCTTGAGGAGAGGTGAGGAGGTTGCTGTGGGAGGCTGCCTTCTTGAATGAAACGAAAGAGAAGAAGAAAAAAAAAAGGGTCGGGTTCTCTTCTTAGTTCAGTTTTTTCAGATTTTTTTAAAAATTTTTTGGTCGGGTTTCGGGTTACACCCGAACCCGACGTGGCTTGATTATTAAACCCGAACCCGACCTGATATATTTTGGGTTCGGGTTGGATTAGACCCGAATTTGATGGGTTTTTCAAAAAAATGGGTTTTTCGGGTTTGAGTCAGGCGAGTTTTGTGGGTCAAATATTCACCCCTAATTTTCATACCTTTAGTAGAATAGTGCTTCAATTTCATTGCATGATCATTATAAAAGCCCAATAGAAAATGGGCCCACATTAACCAACGGTCCGCAACCGAGCAGTATTAGAAAAACATAAATGAAAATATTAGTAGCTTTTTTAATTAACGGACATATAAAAAGCCGTGTACTTAATAATAATAAACAATTAATTAGGCATAATAATAATTTAATAAATAGGACAGTTGGGGGGGTTCATTAAAATAAAAATAGTAGTCACTGCTACTAGATAACGTCTACGGACACTTACAAAGGGAGATGATTATTATTGACACGTTGTCCATGCGGAAAACTAATATGCCACACAATCTTACCGGGATTAAACTTTAACGGCGGCTACGTAACGCCGTCAAACGAGTCAAACGGAGACGACTTTCACAGTTACTTATTACGACAAACCATTATTATTCAATGTCTTCCACGTGTCCCTGGTAGTACCGGATTTGAAACGCGCATTATGCTACACAGCTCGGAAAAAAAAAAACGAAGAAAAAAAAGGTAAAAAAAATAAAAATAAAAATAAAAACTTATTTGGATTCCGCAGAAGGAATAAAACTGCGCCAAGCCTTCGTTCATGCATTTCTTTATCTTTCTCTCTCTTTCTTCTCCAATTCGTGTCGCTTTTTGGCGGTTTTGAGGCTTTTCGGTTTCGAACATTCGCTCGAATTTCTCTGACGTCTCTCCCCTCCCTCTTTTCTCTCTCGGAGAGGTCAGATCTTCATCTTCGCGTTCACGTTCTAGCTTTTGGATCTTGATCTTGATTTTATTTTGCTTTTGTTTTTGTATTTTTATTTTGAGGATTTTCATCGAGTTGCAGATCGGAGAGTTTGGAGCTCGTTGGAAGGATTTGCTTACTGATTTGACTGAGGTATTTTATTTTTGGTCGTTTTAGTGTCTGATTGTCTTCCGAGAAAATGAAGGAAAAACCCGGAAATCTTGGTGTTTTTAGTGTATTATTTTTTCGAAAAATAAATCCGTATTTTATTCGATCAATTTCAATGTATTTCCTGAGTATCGTTCTCATATATTTTTTCCTTTCTTTTATTGTAAAAAATCTGAGCTTATTAGCTCATTACAGCTGGCATGAGATGTTTTAATTTCTTTTTTCTTTATTTTAATTTTATAGCTTATACATCGGGCCTATATGCAAATGGTCCGAAATCTTTTTTTTTTGTTGTATTAACCATTTTCTTACCAACCAAACAGTGTCATCTGAATTCTAATTCTCAGTGGTTTTCTTCTTTAAATCGTTCGTCAGATTGTTTATTCGTGCTGCGATTGTTTATTATTATTTTTTTGAATCATCACAATTTTGTTTTTTAAAAATTCGAATGATTTGCATGTGTATAAATATGCAATTTTTACTCTGGTTTAGATTTTGTAAACACGATTTTATTGCATTTGACTCTCTGTTTATGTTTTGTTAATATACTTGTAGCTTATTCTATAGGACTTGTTTGGCTGTTGGACTTGATTCGTCTGTAGTGTTTCGAAGGCTATTTTCTCCATTTATTTTATAACTGCTATGTGTTTTGGAAATGTAGGATTAATCTCAAGTGTTTTCATGAGATGGATAAAGAAGGACATTATCGTAAGAAGTTTCCTAACATGAAATCCCAACGGGTGAGATTTCATTGCTGATTTTATTTATATTTTATCCTGTCAAATTTTTGTAAGTGTGTTGTACATTGGGCATTAATTTTCACTCGTTTCATTTGTACATACGGAATTCGTTTGGTTACTAGATGTTTGAACGACAGGTTTAGGTTCCTGATCATTTTTAGATGTTTGGACGACAGGTTTGGTCACTAGATGTTTGAACGACAGGTTTGGTTACTAGATGTTTGAACGACAGGTTTAGGTCCCTGATTATTTGGTGTTGAATCCCAAGACTTGGGATGAAATCTAGTCTCAGCAGGGTTGGTGAGGGTAGGGTTATGGATAAAGTAAGGGAGAGAGTGACCAATTACTTCACTTTGTGTTTTCTACCAGTAACAAAGAAATCAAAACTGTCTATTTAATGCGAAATAGAATCTATGTACTTTTAATTTGAGTTCTTGGTGTTAGCAGCCCTGTCATTGCTGTATAAGAGTCCCCCATTGAATAGAAGTGGGAATGCTAATACATTTATAAGGCCACGAGTTACTCCATTGCTAATTGCAATTGGTTTTGAGGTAGAATCTTATGTATCTTAACATGCTATACCCTCATTGGAAATATGATCCTTACAATTTTTAATGTTCTGATTGTTATCTGCGGTTGGTTTGATTACTAGAGTTTAGAAAGTGTTCTTTGAATGTTCTGATTTTCATTGTTTTGATCGTTGTCTCATCCATTTGTTCTGTTATCATAGGTGAAGGCTGAAGAATCTTTTGCTCCTGCATTAGAAGATGAAACAGTGGAGCATTTACTGGCAGAACCTAAAATCGAGAATGTTTCTGTAGATGGTGTGTTACATTTTGGTGAGGAGAATGCAGAAAAATGCTTCGGATTCGATGATGAGTTTTCACGATATGAATATTTTTCTGATACATATAGAGGTAACATTATAAACATACACTACACTTTCTTTTGTGGGACTTGCAATCATATTGTGCATGCCTATATATATATTTCTTTTTTCATGTACTTCATGGGCTAGACAATTTTTTTCCTCCTATTTGCTTTTTTAATTGGAAGTAGAATTTACAAATAGATGTGAGAACATGGTGCATTAGTTGAATTCTTAATTCCTGGATATGCTTGTGTAGAGTACTTCTGCCTGAGGTTGTGGGGTTACATTGCACGACTTTATTGTGAAATTTGTAGTTGAAGGGTCAATTACTATTTTGGATGCTGCTGTTTCTCTCTTTTCCTTTGTATTATTGGTCGCTAAAAATCTTTGTACAGTCGTTCTAATGCTGTTCTACTTTCTTGCTTTCTTCTTCTTGTCCAAAAAGGTGGGTTGCATTCTAATACTGCTCAGCAAGGAGAAGATGAGTTAGAATTTGGAGTATGTATCTTTTTCAAACATTTTATTATCTTGCCGAATTATTAATTTTCTGCAATATATTCCGTGTGAAAGTTACTCTTCTTTCTTTGAGTATGTTACACCATGTTGGTCTGTGGCCCTTTTTGAGGGTTGGTGGTTCTACATGCGATATTTCGATCCATCTTTTGATGAGATTGTGATTTAGTAGGTTCTTGATGGGTTGCTGGATGAAGTTGAAGAAATTGAGGATCTTCATGCAGCAGATGGTCTTGCCAGTCCAAGTGAAGATTTTCTTCTGGGTAAATTTTTTAAACTATTTTCTTGTTTTCAGATTTCAGTCACACATTTTGTTTTAATTGCAACAATGCGTTTCCTTCCTTGTAATGGAGGATTTGTTGTTTTGTATTCAATGTTATCTCTCCTAAAACTTGAATTCATATCTAAGAAAAAGAATGAACAAAAGATTTATCGCAACCTGCATCTGTTCCTCCTTTTTCCTTTTACTTATACTTGTTCCCATACAGATATTGGTTTTCCTGGAAAAGTTTGTGGAATGGATTATGGCCCCCCCTGTTGGGGATCACTAACAAGAAATGTAAGTTCTGCGAGTCCATCTCCAGGATTTAGCGGAAGTAGTAATAGTCCTGTTGGGATATCAGAATCATCATCTGTAACGATTCAAGAATCAGAATGCAAGAATGACTCCCTTAACAAGCCAGAAAATCACGAGTTACCAGCTCTTAGGTACAGGCGAAGGCGTGAAAAGCCAGTTTCACTTGAGTTTCGGAATCCTAGTCTGTCAGATGACGACGACGATCCTTTATTGAGTTCCATGTTAATAAATAAACATGGGAGGAAGTCAGGTGATGCAAGCAAAATTGGTGCTTCTCGTAGAGAGAAAAGACTGCGTAAGCCTACTCAGAGGTACATTGAAGAATTTTCAAATAAGAAGTCAAAACATCTCAAGGGACAAGGAAAATTTTCTGCTGTTTCTGCTGCTGGTATGAAGAACAAACAATTGAAGGTTAAATCTCCTAATGAACTTCATATAGTAAGGTCTGGAACATTGTCCTCAGTTCCTGAAGAGGAGTTTCCTGGTGAAACTAAAATTCCGGTGGTCCCTGAGGTTCGGGCTCGCAGAGGACGTCCGAAGAAGCAGATTTCAGTTTTGGTAGGAAATTTCAACTTTATTGTGTTTCTTTTTATCCATTGTTAATTTTATTTAGTAACTTTATACCACCTTAGTCTCATTCTTTATGCATAATCTCAGTTGATTTAAATGATTTGCTTGTTCATCTGATTTATTAATTAGTTTAGCAAACAAAGTAAAGTAGAATTGCAGATGCTCTTTTTGTCTTTTGATTAATTACTAAAAACAGTTGGGATTGGGTTTCTCATTAAGGATGACTTAATTGTATGTTCTCCTGTATTCTTGAGCTTGTGAACATTGTACATTCCTTGATTAAGTTCCACATTTCCAATAAATCATTACCCTTTCATGTAGGTAACCAAACCAAAGGAAGAAGTCTTTACATCTGACTCTGATGATGACCGGGTGAAGAAAAGGAAAAGATCTGAAAAGCACGATCGTAGGAAGCATCAAAGAATGTGGACTATTACAGAGGTAACCAAGTTGGTAGATGGTATTTCTGAATATGGAGTTGGACGATGGACCGACATCAAAAGATTCCTTTTTACAACATCTGCGTATCGCACACCCATAGATCTCAGGGTATGACTCCTCTTCCCACTAATTAAATTTGGTGCTTCTTAATAAGCATACTCTAAAGTTGATACTGGTTTTTCTCTCCAGGATAAGTGGCGAAATCTTCTGAGAGCCAGCTCTGTGCAGAAACTGAAGAAGAAAGAGGTATTGATTCTATCCATTTACATTTTCAGCTATCTGGTTTGGCATTTGGAAAATCATTCTTATAATATGGTCGATATACAGGCTGAAGAAAACCAGTTGCATGCCTTGCGTCCATTGCCAAAGTCTCTGATACGCCGAGTTCGTGAACTGGCTAAAATTCACCCGTATCCAAGGGAACGCGGTCAGAAATCATGAACAAAAGTAGAACACCTTTACTTGAAGCAAGCAGATTTGCATACTGGCAGCGGCGGACTAGGCAGTTAGTGGGATGTATTTAAATTTAGTTGTAAAAAATCAGTGTTCTTAATTGAGTATCTTATTAACATCAAAGTTCTTGGATAATTCCAAATCAAATGTCACAGAATGGGTTCTAAAATTCAAATTGTAATAGGTATGGGGATTGTTAACTGACGTTTAAGCAAAAATAGTTTTAAGTCCTTTCTTATAGCAGCACTCCCTGCTTATCTTTATCATTACTCTTGATGAGTTTTATTTATAGCATGTTTACCTGCAGTTTGTGCTTTTTTGAGGTGAATAAATAAATTTGACAAGAAAAAAAGTTATATTGCCGAAGTGCACCGCCTTTAAAAGGAAATAGCCTTTTTGATACCTCGAAAGCTTCGTAACTTTAATTCATATTATGTGCGCACGTCTCGGAGGCTCACTTTCATGTATTCTATGGAAAATAATAATATCTTCTTTTGAAGGTGCTCGTAGAAATCTGAAAAATTAATTGGTAATGAATGGAATAACGCAGTGGTCTATGTGTGTTGATATCTTTACATCTATTTGATGAGGGATACTTTAATGTGCCGATATCTTCAGATCTATTTGATGAAGGATACTTTAATATACCCTTCAAGACGCTGACTACATAGTATAGAGGGGTTTGATAAGAAATATTAGATTACATCTCAAAATCAATTGATAATGAGTTAAATAACCCATAGTCTTATATGTGTTGATATTCTCATATTTATTTGATGTTGGACACTCTAATAACTAAACCTTGGAATGTTATTCTTAGAGCATTTATTCGATGTTGGTAACTTTCTCGAGGGGTGACACTTTGGCTTCCCATGATGTCACACCCCAAAAAGATAACGCCACGTGCTGACTCCCCATTAATGAGGAGTCCACTCCACACCCAAAACGTCCAATCTGTACTAAAGTGTCCCTTCACCCTGTACTCGAGGCTCTCTTTTCCAATGCTAGTAATTGCGATCCATGCCTTGGAAATCGTGACCATTGGATCAAACCCGAGTACCTACCCCGTAGGTGATCAACGGCTAGGGGGGGATTACTTCCTCTCTATGTTTTCGAGTATAAAACTTGAAATTCCCCCCTCGCCTCAACATTTTTGGCATTTGAAATCTCCTCTGCAAGCAGAGCCCTTCACTCTCCCCCTTTCCCTCCCAAACCAAAAAAATATAACACCATCTTCATCCTCTTATCAATGACCTAGACAACTGGAGAGAATCATAGTATCTCTGGATCAACGACGTAAAGCATTTCCTTGTCCAGACGCATCTCGAAGATTCATCTTGAGTAAGTCTTTACCTCTTATCTTATTGTGTTGGAGTTTTTTGGGAGATTTTGCATGCATGTTTAGGTTGTGGTTTTCTCTGGGAGTTATAGGTCCTCTTGGCCTTTTTTTGGCCTTTTAAGCCCGTTTCGGTGTTAAAAATGACCAAAACGGGTCACTTGGGCCTATCTTCACTTTTTCTGTGTTTCTGGACATTCAACTGGAATCTGGAAAATTTCCAAATTCTGGCTAAGGTAACGAATTCTGGTGGTTCTTTCCGGCATCCAATTTTGGTTCTGAGGACACCTCAATTGCTTAGGCTTTCTCTTCTGCTCCACCCCTTCGAGCAGTTGTCTTAGAAATCCTCGCTTTGGCCTATTTTTCTTCTATTCAGGACACTAACTGCTTGATTTTTTCTATTTCAGATGTCCGAAGAGCTATACCACCTCCACCAACACAGTTTTTATCATTTTGATCAAGAAATTATCAACATGACTCGAGAAGCACGAAGAGTACCAGAAGAACGGAGAGAACCGCCCTCGGAGCAGGGCTATTCCCTAGTGGCCAGAGGGAACCTCATCCAACACATCGGCCATTCCGAGGTGGCGCCTCGGAGGAGATAAACATGGGGCCTATGGCTGGGACTCTTCCTTACACAGCTGACAGCTTCGAAGCCGAGAACATCCCCAACAAATTGAGGCATCAGAGGGCGTTGAACAAGATCATCTCCTACTATGGGATTGGTGAGAACATTCTAATGCGCCTACCCAGAGAGTCAGAAAGGGCTCACTAGAGCGTGAATGGCCTTGCATCCTGGAGCGATTCACACGTGCAAGCAGGGGGAGCCCTGCCCTTACACCAGTATTATGTTGATTTCCTCAAATTTGTCGGCATAACTCTTTCCAACTAACCTCGAATGGGAAAAATGCACTATCCGAGCATCGTCCTCGAAGAATGTGATGACTTGATCCACATTCGGGGAATTTGTGCTAGCAGCTGGGCCAGTGCCAACACTTCGTTGTCGTGGTTTAGGTCATGCGCATAACAATTCTGAGAGCCCCTCAACGTGCCTCCGAGGTGGGGTCCTTAAGAGATAGTCCCAACTTTCCCGTTCACCTGGGGAGGTCCATGGGCTATCTGCTTTTGCGAGGTCGCGGGCACTTGGACCAGGGGCTGAGGAACCACCTGCTGAGGCAATCCTATGGCTGGAGCCTGGGCTAGGAGTGCGTCGGCCCTAACATATCGGTGGAGGTGCCCCATTTTGATAAGACTTTCAATATCATCTTTAAGTTGCCTACTCTCGTTGGTGTGGTGCCCCACATCATTGTGGAACCGTCAAAACATTGTGGAATCTCTTTTCTCCCGATCCATTCGCATAGGTTGCAGTTTCCAGTAAAGGACATGCTGTTCAGTGGACAGGAAAATATTCTCCCGAGTATCCGCTAGGTCCATATACTCGGAGTATTGGGGAGCATACTTCTCGTCGGGAGCTGCTCCAATTCTCTTGGGCTTCTTGCTCCTACTGGGGGTCTCCCTGGGTGTCGCGGACTGGGCTGGAGCTGTAGTTCTAGCACTGAATGCAGACTGAAAATCACTATATCCAGTGGGAGCTGCTCCATAGCCTGTCGGGGTAGCACTAAAACTCGCATTTAACATGGTGCTGAAGCCAGCTGGTTGAACAACATGGCTGAACTGTGGAGCGCTCATAACACTCGTTTGGGCTGGAGTGTATGGCGAGTACTGGGTTACCGGAGTCACGACTTTTGGGAACAACGGAGTGGGGAAAGGGACTGCTCCTCCGAGTGCTCCAATTTGGGCATCCTCCCAGTTGATTTACTCTTGGGCTCGACTTATGAAGTCGTCGAGCCTGTGGCATCCTCTTCGCTGGAGGTCATCCCATAGTGGGGAACCTGCTTAGATGCCAGCTTGTAGGGCCATCAGATGTTGGCCATCATCGACCCTCGTGGTCCTGACTGCTTCTTCCTTAAAGTGTTTGATGTAGGCTTTAATGGTCTCAAGCGGTCCCTGCTTTATGTTGGCCAAAACGTTGACCTCAAAATTCACCTCCTGCACAACTATGAATTGTCATTAGAAGAATGAGGAGAGTTGGTGCCAGGAGTGAATGGATCATGGTTTGTGCTTCTTGAACCATTCATTCACTGATCCCGTCAAGGTCAATGGGAAGACGTGGCACTTGGCATTGTCGGAGACGCGTTGGACCGACATCACTCTATTAAACTTTGAGAGATGGTTGATGGGATCTGTGCCTCCACTGTACGAATCAATGTTTGGAATTCTGAAGCCTTGATGTAGTGAGGCTTCCACAATGTGGGGAGCACAAGGCTCCCCATCCTCATCCTCCAAGTCTGAGTCGCCATTTCTCTGGGCCATCTTCAACATTATCCTTTTCAAACTCTCCAATTCTGCGTGGAGAGGGTCACGATTTTGATTTGCACTCTGTCCTGGGTGTTCTCTCCTCCGATCATTAAGGTCATCTTGAAGGTATGGTTGTTGTTGTCTCCCAGGATTGTCCTCGGGAGCTGCCCTGCCCCTGCGGGCGTTCAAGTCATCTCGCAGGTCAGGTTGTGCTTGGTGGCGACCACCGTCTTCGGGGTATCCTACTTCTGTTTCCCCCTCAAAGTCAACGTGCTCGTTATTAACCGAGACACTGATTCCTTGTCCTCGGTTGGCAGAGACATTTCTCCTGTTGGCTCTTTGGCTAGGATTTCTGTGAGGCTGGCGAGGTGTCAATGGGACACCACCTCCAGGGCTAATGCGATTTGTCGTAGCATGTCCAGGTGGAACGCCCTGGGCTCTACGGACGCTAGAGGCATGGCGGTGTCCTTGGGTTCCACACCCTTGGCTATCACTGGCTTGTCTCGGGGCCTGAATGGGCTCGAAAGCTAGACAAGTTCTCTTTCACCCTTGCGCGGGATCTTCATTGACTTTGCCTTTACAACGATCCTATGGTGCAGGTGGGGCTCCACCTCCAGTTGGGTGCGCAGATGACATGCCAGTTGGTGGATCTTGCACCCTGTCAGTTGGGTGCTTGGGAGGCACACCCACTAGCCCATGAGGTGGCGTTCCAGATGGGTGCATAGGTGGCACGCCAGCTGACTGCCTAAGTGGTATCTCACCATGGGGGTCCACTCACAGCCCTTGGGCTGCCAGAGTAGCCCTCGTGGCATTAACCATCTACTATAGGGTGGTGATATTGCCCTTATGGACATCAATTTTCTGCTGTTGGGTGGCGACTTGGTCTCCGGGAGCCACCATCTCAGGCGGCTCCTCTGCTTCCATGGGTGGAGGATAATCATCCTCATAAAACTTGCCATCTTCGCCGTCATAGTAAGGGTTTTTGTCGTAATCCTCTTCGGCCACCTTCGAAAACTCTAGTAGAGGTGGTCGACTGGATTCCCCTCCCTCAGCTTCGGTGGGTGGAGCGATGTAGTCTAGAGGGTTTCTTCTGGTGGTCACCATGACTGAATCTTTGAAGTTTTCCTTCAAACTCTCAATGAAAACACCAAAATGTTGACTGTCTTTTTCGCTATTAACTTAATAAATAGAACTGTAAAGAAATGCAATAAATAACACAAGATTTTTAAGTGGTTCAAGTTATAAAACAACCCTACTCCACGAGGTTTTTAGTATTAGGATCTGTGAAGCTTGGTTGGGAAAGCTTCAATGGAGTTTAGGTAGCATTTACGCAATGCTCCGAGAATAAAAATTATAAATCCTTTTACAATGGTGCACTAGCCCTATTTATAGAGGCTGATAGTAATTAACTCTCTTAATGAGGAGTTAATACAAGAATATTCCAACATACCTGGGATGAAATGCCTAATTAAAATATATTTATGTGATAAAGGTGGCGTGGGCCCATACGGATCACACGGGGGCCAATTCGTAGGTTGCATCCCACTCTTTTATGGGGAACATGCCCCTAACATGGTCAAAATGCAGCCACACGTCTCCTATGTCAGGCGGTGCCTTGGGACATACCAATTTTTTGAGTGTACGATCTCGACACCACTACTTGAGGCACGAAAAACTGTCAGGTGGCCGATTGTGGTCCAAAGTCGCTAGGACTGACATCTAACACTCCTTCCATGTTCTGAGGAGAAACTCCTTAGGCCGGGAGGACTAACCGATCCATCAGACAGGAGGACCTCGACGTATGTCTTCGGGACGTGGTCTAACTTGAGGACATTCTCGCTAGATGGAGCAAACCGCATCCGGAGGAGCTCTGGGCGAGTCCCACAAGACTTCATTAGCCCCCAAGAAGCTTAATTAACCGCCACGTGTCCATTGATAAAATCACGAACAACAAGTTTGTTGATTTTTTTTCTCATCAATGGTGGGTCTATGGTATGAATATAGTGTCTACGGAGCTATGGGTTAAGGGTTTATATTTTCTTCTTCTTGCTTTGGCTACACAAATTCACAATTTTGGGGCAATTTTTTGTGTTTGTATTAATTTGTTTGATCTAAGAGTGATTTTGGGTATGAATGTGAAGCGATTGATGAATATGTTTTGTTGACTGAGAAAACTTTTGGATTTGACATGACTAATTTGAAGAATTTAATTGTTTTATGTTGTTAATGTATGTTAAAAGATAAAAATTTCAGTTATGATTTTATGTTGAAAATCACGAAATTTTTTGAGTTGTGTTAGATTGGTGATTTTTTTCTTTCTATAATTTGATATAAATGGGTAAAATTTAAACCCGTGGTTATAAATTGAGAAAGATGAACACGTATTTTTTTTAATTTAAGTTAAAAATGATTTTTAAATAGGTCAGTAAATAATAACAAATTTAATGGCAGAGACCTAAATTGTTATAAAATATTGTTACTGTAAAAGAGAAGACTTTGTTGTTTATGTGTTACATTTGCAATAGCTTAAGTATTTTAGTAGTAAATATTCTTTAATTTTTTTTATTAAATTTCTAATTTAAAGATAACTATTTATTATTATTATTTTTATTTTACGCCAGATTTTATAATTATAATTTTAAGAGAAGATAAACGTCAACACTGGTCTCTTTATTGGATTACGTCATTTGTAAAATCCTTTGTTGGCTAAACTTTAATTTAGACAAAATATTTTAAAATGTTTAAATGAAAATTAGTAGCATATCTCCATATTGATTTTCGAATTAATTAGCAATATTTTCAGCTGATTTTGTAATGTGAAAATATCTTTAAGTGTGAATATATTTGTTGCCTTATTTATCACAAATAATCAATTTTTGGTAAACATATATTGTGCAAATATCTTGAGATTATTTTCAGGGATTATGTGGGATTATGTCTATTCTGGAATTAAGTTGGTGTCGAAAATGAACATGGTCAAAAGAAATGACCATGTTCGTTCTGCCAGATGAGACTGACTACGTTGCTGACTCATCAGTTTCCTTTTCTGTCGACACAAAATGCATCTGGCTGGCTGATTTCCTAAATCAAAGGAATTTGCAAATTGATTTCAAAGATACCAGAAAATGATGGCCTTGGACAATTTCCCTGCCTATAAATATCTTGCCAAGGCCTTTGGAATTTTTATCTCTTCCATTTTGAATATTTGTAAACATTACATTATTTTGAAGAGTGTGTTTATTTGTAGAGATTAAGTTGTTCACCTTAATCTTTGTGAGAGTGTTGAGTGTAGTTGTGTATATCTATCTAGTCCATTGTAAACAGATAGTGTCTATTGTGAACGTGTTCATAAGGATCTTCGGGAGAGGATTCTATCTAAGTCTCACTTCGGGAGGAAGTGTGCACTTGCTATTCTTTGAAGGGAGTTCAAGAGAATCAACGTTTCATCAAATCAGATTCGTAGAGAAGAGTACAACAAGATTGCGACAATAGTTTAAGAGGGAGTCTTACATTGTTTAAGTCAATGCTTTTGTACACATTGTTTCTTTACTAATTGATTTATTCTCTGGGCGTGGCCCCAAGGAGTAGGTTATCCGAAAGGGTTTCTGAACCTTGTAAAAATTCGGTGTGTTCCTTATTGTTTTGCACTGTCTATTTATTGTGTTCAGATTCTGTCGTGACAAGTTCGGATTCTGTCCCGACAGAACTGCTATCTGTGTAAACAGTTAATTACCATTTCGCACTTTAATTAATTCACATGGTTTAATTAATTTGGTAATTACTAAAAAATGGAATTTCAATTGGTATCAGAGCGGGTCACTAAACTCTTAGTGCGATCTTGTTTCTTTCCGTTTGTTTTGTGCCTTGTGAAATGTCTTTCTTTGCAGAAGGTGGATCTATAACCCGTTCTCCTTTATTGAATGATTCCAACTATCCTTATTGGAAGGTTAGGATGAGATCCTTTATTAAATCTCAAGAAGAAAAGGCGTGGAGATCAATCTTAACCGGTTGGATACCTCCATCTGAATCCGATGATGTCATAAAGGTAAAATCTGAAATTAACTGGACCGATGCTGAAGATAAATTGTCCAGTTATAACAACAAAGCCTTGCATGCTATCTTTAATGGTGTTGGCAAAGGATACATAAAATTAATATCTTCGTGTGAATATGCCAAAGAAGCTTGGGAAATCCTTCAAATTCAATTTGAAGGAACTGCTGATGTAAAACGTTCTAGGCTTGTTATGTTAACTACTAGATTTGAAAATCTTAGAATGACAGAGACTGAGTCTCTCACAGAATTCTATGAAAGACTGTCTGATATAGCTAATGAATATTTTTCCTTGGGAGAAAAATTGGAAAATAACGTGTTAGTTCGAAAAATTATTAGAGTGCTTCCTGACAGGTTTCAAACAAAGCTCACAGCAATTGAAGAAGCAAAAGATCTCGACACAATGAAAGTAGAGGAATTGATGGGTTCATTGTGAACGTTTGAACTCAATCAACAAATTCGCCAAAAGGAAAATCCAAGTGGTCCCAAGGAAAAATTAGTTGCTCTCAAATCATCAAAAATAAAAGATTCAGATGAAAATGATGGTGAAGATGAAATGGCTCTGCTGACCAAAAATTTTCAAAAATACATGAAAAAGATTGGTAAAAAAAAATCCTCGTTCAAATCTTCCAAAGGTAATCAATTTTCTAGACCTTTTGACAATAACAATAAAAGAGGTGTGCAATGCAAAGAATGTGAAGGATTTGGTCATATTCAATCTGAATGTGCCAACACACTGAAGAAAAATAAAAAGGTAATGGAAGCTACTTGGAGTGATCAGGACTCTGAAAGTAGTGATGAGGAAGATAACTTAAATCTTGCTTTAACCTCTGTTATTTCTGGATTAACATTGAATTTGCAGGATAATAAAAGGGCTGTTTGTCTGAACGACACAATTCAGGAAGATAATTCTGAATGTGAATCCAATGAGTCTGATCTAGACGAGGATTCCCTAAAAGAATCTTACAAAGATATGTATGATCAATGGTTAAAGGTTTGTTTTGATAATCGCTTAATGGCAAGCAATAATAAATCCTTACAGGAAAAGAATGATGATCTTGTAAACACTGTGAAGAATCTTGAGGAAAAAATTATTGCAAAAGATTGTGAAATTAAGAGATTATCAAATAAAATTAACCACATGGTTAAAGGTGTTAAAATGCTTAATCCAAAGTCCAGGATTTTGGATGAAGTTATTGGTGCAGGTCAAAAAGCCGGTAATTTTTCTGGATTAAGATCTGATTGTTTTAAACCAAAAGGAAAAACCATTTTTGTGAAATCTGGCATACATTCTGTTGCATCTACTAACGTCTCTACAGGTACATCTCAGACAGTTGATTCGACAAAAAGCAAATTTGTTTCCACATCTGTTAAACAGAACAATTTTCTCAAAAGAACCAACACAGACCGGTTCATTCCAATATGTCATTTTTGTGGAGTGAAAGGGCACATCCAACCCAGATGTTTTACTATGATGAATTTGTTCAAAAAACAATTATTTAAATCATTATAGTAAAACAAAACATGTTGTAAGAAAACCTTCAAAAAGTGTTTGGGTTGAAAAAGCGAGAAAAAACTGTCTTGCTGCTTTTACTTGTCATAAATCTCGTGCCTCTAATTCTTGATATTTTGATAGTGGATGTTCTAGACATATGACAGGTGATGCAAATATACTCACCAATTTCAAATCTATGAAATGTGGTGCAGTAACCTTTGGTGATGGTATGTCAGGTAATATTGTTGGAAAAGGCACTCTAAGTCTTGATGGATTACCAAAATTGAGAAATGTTTTACTTGTTGAAGGCCTTAAGGCTAATTTAATTAGTATAAGTCAAATTTGTGATCAAGGCTTCACAGTAAATTTTTCTCGTGATGATTGCAATGTTATTGATCAAAATGGCGTGAGTGTATTGAAAGGATATAGATCCATTGATAATTGCTATACTCTTTCGCCAGCTCTCACATGTCACTCGGCTATAGGTAATACCACTGGCTTATGGCATGAGAAATTGCAAGTGCAGGGTTAGTTCGTGGGTTACCCAAATTGGGTAGAGAATCTGCAGGTATATGTGAACCTTGTCAGTTAGGGAAACAATTAAAAAACTCCCACACAAGTGTCACGGGAATCAATACTTTAAAAGTTCTTGAACTTTTGCACATGGATCTCATGGGTCGCATTCAAGTTGAGAGTATTAATGGAAAAAGGTATATCTTTGTGTGTGTTGATGATTTTTCTCGTTTTACTTGGGTTGACTTCTTAAGGGAAAAATCAGACACTTTTGATGCTTTCAAAAATCTGTGCATTAAATTAAGAGTTGAAAAAGATTGCAATATAGGCAAGATTGTGAGAATTAGAAGTGATCATGGTAAAGAATTTAGGAATACTGTTTATGATGATTCTGTAAATCTCTAGGGATTGCCCATGAGTTCTCAGCTCCCAAGACTCCTGAACAAAATGGGGTTGTTGAGAGAAAAAATAGAACCTTGTAGGAGATGGCCAGAGTAATGCTAAACAGTAAAAAACTCTCCAAACGATTGTGGGCAGAAGCAATTTTCACTGCTTGCTACACAATCAATCGAATTTTTCTTAGGCCAGGTACTTTCAAAACTCCCTACAAAATTTGGAAAGGTAAAAAGCCCAATGTAAGTTATTTTCATGTTTTTGGATGCATATGCTATATTCTTAGAGATCGTGAGAATATTGGAAAATTTGATTCAAAAAGTGATATAGGAGTGTTTCTTGGATATTCTATGAATAGTAGAGCTTATCGTGTTTATAACAAGAGAACTCAAACTATTATGGAATCATCCAATGTTGTTGTTGATGATTTAAAAGATTTTTCTGAATATTCCAATGAAGAATAAATTGATAGGTTTATTGCCGAAATCTCTCAGACAGAATCTCCTGCAATGAAAATAGGTGATGTTGTGCCCTCTCATACCGAATCTGTTGCAACAGAAGCTGAATCTGTTCCAACATCATCTGATCGATCAACAAAGGAAGGGCAAGAAATCATCACAGATTCAATATAGAGAGAACCTTCTGCCATAATTAAAAAGAATCATCCTTCAGATCTCATTTTTGGTGATATTGAAGAAAGCATGGTAACAAGAAAAAGGTATGTGAATTTGATTCAATTCGTTTGCTTTACATCCATCTTTGAACCAAAAAATGTGAAAGAAGCCTTGAATGATGAGTCATGGATAAAAGCAATGCAAGAAGAGTTGGAACAATTCACAAGAAATGAGATATGGACTCTTGTTCCCAGACCAAATCATACAAATATTATTGGTACCAAATGGATCTTCAAAAATAAAACCGATGAATTTGGTACAATAATAAGGAATAAAGCTAGGCTAGTTGCTCAGGGGTATACTCAAATTGAAGGAGTTGATTTCGATGAAACTTTTGCCCCTGTCGCAAGACTTGAGTCAATAAGATTGCTATTGGCTGTTGCATGTGTTGTTGGATTCAAATTATTTCAAATGGATGTTAAATATGCTTTTTTAAATGGAATTTTGAATGAGGAAGCATTTGTTGAACAACCAAAAGGATTTGAAGATCCACATAATCTTAATCATGTTTTTCAACTTAAAAAAGCTCTCTATGGTCTAAAACAGGCTCCTAGAGCTTGGTATGAAAGATTAACTCAATTCATTGTTTTGAATGGGTATAAAAGAGGAGGAGTCGATAAAACTCTTTTCATCAAAAATGTAGATTCTGATATTGTTATTGCTCAAATCTATGTTGATGATATTGTTTTTTGCTCTACTTCTAACACTTCAGTGCAGGAATTTGTTAAACAAATGACGGATGAGTTTGAAATGAGCATGGTAGGTGAGTTAACCTATTTTCTAGGTCTGCAAGTCAAACAGTCAGAAGATGGAACCTTCATTTCTTAAAGTAAATATGCAAAAAATATGGTCAAGAAATTTGGGATGGAGTCTGCTAAACACGCCAAAGTACCAATGGGAACCACAGTCAAACTAACCAAGGATGAAAATGGTGTTAAAGTAGATCCAACTCTGTACAAAAGCATGATTGGAAGTCTTCTGTATCTCACAGCCAGTCGTCCTGATATAAGCCACAGTGTAGGGGTATGTGCTCGATATCAAGGGGATCCTATGGAATCACATGTGACAGCTGTAAAGCGAATCATTCGTTATGTAAATGGTACTCAGGAATATGGAATTTGGTACTCAAAGGAAAAAAACTCGAACTTTGTTTGTTTTAGTGATGCTGATTGGGCAGGCAATGTAGATGACCGAAAAAGTACAAGTGGTGGATGTTTTTATCTGGGAAACAATCTGGTTTCTTGGCATAGCAAGAAACAAAATTCAATCTCCCTGTCAACTGCTGAGGCCGAGTACATAGCTGCAGGAAGCTGTTGTACGCAATTATTGTGGATGAAACAAATGATGACAGATTATGGGTTTGATCTTAAAACCTTGACTATTTTATGTGATAACACTAGTGCTATTAATATCTCAAAATATCATGTTCAACACTCTCGCACTAAACACATTGACATTCGACATTATTTTATTAGGGAACTCGTTGAAAGTAAAACTTTAATCTTAGAGTATATTGAGACTGACAAACAGATTGCAGATATTTTTACAAAAGCCCTTGATACAGTCAGGTTTGATTCCCTCAGGAAATCCTTGGGGGTTTGTCCCAATTAATTTGTTTTGTCCTGTTCCTTATCCCTGTGCTTGAAAAAGTTGTGTGATGTCTTCTTGTCCTTGCTCACCGAAAAAGTCTCAATCATTATGTCAAAATATATTTTTACTTCAGGTTAGAAATTATAGTTAATATATTTCATGCTCATTTTAAAAAAAAATAAAACTCAAAACAAATAGTCCCTCCAATTAATATTCTTTGAAATCAATCTGTGTTTTTTTTTTGTGTATGAGCATTTGATCATTGAAAAGTATTTCAAGCTCCATCTTAGAATAGAGCTACCTACACTGTTGTGTAAATTGCTAACCTTGAGTAAGTTGGAACTATGTAACTAACAATTATGTAGAAGATACTCTACCACTGTTAATGTAACGCCCTGAATAGCCAGGACCGCTACACTGTGTGTTTATAAAGTGCCAGACTTGCTAATCAAGTCATTAAAGTAAAAGCGTGTACTGAAATAGTAAAGGAACTAGGATTAAAAGTGTTTTGGTCTCAAAAGTACGTTTTCATTACCAAACATTGTTTACGAACATGGGATCCCAAAATTGACAGTTTGAAAGCCATTTACAAAAGTTACAACGTTTAGATACATCGACTGGCCATACTAAGGCAAAAGTGAGCTGTTAGGTATTCTCTGTCCTGACACACTCCTCGACCGTGGTGATCGAACGGCTGGCTATGTACATTACACTTTGGAGCTCTCCACCTCAGGCCTAGTCCAGCTTGCCCTTGCCCTTACCTGCACCACGAAGCACCCGTGAGCCAAGGCCCAGCAAGAACACACATTAATAATAGAGCACGCACATTTCGCTGTCAAATCAATTTCTCATATAGCATCTCATAAACTCAAGCATATCAATAGTCAAGTGTCTCATATAATCAATAATCAAGTATTTCATTTACAAAGCATATCAGCTCATATAACACAATGCACAGATGATAACCAGGGCTAGCGCTCACAAGCTGCTCCCTCTGTTATCCTTTCATTTCTGGCTCCCAGTGGCCAAATCGCGTCCCATGCGCTAAATTCAAGAACGGTACTCTTAGACCGCTTATACGTGCCCCTTGGCATAATACCAACGATGACACAAACAATTCTCGGGAGCACTTAGTCCCATCACAATCATGCATTCGGGTGCAGTGTTCTTACCTTTCAATTCACTAGTTTTCGATGTCACGACACCTTGAGCACGATCCCTCTCGAGCCCTAGCGCTTACCTAAACACAATCATGGTCAAAGTCAACATCAATCCTCAAGTTCAAAACCTAGCCCCGGGGCTAATCCCGAGCCCCCGGGATGTCCTAGTTCCACCAAACAAGGTGGTGGAACCAAACCCCAAACCTTAGGTCAAAACCCTTGCAAAATACCCCAAAATCCCCTTCAGAAGGCAGGGTAGCGCTACAGCGCTCTTGGGAGGGCGCTATAGCGCTACAAACAGAACCAAAACCCTTCCAGCATATGGGCCTAGCGCTACAGCGCCCAAAGGCTAGCGCTGTAGCGCTAGTCACAGGCAGCCCAACACCAAAATTTCCTTTGTGCGATTTCTCTCGAGCCAACCTCAACCAAACCTCTTCCAACTCTTACCCAAACTTAAAAACAACCTCATGACCACACTCCACCCATCCCAAGCACCCTAAACATCTAAACTCCAAGCACATGCAATCACAAACTCAAAATTCACCATAGCCACCTCCAAACTTCAGAACCTAACATAAACCAGCTGAACATCAGAACTAGAGTTTAGAATTCATACCTTTGATAGAATTTCGCCCACAAGCTAACCCTAGGCTCCCTTGGCTTGCTGCTCCTCAGCCCTAAGCTTGAATTCCCTAAAGTTTCATTCAATTCAACTCAAGTACCACAGCTTTAAACAAACCAGAAACAGAGAATGGATGAACTCTAGATTCTTACCTCAAGTATTGGTGAAACCCTGTTAAACCTCTGTCAACTCCTTAGTCATAGATCAAGGTTCTTGATGTTTGGTTATCCCAGCTCTCCTCTAGGCTTTACTCCAGAAATTCTCCAGAAATAGGTGAAGGAAAGTGTAAACCGACTCAAGAAACTCTCTCTGTTTTCCCTCCTTCTTTTCCCTTCTTTTTCAGACCCTTTTGATATTCTATAAATCCCACTATCTTAAAACCTCAGTAATACCCTTCCTTAAAAGTCAAATGACCTTTATGCCCTCACAGCTAACTCTAATCCTTTAGTCCTCTTAAGGGTATTTTAGTCATTTTGCCTAATTTCCGCTACTTCCTCGAATGTCTCTATTATTTCCCGCTTAGTTCCCAATACCTTACTAATCACCAATAGCCTTCCTCAATGTTACAATAATCTCCAGCTTATCCACTAAATTCCCATTTACACCCCTGAGCTCACCCCGAGCCGGGTATAAATCCCCGCTATGACTTTCACGCTACTTTGCTCACTAGGATCGTCTCGATTCATAGATTACAGATATATCCACATAATAATGTGGTCTCAACAATTATCACATATATTAAAGCAGTTATGCCCATAATGGCTAAAATTACGATTATGCCCTTCTAACCTAATCTGGGCCTATATGCACACTAACACACATAGTCATGCATCTCAAGTACTCAAGTAATCATATAACATGCTTAAATCATAATAATCACACATAATTCCCATCATGCCCTCCTGGCTTACTGATCAAGGCCCTTAAGCCCTATTAGTGATTTTGGGTCGTTACAACTATCCCCTCCTAATGAGAATTTCGTCCTCGAAATTTACTTGAACAACTCCGGATACTGATCCCGCATAGCTGTCTCAAGCTCCCAGGTCGCCTCCTCGACCTTAGCATTCCTCCATAGTATTTTAACCAAAGGGATTGTCTTATTCCGCAATACTTTATCTTTCCGATCCAAGATCTGAATCGGTTGCTCTTCGTAAGCCAAATCTTCCTGTAACTCCAAATCTTCATGCCTCAACACATGAGTCACATCTGAGACATACTTCCGAAGCATGGAGACATGGAACACGTCATGAACTCCAGACAATGATGGCGGCAAAGCTAATCTGTAAGCCACCTGACCAATCCTTTCCAGGATCTCGAATGGTCCAATGAACCTAGGGCTTAGCTTGCCCTTCTTACCAAACCTCCTCACCCCTCGCAGAGGTGAAACTCGAAGAAAGACGTGATCACCAACCTGAAACTCCACATCCCTACGCTTAGGATCAGCGTAGCTTTTCTGCCTACTCTGAGATGCGAGCATCCTAGCCCGGATCTTCTCTATAGCCTCACCTGTCCTCTGAACCATATCTGGCCCTAAGTATCTCCTCTCACCCATCTCATCCCAATGAATGGGTGATCTACACTTTCTCCCATATAACATCTCGTAGGGAGCCACTCCAATTGTTGACTGATAACTATTATTGTATGAGAACTCAATCAATGGAAGGTACTTACTCCACGAACCCTCAAAATCAATCACACAGGCTCTGAGCATATCCTCCAATACCTGAATCGTCCTCTCAGACTGTCCATCAGTCTGAGGATGAAAAGCTATACTAAATTTCAACTGAGTCCCCAAAGCTTCCTGCAGACCTCCCCAGAACTTGGAAGTGAAAATAGGATCTCGGTCTGACACAATCGACTTAGGAACCCCATGGAGACGTACGATCTCTTTCACGTACAACTCAGCGTACTGATCCACAGTATAAGTTGACCTCACTGGAAGGAAATGGGCTGACTTGGTGTATCTATCCACTATAACCCATATTGAGTCATGAAACCCTACCGTCCTGGGTAGACCTCCTACAAAATCCATAGTAATATCCTCCCATTTCCACTCAGGAATACCCAAAGGCTGAAGCAACCCTGCTAGTCGCTGATGCTCAGCTTTCACCTGTTGACAGGTTAAGCATCTGGCAACGTACTCTACCACATCCCTCTTCATCCCGGGCCACCAATACAAAGTCCGCAGATCCTGATACATCTTTGTGGTACCCGGATGAAGCGAGTACGGCGTCGTATGAGCCTCATCCAATATTTCTCGCCTGATCCCCTCATCAGCTGGAACACAAATCCGCTCCCGATACCGAAGTAAGCCAACCTCTGAAACAGAATAGTCCTTAGCTATTCCTGCTAAAACATCCTCTCTAACTCCCTGTAGCTGAGCGTCTGTCAACTGCCCCTCTCTGATCCGCTCTAGCAGGGTTGACTGTAGAGTAATATTAGCCAATCGGCCCACAACCAATTCTATCCCTGCTCTAACCATCTCATCCGCTAACTCCCTTGAGATCTGAACTGAGCTATACAACTGACCTGGACCTCGGCGGCTCAATGCATCTGCCACTACATTGGCTTTCCCCGGATGATAGAGAATATCACAATCATAGTCCTTTACCAACTCTAGCCAACGTCTCTGTCTCATGTTCAGGTCCTTCTGTGTAAAGAAATACTTCAGGCTCTTATGGTCAGTGTATACCTCGCACTTCTCCCCATAAAGATAATGCCGCCAAATCTTCAGTGCAAAGACCACCGCTGCCAGCTCTAAATCATGAGTAGGATACCGCTGCTCATACTCCTTCAGCTGTCGCGATGCATAAGCTATCACTTTCTCATTCTGCATCAGCACGCAGCCTAAGCCCAATCTCGATGCATCACAATAAACAACAAACTTCCCTTCCTCCAAAGGTAAACTCAACACTGGCGCTGTAATAAGTCGTCGCTTCAATTCTTGGAAGCTACCTTCACACTTATCTGACCAAACAAACTTTAGATTCTTTCTTGTCAATTCTGTCATTGGTGCTGCTATCTTTGAGAAGCCCTCTACAAACCGCCTGTAGTAGCCTGCCAAACCAAGAAAACTCCGCACCTCTGAGGCGTTCCTTGGCCTCGGCCAATCTCTAACTGCTTCTATTTTAGACGGATCCACTTTAATCCCATCCGCACCTACAATGTGTCCAAGGAATGTCACTTCAGGTAACCAAAACTCGCACTTCTTAAACTTAGCATACAACTGAAGCTCCCTCAACCTCTGAAGAACCAATCGAAGATGAAACTCGTGTTCCGCCTCTGAACTGGAATACACCAGGATGTCATCGATGAAAACTATAACAAACTGATCCAGAAAATCCTTGAATACCCTGTTCATTAAGTCCATAAAAGCTGCTGGGGCATTGGTCAAACCAAAAGACATGACCAAGAACTCATAGTGCCCATACCGCGTCCGAAAGGCCGTCTTAGGTATGTCCTCATCCTTGATCCTCAGCTGGTGATAACCAGATCGAAGATCTATCTTTGAGAACACCGTCTTACCCTGCAGCTGATCGAACAAGTCATCAATCCTCGGTAGGGGATACTTATTCTTAATAGTTAACTTGTTCAACTCCCGATAGTAAATACACATTCTCAGAGTCCCGTCCTTCTTCTTAACAAACAAAACTGGTGCACCCCATGGTGAGTAGCTAGGTCTGATGGACCCTATATCCAGAAGTTCCTGCAGTTGTATCTTTAACTCTTTCAATTCCGATGGTGCCATCCTGTATGGTGCCCTTGACACTGGCTCTGTCCCCGGTGCCAACTCAATAACAAACTCAATCTCCCTACGCGGCGGCAGCCCAGGCAAATCCTCAGGGAACACATCCAAGAACTCACAAACTAGTCTGGTCTCCTCCGGTCCAACTGGTGAAACTTTGGTGGTATCCACCACACTAGCCAAAAAGCCTATACATCCACCCTGTAGCAAATCTCTGGCTCTCAATGCAGATATCCTGGGTACACGGGGTCCATGCACCGCTCCCACAAAAACGAAGGGATCCTCACCCTCTGGCTCGAAAGTCACCATTTTCTTCCTACAGTCAATGGTAGCTCCATATCTAACCAGCCAATCCATACCTAAAATCATATCAAAGTCCTCCATACCTAACTCAATCAAGTCCACTGACAACTCTCTACCATCAACTAACACTGGCAGTGCCCTAACCCATCTCCTAGACACCACCAGCTCTCCCGTAGGCAAGATAGTCCCAAACCCTGAGGCACTAAACTCACTAGGTCTACACAATCTATCAATCACCCTATCAGATACAAATGAATGCGTAGCACCAGAATCAATCAAAACAGTAAAAGAAGTGCCAGCACTAGAAAGCTGACCTGTCACTACCGAGGGACTAGCCTCGGCCTCTGCCTGCGTCAAAGTGAACACTCGAGCTGGAGTCAAGCTGTCCACTTTTCCTGCTTCGCCCTTCTTCACTGTTGGGCAATCTTTCCTGAGGTGTCCCACCACCCCGCATACATAACAGGCCTTAGCCTGACACTCGCCCAGATGACGTCTCCTGCACCTCGGGCATTCTGGGTAGGTCCTCCATGAATCACCGCCTCCCCGACGGCCACCCTGAGTACCCCGACCTCCTCTATCAAACCTAGGAGCAATTGGGGCTTCAGGAGTCTTTCTCTTCAGATCACTAACACCTCCACCTCTACTAGAACCAGAATACGGAGGCACCGGTCTACGGCCCTCCCTTCTTGCTGCACTATCCCTCCATATCCTATTCTCTGCTTCCTCAGCAGTCAAAGCCCTCTCCACAGCCTGGGCATAGGTGGTCACTCCAGGAACCGTAGTAATCCTTACATCCCGGGCTATCATGACATTTAGCCCTCTAACAAATCTGTCTAACCTGGTCGCATCGGTAGGAACAAGATCTGGTGAAAACTTTGCAAGTCTATCAAATTTCAAGGCATACTCCGTAACAGTCATACTGCCCTGAACCAATCCCACAAATTCATTCACCTTTGCTGCCCTGACGGCAACATTATAGTACTTCTGATTGAACAAATCTCTAAACTCCTCCCATGTCATTGCAGCAACATTTCTAGTCTGTGACGCCACCTCCCACCAGATTAGGGCATCCTCTCTCAACATATAAGTGGCACAGGCCACCCTCTCATGTCCCTCTACTTTCATATAATCAAGTATAGTGGTGATCAAGGTCATCCACTGCTCAGCTTTTAGGGGATCTGGCCCACCCTCAAAGATTGGGGGCTGCTGCTTCCTGAACCGCTCATACAACGGTTCCACTTTGTTACCAACATCAACGGGCTGTACCACAGGTACCAATGCCGGTGGCCCAGCTGGGGCAACACTCCCAGATGGAGCCTGCTGCAGAATTCTGATCAGTTCATCTTGGCTCTGAAGCCTAGCTTGCATTTCTGCCATTAACTGCTGCCAGTTCTCAGGGACTGGCGGAGGGGTTGGGCCCTGGTCATCCTCTCTAGCCCCAGACCTGCCGGCTTGTCGTGTGGATTTCCTTGAACGCATAACTATTCAAGTCAATCTGCAAACAACGACTCGGCAATTAGGCTATGATGACAGGGTAATAATTCTCTCATAATCCATCTCTGGAACTCCAATCATTCACAAACAATCAAATACAGCAATTTATCCAGATATTCATTCACATGCACAGCAATGCTAATAAGCACGCCTCAATAACATCATGCAATAGTCAAGGGCCAGGCCCTATCAGAATCTCATGCTCCCTATTCATCAAACAGATACCAACATTCATATCTCACTCAAATCATTTAAACACATAACCATGCATATACAGTTACCAAACCCTGAGTTGAGCTTGTCTCCCGCAGCGAATGTACATACCCAGCCAGTCTTCAGGACCCATAAACCTAGGACGCTCTGATACCAAGTTGTAACGCCCTGAATAGCCAGGACCGCTACACTGTGTGTTTATAAAGTGCCAGACTTGCTAATCAAGTCATTAAAGTAAAAGCGTAAACTGAAATAGTAAAGGAACTAGGATTAAAAGTGTTTTGGTCTCAAAAGTACGTTTTCATTACCAAACATTGTTTACGAACATGGGATCCCAAAATTGACAGTTTGAAAGCCATTTACAAAAGTTACAACGTTTAGATACATCGACTGGCCATACTAAGGCAAAAGTGAGCTGTTAGGTATTCTCTGTCCTGACACACTCCTCGACCGTGGTGATCGAACGGCTGGCTATGTACATTACACTTCGGAGCTCTCCACCTCAGGCCTGGTCCAGCTTGCCCTTGCCCTTACCTGCACCACGAAGCACCCGTGAGCCAAGGCCCAGCAAGAACACACATTAATAATAGAGCACGCACATTTCGCTGTCAAATCAATTTCTCATATAGCATCTCATAAACTCAAGCATATCAATAGTCAAGTGTCTCATATAATCAATAATCAAGTATTTCATTTACAAAGCATATCAGCTCATATAACACAATGCACAGATGATAACCAGGGCTAGCGCTCACAAGCTGCTCCCTCTGTTATCCTTTCATTTCTGGCTCCCAGTGGCCAAATCGCGTCCCATGCGCTAAATTCAAGAACGGTACTCTTAGACCGCTTATACGTGCCCCTTGGCATAATACCAACGATGACACAAACAATTCTCGGGAGCACTTAGTCCCATCACAATCATGCATTCGGGTGCAGTGTTCTTACCTTTCAATTCACTAGTTTTCGATGTCACGACACCTTGAGCACGATCCCTCTCGAGCCCTAGCGCTTACCTAAACACAATCATGGTCAAAGTCAACATCAATCCTCAAGTTCAAAACCTAGCCCCGGGGCTAATCCCGAGCCCCCGGGATGTCCTAGTTCCACCAAACAAGGTGGTGGAACCAAACCCCAAACCTTAGGTCAAAACCCTTGCAAAATACCCCAAAATCCCCTTCAGAAGGCAGGGTAGCGCTACAGCGCTCTTGGGAGGGCGCTATAGCGCTACAAACAGAACCAAAACCCTTCCAGCATATGGGCCTAGCGCTACAGCGCCCAAAGGCTAGCGCTGTAGCGCTAGTCACAGGCAGCCCAACACCAAAATTTCCTTTGTGCGATTTCTCTCGAGCCAACCTCAACCAAACCTCTTCCAACTCTTACCCAAACTTAAAAACAACCTCATGACCACACTCCACCCATCCCAAGCACCCTAAACATCTAAACTCCAAGCACATGCAATCACAAACTCAAAATTCACCATAGCCACCTCCAAACTTCAGAACCTAACATAAACCAGCTGAACATCAGAACTAGAGTTTAGAATTCATACCTTTGATAGAATTTCGCCCACAAGCTAACCCTAGGCTCCCTTGGCTTGCTGCTCCTCAGCCCTAAGCTTGAATTCCCTAAAGTTTCATTCAATTCAACTCAAGTACCACAGCTTTAAACAAACCAGAAACAGAGAATGGATGAACTCTAGATTCTTACCTCAAGTATTGGTGAAACCCTGTTAAACCTCTGTCAACTCCTTAGTCATAGATCAAGGTTCTTGATGTTTGGTTATCCCAGCTCTCCTCTAGGCTTTACTCCAGAAATTCTCCAGAAATAGGTGAAGGAAAGTGTAAACCGACTCAAGAAACTCTCTCTGTTTTCCCTCCTTCTTTTCCCTTCTTTTTCAGACCCTTTTGATATTCTATAAATCCCACTATCTTAAAACCTCAGTAATACCCTTCCTTAAAAGTCAAATGACCTTTATGCCCTCACAGCTAACTCTAATCCTTTAGTCCTCTTAAGGGTATTTTAGTCATTTTGCCTAATTTCCGCTACTTCCTCGAATGTCTCTATTATTTCCCGCTTAGTTCCCAATACCTTACTAATCACCAATAGCCTTCCTCAATGTTACAATAATCTCCAGCTTATCCACTAAATTCCCATTTACACCCCTGAGCTCACCCCGAGCCGGGTATAAATCCCCGCTATGACTTTCACGCTACTTTGCTCACTAGGATCGTCTCGATTCATAGATTACAGATATATCCACATAATAATGTGGTCTCAACAATTATCACATATATTAAAGCAGTTATGCCCATAATGGCTAAAATTACGATTATGCCCTTCTAACCTAATCTGGGCCTATATGCACACTAACACACATAGTCATGCATCTCAAGTACTCAAGTAATCATATAACATGCTTAAATCATAATAATCACACATAATTCCCATCATGCCCTCCTGGCTTACTGATCAAGGCCCTTAAGCCCTATTAGTGATTTTGGGTCGTTACAGTTAAATTTAGCCTTCAGTGCAGTGTTAATTTGGGTACTCATTGAGAAAAAGGCTAAAAATTGCCACATAGGACAATGTCCCTGAAAAAGGCTAAAATTGTCATACAGGAAATGATCTTTGCTTTCACAATCACACACAAATGCTTAAGATATACTGTTGGAAAAATTTGTAAGTCTCATACACACTGATTGATTTGAGTGAAATATTTTTTGTGACAGGAGTAAATGTTTTGTGATATTTTATTCTGAAAAATAAAAGCATGATTTATATTAAATATATTTTCTAAACCTTATAGTAAACATTTGTTTTGACATAATGATTGTTTCTTTCTCCACATGCAAGGGCACGAAGACTTTGAGCACCAATAAAAAATGGGATATTTTTTCTTTGGTACATTCAGTTATATATATTACTTAAATAAAAAAAATATAATAATATATATATTTCTTTTTGTGGGAAATAAAATCTGAGTGTGTCAAAAAGGGTATGTTGTATCATGTTTGTTTTTGTCTTTATCTCATATTTTCTTAAGATCAAAAGTTTCCTTTTTTGGCTTGTTTCCCAATTTTGTGTCGTGCACTATTGTTGGCAGTTATTGTTGGGATATTAGTATGTACTTTCCAAAAGTGTTTATTCCATTTAATTCTCAAATAAAGGAATAAAAGATCAAATCCCTATCTTTCCCTTTCTTTAGATTCGGATATCCTTGGGCCCAATATCTCAACCGTCTCCATCCTTCACTTTTTTCTGGTTCCTTCTTTTTTCCTTGACAGTTTTCTCTCATTCTCATGAAACCATGGTGAGAACAAGAGGAAGTGGCTCTCGGTCTGTCAAGGCAGTGGCTGGCTCGTTGACTGCATCTCCATCCCTCACCAAGAAAAAGGCTCGGAAGAGTACCTTGTCTCAACCCAGCCTCATTGACAGTTCCATCACCACGAGCAAAGCCATGGTCATTCCGGACCTAGAAGCCCCCAAAGTTCTGTCTGGACCTCCTTCATCGGCGGTTCCGCTTGCCTCTGTCCCTGGGTTCTCCAAAAGGGGTCGAGCTTCCCCATCAGATGATGTCTCTGATCATGACCGTGATACTGCCAAAACTCACTCTGATTCCTCAGAGTCCCCTGATGTGCTTGCACCCAAGAAGAAAAGCAAAGGATGGTTCCAGGTCTCATCTTCTCAAAAATATCCTTGGTCCAAAGGGCCTAATCCTTCTGATTCCACTCCAAAGGCCTCATCTCTCATGGGTTCCACTCCACGTTCCAAGTTTCGGTCGAAGGTAAAGAAAATCCCTCCTCCTTGTTCATCTTCTGAATCTGACCCTTCTTTAGATTGTGTTCCCTCTGATGAAGATCCCCTTGAAGAAGATCCCTCTCTTGATGAAAATGTTGCCTCAGAAGAAGAGTCTGACCCATCAGAGGACCCTCCTATTTCTCCAAAGGGCAAGAAATCTATGAAAATTCCAGAGATTCGCACCACGTCTCCTATGGGTCCCAAAGTCTCTCCAGGTTCTTCCTTTAAGGTTCACTCTTTGAATTTCTGTTTCAATGACAATAAGAAAAATATGAAGCATTATGTGCATCGTGATTTTATCTGTGAGAATTTTTTTTCTTTTTCTGCCCATAGAGTGTTTGGGGTCATTAAGAATATTGAGGATCGGGGGTGGTTAGGTTCTTTAACTGGGTTGGATGGTTTTGTTCCTCGTGTTGTTCAAGAATTCTATGTTAATCTCAATGATGATCTGTTTGATAGCAAGTATTTTATGTTTGGTCAAGTTTATGTTAGGGGGCATTGGTATTTGTTTAGTGCTGCTGAAATTGCCAAGGTTCTCAATTTGCCCCTACTGTTGACAATGTTGCTGTGGAATTCAACAAAGATATGGTGTTATCTGAATTGGTGGGATAGAATATGGTTTGGGAACCTCACTCGGTACTCAAAGTGACAGACCTTATTCATTACTATGCCATGCTTCACAAATTTGCCACCACCAACTGGATTCCCACCACTCATACCTCCACCATTACTTTTGACACGACTTTCTTTCTATACAAAGTCGGGACTGGTCTCCAAGTTGATCTTGCCACTCTCATTTTTGATCAGATCACTGCCTTAGGAAAAGCCAAAAAGAAAGGCCAATATTTGGTGTTTCCTCATTTTATCTACAAGTTACTTGATTCTCAAAAGTCTCTTCGATTGGAATATGAAATCTTGACTCCTCCCACTACTGGTGCAGACTACAAACTCAAGAAGGAACCATCATCCATAAAGGCAACTAAAGGGATTGCTCTCAAGGTTGGCGATGCTGATTCTGTTGCTACTGAACTCATTGGTGTCAAGGCCACTCTGGAATCTGTTCAAACAGAAGTGTTCAGTCTCAAGAGTTGTCTCTCGACCATGATGTCTCACTTTGCTGCGGGTCCTTCCAAATGAGTCCATTGGGTTTTATTTTGTTTTGCTTCTTTTTGGTTTCAATAAATTGTAAAAGAACGTTGTTTTAGTATCTTTTCTTTTGTTTTATTTCTGTTACTCCTTTGGCTTATTGCTAGACAACAAGGGGGAGTAAGAAGGTTCATTTTGACCAGTTTATCTTGTTTTATGTTTGTGATCCTTGTTACATTTGAGATGCTTTTCGCAGGGGGAGTAATTCCATTACTATTTGCTCTAACTTGTTTTGTCTTTGCAGGATCTTTCAAAATAAACTCTTAAAATATTTTTGTCTATCAAGTTGCCAAAGGGGGAGATTGTAAAATCCTTTGTTGGCTAAACTTTAATTTAGACAAAATATTTTAAAATGTTTAAATGAAAATTAGTAGCATATCTCCATATTGATTTTCAGATTAATTAGCAATATTTTCAGCTGATTTTGTAATGTGAAAATATCTTTAAGTGTGAATATATTTGTTGCCTTATTTATCACAAATAATCAATTTTTGGTAAAAATATATTGTGCAAATATCTTGAGATTATTTTAAGGGATTATGTGGGATTATGTCTATTCTGGAATTAGTTGGTGTCGAAAATGAACATGGTAAAAAGAAATGACCATGTTCGTTCTGCCAGATGAGACTGACTACGTTGCTGACTCATCAGTTTCCTTTTCTGTCGACATAGAATGCATATGGCTGGCTGATTTCCTAAATCAAAGGAATTTGCAAATTGATTTCAAAGATACCAGAAAATGATGGCCTTGGACGATTTCCCTGCCTATAAATATCTTGCCAAGGCCTTTGGAATTTTTATCTCTTCCATTTTGAATATTTGTAAACATTACATTATTTTGAAGAGTGTGTTTATTTGTAGAGATTAAGTTGTTCACCTTAATCTTTGTGAGAGTGCTGAGTGCTGAGTGTACTTGTGTATATCTATCTAGTCCATTGTAAACAGATAGTGTCTATTATGAATGTGTTCATAAGAATCTTCGGGAGAGGATTCTATCTAAGTCTCACTTCGGGAGGAAGTGTGCACTCGCTATTCTTTGAAGGGAGTTCAAGAGAATCAGCGTTTCATCAAATCAGATTCGTAGAGAAGAGTACAACAAGATTGCGGCAATAGTTTAAGAGGGAGTCTTACATTATTTAAGTCTATGCTTTTGTACACATTGTTTCTTTACTAATTGATTTATTCTCTGGGCGTGGCCCCAAGGAGTAGGTTATCCGAAAGGGTTTCTGAACCTTGTAAAAATTCGATGTGTTCCTTATTGTTTTGCACTGTCTATTTATTGTGTTTAGATTCCGTCATGACAAGTTCTGATTCTGTCTCGACAGAACTGCTATTTGTGTAAACAGTTAATTACCATTCCGCACTTTAAATTAATTCACATGGTTTAATTAATTTGGTAATTACTAAAAAACAAAATTTCATCATTTTTCAATACAAAAGTTATTATTATCTTTTAAGGAAGAAAAACAAAGACTTTTTTTTTTATGAAGGTCAGCTACAAGAGTAGAGATAAAACAAAATTCAGCAAGTTCATGAATTACTCTTTTTCCCTCCCAGAACAAAACAACAAGAAGCACCACCATTTTCATGTAACACTGTGTATATAAAATACAATAAGGCTAGTAACGAATTAATTGCAACTACTCCATTACTATATTCGCTCTTTAGTGTCTCATCACCGTAATCCAACCACAAATTCTAACTAAGAGCTTTTCTTATATCTATCAATTCAGCCTGTAAAAGCAACTCCAATGGGAGCATCCCACTAAGCTACCACTAAAGGCCTGTTTGGGACAGTTTTTAAACTAAAAACTGCCTTATGAAAAAGTTGTACAATAAAAGTGTTCGATAAGCAATCACACATGAATAATTTATGCAGAAACTACAACTAAAAGCTAAAGTTAACACAACCCAACTTTTAACTTTTTGAAAAAACTTTGAAATAAATGTATATTTTTTTTTATCTAAATATATTTATTTATTTTATTTTATATTACTCAAAATAAAAATTGTTGTCTATATTTTCACCTCCGACATGTGGCAACCCCCAGCAATTGGCTCAGACGTTCGTAGACATCCTCGGGGCATGTTACTGCCCGAGGCCTCTAGTCGGAGCAAGGGTCCTCTTAGTGAGACTTTGTCTTTGACAGTGGGTTGGGGTGCCTTAGTAGATTACTCCTCGATATTCACTCTTGGAGCTAGAGGTTCTCCAGCTCGAGCAATTAAGGTGAGGGGTCTTGCCTCTGAGTCATCTCCTGGGTCCAAGGTTCTGATTCTTAGACCTAAGAGAGGGCGCAACATGTCAGTAAATGCAGGTTTTCAGAGCCAGATGATCGTCTGACAACCTTTATGGGTGATCCGTCAACAGTGTTGTCGAGTGTACGACTCGAAAATTCGCACACCCACTACGCCACCTGACATGGAGGTACTTACAACACGCCCTGACAGTACCTGAGCATGTTCCCTATAAAGTAGGAGCTTTTCAGCAATGGGCCCCGCAAACCTTGTTTGGGCCATGGTCTCTATTCAATGCAGCCTAATGCATTGAATTGGAATCTATCCCCCAATAATGGGAAGAATGTGTATTAATTGTTTATGATTAGTATTAATGACCCCAACCTCTATAAATAGGGCTGGGAGTCTCATTGTAAAATGTTCGGTTTTTTTAGAGAGAAAACTACTTGTACTCAGAGCAATCTATACATTGCCTGAGAATACATCATTAGAGCTTGCCATCACTAGCTTACCATCCTCTTAATACCAGAGATTCGTGGACTAGGGTTCTTTTATAACCTGAACCACATAAAAATCCTTGTGTTCTTATAATTTATTTCTTTAATCTTTCTTAGTAAGGTTGATAGCGAAAAAGGCAGTCAACATTTTGGTGCTTTCATTGAGAGCTTGAAGAAAGCATTTGAAACACTCACAACCATGGTGACTACATGAAGAAACGTTACAGATAAGGCGCTCCCTCCTACCGGAGTTGAAGGAGGAGAACCCAGTAGGCAACCACCTAAGGACGTACCTGAGATGATGGAGGACTACTATGAATATGCCGAGTATGACAGTGAAGATAATGGTGCCGACCAAGGGTATTATGAGGACGAATATCCTCAGCCCATGGAGGCTGAAGAGACACCGGAGGTGGTGGTGCTCTGTGAGCAGGTGGCCACCCAACAACAAAAAATTGATGCTCAAGAATGTAACATCGCTGCCCTTCAGGAGATGGTACTTGCCATGAAGGCCGCTCTTGCAGCCCAGAGGTTGCAAGTGGACCCCAATGGCAACGTGCCAGCTAGGCACCCAACGGGCGTGCCAATTGTGCACCCCGTTGGAGTGCCACCTATCAACGCCACTGGTGTGCCTTCCGAGCACTTAACTGCAGAGGCACGAGATCTGCCAATTGGGATACCCACCAGGCACCTAGCAAGAGTTGGAGCCTCAATGACACCGTAGGACCGTGGTAAGGGAAAAGCTGATGATAACCCTGCTTCGAAGCATAAGAGGGCCTGTCAAGAGCCCAAAGACCACCAGGTTCCACAACAGGCTAGCAAAGGTAATGAAACAAGAGCCCGAGGACACTGCCAGGTAGTCAGCACCCGTGGAGCTCAGGGCATTCCGCCCCGACGCGCCCATACGGACCGCGTGAGGCCTGGATTTGGTGTCCCATCGGGACCTAACCAGTCCCACATGAATAATGGTCCAGGAATCCTCCCGAGGAATGCCCCCCAAACTCAAGAACGTGGCATCAGTATCTCGGTAAATGAAAATGAGTTTGATGGAGAGACAAAAGTGGCTCGCCCAGAAGATAATGGTGCATTTCGAGGACAGGCTGACCTACAAGACAACCTCACGGAGGTGCAATAAAGCAGGAGTACGTGAGTCTGTTGGAAGAGGCTCGTTAAATCTCCGAGATAATCTCAACGCTCGGGGAAGAGATAACCCAGCTCAGAGCATCAACCGGGATCGCGACTCGCTTCGTGTGGAGTTAGAAAATCTAAAGCGGATAATGCTCAAGATGGCCAAGTGGCAAGGACACGAGTCTGACTCGGAAGATGAAGAGGTAGAGCCATGTGCTCCTCACCTTGTTAAGGCCTCGCTACCTCTAGGATTCAAAATGCCCTCCATACCACCCTATGATGGTGGTTGGGATCCCACTGACCACCTGTCAAAGTTTAACATGTTAATGTCAGTGCATTGTGTCTCCGGCGATGCTAAGTGTCACGTGTTCCCACTCACCCTGATAGGACCAACAGATGAATGGTTTAAGAAACTCTAACCAGGGTCCATTCAGTCATGGCACTAGTTATCATCTGCCATCCGAAGACAGTTCATATGAGTTCAGAAGGTAAGCTTTGAAGTCAATGCCTTGGCCAACATCAAGCAAGGACCTTTCGAGACCCTCAAAGCCTACATCAAACGCTTCAAAGAAGAAGCGGTGATAACCAAGAGGGTCGATGAGGGCCAACAGTTGATGGCATTACAGTTTGGCATACACTCGGGATTCCCACTCTGGGATGATCTCTAGTGAAGGGGATGTCGACATCTTGATGACTTCATTCATCGAGCATAAGAATACATCAGCTGGGAGGACACCTAGATCGGGGCATTCAGAGCGTCTGCCCTATTCCCTGCATCGGCCACACCTGGCCCCGTGGCCTAGGGGATCCAATACCCCCCCTATGTTCACATCCAAGAGGGCTCAGTGGGAGCCCAACCCAGCTAGAGTACCACCCCTTCCGGTTATAGCGCCATGTCTACTCCTGGATTTGGTATGCCTTCGGCAGGGTTTGGGGCAGCGCCCACTGGATATAGTGCTTTTTAGCCTGAATTCAGTGCTGGAGTTGTCACCCCATCCTAGCCGGCTAAATCCAGTAGAGCTCCCAATGGCCCAAGACGCGGAGGGAAGGGTAAGGGCTGCAAACCCAGAGGGGGCAGAACCACACAACCCGAGAAGGGAGTCACATCAAGAGAGAAGTACGTCTCATAGTAATCTGAATACACTGACTTAGTGGACTCCTGAGAGAACATCTTTGTGGCCACGATACAACACGTTCATTACAAGAAGCCACAACCCATTCGAAGAGACAGGGATACGCGAGACCCTGGCAAATTTTTTCGTTTCCACAACGACATAGGGCACCACACCAATGAGTGTCATCAACTCAAAGATGAGATTGAGAATCTCATCAAGCTGGGGCACCTCCATCAATATGCCAAGGGTGGAGCGCGTCAAGCACAGCCTCTCGTGGCACCCACCTGCCGCATCACAGGCCCCAGTGGTGGCTCCTGTAGTTCCCCAACATCTAGTGGCCCAAGGACCTCCTCCGGTGAACGGGTAGGTAGGAACCATCTCAGGAGGACCTCACTTGGGGTGCACCTCACAAAGCTCGCAGAACAGGTATGCTTGAGCTTTAAACCACAATGATGAGGTAATGGCTTTGGACCAGCTACTTGCCCAAATGTCGTGAATGACTGAACAAGTCATAACATTCTTCGAGGATGATGCTCGGAGAGTGAATTTCCCCCATCATGACCCATTGGTGATTGAGAGCCAAATATCTAACAAAATGGCAGCGTAGATTCTAATAGACAACGAGAGTTCAGTGAATATCCTGTTTAAGTCAGCCTTCAAGAAGATAGGGCTGACTGTGTCAGACTTGTCCCCATGTGCCTCAACACTCTATGGATTCTCAGGAAAAGCTATCATCCTGATGGGGTAGATAAAGCTCCCTGTGACGCTTGGAGAGGTACCTTGCCAAGCTTTCAAATAATACACCTTCGTAGTGGTGGACTATACCTTGGCATAGAAGGCCATCTTGGGGCTACCAACACTAGTGGAGTTTGGGGTCGCCACCTCCATCCGTCATCTGTGCATAAAATTCCCCACGGATGCAGGTATTGACATAATTCATGGTGACCAGAAAGAGGCGAGACAGTGTTACAATGTCTCCCTCAAGGCTCCCGTGATGATGGTAAGGGAGGAAGGTCCTGAGAAGGTCGGGGCCTCGTAAGTACAAGCTGTTCAAGATTTGGGGCCTAATGAGTTAGACCTAAGGGTTCAAGAGGAGAGGTCCATTAAACCAATAGAGGAGGTAGTTCTTGATACCTCCACCCTTGACAGGAAAGTAAAAATTGGGGGAAGCTTGAAAATGGAAGTTCACGAGGCATTGGTGGTTTTCCTCCAAGAAAACCAAGACATGTTTGCGTGGTCACATTCCAACATGATTGGCATTGATTCAAATATCATATGCCATGCCTTGAATGTCGACCCTAGTTTTGCTCTCGTCCAGTAGAAGCAACAGACGTTTGACCAAACTCGGAAAGAAGCCCTCAAGGCCGAAGTGGACAAACTCCTCTCCAACGGGTTTATCCAAGAAGCCCAATATCCTAGGTGGCTATCCAATCCTGTCCTCGTGCCAAAGCCGAATGACACTTGGAGGACATGCATCAATTTTTCAGACCTTAAAAAGGCCTGTCCGAAGGACTATTTTCCACTCCCCAAGATAGATCAGATGGTCGATGCCACCTTTGGTTATGAGTTACTGTCATTCATGGACGCATACTTAGGATATAACCAAATATCCATGCACGTCGCCGATCAGGAACACACTAGCTTTCGAACCGACAAAGGTGTCTATTGTTACATCGTGATGCCTTTTGGGTTGAAGAATGTTGGCGCCACCTACCAAAGGCTAGTTAAGTCCCGGACCGCCCTCGATTACGTAGGCGATCTGGCTGAGGTCTTCGTGGTGCTCCACCAATTTGGGATGAAGCTCAACCCCCAAAAGTACACCTTTGGGGTAGCCTCCGGCAAGTTCCTAGGCTTTATCGTAAGCGCTCGAGGGATTGAGGCGAACCCTGAAAAGATTAAGGCTCTAATCGAAATGCCCTCTCCTCGGAAACATAAAGATGTTCAGAGCCTGATAGGAAGGATTGCATCTTTGAGCTGTTTTGTCTCCAAGGCAACAGACAAGTGCATCCCCTTCTTCAATGTTCTCTGAGGGAGTTAGAGGTTTGAATGGATAGAAGAGTGCGAACAGGAATTCCAATAGCTCAAGGTGCATATGGAAAACCCTCTGATCCTATCCAAGCCAGTGGACGGAGAACCTCTCCTTCTCTACATGGCTATTTCGGAAGACGCCATCAGTGCCGCGTTGGTAAGAGAAGAAAACTGCGTTCGACACCCCGTCTATTATGTCAGCAAAAGACTCCTTAGGGCAGAGTCTAGGTACCCACTGATGGATAAGTTAACCTTTTTCTTAATGGTTGCCTTCTGGAATCTAAGACCCAACGTCCAGGCACATCCGATTAAAGTCCTCACAAACCACCCACTCAGACAAGTCCTTCAGATGCCTGAGTCGTCGGGAAGGCTCTTGAAGTGGTCGGTGGAGTTAGGTCAGTTTGACATCGCCTACCACTCGAGGACTGCCATAAAAGGTCAAGCGCTCGCCGATTTCATCACCGAGTGCACCCCAGCGGTCGGGCCAGCATGGAAGCTGTTCGTGGATGGATCTTCGAATGAGAATGGCGTCGGGACGGGACTTATTTTGGTTTCCCTCGAGGGGCATAGGGTGTATAGTTCTCTCCACTTTGAGTTTAGCGCATCTAACAACAAAAGCAGAATACGAAGCCTTAATCGATGGGCTTTGTGTGGCACTGCAGCTTAAGGCCTAAGGGCTCGAGATCTTTAGCAACTCCCAACTTATGGTGAATCAATTTCTAGGGGAGTACCAGGCCCGGGGGACAAAGATGGCAGCATACTTGGCAAAGGCTCAAGAATGCTGCACAACTTTTGAAATTTCACTATTCGGCAAGTGTTGCGGGAGCGAAATTCCAAAGCGGACACCCTGGCTAAGATGGCCATGACAAAAAATGCTGAATTAATCAATGTGGTACCCATGGACTATTTGGAGTCTCTGAGTATCTCAGCTCCAGATGAGGTGGAATCAGTACAACCTCAATATGGGTGGATGGAGCCAATAGTTAAATACCTCGTCTCCAGAGAGTTGCCCCAAGATAAGAAGGCAGCTTGGCAGTTGTTGTACCAAGTATCGAGATACATAATCATGGATAGTAGGCTTTATAGACGAGGCTATTCTTTGCCCTAGCTTTGGTACGTGTCCAAACAAGAAGGCAGTTTAATACAGCGAGAGGTACACGAAGGTTTCTGCGGAGATCACGCTGGGGGGCAAAGAATTTCTAAGAAGATCTTAAGACAAGGGTATTTCTGGCCCACCATGAATGGAGACGCGATGGATTACGTCAAGAAATGCGACAAGTGACAGCGCTTTGCCAACATCCCCTGGGCAACTCCAAATGAGCTTACTTAGATGACCAGCCGATGGCCTTTTGCTGTCTTGGGCATCGACCTTATAGGGTCCCTGCCTACAGGGAAAGGAGGGGTGAAATATGCCATAGTCGTTGTCGATTACTTCACGAAGTGGGCTGAGGCCGAGCCACTCGCAACAATCAACTCCAAAAAGGCTTTGGATTTCGTCATAAGAAATATTGTTTGCCAGTATGGGCTCCCAAGGAATATAGTCTCCGACAACGGATTGCAGTTCGATAGTGAAGTGTTCACGGAATTCTATCAAAGGCATGGTGTCATCAAGAGCTTCTCTTCCCTGGCCCATTCGCAGGCCAATGGCCAAGTGGAAGCAGTGAACAAGACACTCAAGTCCACTTTGAAGAAAAGGATGGAGTAGGAAAAATGAGCACGGCTCGAGGAGCTACCTAGGGCATTGTGGAGCTACCGCACCACTGCCCGAAACTCCACCAGCCATTCTCCCTTCTCGATGGCCTACGAGTATGAGGCTATGCTCCTGGTCGAAGCAGCAATCTCCATGCACCGACGAGATATGTATGATCCGACCACGAACCATGCTTTACTTTGGGGGTCCCTGGACCTCATGGAGGAGCTATGCAAAGCTTCTCAGCTATGAGTAGTGTCCTACTAGCAGAAGGTGGTCAGATATTTTAACTCCAAAGTGAAAGACAGAAAATTTGGGGTCCAAGATCTGGTGTTGCGAAGAGTCTTCTTAGCCACTCGAGACCCCAGTGCAGGAGTGCTGGGACCCAACTGGGAAGGCCCATACCAACTCGAGAGCGTTATATATCCGGGAACATACAATTTAGCCTGACTTAATGGGGAGCTGATTCCTCACCCTTGGAATGCCGAGTATCTGGTAGGAGTATGTCCTAAAAGCATGTAAAAGACATTTGTTATTTTTGTGAATAAATAAATACAATGGTTTATTATTATTGTTATATTTGGATTATTAAATTATTGTTTGAATAATTTTGTAAATATCAGAAAAATTCCATATTCATTATTGAGGATGTGATCTTGTATTAATACGAGAGAATTAAGATCACATGAATGAATAAAAATAGTCAAAAACAACAAATTAAAGTTAAGGAATTCTTTAATTGGGGTTGTAAGTACGATTTGCTGAGTATCATGTTGATACAAATAATCTAGATTCTGATTATTGATGTGGTAAGACATATCGGTAGATGTGCTTTATATAATATGATTATATATGACATGGACAGATATGAATAAAAGTATTTATCCAAAAACCATTTAACAATAAAGACTTGTAATTCATATCATAACTGATGATCATTTATAAATCAATCTAAATCCTGAGTGTTCATGAACTCCTGTTCATGTTTATTAAATCTTTTGAATCATTCGTTAATGTCTCTTAATAGAATGAGGCTGATGACTTTTGTTTTGGAGATTTAATATCATGGATGGCTGGGAACATGTATCAATAATACGAAATCTAATCTTTCCTAACAGATCGTATATTAGTCCCCTTAAGGGTTAATTCAGGAACTGAATGATTTTGAGCTCAAATCTATAATTAGATTATAGATTAATTATTCACTAGTGAATTAATGGTACTTAAGGAATAAGAAGTAAATTAGAAAGGTAAAATGGTAATTCTTCCATTCTAATTTATGAACTAATGAATTAGAGGGTTGAACTATTATAAGATGGTTATATCAATGGACGACTTAAGATAAGATTTTTGTAAAAGTATATCTATAATATAAAGAGTGCAATTCTGAATTTATTGTGGAGAAATATCAGAATTAATAAATTAACTATTATAATTAAAGATTTTAATTATTTAGTTTCAATATATTGAAGCTTAATGTTATAGGCCCATGGTCCCCGAAATGGCTCAAACAAACACTGATAAAGGTAAATACAAAAATGGACAAAATGACTTATTTGATAAGTAAAATATTTTTCTATACATCAAACATAATTATTGTATAATTATGTGTAATTAATTAATTATTTGATTTAACAAAAATATAATTAATTTTGAATTAATTTATTTTTTGGGATTTTTGGTATTTAAATAATAAGACAAAATTGGGAAAAATCACATGCCTTCCCTGGCATGTGGTACACGTGTAGCACAGTGCACAGTCACTGTGCTACACGCATAACAAGATATTTGGTAGTTTCTTGGTTCCACAATTTTAGTTATTTAAATATTAAATAAATAATGAGATATTGTAATATGATTAAAATATTATTATTTAAACATATTCTGATAACTGATTAGTTATATTCAAATTGTTTAAAATAACTAATATTTTAATTTTAATATATTGGATATATTAAAAAGAGGAAATCGGTTTTTCAGAATGATACTTTTCAGGGATAGAAAAATATCGTGTAATCTCTTTGAGAGAAAGAGAACAGTGCTACAAGCATAGGTCACTGTTTTTCACAAACTTAGGTCCAAACTTTATCAAATCTCATGTGTTGAGAAAATCTGATAATAGATTTTGCCTATTATTTTGTATAGCGAGCCCACACTCGTTCTTTGTGTGCTGAGAACATTTTGGAAATCTTGGTGTGAGATCTCAAGGATTTTTGCCATACAAAAAGTTAGCAGCAATGAAGGACCTGAGGTAATTTTCTATTCATATCTTTGATTCAATATATATATGTATGGGAAGAAGTAGATCTAGAAATCTTGTGGGGTTAAATTAACAATTTTGATTGTTGTTCCGCTGCGTATAATCTCTGATTTGATCTATAAAAACCAATTGCATCTTCACCGGTATTACTAGTAATATGAGTAACAAACATTGTCTATTTCTGTAATGTCCCCTGTAGCCTTCGGGCACATGTAATGGAAACCGTGTATATAAAACACGGTAAGAAATTTGTTTGTTTTGCTTATGTTCTTTGGTTTCTGTTATATTCTATTAATGCTGTGCAAGAGCATCCGGTCGCCTGGATAAGTGACCATAGACTAGTCTCTGATCACTTGGGGGGCATGAGTTAGGGTAGCACTAAGCCTCACAAGGAACGACCTAGGAAACTAAACTTGTCAATTGCCAAGAGGAGTAAGCCTAGCGTCGCCATCCTGAGAATAGAAAGTCCTAGGAAACTAATAAAATCTAGCCTAGAAGGCAGCTTGTTCCAGGCAGAACTAAGCATAGCACCTAGGAGCTAGATAACCCAAGTAGTGCGAGAATAGACTATTGTCACCTCCCATGGACACTGAGCTCGAGGAGATCTGACCAAGTCTCTTGGTCTCGAGATGCGAACGAAAGGCCAAGTACCCTATACTTGGCCTCGGGAAATCCGTGACATGAGAAGCTTGACTAGTCGACGAACGAAGCACCCTTAATGTCACTATATCCCATATCTAGAAAAACCAATATAACATACTTAAGAGTTTAGGTTACCTCCCGAGGAAACCTCACGCTCGGAGAGTAATAACCAATTCCTAATCTGTACGATACGAACGGATACCCAGGTAGCCTACGCCTGGGCATCTCATTAACATCACCTCCCGAGGAGGTATGCACTCGGGGAGTAGTGTCGAAACCCCGACCTCTCGAGTAGTGCATACTCGGGGGGGGGGGGGGGGGGAGGTGTTTTCATATGCTAGGACCCCTGAAAGCCTGAATCTTTGGATTGCAGGGAAATAAGATGACGAGTGAAGACCTACGGTAAATTTCCCATCAAAGCTAATTCTAGACTATGGGCCTACAAAAGACTAAACGCGGAAACCAAGTGTTTAAAATAGTTTGAGTTCTTGTTCTCGTGACATTTGTTTTACGTTGAATTTATAGAACCAAGTGTTTTAAACAGTATGGCACGCAGGCCTAAATGAAAAAAATTATAATCAGTCTTCAAAAACCTCCGCCACTAGTTCAATGTTCGGATCTCCACTTAGGGCACCCCCTGCCTGGACTGTCCCGACAGCTGGGGTCACCTCAATTGGTTGAGTGGCCTCGACAGATGGGGTCGCCTTGGCTGTTGGAACCACTTGGGTCGCCTCAGCAGCTTGGGTAGTTCGGCGACGCTCATTGAAAAGGAGCTTGTACTTCTCAGGTTCCCCAGTGAAGTCCAAGTTCATATATTAGTTGTGATACCAGGCCATATAGAAGGCATCCTCGGCGATAGACTCGGTGTCCTATTTGAGCTTCTCCACCTGCTACCTAGTAGAGCTATTCATCTCCATGGCTTGGAGGGCCTTCCTCTCGGCTAGCTCAGCCTGATTGATAGCCTCCTTAGCCTGCTCATGAAGCTGAAAATTCTCCAGGGCCACTCGAACAATCTCAGCTGTGGCTTTCTTAGCCTCCTCCTGGGCTCGCTGCATGCCCTCAACGACCGCCTTCATTTCCCCTGGCTTGCTGATAACTCTACAAAATAAAGTTATTTTACCACATTTTTATGCTAATTGTTGCTTAGTCTTTGAGTTTTTAAGTAATTTATTAAGTTTTTAAGTAATTTTGCATTTATTAGTCTTATTGTAATTTTCTAGATTTTTATATGTTTTTATAGATATTTTATTGTTTTATGTTTTAATTTAATTATTTCAAATTAGTGTTGTTAGTTTGAATGCTAAAAATATGATTTTATTGAAATTAAATGTTATGTAAATTAAATTTTAATTAATATTTTCATGGAAGTTATATGGTATATTTTATTAGTGAAAATATTTAATTTTAATTTAGTTTATGATTATTTTGTAGGAAACAATGTTGCATTTTGGTACTTTAAAAAGAAGAGAAAAGAAAAGAATTAAAGCTGAAAAAAGATGTGGGAAATTGGCATTTTTGAAAATCAAAAGCCCAAAGGAGGCCCAATTGCCACTAGCCCCAGCTGACCCTCTAGGCCTGCACCTGCACCCCACAGCCCAATCCGCACCAGCTTGCCTCCAGCCACGGCCCAGCTGCTTCCATCCAGCCTCATGGGTCGACGCCTCCAGGGCCACCCAAAGCCCCCTGCAGCCAGCCCAGGCTCGCGCCAGCTCCTTCCTCTCCCACTTGGGCCTGCACCCAACAACACTAGCCATCCTAGCCTAAGCTTGCTGCCAAACCCAGCACAATTGGGAGCCATTTTTCTTGAGCCCAACAATGTCCCCTTGTCCCCTTATGTCCAAAAATGCCATTTTTTTACCCAACTTTCTTATATTTCTCACCACAAAATTATTATTACACCTATAATTTACCTCTACATGCCATATTTACTTTATTTAATTAATTTAATCAATTTAATTAATTTAAGCTGATTATTTTAATATTCTCATTTTGGCTATAATACGGAATTTCAAGACCATTTTAGGTGTGCATAATTTGGGGGGTTTTCACTACACATTTGCTACACTTTCAAGACTTCTCCATTCTCTTCATCTTTTTCTTCTTTTTGGTCATTTTTCTATGAGATTTTAGAGGAAAAATTTGGGGGTTCTTCCTCCAAATTTTCCTATTTATGTTTGTAATTTCTATTCTAGTTATGAGTTTCTAATCTTTTTAAGATTATTAAGGTGATGATGAAACAATATGTAACTAGATAGTATAAATGTTGTATGTTGATTTCCCATTTTGTGCAATAAAGTTTATGAATTTTATTCTTCAAATATTTTCTTTCATCTTAAATATCTTGTATTTTTGATTGTTAGTACATATTTACACTTTGTTCTTCATTAGTGCAAAATCATAATATTCTTTGATTAATGTGTGCCATTAAATTGTGCACATCAAATGCTTAGAACAAAAATATTATGTTTTGCCTTATAAATAATATTCATTGATTTATTTGTTATTTCATTAGATTGATTTACATTAAATACTATGAAATTATAATTTTAATGGTGAATATAAACCCTAAAATTCCATGATAATTTGTGCTTAAATAGAATATCTAATTTGAATAAGTGATAGTTGATTAATTTCTACTATTAATGAAACTTGGGAATCAATGTACTTATAAATATTATTGAACTCATATTTTGTGGATTCTAATACCTTAATAATCTTCTTTTACCATCTTGATTTCTACTATTAATTTATTTTTATATATTGTCTTTAATTTTTTTATTATTATCTTTTATTTTATTTTCATTATACAAAAATCTCATCAATCTTTGGAACTATGTTAGAATTTATTAATTTTGGTTTAAAATAGTTTTCTTTTTGATTTTAGACAACTCCTTTGGGTTCGACATCCTTGCTCACATGGTCACTATTCTATATGAATGATTCGTGCGCTTGTGATATAAATATTTAAAACATACCCATTTTAGGTCTATCAAGTTTTTGGCGCCGTTGCAAGAAAAGAAACAAACTTTTTCTCAATGTTAGTGAATTCTTCTACTAGTTATTTTAATTTTTGTACTTAAAAAAAACTGTATATACACAAATATAAAATATATATATTTATATAAAAACTAAAAAAAAAAGATAAAAAGAAAATTTGGGACGGTTCTACCACCCATAAAAAAATTACTTATATATTTATATTATTGCATTTTTTTAGTTGACGACACTTGTGCCTCCTAGCACTTGTGTTATTATTATTTTTATTATTATTGTTATTTTGTGATAGTTGATGACATTTGTGCCTCCTAACTTTTTATTTTATTATATTGTTATTAGTTGATGGCACTTGTGCCTCCTAATTTTTGTTTAATATCTTAACATTGTTTATGTTTTCTTATTTTTATTTTCTTTTTTCCTTTTACCTCAATTGTATTTAAAAAAAAAAAAAAATTCTTGAGTTTGTCATTTAGTTTTTACCATATGAATCATTTTAATTATAGTTGGATATGAATATAATTTTAATCATTTTAATATGAATCATTTTAATCATTTTAATATGAATCATTTTAATCATGCACAATTAAATTTAAATTTTGGAGAAACCAATGATATGCATGATTATGGCGAATCCTTTGATATCCCATTTGCCCCCACCTATAATCCAAAATTTTCATGGAGCCATACTCAATCTCCAATGAATCAAGAGCATGAATTCAACATGCCTAATCAAAGTTATGCCCAATTCGACCTATCATATCCCATTCAACAAGAAACGAGCCCATCTTTAGAGGATACCCTACAACAGTTCATGCAGTCAACCTACCAAATCTTACAAGCCCAGTCTCAGTCAATCTCAAAAATTGAGACAATAGTAGGACAACTTGCAACTGTTATAGAGTCGAAAAAACAAGTTTATCTTAACCAACCCATTCTCAATCCAAATAGTCAAATTGAAATGAAAAGGAGAATGAAGTTGTTGAAGAACTTGTAATATGCATCAAACCCCCTAATGAAACAAAAGAGTTTGATGAAATAATTCTCGAGGCTCATGAGGAAAATGAAAAAGATATAATTATATTTCATGAGCCCATAAATGAACAAATTTGTATATTTACTCAAAATGAAAAGAGTCTAATATAGATATGCAATTTTCTTATTTTATTGATATTCCATTAAAATTGCATATTTCTAATTTTCTTGTAGGTGTGATGTTATAAATTATTATTTATGGCATTTGCATCAAAGTTATAACTCACCCTACTAATGAAATTTTACACCATCGATTGGGTGTAGGTTGAAAGAAAAAAATTATAGTCGAGATAAAGACTATAAACTAAAGCGCTTTGTGGGAGGCAACCCATAATTTTTATGTTTCATTTTATATTTCACTTTTGTTGTGTGTTTTTGTTTCATGTTTTTCAAAAGCTTGAAGGAAACTTCTTGACAAAAAAGAAGAGAAGAAAACAAATGAGCCAAATCAAGGAAGCATACATCCAAGGGAGTAGTTCTTAACTTTTTCTATTTTATTACTCATTGAGGACAATGTTTCATTTAAGTTTGGGGGTAGTGTGTATGTGTTTTTCTTTGTGTTTATGCATGTTTTTCATTTGTTGTAAAATGATTAAAAAAAAATTTGTGATATTTCTTTTAATTGTAGTTCTCTTAAAAATATGAATAGTTCTTAAGGTTTGTTTTTAATTATTGAGTCAAGTTCTCTAAGTTTTTTTTTTTAATATATTTTTCATAATAGAACACTTCTATTTCTTATAAGTTATGTGAAAAATAATATTTCTTAAATATTTTTAGAAATCAAGATTGATTATTTGATAAGTTTAATCTATTTTCATAATTTTTTTTAGAACTATTATCTTTTAGCGATTCTTGAGGAAATACTTAAGATATCACAAAGAAAAAAATTCGTGTTTTAATTTTATTTTGCTTGAGGACTAGCAAAACTTTAAGTTTGGGGGTGTGATAACTCTACAAATAGAGTTATTTTACCACATTTTTTATGCTAATTGTTGCTTAGTCTATGAGTTTTTAAGTATTTTATTAAGTTTTTGAGTAATTTTGCATTTATTAGTCTTATTATAATTTTCTAGATTTTTATATGTTTTTATAGATATTTTATTGTTTTATGTTGTAATTTAATTATTTGAAATTAGTGTTGTTAGTTTAAATGCTAAAAATATGATTTTATTCAAATTAAATGTTATGTAAATTAAATTTTAATTAATATTTTCATGGAAGTTATATGATATATTTTATTAGTGAAAATATTAAATTTTAATTTAGTTTATGATTATTTTGTAAGAAACAATGTTGCATTTGGTACTTTGAAAAGAAGAGAAAAGAAAAGAATTATAGCTGAAAAAAGAAGTGGGAAATTGGCATTTTTGAAAATCAAAAGCCCAAAGGAGGCCCAGCAGCCTGCCACCAGCCCCAGCTGACCCTCCAGGCCTACACCTGCACCCCACAGCCCAATCCGCACCAGCCTACCTCCAACCACGGCCTAGCTGCCTCCATCCAGCCTCATGGGCCTGACGCCTCCAGGCCCACTCGAAGCCCCCTGCAACCAGCCTAGGTCTGCACCAATTCCTTCCTCTCCCACTTGGGCCTGAGCCCAACAACACTAGCCAGCCCAACCTAAGCTTGCTGCCAAACCCAACACAATTGGGAGCCATTTTTCTTGAGCCCAACAATGGCCGCTTGTCCCCTTATGTCCAAAAATGCCATTTTTACCCAATTTTCTTACATTTTTCACCACAAAATCATCATTACACCTATAATTTACCTCTACATGCCATATTTATTTTATTTAATTAATTTAATCAATTTAATTAATTTAAGTTGATTATTTTAATACTTTCATTTTGGCTATAATATGGAATTTCAATACCATTTTAGGTGTGCATAATTTGGGGGGTTTTCACTATACATTTGCTACACTTTCAAGACCACTCCATTCTCTTCATCTTTTTCTTCTTTTTGGTTATTTTTCTATGAGTTTTTAGAGGAAAAATTTGGGGGTTCCTCCTCCAAATTTTCCTATTTATGTTTGTAATTTCTATTCTAGTTATGAGTTTATAATCTTTTTAAGATTATTAAGGTGATGATGAAACAATATGTAACTAGATAGTATTTATGTTGTATGTTGATTTCCTATTTTGTGCAATAAAGTTTATGGATTTTATTCTTCAAATATTTTCTTTCATCTTAAATATCTTGTATTTTTTATTGTTAGAACATATTTACACTTTGTTCTTCATTAGTGCAAAATCATAATATTATTTGATTAAGGTGTGCCATTAAATTGTGCACATCAAATGCTTAGAACAAAAATATTATGTTTTGCCTTATAAATAATATTCATTGATTTATTTGTTATTTCATTAGATTGATTTACATTAGATCATTTGAAATTATAATTTTAAAAGTGAAGATAAATCCTACAATTTCATGATAATTTGTGCTTAAATAGAATATCTAATTTGAATAAGTGATAGTTGATTAATTTATACTATTAATGAAACTTGGGAATCAATGTACTTATAAATATTATTGAAATTATATTTTGTGGATTCTAATACCTTAATAATCTTCTTTTACCATCTTGATTTCTACTATTAATTTATTTTTATATATTGTCTTTAGTTTCTTTATTATTATCTTTTATTTTATTTTCATTATACAAAAATCTCATCAATCTTTGGAGCTAGGTTAGGATTTATTAATTTTGGTTTAACATAGTTTTCTTTGTTATTTTAGACAACTTCTTTGGGTTTGATATCCTTGCTTACACGATCACTATTCTATATGAACGATTCGTGCGCTTGCGATATAAATATTTAAAACATACCCATTTTAGGCCTATCACTTGCTACATGTCCTTGGAGGCCTTCCGGAGGGTCTCCTCAATCTCATGAGTGCACTTTCGCTCGGTCTCGAGGGCAACTCTAGCTCGGGCAAATTCTTCCCAAGAGCCCTTCTTTTTCTCCTTAAGGGAGACAATCTTATCCTGGGATTTATAAAGTTCGTATGACTTATCCATCATGATGTCTCCCAGGCGTTGGCAGACCAAGGCAGACTACAAAACAAAAATAATAATATACATAAGTACGTTAGCTCAAGAACACATTGTTAAGTTGAATTCAAACATGGGAATGATCATCTTACCCGGAGAAAGGTGTACCGACACGAGGCCACAAGAGATGCCTCATTACTATCGCTGAGTTGAGAGAAGCTTCGGGCAATCAACTCGGACATGGTGGAGCTGACCCCCTTGATGAGCTCGGCGGTTAGAGGAGAAACGATCTCCCCTAACTTGGCGAAGAACAAAGTCTCCAGCTTGACTCGACCAATTGGAGGGACGAGGGGCCTCTCTCAGGGTGGTTTGAGATGACGAAGGACCTCGACTGTCTCGTGCAAGGCTTTGTTGCCTTCTTCCAGCCTCGCTTCAAAGTGTTGAAACATATTCTTGTACTGCTCCAACAAATCCCCCTCATACTTCTCAGGGTACACCAGGAGATGAACTTGGGGTGGCACGTCCTCCTTCTCTGAATCTTGAACCGACCCTTGGTTCGATCCTGGGACCTCCTCCGGTCTTACCTCTTGAACCCCCTTGTTTGACCCAAGCGAAGAAGGGATCTCCACCACCGGGGGCAAGTCGACTGCAAGGGGCTTCGCAGGTGGAGTAGAGACTCTCTGCCTTTTGGCCGAAGGAGAGGGATCGCTTTGTTCCCAAGGACGCGATGACCCCTCTCCTGCCGATGAACTAGGGAGCGCTCCTAAAATTAGTACAGACCAGGAAATGTCCACCAGTCCCATGTGAGCTGTAGGAACTAGTTTAATGGTTAGCGTACATTCTACACAAAAGGACAATGTAATAAAATGAGCTACTCGGAGGCTCACCGTGAGTTGAGTGTCGGTGAAAACAGTGAGGGTGTACTATCCTATTCCCGGCCTTACAGCTGATGTTGGTGCCATATTGGCAAAACCAGCTCGAGGTGAAGGACATCACTCGGTCTAAGGGTACAAACCCCTAAGACATGGTTTTCCTCCTAGGGTGGTGGAGATAAATATTTATGAGATCTAGGTAATCTTGGAATTCTTCCCTAGTCCAACGCCGATGTGAGATTTGACCACAATGAAGGAGTGCTGGGGAAGCCCAGACATGCTCGGGACTTATCCTATCACCTACTCAAAAAGCAGAAGTTAGAGCGAGAGGTGATTTACCTGAGTCCAGGTGGGAAGCTTCCATCCCTGCCTGGAGCTCTTCCTCGAGCTCCTGATCCTCTTGGGCCTCTTCTATGGCATGCACATTCACTAACCTTTCCTCTGCCAGTCTTCTGTGAAATGTTGTCTTGGCCAGCCTGTCTATGTAATTGATATGGAGAGATGCCAACTCCTGAGACTTTTTGGACTGGCGGTATTTGGTCAGCTCCAGGTTGCTTATTTGTTGTTCGACGCTGAGAAGCCCCGACCTAATGAGATTCGCCTCTATTACCAGGACGCTAAGGTCCAAGTTCCGATCGGGGAGAGCCTTCATCTCCTGGAGGTGATCCTCGAAGAGTTAGACGTATGGAGTTCGGCAGAAATGACCTATTCAAAAGGAAATGACTAAGTATCGAATACAAAGGTCCTAGTGAGGGAAAGAATAAGACCCCTCAGAAAGATACTCACCTACTCGGGCGAAGTCGAGAATTAAGGTCGGGTTACTACGGGTCGGGAAGCCTTTCGTAAAGAAAAAGGCATCCTTGTAGTCCCGAGCATGATTCTCGTTATGGTGGGGAGCCTTGTAGCTGAATGACGAAGCTGGATGCTTCGCCAGGGCATAATACCCATCTCTCTTGGAGCCTTTCTTCTGAGGAGTGGTCTTCAAACTATAGAAATATAGATACTCCGCTGATGAAGGCTCCCACTATTTCTGCTTCTAGTACAGAATGTACATCCTCGCGAGCACTCTATAGCCATTGGGGGAAAGCTGGAAGGGGGATATCCCTATGAACTTTAGGAAGTTCATGAAGTACTGCTTGAGGGGTAGGGTAGCCCCTGCCATAAGGTGGGCCTGACTCCAAGCGCCCAGGTTGAAGATGCTGCGATGCGCCCTCTCAGACTCCCGATAGAGGCAGATGAGGCATTTGTCTCCGACCGAGTAGTACCTCATGATCGTCTCGAGAGCATCGGGATGTCAAATCAGAGTGCGGTAATCCTCTGCCTCGAATGCATCACCCTTGTATTTTGCGTAGGGTGTGGGGTGGGGGCCCTGTTTACCTCCTCCACGGTGAGCCCCCGTTCTTCAGGCATTTTGAGCCTCACCGCCACTTGAAGGTTGGGACGGACGACTAGTTCCCCGGTTGGCTCTGGGGTCCCCATCCTCACATTGCTTTCGGAAGCATCTCGTGTTCGGGCCATATCGGAGATCTCCTAGTCGAAGAGGTAAAACCCGTGTTCGTGTAGTTGATGGATTTCCTCAGACATTTGAGACAAAAAACCAAACAGTTAGTATTCTGACCGAAGGAAAGATGGCCAAGACAAGAACGACTCTAGGAATACTGCTCGGGAAGGAAAGGAGAGTTTTGGAAATGCGAGGTATCCCCGGTGCCTAAGGACAAGCTGGAGATGATGAACCTACCGAAATCTGGAAAATTTCCAGATTCCGGTCATAGGCTTAGAAATTCAAAGTTGACAAAAAGACTCTTGAAGGTCATTTCGAACGAGCCTAATATCAAAATGTGCCTAAAACGACTAGTGACAACGAGAAACAGACTCCAAAATTCCACACTACTACCATTCCTAAACATATAAAAAAAAAAAAAAAACCAAGCACACACCAAAAACAGGAAAGTGGATCGAAGGTACTTACCCTAGATAAAACGAAGGTAGGTGCTAAGGCGAGGTACTACTTTCCAATTGACCAGAAGTAAGACGATTCACACTAGTTTTCCAGAACTTCAGGAAGGGGTTGGAGATGAGAAGCAGATGAGAGAGAAGAAAGTGTGCTGAAAAAGTTTGTAATTTTCGAATGGTTATAGTATGAGACTGAAGGTTTTTTCTGGGTTTTTATACCCAGTAAAACGTATTAGGAAAGAAACTTCCCTATAGCCAGTGGATAGCTTGCCCTAATAGGTTCACGAAGGTGATCCGATGATCAGGGTTCAAAAGGTGCCGATCGCTATCATTGTTTTCTTTGGGAAAAGACGCCTCGGGCACAGAGTGGAAGTTTGGGATATCGAGTTGATCCCTAATTAAATGCATGGAATGATGGGCCTAGCAATGGGGCGTTGACACATGGTTTGGATTTTCAGAATGACATCAGTAGAAGTCCAAACATTTATTATCTGATGACTTTTTGAATTCTTCCTCAATTTGAAGTCTCCACTGTCTGATAACAAGTAGAGACTTGGGGGGAAAATGTTGTCTGTATTTTCACCTCTGACATGTGACAACCCCCAACAACTGGCTTGGCCGTTCGTAGACATCCTCGGGGCATGTTACTGACCGAGGCCTCTAGTCCGAGCAAGGATCCTCTTAGTGAGACTTTGTTTTTGACAGTGGGTCGGGGGTGCCTTAGTAGATTGCTCCCCGATATTCATTCTCGAAGCTGGAGGTTATCCAGCTCGGGCAATTAAGGTGAGGGGTCTCGCCTCCCAGTCGTCTCCCGGGTTCGAGGTTCTGATTCTTAGACCTAAGATAAGGCGCAACGTGTCAGTAAATGCAGGTTTTCAGAGCCAAAGGATCGTCTGACAACCTTTATGGGCGATCCGTCAACAGTGTTGTCGAGTGTACGACTTGACAATTTGCACACCCACTACACCGCCTGTCATGGAGGTACTTACAACACGCCCTGACAGTACATGGGGCATGTTCCCTATAAAGTAGGAGCTTTTCAGCAGTGGGCCCCGCAAACCTCGTTTGAGCCATGGTCTCCATTCAATGCAGCCCATTGCATTGAATTGGTATTAATCCCCTAATAATGGGAAGAATGTGTATTAATTATTTATTATTAGTATTAATGACCCCAACCTCTATAAATAGGGCTGGGAGTCTCATTGTAAAGGGTTCAGCTTTTTAGAGAGAAAACTACTTGTACTCAGAGTAATCTATACACTGCATGAGAATACACCATTAGAGCTTGCCATCACTAGCTTACCATCCTTTAATACTAGAGACTCGTGGACTAGGGTTCTTTTATAACCTGAACCACGCAAAAGTCTTTGTGTTCTTATAGATTATTTCTTTAATCTCTTATTAAGGTTGCTAGTGAAAAATGCAATCAACAAAAATATTTAAAATGAATTAATATGATAATAAAATAATTAATATTATGTATGTGTTAGTATCTGTGAATTTGTTTTAATAAAAAAAGTTATAATAAATATGATATCTATTTTGGTCTTTAATATTTAACAACACTTTAATCATGTATATAGTTTACCAAACATTCTGATACAACTTTTTCAACTCACAACACTTTGAAATCTATAGTTTATCAAACACTCAACAACTTTTACCCACAACACAATTGTAGATGTTTTTCCTTACAACACAGCTACATCTGTTTTTTCCCATAGTACAATTGTACAAAACTAGCCATAAGTTACTGTAAATTGCCACATCACTCTAAAATGATGTATTTTATTTTCTCTCTCTTCCACATCAATATTTAAGCACTCTAAAAAAATAAAACACTATAATGGTGAGCAACTCAAAAAAAAAGAAAAAAACTCAGCTACTCCAAAAACTGCCCACTATGGTCTCATTATATTATTTTATTAATTTTTTTATACAAATTCCAAATAAAAAATAAAAAGTATTTATTTATAAATTTTTTTAATTAAGAGCTCTGGTGCCATGTAGTGGCACCACTGCTCTTGATGTCCACTCCAATGCAACTATTGTTGGGGGAGAGGGGGTAAGTGGTTAACATCACAGTGGGTTTCTACAAGAAACTTAGAACAAAATCACAAAATCAAAGGGAAACAATAACACAAAATTACACAAAGGTTTGCACAAGATAAGAATTTTCATCCAAAACCTTTATTCCAAACCACTATGAGAGTTGATTGAGGTTTCTACAAAGTTGTAATAAGGAGTAGGATATAACAAGCCTATGAAATTTATAAGTCAAGCAATCTTGGAGAAAATTGAGAGTCTTTGAGAGCTAGCAAGAGAGAAAAAAAGAGAGTTAGTAGGAGTGATTAAATTCCAAAATCTCTTAAAAAATCCTTTATAAATGTATTTATACATTGTTTTTCTATTTTATGCTCCTTCTTTATTCAAGATTAATATTCATATTTTTTGAAATTATTTATTTATTTATTATTTTAGTATATTTTATGTCATGCCCAACTGCTGGTGTATTGTCATGAGAAGCATGTAATTTATAGATATATAAAGCCAGAAAATTTGTTGCTTGACCAGGTATTGCCTAACAATTTTTGTCAACATTTGTTTATTTATTTGAATTTGTAATTTGGGGTTGTGCTTTTGCGTATTTGGTTTCAATTCAATGATCAAATAACCTAACTTTGCAGGGTCTGTTGAAAATTGCAGACTTTGGATGGTCTCTTCAGTCAAATAATCTACAAGCTTATCTAGAATCCCTATCATTTTCTCTGTCCAACAAATGAAAAAATTGACACGTCTATAAAAAATTTCTTAGTCATCTATTTGTCCTACTCCTCAGCATAGATGGTTCAACTCAAAGAAGAAGAAGAACATCCCTTTCCCACATGCAATAGAGATGGTTCAACTGAAAGAAGAAGAATAACATCATCTTCACACCGTATGAATTTAGATTTTGGCTTTAACAAAAAAAAAAAAAAATTGAATAATGGTGGCATCAAAGAGATTGGATTAAGAACAACAATTCTGAGTGGTGTCTAAAAAATATATTGATTTTAAATGATTTTATTACACTAGAAGAAAGGTCCACGAGAAGCTCATTTTTTTTTTCATTTTGGAAGAATTTGTATATGCTATTAGTTGATAATTTGTTAGAATATTTTAGTTTTGCAAAGGTGATTGTAGGATCTAAGAATTTAAATCTAGATGCATGCTGTAACGCCCTGGATAACAAAAACCGTTACATTGTGTGTTTAAAATAGTGCTTAACTTGCTAAGCAAGTCGTTTGAACTTAAATGTGTAATTAAAGACTAAGTCAAGATCAAGCAATAAAATATTTGGTCAACAAAATGATTATTTTTCATTAAAGTATTAAGTTTGTAGACAGGATCCCAAAAATCAGTTTACAGACTTGTAAAAGATAAACATATACAATTTAGCCATCCTAAGCGGCAAAACAAGGTTTAAACCTAGTACCTCCGAAGCTATCCCGATCGTGGAGATCGAGTATGCTGCATATGTACACACCGCCCCTGAAGCTCTCCAACTCATGGTCGGTCCAGCTATCAACTCCCTTACCTGCACCACGTAGCACCGGTGAGCCAAGGCCCATCAAGAAAACTTAAAACAACATGCAAAACTAGGCAACAATATAAAAGCAGTAAATATATTTCATCAGATTCAACTGACAATAGAATATATACAACAATCTTAACAAAAGTACTCAGCTTAATCAAACGTATAAATCAATCTCATCAGCCAATACAAATAGTTAAGCGTGAACCACGCTTCTGTTTATTGTAAAATGTCCAGGCCCGTCGCCCTCAGGCCAAGTCCACTGGTTTTATAGCCGACCCTGACACCCTTAGGCCGGGCTGTGTTCCGCATGCTTGCTATCGGCCCCCGACATCCTTAGGCCAGCCTGTAAACAAATATAATCACAGATGGAAAATGCATAGCAAGTAATCAATGGCAACATATACAAGCATGCCCAATCAGATACTCTTAGCTACAGATATCTTCATGATCATAATATATTCATACAAGGGATTTAAGCCCCAACCACAACTTGGGTGCAGTTTTCTTACCTCATATCGCAAGCAGCAAGCGTATGACAGCCCCGAGCACGATCCTTAATTCCTGAGCCCTTGCGGTAAAACCTAGTCACAACGCAATAATGGATAACCATAAGATTCTAAATCATGTAAAAGCTTTGGAATCAAATACTAGCCTCCGGGACCTTGATTTCTACTAAACCGAGTAGTAGAAATCATCCCGAGTGCTTTGGTTTGAATCCCTGAGCCTCCCCGAGCCTAAAAACCTTGGCTTACCTTTATTTTCCATTTAGAGCCGCGACTTGCCCTTAAGGGTCGTGACCCGCCCCTTAGACAGAGGCCAGGCCCTCCCTACTGGAGGACACGAGCCGCGACTTGCAACCTCTGGGTCGCGGCGTGCCCGGCGGAACAGAGGCATCCCAGCCTCTTCAAGCACGTGGGTCGCGATGCCTAAAGAACAGGGCCGCGATACTTGAAGAACAGGGCCGCGACTCGAGGCCCCAAACCCAGAAAAAACACCATTTTCCAGCGTTTTCTTCCCAGCCAAACTCATTATTCCTCACCCAATTCAATCATTATTCCCAGAATTAACCCAGAATTCATACCACAGTATCATAACCAAACTAAATATCCCAAAACTTACTCCACTAACTCATTAAAACACAAAATTAAATCCTAAGTCTGAACCTAAGCAATACCCATAAGTTATAGTAGAAATTCAACAAGATTAATATAGAATCCTTACCTCAAACAAGGAGTTCAATCCTAGCTACCACAGACTTGTCCGTAGCTTGTTTTCCCCAAGTTCTCAGCCTCAAATCCTTGTCCCCTCAGCTAGTTTCCCAAGAATTCCTCCAAACTTTCAAACTTTATCTTGAGGGAGAAAGAGAACGTGACAGAGAGAGGAAGAGAGATTATTCTATGAGTTGAGAGAAATCTTGAGAGTTCTGTCATTCCTAGAATCATCTAGTTGTAATATCCTTAACTTAGAAAAGACCAAAATGCCCTCAAAGACCCACTTAACCTTTTGATTGCCAGGGTAAAATGGTCTTTTTTGCCAATTCCCGCTAATTCCTTAAGTCATCCTACAAATTCTCAATTAATCTCGACATGCCCATTTAATCACCAAATACTTACTCGTTACTCAATAAACCTCAAATATACATTTACTTCCCAAAATACCCCCAGGCTCGCCCCGAGCCGGGTATTAATCCCCGCGGTGACTATTCCGCCAATCCATTCACTAGGATCGCCTTGAGCCATATTCTACAAATATATCTACATAATAATGTGGTCTCAATCATTTACTCACATATATTAACATTTATGCCCGCAACGGGCCAATATTACAAATATGCCCCAACTATCAAGAATGGGTCCACATGCATATTTAATACTCATAAACATGCATATAATCATACTCACATTATCAAATATCATGCATGCCACATAGTCACGCATTTAATCATTTAATCACACATATATCCAGTTATGTCCTCTCGACACACTAATCAAGGCACTAAACCCTATTAGCATTTTTGGGACGTTACAACTATCCCTTCCTTATTGAAATTTCGTCCTCGAAATTTATTCAAACACTTCGGGACACAAATCCCGGAAATTTGACTGTAACCACATAGTCCAGTCCTTTACCATTTTATTCTTTAGTAACACTCTCATTAGAGTGACAATATTATTCCATAAAACCTTATCTCCTTATTATAATTCCCTTAGCTTTTCCTTGCGCAATAACTCCACTGAAATCCTAGGGTCTCCTCACCTCATCAACAGTGATTATCGTACATTTCCTTGTTGGGGTTTTATGCCCTAATTAAAATCCAAATTCTTTGTAATCTCATTTTATTATCAATAAAAGAATAGAAATCATTTTTTGACTTGGTCAATCACTTTGCTCACATGTTTTATTTTCATGATTATTTGTTTAATATAAACTTCTATTAAATCTTGAGCATATAGCTAATCGTATTTATAGTGACGTAATCACAGTGGAATATAAATATGATTATGTGTTCAAAAATAAGTTAGACCTAAGATTAGTCAGTGCACAGGATTTACACTGACTTGCCAATCTACGATATGATCTACTTACACATTGAAGTGTTATGTTCTTTCCAGAACATTAGCAAAGTAGATAAGATCGGATGTATTTGTTACATCAGACAGTACTGATATTGACAGTTGATAAGATAAGTAAGCATACCGTTATTATTTATTCTAGTCATATCATATAGTTGGTCATAGGTCAATTCAATCTCAATTATGAGTGGTTAGTAATTTAACTGATTGTATTATTTGAGTTCTTTGACTTGTTTGTTACCAACTTACCATACGGACTAGCCCGTACTTACATCTAGGGAACTCGGTAGTATAATTGAGTGGGAGTGTTAATCATAGATATGAACATCTATAGCTTCTGACGAAGAAGTGAAAAGATGGTTATCTTTTAGTTTGTTTCAAGGTGTTAAATGATAGAGATCTCATTTTAGTAATTAAATTAGTTTACTGAAATATCATTTACAAGGAACTAAGTGTTTTAAGGATAAAATACAATGAGGGGTAAAATTGTATTTTAGTCCCATCTCATTGTAGACCATCTATAAAGGATTGAATGAAAATTATGGTTGTAACAATGGATAATTAATAGCGTATCTATATTTGTTATAGAGCGTTCTATGAATTAAAGAGTGTAATTCCGAGTCTTTAGTGGAGTCACGAGGAATTAATATGTTAGTAAATTTTATTTGTTAGTTTTATGATAACTTATTGGAGCTTGATTTCATAGGCCCATGGTCCCCACTGTACCTTGGATAAAATAATCTAGATAGTCTCAATTGATTTATTTAATTATCAATTAGAATTATCAAAGTTGACCAGGTCAATTTTGGATAGTTTCACAAAGTTATGTAATTTAGAGAAAAAAAGAGAAATTAGGGCAGATTTATTAATTAAGATAAATTGATAAAGGATTTAAATAATTATTTAATTAATTAAATTAATAGAAAATAATACAGGTCTTGATTTTAAGTCCAATGGGCTTATAATCAAATGGGAAATTTCACGGGCGTAAAGCCCATGATAATTTCAACCTAGGGATGTTAATTGGCTATTATTTTATTGATTTTTTTTTTAATTAAATAAATGAGTCTATAAAAGGAATGTTAAGTGAGAGTTAAAAAACAGAGGATAAACATAAGTTTAATCACTGGTTTTCTGATAGTTTTAGATTCTCTCTAAACACAAGTCCTTTTCTAAGCCTCTTATTATTATTTTTTTTTCTTCTCTCTATATCTATCTCATGTGTTGAGAATTTCCCACTCTACTCTAGGTGATTCTAAGGATACTTTGGAAGACTGTGAAGATAATAGAAGATCAGTTCAGTTTCTTGATAATACTCTGCGATAGAAAGGATACAAGGGTTAAAGAAACTAAAGGAAGGACTCATTGATTCCGCTGCGTATATTGTAAGTATTCTTATCATTGTTTCTCTATGAATTCAATTTTAGAAACATGTTCTAGGTTATCTCATATTAATTTGTTTAATATTAGATCTACATGAAAATAAATAAAGATCCTGTAAAATTTTCCCTACATTCCTTCCTTGACATTGGCACCAACAACATTCGAAAGCCACCACCCATACTAGGGTAAGGCTAATTTGTAGGCCCCTGGCCTAGTCCTTGGTAAGATCTCAGAAACCTTATTAAACCGGGAGTTAAGACTCCTCTTTCTTTCCCAAAATATCTTATTCTTTCCTGTCTACAATATTCGGAGAAATACAAAGTCTCCAGTCCTGGAACTTCGTGTTCCCATATTTGAAATTTGTGAACTCTTATGTCCTTTCAGATTGGCAGACACTTCTGCCTTAACAATCCTAATAACTTCATTGGTTTCTCTGAACCAATACTAAACCACAATGTTCTCTGTCTTTTATTTCATCACTTGGAACAAGTACTTCTCACTTTCTACCTTACTATATCTTATGTAGAGTCACCCTAGCCGTTGATTGACATTCACTACTGTGACTATTTAATCAAGGGACCATACTTATCTTAATGCCCTAAACACTTGCACATTCAACGTATAATTCCTCAAAATTTGAGTCACTTCTTCAAATTGCCAATCTATCTGAAGGTAACCAATAATTCTAGGTTTCTATCTTATGCTCTTTGTCTTCTACATCCTTTCCAAAACTTGAAAAATAATGGTTCTCAGTCTGACACCATCGACCTTGGTGTCCCACGGAGACATACAGTCTCCCTTCACCAATACCCATTATTAGGATACTCGTTCACATGATTCAAGGTGTGTTAGCTCAACCTGTTGAGCCACAACCACTAATGTGGCCCACCCTTACGGTCCACTACTATACCTTTTACCTTTCAATATATAGATTTTAGATCTTAACATCCATTTAAACATCCTGGTTACAATATCCATAAGGAGGTAGTACAATATTCATCTAGAATCTCCACATCAACACCAGGTTTCATCGGATCACTCATCCAATCTTCATATCTTAATCCATTCATACTAAAATAGTAGGATTCTAAACCATTCCTACAAGATCTTCTCTCTGAATTTCATTGTCCACAGAGATATATCTGTCCACTATCAATTGTAAATACTATATCAATCTTGATCATTACCTCATCTGACTTTACTGTAATTCGTGGCATCCTATCCAACTAGCACAAATCTCTCCAACTTAGAAGGTCAGCTTCCATGTTACTTTTCTCTTACGCTCAAGGGTTTCCAATGTGAATCACCCATTAATTTCCACTAGGTATTGGTCTCAAGGTTAATCCTCTACAGATGACCAAACACCCAAATCCTTTGCGCTAATACATTTACTTCTATTCCGTGGATGCTAGCGCTGCATCTTAACTGTGGCAATCTAGCATTACCATCAACTTAATGCTCCATGTATAACATTCATGTTCTTTGTAACGACCCAAATTCACTAATTAGGCTTAAGGGCCTTAATTAGTGTGCATGGAGGGCATAATGGAGATTATGTGTGATTTTTATGGTTAAGATGCATGATTATGATTTTAAGCATGTTATATGACTATGTGTATTATGTTATGTGATAATTATGATATGTGAATCGTACCACGTGGGTGTGGTGATATCAATGTGATGCACGTGCCGATACGGTCCTAGAAAGCTAGATAGTGGTAACTGGTGATTTGGTAACCTGCGTAACTGTTAGTAACCATAGATAGTAACAGGTTTTGCTGGAAAGTGGTAGAATTGTAAAGTAAGTAAAAAGACAAGTGTGCCCTTGAGGTTTAGTTAGAAAGGGATATTTGAGGAAGGCTAAAGTGGTCTTTTGGCAGTGAATAGATGAGCTTCAGCTGAGGAAAAGTTAGTCACGTATAACACTTAGGAAGATTGATTTATGCTGAAAATTAGAGGAAAATCTAGAAGAAAGGAGAAGAAGAGGGAAGCTGAAGTTGGGTGACCTAAGAAGAGAATTCTGATGATTCAAGGCAATTAAGCTAAACCTAGGCCAAGATTACTCAGAGGTAAGGGTCTATCTATGATTTGTTTAAGTCTCAAGTCTGGTTTTGGAGGATAAGCATGAATTGAAGCAAGTTTGTGGCTTGTTTTGCATGAAAACTCAGCTGGTTTGTCAAGGGGGAACTCAGTTTAAAGCTTGGATTGGAGGAAGCTCAAATTGAATTTCTGATTGAGGTAAGGGTATTAAACATGTTTGCAATCTCATAGCTGTTATGATTTAAGGATTTAGAGGTTTGGTTTGTACTTTTCTCCACTTTTGGTTTAAGTATTGAAATCTGAAACTTAAGTGTGAATTATGAGAATAGTTGTGTGATTGAGTTAGATTATGATGTTTGTAGGTTGTTGAAAGGTTTATTTGGGGTTTTGAGTTGGTTTTGAGGCTTAGGTATAAGTTTGGGGTGATTTGGGTTCGGGAAAACGCAGGGGAAAAACCCAGAATTCTGGGCTCGCGAAGGAGCGCCGCGGCACAAGGCTGTTTCTGGGCGGTGTGTGTGCTCTCTGACTTGTTGGGCGCCGCGGCGCTAGGCCAATTTCAGGATGTTAGAATTTGCAATTTTGAGCCTTTGCTCCGGGGGTTCGGGGGATGTCTTCGGTGCATTGTCTTCGGGATTTGGGGGTTCCGAGAGTGTGGGATTGGTTCCGGGGAGGTAGCTTTGGATTGATTAGTGACAAAGGATGTTTCATTTGTGTTGTGATTAGGACTTTGGAGAGGCTCGGGGTAGAGGACCGTGCTCGCGGCTTCGTGGCATCGGAAACCAACGAATTGAAAGGTAAGAAAACTGCACCCGGGTAAATGTTGGTGATGGGACTAAGTGCTCCCAAGAATTGTGTCGTGTCAATGTTGGTATCACGCCAAGGGACATGTAAAAGCGGCCTAAGAGTTCCGTACTTGATATTAGTGCACAGGGCGCGGGTTGGCCACTGGGAGCCAAGAACAACGGGATAACAGAGGGAGCAGCCTGAGGGCGCTAGCCCTGGTTATCGTTTGTGAATTGTGATTGTTATGAACTGAAATGCCTAGTATGTGGAATACTTGACTATACTGACTGATGATGTATCTGAGTTTATGTGGTTCAATGTAAGATATTGACTTGTCTGCTAATTGCTCATGCTCTGTTGTTGTTGTGTTTTCTTGCTGGGCCTCGGCTCACGGGTGCTACGTGGTACAGGTAAAGGCAAGGGCAAGCTGGACCAAGCCTGAGGTGGAGAGCTCCGAGGTGGAATGTACATAGCCAGCGGTTCGACTGCCACGGTCGAGGAGTGGACCACGACAGGGATCACCTAACTACTAGTTTCGCCTTAGCATGGCTAGTTGTTGTATATAAACCCTTAGTCTTTTGTAAACGGTCTTTGAACTTAATATTTTTGGGATCCCATGTAACAGATAATACTTTTTAATGGAAATGTGGCTTTTGAGACCAAAACACTTTTAACCCTAGTTCCTTAATAGTTTCAATAACACGATTTTATTTAAATGACTTGATTAGCAAGTCTGGCACTTTATAAACACACAGTGTAACGGTCTTGGCTATCCAGGGCGTTACAACTTGGTATCAGAGCATCCTAGGTTTATGGGTCCTGAAGACTGGCTGGGTATGTACATTCGCTACGGGAGACAAGCTCAACTCAGGGTTTGGTAATTGTGTATGCATGATTTTGTGCTTAAGTGATTTGAGTGAGATGTGATTGTTGATATCTGCTTGATAAATAGGGAGCATGGGATACTGATAGGGCCTGGCCCTTGACTATTGCATGTTGTTATTGAGGCATGCTTATTAGCATTGCTGTGCATGTGGATGAATATTTGGATAAATTGCTATACTTTGATTGCTTGTGAATGAGTGGAGTTTCATTGATGGGTTATGGAAATATTATTACCCTGTCATCATAGCCTAATTGTTGAGTCGTTGATTGCAGATTGACTTGAGTAGTTATGCGTTCAAGGAAATCCACACGATTAGCCGGCAGGCCAGGGGCTAGAGATGATGACCAGGGCCCAACCCCTCCGCCAGTCCCTGAAAACTGGCGGCAGTTAATGGCAGAAATGCAAGCTAGGCTTAAGAGCCAAGATGAACAGATTCGAATTCTGCAGCAGGCTCCATCTGGGAGTATTGCCCCTACTGTGCCACCGGCGTTAGTACCTGTGGTACAGCCAGTTGATGTTGGGAACAGGATGGAACTGTTGTATGAGCGGTTCAGAAAGCAACAGCCCCCGACCTTTGAGGGTGGACCAGATCCACTGAAAGCTGAACAGTGGATGACTTTGATCACTACCATTCTTGATTTTATGAGAGTGGAAGGACATGACAGGGTGGACTGTGCCACTTATATGCTGAGGGATGATGTCCGAATCTGGTGGGAGGTGGCATCACAGACTAGAGAGGTTGCTACATTGACTTGGGAAGGGTTTAAGGATTTGTTCAATCAGAAGTATTATAATGTTTCCATTAGGGTAGCGAAAGTGAATGAGTTCGTGGGGCTGATTCAGGGCAGTATGACAGTTACAGAATATGCCTTGAAATTTGACAGACTTGCAAAGTTTGCACCAGATCTTGTGCCTACTGATGCAGCCAGGCTAGACAGATTTGTTAAAGGGCTGAATGTTATGATAGCTCGAGATGTAAAAATTACCACAGTTCCTGGAGTGACTACTTATGCCCAGGCTGTGGAGAGGGCTCTTACCGCTGAGGAAGCGGAGAATAGGATATGGAGGGATAGTGTAGCAAGAAGGGAGGGCCGCAGGGCGGTGCCTCCATACTCTGGTTCTGGTAGGGGCGGAGGCTCCAGTGATTTGAAAAGAAAGACTCCTGATGCTCCAATCGCTCCTAGGTTTGATAAGGGAGGTCGGGGTACTCAGGGTGGCCGTCAGGGAGGCGGTGATTCGTGGAGAACTTACCCAGAGTGTACGAGGTGTAGAAGACGCCATCCGGGCGAGTGTCGGGCCAAGGCCTGCTATGTGTGTGGGGTGGTGGGACACCTCAGAAAAGATTGCCCGACGGTGAAAAAGGGGGAGACAAGAAAGGTGGACAGCTTGACTCAAGCTCGAGTATTCACCCTGACGCAGGCGAAGGCCGAGGCTAGTCCCTCAGTAGTGACAGGTCAGCTTTCTAGTGCTGGCACTCCCTTTACTATTTTGATTGATTCTGGTGCTACGCATTCATTTGTATCTGATAGGGTGATTGATAGACTGTGTAGGCCTAGTGAGTATAGTGCTTCAGGGTTTGGGACTATATTGCCTACAGGTGAGCTGGTAGTATCTAGGAGGTGGATTAGAGCACTGCCAGTGATAGTTGATGGTAGGGAGTTATCAGTAGACTTGATTGAGTTGAGTATGGGGGACTTTGATATGATTCTAGGTATGGATTGGCTGGTTAGATATGGGGCTACCATTGATTGTAGGAAGAAAATGGTGACTTTTGAGCCAGAGGGCGAGGATCCCTTCGTCTTTGTGGGAGCGGTGCATGGACCCCGCGTACCCAGGATATCTGCATTGAGAGCCAGACATTTGCTACAGGGTGGATGTATAGGCTTCCTGGCCAGTGTGGTGGATACCACCAGAGTTTCACCAGTTGGACCGAAGGACACCAGATTGGTTTGTGAGTTCTTGGATGTGTTTCCTGAGGATTTGCCTGGGTTGCCGCCACGTAGAGAGATTGAGTTTGTTATTGAGTTAGCCCCAGGGACAGAGCCAGTGTCGAGGGCACCATATAGGATGGCACCGGCGGAATTGAAAGAGTTAAAGATACAGTTGCAGGAGCTTCTGGATTTGGGGTTTATTAGACCAAGCTACTCGCCATGGGGTGCTCCAGTTTTGTTTGTTAAGAAGAAGGACGGGACTCTGAGGATGTGCATTGACTACCGAGAATTGAACAAGTTAACAATTAAGAATAGGTATCCCCTACCAAGGATTGATGACTTGTTCGATCAGCTGTAGGGTAAGACGGTGTTCTCAAAGATTGATCTTTGATCTGGTTATCACCAGCTGAGGATCAAGGATGAGGACATACCTAAGACGGCCTTCCGGACACGGTATGGGCACTATGAGTTCTTGGTCATGTCTTTTGGTTTGACCAATGCCCCAGCAGCCTTTATGGACTTAATGAATAGGGTGTTCAAGGATTTTCTAGATCAGTTTGTGATAGTCTTCATCGACGACATCTTGGTGTACTCCAGTTCAGAGACAGAGCACGAGTTTCATCTCCGGCAGGTTCTTCAGAGGTTGAGAGAACATCAGTTGTATGCTAAGTTTAAGAAGTGTGAGTTCTGGTTACCTGAAGTGACATTCCTTGGACACATTGTAGGTGCAGATGGGATTAAGGTGGATCCGTCTAAGATAGAGGCAGTTAGAGATTGGCCGAGGCCAAGGAACGCCTCGGAGGTGCGGAGTTTTCTGGGATTAGCAGGGTACTACAGGCAGTTTGTAGAGGGCTTCTCGAAGATAGCAGCACCCATGACAGAATTGACAAGAAAGAATTTGAAGTTTATCTGGTCAGACAAGTGTGAAGACAATTTTCAGGAGTTGAAGCGACGGCTTATTACAGCGCCAGTGTTGAGTCTGCCTTCAGGGGAAAGGAAGTTTGTTGTTTATTGTGATGCATCGAGGTTGGGCTTAGGCTGTGTGTTGATGTAGAATGAAAATGTTATAGCTTATGCGTCACGACAATTGAAGGAGTATGAGCAGCGGTATTCTACTCATGACTTAGAGCTGGCAACAGTGGTTTTTGCACTGAAGATTTGGCGGCATTATCTTTATGGGGAGAAGTGCGAGGTGTACACTGATCATAAGAGCCTAAAGTATTTCTTTACACAGAAGGACCTGAATATGAGACAAAGGCGTTGGCTGGAGCTGGTAAATGACTATGATTGTGATATTCTTTACCATCCGGGGAAAGCCAATGTGGTGGCGGATGCATTGAGCCGCAGAGGTCCAGGTCAGTTATATAGTGTTGTTCAGATCTCGAGGGAGTTGGCTGATGAGATGATTAGAGCAGGGATAGAGTTTGTGGTGGGCCGATTGGCTAATATTACTCTACAGTCGACCCTGCTAGAGCGGATCAGAGAAGGACAGTTGGTAGACACTCAGTTACAGAGGGTTAGAGAGGATGTCTTAGCGAGAATAGCTAAGGATTATTCTGTTTCTGAGGTTGGTTTACTTCGGTATCAGGGATGGATTTGTGTTCCAGCTGATGAGGGGATCAGACGAGAGATACTAGATGAGTCTCATACGACGCCGTACTCACTTCATCCGGGTACCACGAAGATGTATCAGGATCTACGGACTTTATATTGGTGGCCCGGGATGAAGAGGGATGTGGTTGAGTACGTTGCCAGATGTTTGACCTGTCAACAGGTGAAGGCTGAGCATCAGCGACCAGCAGGGTTGCTTCAGCCATTGGGTATTACTGAATGGAAATGGGAGGACATTACCATGGATTTTGTGGGAGGTTTACCCAGGACAGTGGGACTTCATGACTCGGTGTGGGTGATAGTGGATAGATACACCAAGTCAGCCCATTTTCTTCCAGTGAGATCGACATATACTGTGGATCAGTATGCAGAGCTGTATGTGAGGGAGATCGTACGTCTCCATGGGGTTCCTAAGTCTATAGTGTCAGACCGAGATCCTATTTTTACTTCCAAGTTTTGGGGTAGTTTACAGAAAGCTTTGGGAACTCAGTTGAAGTTTAGTACAGCCTTTCATCCTCAGACTGATGGACAGTCTGAGAGGACGATCCAGGTATTGGAGGATATGCTCAGAGCCTGCATGATTGATTTTGAGGGTTCATGGAGTAAGTACCTTCCGTTGATTGAATTCTCGTACAACAATAGTTATCAGTCAACGATTGGAGTGGCTCCCTTATGAGATGTTGTATGGGAGGAAGTGTAGATCACCCATCCATTGGGATGAGATGGGTGAGAGGAGATATTTGGGGCCAGATATGGTACAGAAGACAAGTGAGGCCATAGAGAAGATCCGGTCTAGGATGCTCGCATCTCAGAGTAGGCAGAAGAGCTACGCTGATCCTAAGCGTAGGGACGTGGAGTTTCAGGTTGGGGACCACGTCTCCCTTCGAGTTTCACCTCTGCGAGGGGTGAGGAAGTTTGGTAAGAAGGGCAAGCTAAGCCCTAGATTCATTGGACCATTTGAGATCCTAGAAAGGATTGGTCAGGTGGCTTACAGATTAGCTTTGCCGCCATCGTTGTCTGGAGTTCATGACGTGTTTCATGTCTCCATGCTTCGGAAGTATGTCTCAGATGTGACTCATGTGTTGAGTCATGAGGATCTGGAGTTACAGGCAGATTTGGCTTATGAAGAGCAACCAGTTCAGATCTTGGACCGAAAAGATAAGGTGTTGCAGAATAAGACAATTCCTCTGGTTAAAGTGTTGTGGAGGAATAGTAAGGTCGAGGAGGCGACCTGGGAGCTTGAGTCAACGATGCGGGATCAGTATCCCGAGATGTTCAGGTAAATTTCGAGGACGAAATTCTCATTAGGAGGGGATAGTTGTAACGACCCAAATTCACTAATTAGGCTTAAGGGCCTTGATTAGTGTGCCTGGAGGGCATAATGGAGATTATGTGTGATTTTTATGGTTAAGATGCATGATTATGATTTTAAGCATGTTATATGACTATGTGTATTATGTTATGTGATAATTATGATATGTGAATCGTACCACGTGGGTGTGGTGATATCAATGTGATGCACGTGCCGAGACGGTCCTAGAAAGCTAGATAGTGGTAACTGGTGATTTGGTAACCTGCGTAACTGTTAGTAACCATAGAGAGTAACATGTTTTGCTGGAGAGTGGTAGAATTGTAAAGTAAGTAAAAAGACAAGTGTGCCCTTGAGGTTTAGTTAGAAAGGGATATTTGAGGAAGGCTAAAGTGGTCTTTTGGCAGTGAATAGATGAGCTTCAGCTGAGGAAAAGTTAGTCACGTATAACACTTAGGAAGATTGATTTATGCTGAAAATTAGAGGAAAATCTAGAAGAAAGGAGAAGAAGAGGGAAGCTGAAGTTGGGTGACCTAAGAAGAGAATTCTGATGATTCAAGGCAATTAAGCTAAACCTAGGCCAAGATTACTCAGAGGTAAGGGTCTATCTATGATTTGTTTAAGTCTCAAGTCTGGTTTTGGAGGATAAGCATGAATTGAAGCAAGTTTGTGGCTTGTTTTGCATGAAAACTCAGCTGGTTTGTCAAGGGGGAACTCAGTTTAAAGCTTGGATTGGAGGAAGCTCAAATTGAATTTCTGATTGAGGTAAGGGTATTAAACATGTTTGCAATCTCATAGCTGTTATGATTTAAGGATTTAGAGGTTTGGTTTGTACTTTTCTCCACTATTGGTTTAAGTATTGAAATCTGAAACTTAAGTGTGAATTATGAGAATAGTTGTGTGATTGAGTTAGATTATGATGTTTGTAGGTTGTTGAAAGGTTTATTTGGGGTTTTGAGTTGGTTTTGAGGCTTAGGTATAAGTTTGGGGTGATTTGGAGTGATTTGGGTTCGGGAAAACGCAGGGGAAAAACCCAGAATTCTGGGCTCGCGAAGGAGCGCCGCGGCGCAAGGCTGTTTCTGGGCGGTGTGTGTGCTCTCTGACTTGCTGGGCGCCGCGGCGCTAGGCCAATTTCAGGATGTTAGAATTTGCAATTTTGAGCCTTTGCTCCGGGGGTTCGGGGGATGTCTTCGGTGCATTGTCTTCGGGATTTGGGGGTTCCGAGAGTGTGGGATTGGTTCCGGGGAGGTAGCTTTGGATTGATTAGTGACAAAGGATGTTTCATTTGTGTTGTGATTAGGACTTTGGAGAGGCTCGGGGTAGAGGACCGTGCTCGCGGCTTCGTGGCATCGGAAACCAGTGAATTGAAAGGTAAGAAAACTGCACCCGGGTAAATGTTGGTGATGGGACTAAGTGCTCCCAAGAATTGTGTCATGTCAATGTTGGTATCACGCCAAGGGACATGTAAAAGCGGCCTAAGAGTGCCGTACTTGATATTAGCGCACAGGGCGCGGGTTGGCCACTGGGAGCCAAGAACAACGGGATAACAGAGGGAGCAGCCTGAGGGCGCTAGCCCTGGTTATCGTTTGTGAATTGTGATTGTTATGAACTGAAATGCCTAGTATGTGGAATACTTGACTATACTGACTGATGATGTATCTGAGTTTATGTGGTTCAATGTAAGATATTGACTTGTCTGCTAATTGCTCATGCTCTGTTGTTGTTGTGTTTTCTTGCTGGGCCTCGGCTCACGGGTGCTACGTGGTGCAGGTAAAGGCAAGGGCAAGCTAGACCAAGCCTGAGGTGGAGAGCTCCGAGGTGGAATGTACATAGCCAGTGGTTCGACTGCCACGGTCGAGGAGTGGACCAGGACAGGGATCACCTAACTACTAGTTTCGCCTTAGCATGGCTAGTTGTTGTATATAAACCCTGAGTCTTTTGTAAACGGTCTTTGAACTTAATATTTTTGGGATCCCATGTAACAGATAATACTTTTTAATGGAAATGTGGCTTTTGAGACCAAAACGCTTTTAACCCTAGTTCCTTAATAGTTTCAATAACACGATTTTATTTAAATGACTTGATTAGCAAGTCTGGCACTTTATAAACACACAGTGTAATGGTCTTGGCTATCCAGAGCGTTACATTCTTATTCTTTCATCTATCGTGAAGCACGAAAAACCATCCTTTCAATCTATACCTTGGCGCATCTTAGTCTTTGATGCACCACCTTATTGTTTCATGTCCCAAGCAAAGACAATATCCATCATGTTGTCCTCCTTTATTCGTTTATTAATTACGAATTCTAATACCATAGGGTGCTAACCAATCCTTATTCTGTCTTCTAAAAATTTGATACAAAACTATCCATCCAGTTCAACTTAGGTTCTTGTGAGTGGTTTATCCATTCCTGGAATAACACCGAGATCCATGTAGAACTTCTTCAGCCAGACTATTTCCTTAGCCGTCTTAGACGCAGCTATGTACTAAACCTCCATGGTGGAATTTGAAATGGTAGACTGCTTAACACTTCTCCAAATCATAGCTAAACCTGAAGAGTAAACGCCATTCCAGAAGTAGACTTCCTATCATCGACATTCGTCTGAAAATCAGAATCAATATAGCTTATCGGGTCTAGTGAACCACCTGAATAGACCAACATATAATCCTTTGTTTGAACACTTCCCAATGTTCTTGTAGATCTACTAGCGGTCAAACACCTGGTAGGGAACATTGGATAGTGGTCAAACACCAGAAGTAGACTTCCTATCATCGACATTAGGAGGTGTTTGACTGCTACCCAATGTTTCCTACCAGGATTTGACTTGTAGCTGCTTATAACTCCCACTGCATGGTAGATGTCCGGTCTAGTGCACATCATAGCATACATAAGACTTCCAACTGTGGATGCATAGGGAATTCATTTCCTCTCTTCTTCCTCTTGAGGAGTCTATGGAGACTGCTTCTTAGAAAGATGAACTCCATGTCGCGATGGCAACCGTCCCTTCTTCGAGTTCGTCATAGAGAAACGTTCAAGTACCTTTTCTATGTACGCTGCTTGAGATAGGGCCAACACCTTATTCTTCTTGTCCTGAATGATTTGGATACTAAGAACATAACTAGCTTCACCCAAATATTTCATCTGAAATTTGGCCTTGAGCCAGTTCTTTATGTATGATAATTTCTTGACATTGTTGCCAATGAGCAAGATATCATCTACATAAAGTACCAAGAACACTATCACGCCATTTTCCCCTAGTTGGTAAACACAGGGTTCATTGACATTCTGCTAAAAACTATAGGTCTTAAATATTTCATTAAACCTCAAGTTCCACGAGCGCGAAGCTTGTTTAAGTCCAAAAATGGACCTATTTAGCTTGTAGACTTTATTTTCCTGTCCAGCTACTACAAATCCTTCTGGTTGATCCATATAAATGGTCTCATCAAGAAAGCCATTGAGAAATGCTTTCTTGATTTCCATTTTCCAAATCTCATAATCAGGAGTAGCGACTGGATTTTAACATGGCCCCCAGAGAGAAAGTTTCCTCATAGTCAACTCCCTCTCTTTAGGTATAACCCTTTGCCACGAGTCGAGCCTTATATGTCTCGACCTTTCCATCTGCTCCTCTCTTCTTCTTGTAGATCCACTTGCACTAAATGGACCTAAAGTCCATTGACGCTTCTACAAGATTCCAGATGGAGTTGGAGTACATGGACTCCATTTCTTGGTTCATGGGTTCGAGCCATAGATTCTTTTCAGAACTAACCATTGCCTATCTAAAGGACAATGGATCATCCTCACGAGTGTCGGTTACCACCATATTGGTTTCACCATCCACCCTGTAGCGAACTGGGTTCCGAGAAACCCTCCCACTATGAAGAGGCACCATAATTGTCGGACTTGGACCATCTGTCTGTTCTTCTTCCACGTTCTCTTGTGTAGCGCACCAAATTTTTTTTTTTAGTTTAATAAATTTGTGCTTTGTTTTATTTAATTATCAAGTATTATGAATTATTTTATTTATTTGTTTGAATTGTTTGTTAGAAATTGTGTGTATTTAATTATTAATTGTTTTATTTATTTATTAATTTATTTTGTGAATAAAATGAGCTTTGATTGAATGTACCAAGGTGCATGGTAGGTAGAGTTGCACCTTAGTAATTAAGTGTGTGCATGTGCGTAGTTGCATGGTGTACATGTAGTAGAAATTTTCTACACACCTTATTTCCTTTTCTAGAATTATTTTATTTAATTTGAAAAAAATAAAATAAAATAAAGAAGAGAAAAAGGGATATGGGCGTGTGGCATAGTGGGAAATGGAAGGAATTGTTTTCCTATTTTATGTGGCAAATTGATGATGGCTAGATAAATTTGTATTTTTCTTCTTTTAGTTTAATTGAAAATCCCTTTATTTAAGAAACTAGAACAAAAAAAATTAATGGAAAGTTAGAAAGAGGAAACTTACCCATTCCCATTAGGACTAGTGTGGCTAGGTTAGATTAAAAAGAAGGAAATAAAAGAGACGAGAGCATTATGCTCTTGGTGCCGTCGGCCTAGTGAGAGAAGGAGAGATGGTGAGCGACTTAGAGAGAGAAAGAGAAGAAGGAGGAGAAAAAGAAGAGGAAAAAGGTTCAATCTTAGGGTATGTCTCTTTATACTTGTGGTTTCTAGACTCTGTTCTTTTGATTCTTGTGTTTTGACAAGTGTTTTTTATTGTTGTTGTTGGTTTTCTTCTTTTCTTCATGTGGGTTTTTGAAGCCCTAGGCTTGAACAAGGGGTGGTTATAGTTTTGGGTGTTGGTCATTTTTGTGTTCTTGGTTCTACAATCAAGAGAGGTAATGAACCTTTAGCCCTATTGTTATTATGTTTTCTTGGGTTATATGGATTGATGGTTATTTTTTTTATTTTATTTTGATGCATGAACGATTTGACCTAGGTGTGTGACTTTGGTGTTTTATGTGTTTTGGTTTGTGGCATTATTCTATTGTTGGTCATGGGAACAATCTTGTTATGATTGAACTACAGAAGGGTTTTGTTTTATTTGTGTGAGATAAGACTTGATGCTATGTTTTGTTGGTTTAAAAATTCTTTGTAAAAGCATGAAGGAATTTGGTTGTTTTGGCTAGGGGAGTTTCGGCCTTGGGGTGATGCCCAAGCATGTTTAGTTTCACCATTTGTTTTAATGCCAATGTACTCTTAGAAACATGATAGGTTTGTAAGATTTTAAATGGGTTCCTTTAAAAATGTTAATAGATGCATGCTAGGGCTTAAGTGTTATCTTTATCTATTTTATGCTAATGTAATTCTCCCCAATATTTTGTAGACATGCAAAAATAAAACATGGAATATGGATGATGAGGTTTCGGCCATAGGTAGGATGCATGATGATTTGTTTTTTTTATTTTTTATTTTTGTGTCACCCATGCATATTATGAACATGCTAGGTTAATTGGCTAAATGAAAGGATTGCTTTAAATCTTTTATAAATTGATGTATTGGTGATACATGAAGATTTATATTTGAGTTTTGAGAAGCATGAATTTAAAATAGGTTTTATGATGAATATTGCTTGCTGATTTTTGGGTATAATTGGTGAGTAAATTGGTAAAACAATGATTTGCATGCATAAGTGATGTTAAAAATGCTATGTTGATTTTATGTAATTAAAATTGTATTTTAATTCACATTAAAATGATATTTTTACTCAAATTAATACCTACCGTTTTTTTATATATATTTTATGAAGAAAATATAAATTTTAATTCCAAGTTTATGATTTTTGAGTGATTATTTTTGTTGCTGGAAGTTTTGGGTAAAAAAGATAAATGTCTTTTGAAAGAGAGAAATAATGTGTAATTATTGAAGTAATAAGTTAATACCCTAAACTATGTATATATTAAAATGATATTTTTAAATGTAACTATGAATTTTCACATTTTTAATAAGTGTGGTTTTTTTTTAATAAGAAAATGTTGGATTTAAATTCACTTGTGACTTTTAAACAAAATAAATAGTAGCTGAAAGTTTAGATTAATAAGTTTAAAATAATTATTTTGTTTTTTTTTTTTGACATATATGGGTTTACACTATAAATTAAGTCTTAAATAATACAAGTGAAAATATATTTTACCAACATTTAAAACAAATATTTTCTCACACCAAATTTTGTACTTTTGTTAATTAAAAAAAATGTTATTTTTCTAAAGGAAACATGAAATCTATAAGTACTTCTAAATAATTTCAAGTTTTGTTATTTTTCAATGCAATTTAAAATAATAAATGGAATTATTATTTTATGAAAAACTAAGAAGAAGGTTAAATAAATTATTTTTAGTGGTAAAATCCAACTTAGGGATTTAAGAAAATAAATAATGGTGAAGAAATCATGTTGCTAAATTTTTATTTGAAAAAGTTAGAAATAAGTATGTAGGAAATTATTATTTTTAACGTCACTTTTTAACAAATCTCCCACGTATGCATGTCGCATGCAAATACACTTTTACGTTCAAATATATGTCTATTATTCAACCATATAATTTTTACTTGGAAGCCATGCATGGATAATAGGTAGAATTGACATTATTCTTTTGTGATTTTATGTGAAAAATGTGCATGTTTGGGAATTTTGTATGATTTGCGCCATGTGTGCATGACCCATGCACACATGGGGTATATGTGTTGGGCACGAGAAATCTCATGTGATGCTAAATAGTACTATTTGAATATCATTATAGGCTCGTTGTAAAGTTTGTTCCATTTTTGCTTTGCTCGGGCCTGACATAAGGAAGTTTGATAGAATTTCTATGTTTATGCTATGAAATGGTAAGAATGGTCTGTTATGAGAATAATGATATGCTATGTATGATGATGTACTAGGTGATATGAAGTATGAAATGCTATTTTGAGATGATATGATGAATTTGATGAATCATTTATATCCTTTGTGTTGATATGACTGGATTGCATGTGTTTTGTATACTGAATGAATAAGCAAATGGTTGTTAGCGTGTTGAACGCGACACAACAAAGGGGTTACTACGGATATAAGATGTAACCCAAGTTACTAAGGTATGGCGTAACTCATAGGGCAGACGCGCCAAGGTTATTGAAGGACTAGGGCCTCCTGTTTACCTCAAGATGTGTCATGGACAAGAGAGGGGGCCATGTTCACAAGGATGTGATGATGATGTTTATGATGATGATGTTTGAATATGTTAATGATATATGATGCATGATAATGATGTATGATGATAGCATTTATTTATGATGTATGATGATGATGGTAAGTATGATGTATGACGATGTATGGTTATGATGTTGTATGAGTCTTATGATATGATTATGCTTTTGTTGTGTTTTTCTTTGTATGTTGTTTGTACTTCCTTACTGGGCTTTTCGCTCACCCCCTTACTTTTCCCCTTTCAGGTAATAAATAGGGTTTCTCTTTGGCACGCATTGTGATGTGAGGAAGTCAGAGTGTGTATGGTATGGGGGTATCCTATAGGCGAATAAACGATCAACTTAAACACCAACTTTTAAGGAACGATGTTATGTTTTTTTTTAATTTCAAAATTTATTATTGGGACTTGAATTAAATTTATTTTAAACGTTGCATGAGAACTTTTATTTTTATTTTAAACTATTGGGCCCAACTTGCATGTTTTAGCAAGACCCCACTAGATTTTTATATGTTAAGTGGTTTTTCCTTAAAATAAGTTTATGAGTATGATGACCTATTACAAAGTAGTAGTTTATGGCGTTTTATAATTTGCATCAATATGGGTTGAAAATTTCATCCAACACTAGTTTACTCCGAGGTTTGAAGTTTTTCATGAAGTCATTTTCCAGAAAAGTAGCGTTTGTGGAAACAAACACTTTCTTGTTAACTGGACTATAAAACAGACAACCACGAGTACCTTTCGGATAGCCAACAAATAAGCAAACCTTAGTTCGCGATTCTAGTTTTCCTTTATTTTTCCTCAGGATATGAGCAGGACACCCCGAAATTCTATAATGGCGTAAACTAGGTTCATGCCCATTCCATAATTCCATATGCATTTTTGTAGCTCACCAATTTTATTTTATTTTATTAATTTTGTGATTTGTTTAATTTAATTGTTAAGTGTTATGAATTATTTTTTTATTTGCTAGAATTGCTTGGTAGAAATTGTGTGAACTTAATTGTTAATTGTTTTGTTTATTTATTAATTTAATTTGTGAATAAAATGAGTTTTGATTGAATGCACCAAGGTGCATGGTAAGTTGAGATGCACCTTAGTAATTAAGTGTGGGCATGTGCATGGTTGCATGGTGCACATGCAGTAGAATTTTCTACACACTTTTATTAGAATTATTTTAGTTAATTAAAAAGAAGAAAAAAATAAATAAGAAAGAGGATGGGAGATGGACGTGTGAAGCATAGTGGGAAAAATGTTTTTCTTTTTCCTATTTTATTTGGGAATTAAAGAAATCAAATTGAAGACAATAGTTAAAATGGAAAAAGGAGATTGTCATCTTTTTCTATTGATTATTTTTCCTTTATTGAAGACAACCAGATAAAAATAATTAGGGAAAAGGAATTGAATGGGAAACTTACCCATTCCCATTAGGCTAGTTACTTCTTTAGGGGTAGATATAAAGGGAATAAAGGAAGAGAAGAGCCATTTTGTGCTCCTTGGGACCGACGGCTAGAGAGAGAGAGAGAGGCTGCATGAAAGAGAGAGAAGGAGAAAGAAAGAAGAAGAAGGAGGAGGAGAAAAAGAGAGAAAGGATTTGAAATCCATAGGTATGGCCCTTTGTGTTTTGCTTTGATTCTTAAGATTAGGTCATCTCCTCAATACTAAGTGTTGATCTTCCTCTTCTCTTGTTCTTTTTGGGGTTTGAGTGCTATATGTGCCAACAAAGGAGAATCAACATTATGGGAGTAATTATTTTCAAAGAGGTAGTTAAGCCCTAGCCTTGTTTTTGATTGATGGTTGTTTGTTAGTTTTGATTTTGTTTGATGCCTATGGGGGTTTCGACCAAGCATGTGTAGGGGATTCTTATCATGTATATTTTTTTAGGGGAATTCTCCTATAGGGGCTTCACTTTAAGCCCTACTAGTGGGGCTCTCAGTGTTCTCGACCTATGAACAGTTTTCGGCGCGATTTTTTTATGACCGTGTATATTGTAGCTAGAGCTGTAAATACGGGCCGGGCTTTTGAGCACGGCACGAAACCGGCACGAGCCCGGGAGGCACGAGCACGACACGGCACGAAAAAATATGGGCTTGGGCCAGGCACGGCACGACACGACAAGCCCAAAGGCACGACACGAAAGCACGAACAAACTAGCCCGAAAGCACGACACGATAAAAAACCCGATATTTTAACATTAATAATCATAATAAATTTTTATTTGTCAATAATTAATAAATTAAAATGATAATATATGTCTTATTTTTTTCAATGTTTATATTTTTATAATTATATTAATTTATTTTAAGATTTGTTAGTTAAATTTTTAGCATTTATTAGTAAGTATTAAAATTCTAATAATTATCTTTGATATAATTTTGTGTAAAATATTGTTAAAAAGTATATAAAAATATCTAAAATTATAATTTAAGCAAAGAAATATATTTGGTGTGGTGGTAAGTTCATTGATGGTTAAAGAGGAGGTGGAGGGTTCAATTCTCTATCCTCACATTTTTTTAGCAAAAAAAAAGTGGGCCCAAATTTGGGCCCGAATATAGAAAGTGGGCCGGCCCGAATAAGGAAAGTGGGCCGGCCCGACACGGCACGAGCACGGCACGACATGGGCCGGGCCCATGGGCTGTGCTGGGCCTACTCTTTCAAAAATGGGCCGGCACGAATTGAATGTGGGCCGAGCCTGACCCGGCCCGAATTTTCCGGAGGCACGAAAAATGTGGGCCGGGCCGGGCCGGGCGGCCCACATTTACAGTTCTAATTGTAGCTATTTAGAGCATCCTGCAAATTTTCAGAAAATTTCGAATAGTTTACAGTACTGAAAACTAAGTTCAAACATGTTGTTGCACGCATGACTAATTTTTTTTATGCGCGTGGAAAGCAACATGTTTGAACCTAGTTTTCGGTACTGTAAACTATTTGGAATTTTCTGAAAATTTGCAGGATGCTCTAAATAGCTACAACATACACGGTCATAAAAAAAAATCGCGTCGAAAACTGTTCACGGGTCGAGAAACACTGAGAACCCCACCGGTATGGCTTAAAGTGAAGCCCCTATAGAAGAATTGTCCTATATTTTTATTTTATGTTGCTATGTTGGATTCATGTTCTAGGGTTCTTGTTTTTATCTTGAACTTTGATAATCACACCTATGGATTTGAGAGATGATTTTTTTTTTGAAAGCATGATGAGTTAAAATAATGAATCTTATTGTATGTTCTTGTTGTAGATCTAATGATTTATTTTCTTAAAAGGGCATGAAAAGTTGGTGATATATTTTGTAAATGGTACTATGGATGTTTCGGCCTTATGAATATGATTTAAGATTGTTTGATTATTTATTTTATGCTAATGGTAATATTAAAATAAAGAGGTGTAGAAACATGTTAGGGTCCTTGTGGATGTGAATGAGATTATTGGTATTTTATGTTTATGTCATGTGGGTTTCAGCCTATAGGGAGATTATTAATGCATGTTGGTCATTTTTTAAAAAAATTTCTTTGATGTCCCATTTAATCATTTGAAATATGCTAGGTCATGTGGTTAATTGAGAATTGTCTCGAGTCCTTATTAAATGATAATTTAGTGATGCATGAAAGTTATGGTTTGAGCATTTTAAAAAAATATATAAATTAAAGATGAATTTCATGTTAAATATGCTTGCTGATTTTTATGTATAATAATTGGTGAGAAATTTGGTGAAATAATGATTTGCATGCATAAGTGATGTTCCAAGTGCTATGATGATTTTATGAAATTAAAAGGATATTTTAATTCACATTAAAATGATATTTTTACTCAATTAAATACCTACAGTTTTTTTTTAATATTTATATAAAGAAAATATAAGTTTGAATTTCAAGTTTATGATTTTTGAGTGTTTAATATGTTGCTGGAAGTTTTTGGTAAAAATGAGAATTGTCTTTTAAATGAAAGGAATTATGTGTGTTTGTTGAAATAAATTAATACCATAAACTATGTATATATTAAAATGATATTTTTAAATGTAACCCTGAATTTTCACATTTTTAATAAGTGCTGTTTTCTTTATTTTAAATAAGAAAATGTTGGGTTTAAATTCACTTGTGATTTTTAAACAAAATAAATAGTTGCTGAAAGTTTAGATTAATAAATTAAAAATAATTGTTTTGTTTAACATGTATAAGTTTACACTACACAAATTAAGTCTTAAAGAATACAAGCAAAAATATATTTTTCCCACACATAAAATTATATTTTCTCACATCAAATCTTGTAATTTTGTTAATTTAAAATAAAAAGTTATTTTGCCAAAAATAACATGATATTTATAAGCACCTTTAGATAATTTCAAGTTTTGTTATTTGTCTATGCAATTTAAAATAATAAATTGAATTATTATTTTTTTAATAAGAAAATGGCTAAATAAATTATTTTTATGAAATAAAAATAATGTTTTAAGATGTTTAATCAACTTAGGGATTTAAAAGAAATAAATAAACGGTGAGGACATCATGTTGTTAAATCCTTATTTGAATTAGAATTAAGCGTGTAGAAATTATCGTTTTTAACGTCACTTTTAACAACGCTCCCACGTATGCATGTCGCATGCAAATGTACTTTTACTTTCAAATATATGCCTATTATTCAACCATATAATTTTTACTTGAAAACCATGCATGGATAATAGGTATATTTGGCATTATTCTTTTGTGATTCTATGTGAGAAATGTGCATGTTTGGAAATTATGTGTAATTTGCACCATGAGTGCATGACCCATGCACACATGGGGTATATGAGTTGGGCACAAGAAATCTCATGTGATGCTAAAGAATACTATTTGATTATGATTATAGACTCGTTGTGAAGTTTGTTCCATTTTTGCTTTACTCGGACCTAAGGTAAGGAAGTTAGATAGAACCTTTTATTTATGCTATGAATGGTAACATTGGTTTGAATGAGGATATATGTTATGTATGACGAAGTACCATGTGATATGAAGTATGAAATGCTATTTTGAGATGATGTGATGAATTTGATGAATCTTGTATTTCCTTCTGTGTTGATATGACTGGATTGCATGTGTTTTGTATGCTGTATGAAAAGCAAATGGTTGTTAGCATGTTAAACGCGACACAACAAAGGGGTTACTAAGGATATAAAGACGTAACCCAAGTTACTAAGGTACAACTCATAGGGCGGACGCGTCTAGGTTATTCAAGGACTAGAGCCTCTTGTTTACCTCAAGATGTATCATGGACAAGAGAGGGGGCTGTGTTCACAAGGATGTGATGATGATGTTAATAATGATGATGTTTGAATATGTTAATGATATATGATGCATGATAATGATGTATGAAGTTGATGATAACGTTATGTATGATGTATGAGGATGACGTTAAGTACAATGTATGACAATGTATGGTTATGATGTTGTATGAGTCTTATGATATGATTATGCCTTTGTTGTATTTCTTTTTCTTTGTTTGTTGTATGTACTTCCTTACTGAGATTTTAGCTCACCCCCTTACTTTTTCCTTCCAGGTAATAAATGGGGTTTCTCTTTGGCACGCGTGGTGATGTGAGGAGTTCCGATGTCAGAGTGTGTATGGCGTGGGGGTATCCTATGGGCGAATAAACTATCAGCTTAAACGCCAATTTTTAAAGAACGATGTTATATTTAATTTTGATTTCAAAATAATTGGGAAATTGTTGGTAAAGAGGTGAGTGATGCCATTCTATCTTTCTTGCATTCGGGTAAGATTTTGAAAGAAATTAATTCTACAATACTTACTCTTATCCCTAAGAGTAAATGTCCGAGTGGTGTGAGTGATTACAGACCAATAGCTTGCTGTAACGTGATTGTTGGTAAAGAGGTGAGTGATGCCATTCTATCTTTCTTGCATTCGGGTAAGATTTTGAAAGAAATTAATTCTACAATACTTACTCTTATCCCTAAGAGTAAATGTCCGAGTGGTGTGAGTGATTACAGACCAATAGCTTGCTGTAACGTGCTTTATAAGGCAGCAACTAAAATGATCTGTTCGAGGCTGAGATTAATTCTACCTGATTTGATTGCCCAAAATCAAGGAGGCTTTGTTCAAGGATGATTCATAGCTCATAACATTATGGTGTGTCAAGATCTAGTCAGACATTATGAAAGGAAGAATGCAAAGCCTAATTGTATGCTCAAACTTGATCTTCGGAAAGCTTATGACACATTGGAGTGGGGTTTTTTGGAGGAAATGCTGGAAGCATATATATTTCCGAGGAAATTTATACATCTAGTAATGCAATGTGTAATCAGTCCAAATTTTTCACTAATGTTTAATGGGGTACTTCACAGTTTTTTTGCTGCTCAAAGAGGGTTGCGACAGGGGGATCCATTGTCACCACTTTTATTTGTCTTGGGAATGGAATATTTGTCACGAATAATGAAGAAAATTGGACAAAAAGAGGACTTTCGTTTTCATGACCGATGTGCGGACTTACAATTGAATCACTTGAGTTTTGCTGATGATGTGCTTCTGTTCTGCCATGGAGACTTTAAGTCTATATATTATATGTTGCAAGGCTTGAAATTATTTACAGCTACATCAGGTCTTCACCCAAATGAAGCCAAATCGGCAGTATATTGTTGTGGTATGCCGGAATATGATATACAAAGGGTCCTTGAGGCTTCCGGATTTAGTAGGAGTCAGATGCCATTCAAGTACTTGGGGATACCCATCTGTGCGAAGAAGATTTCAGCAAAGGATTGTGAACTTTTATTGGAAAAAATGGTGGCGAGAATCAGGACATGGAGCTCTCGAAATCTGTCACATGCAGGAAGAATAATCTTAATTAACTCAGTTCTGATTTCCATACATTCATATTGGTCTCAAATTATGCTTATTCCCAAGCATGTGTTGAAAAGAATTAACTCTATATGTCGTGCTTTTTTATGGAAAGGTCAGGCTGTTTATGAGGGGGCTGGAAATGTGGCTTGGGAGAAGGTTTGCAGACCAAAGAAAGAGGGTGGTCTTGGCTTCCGAAACATACTCAAATGGAACATTGCAGCCCTCGGGAAATATATATGGGCTGTAGCTACTAAAAAGGATAATCTTTGGGTGAAATGGGTACATCATGTCTATATTAAGAATGAAGATTGGTGGGATCATTGTGGCCCTTTACAGAGTAGTTGGTATTGGAAAAAAATAGTGGAGGTGAAAGAAAAATTCAAGCATCTTATTGACATCTCTAGATTCATTCAAGAAGACTATACTATCAAAAATGGTTATCATTTACTCTGTGCAGCCTCAAACCGTGCCCAATGGTGCTCAGAAGTATGGAGTAGACTCAACATACCGAAACATAGTTTCATTTTGTGGATGGCCATGCTTGACAGATTAAAAACTAAGCAAAGATTAATGAGATTTCAGATGGTGAACAACTCAGTATGCCTGTTATGTGATGTTCATAATGAAAGTATAGCTCACCTTTTTTTTTTATTGTCACTTTAGTAAGAGATGTTTGCAACAGGTGAAAGAGAAGATGCACTGGGCTGTCCAAACTGAAACACTGAGCAGCCTCATGAGATGGATTTCTCGAGCTCACTTGAGTAAATTTCGGAAAATGGTGTATGCGACTGTTGTGGCTGCGGTGGTCTATCACATTTGGAAAGCACGGAATGAAGTTGTTTGGCTATTTCAGGTGAAAAGGATAGAGATAATTGTGCATAATATTGTTAGTGATGTAAAAAATAGAGTTAGGAGTGTCATGCCGAAAAAAGTCAGTAACATTGACTTGAATTGGTTTGAATCTTTATAATAGATTTACTCAAAGCTTGTATAGATTAAAGGGTATATTCAGGCCATATACTGGTGCTGTTTAGGATGTAATGTTTGTTTGGTTTTCAATGAAGCTTCTGATTTACCAAAAAAAAAAAAAAAACTTATCAATGAGACTTGAACTATATTTATTTTTAAACATTGCATGTGAATTTTTATTTTTATTTTAAACTATTGGGCCCACCTTGCATGTTTTAGCAAGGCCCCACTGGATTTTCATATGTTAAGTGGTTTTCATTAAATAAGTTTATGAAGTTGATGATCTATTACAAAGTAGTAATCTAGGGCATTTTACAATTTTGGAGATAGCCTTAGACAGTACAACAATTAAAACGTCGTTAGCAGTCTGAATGGAATACCCCTAGAGTGACAGTGGTAGAGTTGAATAACTAATCATTGACCTAACCATTTCTAACAACGTTCGATTTTGACGCTCAACAACAACATTTTGTTGTGGAGTTCTTGGGGCAGTGAGTTGAGACAGAATCCCACACTCAGTAAGAGGATCTTCGAACTAATTATCCAAATATTCTCTACCTTTATCAGATGTCAAGATCTTTAAAGTTTTACCTAACTGGTTTTGGGCCATTGCTAAGAATTCTTTAAACTTGTCAAAAGTTTCATATTTCCTTTGCATTAGGTAAAGACATGAATATCGAGAATAATCTGTTAGGATTAATGACCTAAAAGCATGTAAAGACATTTTATTGATTCAAATAAAACTAAAATTTTATTATATTTGAATATTATAATTATTATTTGAATTAATTATATAATAATATCAATAAAATTCCATATTTATTCATGAGAATATGCTCTTGAATTAGTTCGAGAAAATTAAGATCATATATAATGAATAAAATACTCAGTAACATATTAAAGTAATGAATCTTTAATGAATGCTTACTAGTGCGATTTACTAAGCATACAAGATACAAGTGATATAGAGTCAGATTACTGATGTGGATAGACATCTTGGTAAATGTATTGTATATAATAGATATTATGTAGCGTCCCGAATTTTCTAATGAGGCTTAGGGCCTTGATTAGAGTGCTTGGAGGGCAATAATTGTTACATTATGTTAATATGTGTGAATTTGATGAGTATGTGATTAGAAATGCATGTTTAGGTGAATTAAATATGCATGTGGGCCCATTTGGTTGCTAGGGGCATATTTGTAATTTTAGCCCGTTGAGGGCATAAATGTAATATTTGTGTATATTGTGACTGACACCACGTGTGAGTGGTGATATATTTGCGGTGCACGATCCGAGACGGTCCTAGAGAGCTGTTTAGCTAGAAAGTCACAACGGGGTCAAATACCCAGCTCGGGAGGAGCTTAGGAGTATTTTGGGTGTCTTATAAAGTGATCGGGAATTATTGAGTAGCGGTTAGTAATTCAGTAATGGTCTAGATGTGTCGGGATTAAACGGGGATTTTTAGGTATACTCGAGCACTTAGCAGGATGTGTTAAAAGACTAGATCACCCTTGGAGATATATGAGGACTTAGGTTAACTTAAGGGGTAATTGAGTCATTTTGGGCAATTGGATATACTTAGTTAAGAGCTGGGGAAAATACTAGAAACACTTAGCTAAAATAGAAGAAAGAAAAAAAAAGGGAACCAATTCTCTCTCTCCCACTCGATGCTCTCCCTCTCCCTCTCTAAGGTGACAAATTTTGAAGGATGTTAGGCCATAATTCAAGGGATTCAAGGCTAGGATTTGGGAGACTGATCTAGGTTCAAAGGTAACTTCTAATTCAGTTCTTTGAGTAAACTCTGTTGAGAAATGTTAAGCTTGGGAGCTGATATGTGTTTTGCTTGGTGGATCCTTGGGGTGAAGTTTGGCTAGGTTCAGCTTGGGATTGGTGGATTTGATCTTGGAAGAGGATGTGGAAGAAGCTCAGGGGCGAATTTCTACTTGAGGTAAGGGTTTCATGCATCTCTGGAGTTTATGTGCTATTGTGGTTTAAGTTTCTGGTTTGTGGTTTAAGTTTTGTAAAGTTTTAAACCACTAGGTGATTAATGGGTTTGATTGGGTATTTGAGCTTCTTGTTGTTGTTTCTGAGTTACCATACTGTCTATTTGGGGTTTTAGGTTGAATTGGGACTTGGGTGTACCTTGGTATTGATTTGGAAGAGTTTTGGCTCGGGAAAAATGTTGGGAAAAACCTAGTTTTCTGGGTTCGCGTATGAGCGTCGCGACCCTGTTCCTCCGAGGCGCGGTGCTAGGTTGATTCAGAACAGGGGAGGCTTGCTGGGCACCGCGGCCCCTATTGGGCTGTGCCGCGGCGCTAGGCCAATTTCATGAGATGGGAATTTGAATTTTTAGGGTTTTGGCTCAGGGGGCTCAGTGGACGCTTCTGCTACCTTGTGTGGGGAAACGAGAGGTCCCGAGAGCACAGGGCTGGTCTCGGGAGATGGTTATGAATTGGTTATTAACAAGAGTGCTATGTATGTGTTATGACTAGGTTTTCAACGAGGCTCAGGTTAGAGGACTGTGCTCGGGATTTTGGTGCTCAAGAAGCTCGGGACACATGTAAGAAAATTGATGTACCCGTAGAGCAGGATGAGGCCCTATAGTTTCCGTTGCAGGGCGTAGCCCCATTGATTGTGCTTATGCATGTTTAAATACTAGATTAGTTATGCTATGTGTGCATATATGTGAACGAACGGCAAGAGCCAGAAACGGCGAGGGCCGAGAACGAAGAAGGCTGGGAAACGGCGAAGGCTGATAACGGCAAGGGGCAGGGAGCAGCGTTTAGCACGCGGAGTGCGAGTTGCCAAGGCGAGACCCTTTAGGATACCTGGGATATCCTCACGGTGTAGACCGTGAACCCAAGGCCTGGTAAAATGCCTGGGACGGCATGGTCGTATGTGTTTAGCTCATTGGCGGTTATTTTTATGTTGAATGATAGAAATGCATATGTTATCTGCTTGTGTGAGTTTTCTTGCTGTGCTTCGGCTCACGAGTGCTCTGTGGTGCAAGTAAGGGCAAGGGGAATGTCGACCAACCATGAGTACGGAGAGCGTGAAGCGGCGCGTACATGTTTGGCTTGCCTGGCTGCCACAACCAGGGGTATTTTTGGGAGATGTATTGTACTAAATTATATTTTTTTTGTTTAGTCGACTTTAATCATATTTTTGGAGTTGTAAATATTTATAAACAGTATTTTGGGGATCCCGGATGTTAAACACTTTACAATTTTTAAAGAAAGACTACATTTTCAAATTATGTGATTTCAATACAGTTTAGTTACACTTTTGAACTAAATTCTTGATTAGCAAGTTAAATGCACAATTTAAACTCACTTAGTAACGACTCTAAGGTAGTAGGGCGTTACAACTTGGTAATAGAGCGAGCCAAGGTTTATGGTTTTTGGAGATTGACCGAACATGTACGCTCGCTGTCAGTGACAAGTCGACTTAGGGTTGGTTGGTAATAATTGACTTATATGCTTGAATATGTGCTTACATGTCCTATTTGCCTGCTTATTTCATATAGAGCATGATGAATGAGTTAACATATGCATGATGCAAGGCCATGGCCCGTTGAGTGTTATATGCTATTTGTGTATTATGTGGATTGTTGTTATGGTTGGCTGATGTGAATTGGGAGGTGGTTTTGGATGTTGTTATCATGCCTGATGAGCGGCGTCGTTGATCGCAGGCATATTGTTGAGATGCCTCGACAATCATCTAGACTCTGCGGTAGTCGGACCGAGGATGACATTTAGGGTTAGGACCCTCCACCTGCCCCATGGAATTGGCAACAGATGTTTGCCGAAATGGAAGCAAGATTGCAGCGGACAGATGAAGAACTTTGAGAGTTGAGGCAGCAGGCCCCTCCATAGGTCACTGGGTTGCCAGTTCAGCAGGTTGTGGTGCTAGTGCTGGTTCAACCTGTTGTGGAGAACAGGTGGAAACCTTTACATGAGAGATTCAGGAAGCAGCATCCTCCCACCTTTGAGGGTGGACCAGACCCACTGCAGGCAGAGCAGTGGATGAATATGATTTCCTCTATTTTGGATTTTATGAGGGATGAAGGGAATGAGAGGGTAGCTTGTGCCAGCTACATGTTCAGAGAGGATGCCTGCATCTGGTGGGATGTAGTTTTTCAGAGGAGGAATGTGGTAGTTATGACTTGGGAAGAATTCAGGAACATCTTTAACGAGAACTACTACAGTGTAACAGTCCGAGTTGCAAAGGTTGACGAGTTCATCAACCTGACCTAGAACCGGTTGACCGTTACAGAGTATGCCTTGAAATTTGACCGGTTGGTGAAGTTTGCGCCGGATTTGGTGCCGACAGATGCGGCAAGAAGAGACAGATTTGTACGAGGGTTGAATGTTATGATCGCCCGTGATGTGAAGATTACTTTAGATCCAGAGACTAGTACTTATGCTCAGGTTGTAGACAAGACCCTTACAGCTGAGGGGGCCGAGGATCAGATTTGGAGAGAGAGTGTTGTTAGGCGCGATGCCAGGAGGACGATGCCTCCTTTTACTGGATCTAGTCGGGGTAGCGGCCCCAGTGAACAGAAGAGAAAGGCCCCTGATTCTTTTGCTCCTTCTAGCTCGGATAGGAGGGCATGGGGTGCTTTTGGCAGTCGTCAGGGCAGATGTGACAACTGGAGGAGTTTTCCAGTATGTCCTCGGTGCAGACGACGACACCAGGGTGAGTGCAGGATTATGGCATGCTTTATCTGTGGGAGTGCCAATCATATAAAGAAGGACTGTCCACAAGCCAGAAAAGAGGAGCCAAAGCAGGGAGATAGCCTCGCTCCTACCAGAGTATTCACTTTGACTCAGACCGAGGCGAAGGCTAGTCCGTCATTCGTGACAGGTCAGATTTCTAGTGTTGGATTTTCTTATACTGCATTGATTGATTCGGGAGCTACTCATTCATTTGTATCTGCTAGAGTGATAGATCAGCTGTGTAGACCTAGTGATTTGTATGCTAGGGATTTTCAGACTTTGTTGCCATCTGGGGAATTGGTAGTCTCTAGGAGATGGATTAGAGCTTTGCCAGTGGATATAGATGGTAGGGAGATGTCTGTTGATCTGATTGAGCTTGCGATGGATGACTTCAATAAGATCCTGGGGATGGATTGGTTATCAAGGTATGGGGTGACGATTGACTGCAAGTGCAGAATCGTGACTTTTGAACTAGAAGGGGAGGTACCCTTTGTATTTGTGGGGACAGTTAGTGGACTGCAGGTACCTATGATTTCAGCACTGAAGGCTAGAGACCTGATGTAGGAAGGTTGCATAGGATTCCTAGCGAACATTGTGGATACCTTTAGGGTTGTGTCGGTTGGACCGGGTGAGACCAGATTGGTATGTGAGTTTCCAGACTTATTTCCAGCAGACCTGCTAGGGTTGTCGCTGCTACGAGAAATCGAGTTTGTTATAGAGTTGGCGCCAGGGGCAGAGCCAGTATCTAAGATACCTTATAGAATGGCTCCAGCAGAGTTGAAGGAATTGAAGATTTAGTTGCAGGAGTTACTGGATTTGGGGTTTATCAGACCGAGTTTCTCACCATAGGGTGCTCCAGTGTTGTTTGTCAAGAAGAAGGATGGATCTCTTAGGATGTGTATTGACTACAGGGAGCTGAACAAGTTGACCATTAAGAACAAGTATCCATTGCTTAGGATCGACGATTTGTTTGACCAACTACAGGGAAAGACAGTGTTTTCCATGATTGATCTCCGATCAGGTTACCATCAGTTAAGGATCAAAGAAGAGGGCATACAAAAGACCGCTTTCCGCACGAGGTATGGACACTATGAATTCCTTGTTATGTCCTTTGGATTAACCAATGCCCCAACAGCTTTTATGGACATGATGAATAGGGTTTTCAAGGACTACTTGGACAAGTTTGTGATTGTATTTATTGACGACATTTTGGTGTACTCCCAGTTAGAGACAGAGCATGAGCAACATCTATGTTTGGTATTACAGTGGTTGAGGGAGCATAAGCTATGTGCTAAGTTAAGCAAGTGCGAGTTTTGGCTACTATAAGTCACATTTCTGGGCCATATTGTCAGTAAGGAAGGGATTCTGGTTGACCCAAGTAAGATTGAGGTAGTGAGAGATTGGCCTAGATCGAGCAACGTTCCGGAAGATAGAAGTTTTCTGGGATTGGCAGGGTATTATCGGCGGTTTGTTGAGGGGTTCTCCAGGATAGCTACACCGTTTTCTGAATTGACGAGGAAGAAGACTAAATATGTTTGGATAGACAGATGTGAGAACAGTTTCAAGGAGTTGAAGCGGGGGCTGATCACCGCGCTAGTGTTGAGTCTGCTGATAGATAATGATAAGTTCGTGGTTTATTGTGATGCTTCCAGACAAGTTTTAGGGTGTGTGTTGATGCAAGATAGAAAGGTGATAGCCTATGCATCGAGACAGTTAAGGGAATACGAGTAGAGATATCCCACGCATGATCTGGAGTTGGCAGCAGTGGTATTTTCGCTTAAGGTTTGGAGACAATATCTGTATGGTGAGAAGTGTGAAATATACACCGACCATAAGAGTTTGAAGTACTTATTTACTCAGAAAGATCTGAATATGCGCCAGAGATGGTGGCTGGAGTTGGTAAATAATTATGATTGTGATATCCTATACCATCCCGGGAAGGCTAATGTAGTGGCTGATGCATTGAGTCGAAAGGGCCCAGGATAGTTGTTCAGTTCGAGGTAGATATCTGATAAGTTAGCTAAGGAGATGATCAGAGTGGGTATAGAGTTGGTGGTTAGTGGGTTAGCCAACATCACTCTTCAGTCTACACTCCTTGAGAGGATCAAGGAGGCACAAGGGAAAGATTCCCAGTTGAGAGGTCACAGGGAGAACGTCTTAGTTGGAGCGGCTAAGTACTTCTTTGTCTCGGAGATGGGGTTACTGAAGTATAAGGGTCAGATCTGTGTTCCGATGGATTCTGATATCCGGCGAGAGATCTTGGATGAATCACATACCACATCGTATTCCTTACATCCAGGTACAACGAAGATGTACCAAGATCTAAGAGCTTTGTGTTTACCGAGTTTTTCGGAAACGAATAACTAACAGAATAATAAAAAGATAAGAACTGTAGAAATACTGAAATGTAACTAAACAAACAGTGTTTTTACGTGGTTCAGGCGTTAACAAGCCCTAGTCCACGAGTCGATGTTATTATACTTGGAAAAGATTACAGTAAGATGGCTGGTGCATAAGAACTTCACACACTCACAATGTTTCTCTCGGGTTCTCTTGAAGAAGATGAAGCTAGAGAGATTTTGGTAGAGTTTTTGCTATGTGATCTCTCGGTCCTCCTTCTTGTAAAAGGAAGGGGTCTTTATAGCTAGGGTTTCGGATTAGGGTTTTTCTCTACGTACATGAGTCTTAATTACACCAGCCATAAATAGGGGATACAATTACTGTAGTAGCATGGCTACCAGACTCTATGTGGGTATATTTACGTGAAAGTATGGGGAACACACAAAGTCAGCCGTCTTTTCCAAGTTGTCAGCGGAACAGTAGGCGAAAAGGTACCCTTAGGCGTGCTGGGATGTGTGCGGCTTTGACCTGACGGGCGTGTCAGGCGGGATCCTGTGTCAGACGGATATCATTCCAAATATGCCTTCTCCCGGACTCGACCGTTCGATTTTGTTTTGTGCGGGGCACGGAACTGTTTCCGCGGAGACCACTCGAAGAGCCTCTCCTGGAAGGGGCCTCCCCGAGGGGTATCCTTCGGGAGTCCGGGAGAGTCGACGAGTTTCCGTGTTGTGCTTGCTTGGAAGAGTAATCCGGATACTAGACAGGAGAGGCGAAGCCTTTCTGTCCATCCGCGAGCTCTGGTCACCCTCCGTGAAAGACATCGATAATTCTGCTTCCCCGAGGTCATCAATCTAAACGCTATCCGGAAATCTGGATAACATTTACCCCCCAAGGTCGCGGAGCTTTGAGAGATCCGGGAGCTTGTACAATCGGTTTCTTAGACTAGGCGAGGGGGCACCTTCTGTGTTCCCGGAAGGGTTCCTTTTTCCCGCCTGAGTATTAGTATGAAAGAGAAAAGGAATTTCTTCTGTTTGAGATCAAGTACTCAAGTGCGGCAAGGATCACGTGTCATTCTGGGAATGGTTCTGCGACCAAGACGTGTGCGTGAGGCGACTGGTTGAGGATGCGTGCATCAGTCATCTGACTATTTGACAGTTTATAATGGTACTCAGGGCCCGAGGTGGTGTAATGATGGGAAATAAATACTTTATTCCCATCCGAGGAGTCATAAATAGGATCGTCGCTTCCTCTCCAGCCGTTGGATCTGACGCACATGGAATGGGAAGATCGGGACCGTCCACTCGAGGAATTCGAAACGGCTTCTTCCCTGCTATAAAAACGAGGGAAAGGACCTTTCTTCCTCTTTACGCTTTCAGATTCTCCATCTTTAGGATTTTCAGATTTCCAAACCTTCGAACTCTCAGGCTTCCCAGCTTACGTTCCTCCGAACTTGCCATTTCTTTTGGTAAGTATCTGGAAACTTTTCTTTTTGATTTGGCAGTGGGTTTATTCCCCGAAGTTCCTGGTTTGAATCGCCGTTCATCTTTGCAGCTTTTACTTCTCGCGATCGTGCTGTGCAGTGATCCAGTTACTCCTTCAACCTCCACCTACCCGAATATCAGTAAGTATTTCTACTTTGCTCTTTCCTCCCAAACCTTAGGTTGTTGGTAGTTGTTAGAGTAGAGGTTTCTGCCATTATTGCTTATGTGCATGTGTGAATAGGGCTTTGGTAGGCATGTGATTGATTGTGAGTCGATAAGTAGCCTTTTCTGCGTGTTTTGGGCGATTTGCGTTTGGAAAGTCGTCCCTTGTTTTGCTGTTTTAGGGCATAAGCATGAACGCCTTTAGGGTGTCTTTCTCTGGAAAAACACTTCTTTTGGTGGGCTTAGGCTCGGGGTCTGAGTCTGGTTCCTTGCTGTCCTTCGGGTGGCATGGTGCCAATCCCTCGGCAAGCTCGGTGGGAGCCTCTCGAAGCAGTTTTCGGGGAGGGTCTCCCCGACGCCTTTGATACCACTAGGGTATGACAAGGGTGCTGACTGCTTAGAGTGTTTTCTTCTTTCTTTTCTTTTGTCCAGTGATGAACATCTCGAAGGAACAACTCCTTGCTGCGGGGGAGGCTGAATTTGCCCAAGAGAAGGGCTCTCCTGTCGCTGGTGGAAAGGGGAAAGGAAAGGCGAAAGCGGTCGCGGCTAGCCCACCAACCTCCAATAGTTCCATCTGGGAGATGGACCAAAAACCGAACCTTTTCAGGAATTATGGCATGCTGGAGCTGTATTCCTCTGAGGCAGGCCTGAAGAACATCCCAGGTCTGATGTGGCACCGTCTGTCGGTGCTGGGCGAGTCAGCTAGCCAGAGCCACGAGGGCTTTGGTGCCTGGAGCTGGGCACACATAGTGTGCGGAGCGCACTTGCCCCTAAGGAGTTACTTCGCCAATTTCTGTGTGAAGGCGGGGATTGCCCCCTTCCAGTTAATTCCTCCCAGCTACAAGCTCTTAGCGGGGTGGTTCATCTTTTGCAAGTCCCGGAGACTGGAAGCTCCTACCCCGGAGGAGGTGCTGTACTTTTATGGGTTGAAGTCTCAGCCTATGAGGGGTCACTCAGACAAGGTGGGGTTTTACAGGCTAGAAAGGCACCCGGATGTGATGTGCCCCACTTGTCATACCGCGAGGGTTCCAGACCTCCGGGAATACTGGTTCCTGACGACTGGCTTCCCGCTGAAGAGGGTGCCAGCCCTATCTTTGGACTTCAAAATCCCTGGTAAGTGTTCCTTCTTTTCCTTTTCAACTTTGTTTCTTTGCGTTTGATTTTCCTTTTGGGAGGATCTCTAACGCTTGTATTTGATTTTTGCAGAAGTCGTTCCGCGGACACCTCGCTGCGCGGAGATGATAAGGAGGTCCAAGTTCTACGAAGGGCTTTCTGAGGAAGAGTTGAGAGTGGAGGGACTTGTGACCTCCGAATCGTTGAGGGAGTATGGGTTACTCGCCTCCTTCCAAAATATCGAGCCAGTAAGTGGTAGGGGGCAGACTCAGGTGTCGGCTGACATCCGGGAGCAGATTGCCCTGGAGCTGTCTAAGGTGATCACCCAAGCCGCTCGGGACGAAAATATTCTATCTCCTAGTTGGGCGGAGAGGTTCCCCGACCCCCAGCCGGAGGGAGAGGAGATCGAGGCTCGCCACGCCGCGGCTTACCCTAACGAAGGGGCTCCGGGGGCTAGTTCCTCCGGGAGAGGTAAGACTAGTTTTCGATTGATCTACACCCCCAGCCTGTCTGAGGTTTCCCAGACCTCTCAGATGGGGTTTGATCCCCGTTTCCTTAGGCTAGATCCGCGTAGGATACCTTTCGACAGGTACTGTGATAGGGTAGATGAGCTCCTCTGGTGTCTGAGTGATGGTAGTCTGCCAGAAGGTGTCATCATGGTTGACCCTTCCTCTCTCAGCATGTTCTTCCCGGACTTCAAGGAGTACGGGAGCTTCCTGGAGCAGGAAGCGATGTTTTGTTTTGCTCGGGGAAGGCCATCCACGTTTCTCGTGCATGGTCGTCCCTTTCAAACTTTTCTTTTTCTTGTTTCTTGTTCCCTGCTGGCGGGCTTGCTTGTACTTTTATGTTGCTGATTGTCTTGTCTTCCGCTTATCTTCTTTCTCATTTCTTGTTGGTTCGTTAACCTTGCTTTGTACGTTTCTTGCAGAGTATCCCGAAGCCAAGATGTTGGGGAGGGTTACTTTGCTTATTAAGAAGGCTGCCACCAGCCAAGACCCGCCCACGGGGAAAGGACGGAAGACCAAGGCTGGTAGGGGAGGTAAGGCTGCCTCCCCCAAGAAGACAAGTGGCGAGGCGCCAGCGTCTCCGAGGGTAGAGAAGTCCCCTGCTGAAGGGCCTTCCGAGACTATGATGGTCTCGAGTAGCAGTAGCGACGGGGAAGGGCTGGTGTTCCCCGTGAGGACAACTGGGGTGAGCAAGCGTCCCGGAGAAGATGCTGAGGGTGCTAAGAACAAACGCCTTAGACACTCTTCTCCCGGTCGAAGGCAACAACAAAACGACAGCAATCACAACTACAACAACAGCAGCAACAGGAACAAGAGAGACAATCACCAACGCCGCAGCAGCAGCAACAGCAACATCCAAACCAGCAGCAGCAACAAGGGCAATTACTTCTGCTACCGCAGCAGCAAAAGCAACAGACTGGGGCCTTAATACCCCGGCTGCCTCCTCCTCCAGCCCAAAGGGGGTCCACCCTTCCGGGGTCTCCGTCTTCTCAGACAACCAATCTTCCCCTGCCTGGCCTAAAGTTCCACTTTCCGCGGAAGCCAACCAGTTTTCCCGCTGCCCTCCTGGAGGGTGTAAGACGGGCCGATAGTTTTTTGAAGAGGCGGCTAGAGGCGGAGAAGGCCGTTACTCAGGGAAGGGCAGATAACTTGTCTGCCGTGAAGAGGGCTGAGCTGGCCGAGGGGGTGAGATCTCCTCACCCGGCCGGAGCGGTTCTGGATGGTCCAGCCTTGGAGAAGAGGCTGGTGCCTAGGCTCGGACGTGCATTGGCGCCGTTCGGAGCTGAGATGATGGAGGACATGGCCCTGAGCTTATGCGAGCTCAATTCTGAGAAATGGGCCATCAGCAGCAGCAAGGATCCGCTGTTGCTGACACACGCTGTGAAGCAGCAACTGTCCGGGGTAAGCCGTCAGTTGTTATTTTTTTTTTTGGGACCACCTGTCTTTTGGTCCTGCTTTAGCTCATTCTGTTGTCTTTCCTTGCAGGCCTCTATGATCGCGGAATGCTCGTTCCGGGAGGTTGGTGCAGCTCTCGTTCAGCTGGAGGAGAGCCAACTGGCTCGCCAGGCCTTGGAAGCGGAGAAACAGAAACTGACCCAACAGGCCTTGGGGGCTTCGGAGAAGATTGATCAGGCCCGGCGCACGGCTGAAGAAGAGGCGGAGAAGAAATATCTTGCCAAATATCAAGAGTACCGGGCCAAGGCAGAGAATGAGTTTAGACAGCGGTCGGATGGGATTAAGACCGAAAACTCCAAGCTCCGGGAAGAGCTGTCCCAAGCCAAGGTGGAGAAAGATACCCTGGAAGCCCGCTTGCAATCAAAGAACGATCTCCTCCTTAAGCGGCAAGAGGAATATTCCACTCTTCAGAGTAAGCTGCACGACGAGGAGCAACTCCATAAGAGGAGCAGGGATCTCGTGTCTATGCTTCAGTTGGGGCTCGCCGAGAAGGATAAAGAGATCGGGGCTTTGCAATTCACTGCCAGGGGGCATGTGACCGAGAAGCAATCCGTGCTGAACCAAAATAGGGAGCAGCGCAAGGCGATTGATTCTCTTAAGGGGGAGCGGGATGCCTCCAAGGCCGAAATGGAAAAATTGAGGGCCCAACTAACTGCCGCGGAAGCAAAGCTGGCAACCTCCGAGGCGGAGCGGTTGAAGGAGAAGGAGGACGCTGAGGTGATACTGAACAGGACTATTAATATATCGCATGTGGTCCTCATGCATCAACTCTGGAAAGTGAACCCGGAGGTGTTAGGCTATCTGGGAGATGATGCCGAAGCCATGAGGGAGAAGCTACTCGTGTGGGATCAAGGCCCAGAGGCGTACGTCCAAACTTATAACATTGACGAACGTGCTGAAGCTCCTGAGGCGGGAGATCCCGGAGAGGCGGGGACCTCTGAACCTTCTCATGACCAAATCCCTCCTTCCAATGAGCCGACTCCGCCAGCCTCAGCTGAAACAGATGCCCCCGAAGCTGCGGTCGTGGACGCTGTAGTTACCCCCAATGCTTGAAGGGGTTTTATCTTTAATTGTTTTTCATTTTGAGTTTTTCATTGCGGACAATTTTGCCATAATCATAGCATTCTCCTTTCTTTTCTGCCGAGTTCTTTATTTATCTTTGCGCTTAGGGTAGACATTTATACGGTAGAAACTGTTGTAGGGGCGTATGGGGTTTTGGTTCCAACGGCCAAAACTTATGCACTTCCCACTTGAAGCTTTACCGGATGATGTCTTTCCCCACGTAGTTTCTAGGTTACGAAGGTTTTCTGGTTCCAACGGCCAGGCTCCTTTCACCGTACTTTATCTTTCCTGAGGCAAATAGCCAATCCCGGGACTTGTAGTTATACTGTTCGCTGGGATTGCTAAGGTGAGTCGTTCCATTGTTTGGAACGGGAGTTCTTTTGGTGAGCGTCGCTAGACTTAAGGTTAGATCTTTGCGAAGCAAAACTAACTGTTGTTGCGAACCTCATGGTGGCTGGCTTCAGGGACCTGGCATGGAGCCCTACGAGGCTAGATCCGCGCGAAGCAAAGCTTTAGAGCGCTCGCGGATCTTGCCATCTTTTGCCTTGCGGGATCCGGAGCTGGAGCATGCGAAGCAAAGCTTTACAGCGCTCGCGGATCTTGCCATCTTTTGTCTTGCGGGACCCAGAGCTGGAGCTTGCGAAGCAAAGCTCTTAAGCGCTCGCGGATCTTGCCATCTTTCTCCTTGCGGGACCCGGAGCTGGAGCTTGCGAAGCAAAGCTCTACAGAGCTCGCGGAGAATTCTGCAAAGGACTTGTCAAGGAGTTGGGGGTGTTTTGGCGTAGCTCTATGAACGTGCCTCAACCCCCAGTCCCGTCCATCGCTGGGCTACACAAGAGATAATTCTCATGATACATAATGGCAGGCATTTCTGTGGCAATTTTCACTTAAGCACATAATGCACATATGACACGTAATGCAAGCATGTTCATGGCAACAAATAAACCTAAGCTTAACAATCAGAGCAAAACAATTTAAAAACTTCAAACACAATGCTAGCACATAAGTGGTGTTCTGTGTACATTTTGTTCAAGGGGCGTATGGCTAAGCCTTAGCCATGTATACCCCCCAAGTGAGCGTGGGGTCCGGACATCTCCGGACCGCGTGGTCGCTTGTTAAAACGCAGCTTTGAACATAGGGATAAAAAGTGCAGTAAAAGCGGAGTGAATCCCTCCGTGTTTAATTAAAATAGCCTGCTAGGCGTTAGTTTTACAACAGGGAGGATTATTTCCACATTTTTCACTTTTGTTATTTTCACCAAGGACTTCCGACTGGATGGTCCGGGGCTTACTGGTAGTAACGGCGGAGGTGCTCCGCGTTCCAGGCGCGCGGGACTTTAGATCCGTCGAGTCTCTTTAAGTGATACGTCCCATGGCCCACTTTTTCTTGGACTTCGTAGGGGCCTTCCCAGTTGGGTCCGAGGACTCCTACTCCCGGATCCTGCGTAGCAGGAAATACTCTCCGTAGGACAAGGTCCCCAACTTCGAATGCACGGCTCTGGACTCTCGTGTTAAAGTGTCGGGCTATCTTGCCTTGGTACATTTTTAGTTGGACCTGCGACTGCTCCCGGAGCTCTTCGATCATGTCTAAGGACTCCTGGAGGAGGGCATGGTTCCGGGTAGGATCGTAGGTGTCTTGCCTGTGAGAGGGGATCATAGCTTCTACTGGGATGACGGCCTCGCAACCGAAGGTCATGGAATAAGGCGTGTGCCCCGTCGAAGTTCTCTCTGTTGTGCGATAGGCCCAAAGTACTCGCGGAAGTTCTTCCGGCCAGTGAGCCTTGCAGGCTTGGAGTTTTTTCTTCAACGTGGTCTTTAATATTTTGTTTACAGCTTCCACTTGTCCATTAGCCTGGGGTCTGGCGACTGCGGAAAAGCTTTTGATAATTCCATGCGAAGCACAGAAGTTCGTGAAGTGTTCACTGTCAAACTGCTTTCCGTTGTCGGACACAATTTTCCGTGGAAGCCCAAAACGACACACTATATTCCTGATGACAAAATCCAGTGCTTTTTTAGATGTGACCGTGTTCATAGGTTCAGCTTCAGCCCATTTGGTGAAGTAGTCTACCGCGACTATGGCGTACTTCACTCCACCCTTTCCAGTGGGGAGGGAACCTACTAGGTCAATGCCCCAAACGGCGAACGGCCAGGGGCTGGTCATTAGGGTAATTTCCGTAGGCGGCGCTCGCGGAACCTTGGCGTACCTCTGGCACTGCTCACACTTCCTGACATAATCCACACAATCCTTCTTCATGGTGGGCCAGAAGTATCCTTGTCGAAGGATTTTTTTGGAGAGGCTCAGCCCGGAGGTATGATCGCCACAGAAGCCTCCGTGAATCTCATGGATGATGGTGCTGACTTCGGTTCCGGCAACACACCTAAGGAAGGGTATGGACAACCCCCTGCGGTAAAGCTTTCCATCCATAACCACGTATCGGGGAGCTTGATACTGGAGCTTCCTTGCGTCAGCTTTATCGGTGGGGAGTTCTCCGGTGGTGAGAAATCTGAGGATGGGTCCTATCCAGGAGTGGGAATGGTCGATGATGGCGTTTATCCTTCGCGTCTCAGTACTGGGGTCTTCTAAGTGCCCGATGGGGACTAAGCCATACTGTTCAATCTCCGGGTCCGTTGCAAGCTTGGCCAGCGTGTCCGCGAGTGAGTTCTGGTCCCGGGGGACCTGGCGGATTTGGTAGCCTTTGAAATGCTGCAGTAGGTCGCGGGAGAGAGACACGTAGGAAGCCATCCTTTCGCCTTTCGTCTGGTATTCCCCGGATATTTGGTTTACCACAAGTAGGGAGTCGCTGTACACTTCGATTTTTTGGGCTCCGACTTCTCTGGCCAGTCGTAACCCAGCTAACATGGCTTCGTGTTCTGCCTCGTTGTTGGATGCTGGGAATGCGAAACGGATGGCGCTCTGGAGCTGATGCCCTTGGGGAGATATTAGGATAACCCCCGCTCCAGCTCCTTTTTCATTTGAGGCTCCGTCTACGTAGACCTTCCAGGTGGGAAGTTCCGGGACAGGATCTTCTGGGAGGTCATTCATTCCCGAGCACTCCACAATAAAGTCCGCGAGAGCTTGACCTTTTATGGAAACACGCGGTTGGTAGTGGACGTCGAACTGGCTTAGTTCCATGGCCCACTTAAGCAATCTGCCAGAAGACTCGGGCTTCTGCAGGACTTGTCGAAGAGGGTGGTTGGTGAGTACTTTGATGGTGTGCGCCTGGAAATATGGCCTCAGCTTCCGTGAAGCGATCAGCAAGCAGAGGGAGAGTTTCTCGATCATCGAATATCTGGACTCGGCGTCCAATAACCTCTTGCTTACGTAATACACAGGGAGCTGGATACGGCCATCTTCCCGGACGAGAGCGGCACTTACTGCGTGCTCAGTCACAGCTAGGTATAAGAACAACGCCTCTCCTTCGACCGGCTTGGACAGAATGGGGGCTCGGGTTAAATGTTCTTTGAGGTGTTGGAAGGCCGCTTCGCATTCGGGGGTCCACTCGAACTTCTTGTTCCCTCGCAGAACATTGAAGAAGGGGATACACTTGTCGGTGGCCTTGGATACGAAGCGACTGAGAGCAGCTATCCTTCCGGTAACGCTCTGGACATCCTTATGCTTCTGGGGGGAAGGCATATCTATGAACGCCTTTATTTTCTCAGGGTTGGCTTCCACGCCGCGGGAGCTGACAATAAAACCGAGGAACTTCCCAGACGAGACCCCGAAAGTACATTTCTTTGGATTTAGTTTCATCCCGTACTTTCGGATCACGGCGAAAGCTTCCTCAAGGTCGTTACTGTGGTCCCCGGAGGTCTTGGACTTTACCAACATGTCGTCCACGTACACCTCCATGTTCCTCCCCAGTTGGTCCTTGAACATTCTGTTTACCAGACGCTGGTAAGTCGCCCCAGCATTCTTCAAACCGAAAGGCATGACCACGTAATAGTAGACACCCTTATCCGTGAGGAAGCTGGTGTGTTCCTGGTCCGCGACATGCATCTTGATCTGGTTGTATCCGGAGTACGCATCCATGAAGGATAAGAGTTCGTACCCGGAAGTAGCGTCCACCATCTGATCGATTCGCGGGAGAGGGAAACAATCTTTCGGGCAGGCCCTGTTTAGGTCCGTGAAGTCAATGCACATTCTCCAGGACCCATCGGGTTTCGGGACCAGAACTGGGTTGGCCAACCACACGGGATAGTGCGACTCCTGGAGAAATCCTATGGACATCAATTTGTCCACTTCAGCTTTGACGGCTTCGGCTCTCACTGGGTCCAGCGGCCTCCTCTTTTGGCGAATTGGAGTTGCAGCTGGGTCTATGTTGAGTGCGTGGCACGCAACATTGGGATTAATCCCCGTCATATCAGCGTGGCACCATGCCAGGATATCCTGATTATCCTTCACAGTGGCCACGATCTTATCTCGAACGGCCGACGGCAGGTTTTTCCCCACCTGAATGACCTTGGTGGGTTCTCCCGGATTGAGGATCACCTCTTCGACTTCCTCCATCGGCTCTATTGCTTTCTCGATTCCCACTCTTGGGTCGAGTTCGTCAAAGTATGCCTCCTGAGCATCCCTAGTTTCTGGCAATACTTCCGCCAAAGGAATGGCAGCAAACGTCTCTCGGACCGTGTAGACGGCTCGGACGGAGACGTTATAACAGCTCCGTGCACTTCTCTGGTCTCCTCGGAGGGTGCCAATACGCCCATCGTCGCAGGGAAACTTCAAGCATAAGTGACGTATCGAGGTTATGGCCCCACAATCGATCAGGACTGGTCGGCCTAAGATGGCATTATACGCCGTGGGGCAGTCGACCACCACGAATGTGCTATGCTTGAAGGCACAAGCGTCGCTTTCTCCTCTGAGGGTGACCGGAAGTTGAATTTTGCCTAATGGCATGAGTGCGTCCCCATTGAAACCTTGAAGCTGGATGGGGCATGGGGCCAGGTCCGTCTCGGTCAATCCGATCGCGTGGAAGGCCGCTTTGAAGAGGATGTTCACGGAGCTTCCGTTATCGATCAAGACCCGTGAGACCTTCTTATTGGCAATCTGGGCTTCCACCACGAGGGGATCGTTGTGGGGGAAGTGCACATGTCGAGCATCGTCCTCCGTGAAGGTGATGGGAAGATCCATCATTCGGGGACGTTGAGCAGGTGATTGGACCAAGGCGCACATCTCCTCGGCGTGCTCTAACTCCCTCAAGTACCTCTTCTGGGAGTTGCGGGTGCTTCCGGCAAGGTGTGGTCCTCCGGAAATGGTGGCGACGTGTCCGTCAACGGGTGGCGGAGCAAGGCCGGGCGGATATGGGTTGCCTGGCCCTGGAGCCAACAAGGCAATGGGCGCCGGAGCAGGTGGAGGAGGAAGTGCTGGGAACTGAGACCCGGGAGCTTGGGGGTGACCGGCTCCAGGAGCGCTAGCGGCCCCCCTCTGTCCCGGTGAATATGCAGCTCCGTGAACTACCCCCTGTCCGGGATAGATTATGGGTATTCTCACCCACTGACCGAGGTGTCCCGCTCTTGCCAGGGACTCGATCTCATCCTTCAGCTGAAGGCACTCATTCGTGGTGTGCCCCACGTCTCCGTGGAACTCACACCTCTTATTGGAGTCTCGCGGACGCCTTCCTCCGTGAGACACTTTCGGGGGCTTCCTGTAGTTGACCATATTACAGGTCGCCCGATAGACATTCTCTCGCGAGTCTATCAAACTGGTATATTCCGTGAACTTGGGCTCATAATCCTTTCGGGGTTTCTTTGAATGGTCTCCCCGGTTGGAGTTTCTTCCGCTTCGTTTGCTCCGCGATTGGCTCAAACTTCGTTCCGGGGCTTCCGCTTGCGGCTGCGGCATGCTAGGAGCGATACTACATCCGGTTTGTACTGCTCCATACCCAGAGAAATGGGTTTGACCCGGCGTCTGAGCAGACGCGGAAGGCCCATACACACTCGGAGTGAATCGGGCTCCTGGAAGCGTGAGGGCTGGTGCGGGAGCTTGCGAAGCAAAGCTCGGCGCAGTCACGGAAGGGGTTGGAGCCGGGGGAACTCCAAAGGCTTGCTGGTAGGCATCCTCAAGGTTGATGATTCCCTGAGCTTTTGAGATGAATTCGGACAGGGTTTCTGCCCGTCTCCTTTGCATTTCCCCCCATAGCAGGGAGCCGACAGTAAGGCCCGATTGAAGGGCGATCAGCTTCATGTCATCGCTGACCTTGGTTTTTGCAGCAGCTTCCATCATTCTCTGAATGAAAGCTTTGAGGTTCTCAGTGGGTTGCTGCTTGATGTTGGTTAAGGAACCAACCTCCATGTCGTGGTCGCGGGCAGCAATAAACTGCCTCCTAAACGCGGACTGTAGCTCCTTCCAACTGTGGATTGATCCGGGAGCTAATCTTTTCCACCAGTCCTCCGCAGACTTGGTAAGGGTGAGTGAGAAGCACATGCATTTGGCGTCCTCACTGACGCGCGCCACTTGCATCATTTTATTGTATTTAGCTAGGTGGGTACGCGGGTCTGTCCTCCCATCATATAATTCTATGTGAGGCATTTTGAAGTTATCCGGGAGGGACGTTTCCGCGATCCTCCTAATACATGGTTCCGGGTCCTCCTCCTCAGAATCTGACAGGGCCCCACTTTGCTTCCGGACCAGCTTGGTCAAGGCAGCAATCTGTTCCTCGAGCCTCTTCGTATCACTTTCTGGGAGGTCACGTCCCCGGAGCTTGTCATTAATATGATTTCGGAGGTCATCTCCGCGAGGCCGGGCTTTTTCCCCTTTGGCCTTCTCATACTTGGCCTCCAACCTTCTTCTTAGGTCCACCGTGGACCAGCTATCTTCGGAGTGCGAGTTCGCAGCCCGACCGTCCTGATTGACGGAATCACTGGGGCGGTTGTTCCTTCCCCTAGGCCTGGGTGCCTTAGCACCGGGCCCTTTAGGCACAGAGTGCCCCCTTGGGGCTGAAGGGCGTCTGGGCTTAGGAGCGCCAGAGACCTTCTGCGCGCGGGGGGGGGGGGGGGGGGCAGTCGGCCTGGTGATTCACGCCTTTAGGAGGTGCAGGGGCGTCAGCGCGCACAGGCTCTCCAACTTTTTCTTTGCCCTTGTTAGGGGCGGCTTTGGATGGTCCAGCAGCGGCTGGATCCGGCATGGGGGCATCAGCACCACCTCGAACAGAGGTATCCTCGTCCGAGTCGCCTAGATCTCCGAACTTACTTTGGAGGCGTTCCATCATGCGTTGCATTCTTTCGGAGACGCGCTCCTGCTCAGCAAGCTTGGCCTTAGTGGCCACCAGTTCTTCGGCTACTTGGACCAGTTCTGGGTCCTTCTCATAGTAGCAGCCGTCCTTGTAATAACCGTCTTGGACATACTCTTCTTCGTCTTCTAAGTATGTTGTATCTTCGGTACTGACCTGATCCTGGCGGGATGTCGGGTCTTCACCTCGGTAGTCTAAGGGTTCGCTTTGCACCACATCTTCCATCACGGTATCGGGGTTGACCGTAGCATTTTTGTCAACAGCGGATTTTCGCGTAGTCACCATCTCTTTAGTACGAAGTGAATACAAAAAACGTACACAGAAAAAGAGCTGACTAACAACTTCCTACAGCTCTCAATGAAAGCACCAAAATGTTTACCGAGTTTTTCGGAAACGAATAACTAACAGAATAATAAAAAGATAAGAACTGTAGAAATACTGAAATGTAACTAAACAAACAGTGTTTTTACGTGGTTCAGGCGTTAACAAGCCCTAGTCCACGAGTCGATGTTATTATACTTGGAAAAGATTACAGTAAGATGGCTGGTGCATAAGAACTTCACACACTCACAATGTTTCTCTCGGGTTCTCTTGAAGAAGATGAAGCTAGAGAGATTTTGGTAGAGTTTTTGCTATGTGATCTCTCGGTCCTCCTTCTTGTAAAAGGAAGGGGTCTTTATAGCTAGGGTTTCGGATTAGGGTTTTTCTCTACGTACATGAGTCTTAATTACACCAGCCATAAATAGGGGATACAATTACTGTAGTAGCATGGCTACCAGACTCTATGTGGGTATATTTACGTGAAAGTATGGGGAACACACAAAGTCAGCCGTCTTTTCCAAGTTGTCAGCGGAACAGTAGGCGAAAAGGTACCCTTAGGCGTGCTGGGATGTGTGCGGCTTTGACCTGACGGGCGTGTCAGGCGGGATCCTGTGTCAGACGGATATCATTCCAAATATGCCTTCTCCCGGACTCGACCATTCGGTTTTGTTCTGTGCGGGGCACGGAACTGTTTCCGCGGAGACCACTCGAAGAGCCTCTCCTGGAAGGGGCCTCCCCGAGGGGTATCCTTCGGGAGTCCGGGAGAGTCGACGAGTTTCCGTGTTGTGCTTGCTTGGAAGAGTAATCCGGATACTAGACAGGAGAGGCGAAGCCTTTCTGTCCATCCGCGAGCTCTGGTCACCCTCCGTGAAAGACATCGATAATTCTGCTTCCCCGAGGTCATCAATCTAAACGCTATCCGGAAATCTGGATAACACTTTGTATTGGTGGTCGGGCATGAAGAGAGATGTGGTGGATTATGTGGCCAAGTGCTTAACTTGTCAGTAGGTCAAGGCTAAACATCAGAGGCCAGCAGGGTTGCTACAGCCTCTAGGGATTCCAGAGTGGATGTGGGAAGATATCACCATGGACTTCGTGGTTGGTTTGCCGAAGACCGCGGGACAACATGACTCGGTGTGGGTGATTGTGGATAGGTATACCAAGTCCGCCCAATTTTTTCCTGTCAGGACGACCTATACTGTGGAGCAGTATGCTGAGTTATATGTGAAGGAAATCGTTTGACTTCATGGGGCTCCGAGGTCAATAATATCCGACAGGGACCCCACATTCACCTCCAAGTTTTGGGAGAGTCTGCAGAAAGCTATGGGCACGCATTTATGGTTTAGTACCGCTAATCATCCTCATACAGATGGACAGTCTGAGAGGACGATTCAGATACTGGAGGACATGCTACGAGCCTGTGTGCTAGATTTTGGGGGATCTTGGAGCAAGTATCTCCCTTTGATTGAGTTCTCGTACAATAACATTTATCAGGCGACCATCGGAGTGGCTCCGTATGAGATGCTACATGGGAGGAAGTGTAGATCACCTATTCATTGGGATGAGACAGGCAAGAGAAAGTACTTAGGTCCTGAGATGGTCCAGAGGTCCAATGAGGCGATTGAAAATATTAGAGCTCGAATGTTCGCCTCCTAGAGTCGCCAGAAGAGTTACTCGGACCTGAAACGCAAGAGTGTAGAATTTCAGGTCGGTGACCATGTGTTCCTTAGGGTTTTACCTTTGAGGGGAGTGAAACGGTTTGGTGTTCGGGGCAAGCTGAGCCCTAGATTTTTCATCCCTTAGAGATTCTGGAATGGGTTGGAGAGGTAGCTTACAGATTAGCGATGCCTCCAACTCAATCGGGGGTTCATGATGTGTTTCACGTGTCCATGCTACGGAAGAATGTATCAGATTCCACACACGTGTTGAGTAATGAGAACTTGGACCAAGATCAGGATTTGTCATATGAGGAGAAGCCAATTCAAATTCTTGACCGGAAGGACAAAGTCTTGCGGAGCAAGACCATCGCCTTGGTGAAAGTGCTGTGGAGGAACATCAAGGTAGAGGAGGCGACGTGGGAACTTGAATCAGATATGTAGGAGCAGTATCCTGAGTTGTTCAGGTAATTTTGAGGACAAAAATTTTGTAAGGAGGGGATAGTTGTAGCGTCCCGAATTCGCTAATGGGGCTTAGGACCTTGATTAGTGTGCTTGGACGGCAATAACTATTATATTATGTTAATACGTGTGAATTTGATGAGTATGTGATTAGAAATGCATGTTTAGGTGAATTAAATATGCATGTGGGCCCATTTGGTTGCTAGGGGCATATTTGTAATTTTAGCCCGTTGAGGGCATAAATGTAATATTTGTGTATATTGTGACTGACACCACATGTGAGTGGTGATATATTTTCGGTGCACGATCCAAGACGGTCCTAGAGAGTTGTTTAGCTAGAAAGTCACAACAGGGTCAAATACCCGGCTCGGGAGGAGCTTAGGAGTATTTTGGGTATATTATAAAGTGATCGGGAATTATTGAGTAGCAGTTAGTAATTTAGTAATGGTTTAGACTTGTCGGGATTAAACGGGGATTTTTAGGTACACTCGAGGACTTAGCGGGATGTGTTAAAAGACTAGATATCCCTTGAAGATATATGGGGACTTAGGTTAACTTAAGGGGTAATTGAGTCATTTTGGGCAATTGGATATACTCAGTTAAGAGCTGGGGAAAATAATAGAAACACTTAGCTAAAACAGAAGCAAGAAAGAAAAAGGGAACCAATTCCCTCTCTCCCACTCGATGCTCTCCCTCTCCCTCTCTAAGGTGACAAATTTTGAAGGATGTTAGGCTAGAATTCAAGGCTAGGATTTGGGAGACTAATCTAGGTTCAAAGATAAATTATAATTCAGTTCTTTGAGTAAACTCTGTTGAGAAATGTTAAGCTTGGGAGCTGATATGTGTTTTGCTTGGTGGATCCTTAGGGTGAAGTTTGGCTAGGTTCAGCTTGGGATTGGTGGATTTGAGCTTGGAAGTGGATTTGGAAGAAGCTCAAGGGAGAATTTCTACTTTAGGTAAGGGTTTCATGCATCTCTGGATTTTATGTGCTGCTGTGGTTTAAGTTTCTGGTTTGTGGTTTAAGTTTTGTAAAGTTTTAAACCACTAGGTGATTTATGGGTTTGATTGGGTATTTGAGCTTCTTGTTGTTGTTTCTGAGTTGCCATACTGTCTATTTGGGGTTTTAGGTTGAATTGGGACTTGGGTATACCTTGGTATCGATTTGGAAGAGTTCTAGCTCGGGAAAAATGTTGGAAAAACCTAGTTTTCTGGGTTCGCGTATGAGTACCACGACCCTGTTCTTCCGCGACGTGGTGCTAGGTTGATTCAGGACAGGGGAGGCTTGCTGGGCGTCGCGGCCCCTATATGGTTGTGCCACGGCGCTAGGCCAATTTCAGGAGATGGGAATTTGAGTTTTTAGGGTTTTGACTTAGGGGGCTCGGGGGACGCTTCTGCTACCTTGTGTGGGGAAACGGGAGGTCCCGAGAGCATGGGTTGGTCCCAGAAGATGGTTATGAATTGGTTAGTAACAAGAGTGATATGTATGTGTTGTGACTAGTTTTCAGCGAGGCTCGGGTTAGAGGACTGTGCTCGGGATTTTGGTGCTCAAGAACTCGGGACACAGGTAAGAAAACTGCTGTACCCGTAGAGCAGGGCGAGGCCCTATAGTTTCTGTTGTAGGGCGTAGCCCCATTGATTGTGCTTATGCATGTTTAAATACTTGTTTAGTTATGCTATGTGTGCATATATGTGAATGAACGGCAAGAGCCGGAAACGGCGAGGGCCGAGGACGGCGAAGGCCGAGAACGGCAAGGGGCTGGGAGCAGCGTTTAGCACGCGGAGTGCGAGTTGCCAGGGTGAGACCCTTTAGGATACCTGGGATATCCTCACGGTGTAGACCGTGAACCTAGGGCCTGGTAAAGTGCCTGGGACGGCATGGCCGTATGTGTTTAGCTCATTGGCGGTTATTTGTATGTTGAATGATAGAAATGCATATGTTATCTGCTTGTGTGAGTTTTCTTGCTGGGCTTCGGCTCACGGGTGCTCTAAGGTGCAGGTAAGGGCAAGGGCAAAGTCGACCAACCATGAGTACGGAGAGAGTGAAGCGGCGCGTACATGTTTGGCCTGCCTGGCTGCCACAGCCAGGGGTCTTTTTGGGAGATTTATTGTACTGAATTATATTTTGTTGTTTAGTCGACTTTAATCATATTTTTGGAGTTGTAAATATTTGTAAACAGTATTTTGGGGATCCCGGATGTTAAAACTTTACAATTTTTAAAGAAAGATCACATTTTCAAATTATGTGATTTTAATACAGTTTAGTTACACTTTTGTACTGAATTCTTGATTGGCAAGTTAAATGCACAATTTAAACTCACTTAGTTACGACTAAGGTAGTAGGGCGTTACATAGTTACGACAAGTTAAATGAACTGAATTCTTGATTGGCAAGTTAAATGCACTCTTTTAAGGTAGTAGGGCATTACATATCATATATGATAGAACCAATATGAATTAATTATCTTTATAATCTTACTGTTTGTCATAAATATTTGATTCTTATCATAATAGATGATCATTTGTAGATCAGTCTAAATTCTGAGTAGTCATGGACTTATGTTTGTGCTTATTGGATCTTTTGATTCACTCGTTAAGGTTTCTTAGTATAATGAGGCTAATGACTTTTGTTTTGGAGATTCAATATTATGAATGGCTAGGAACATGATTTATAATAATGTAATCTATACTTTCCTAACTGATCGAATATTGGTTCCCTTAAGGGTTAATTCTGGAACTGAATAGTTATTGAGCTCAAATCTATAATTTGATTATAGATTAATTATTCGCTAGTGAATTAATTGTACTTAAGGATCAAGAGGTAATTAGAAGGGTAAAATAGTAATTTTGACTAGCTTTAATTAACGAACCAATAAATGGAGGACATAACTGCATTTATTGATTATATCAATGGACTACAAGATAAAACTCTGTCAATATAATTCTATAAATACTTATAGTGCAATTCCATATTTTTAGTGTAGTAATCATGGAATTAATAAATAAGATTAAATAGTTTAATTAATAATCTGGTTTATTTGAGTTTCATATTATAGGTCCATGGTTCCCATATCACCTCTCTCCTACACTGTCAAGGGTAAGGATGTCAAAAGAAAGATTTGTAGAGAGAATGACTTAATTTTTCAGGGCAAGGAAATAATTTGGGATAATTATAGGCAATCGATTAATTGTGAACTAATTAATTATTTACCTATATAGTTTTTATTTTGTAAAACTATATGTTAAAATAAATATTAATCATGTTTGGATCAATATAGAGAGACATTAATAATTATATTATTTATAATAAGATATTTATTTATTTAAAACTAATATTTTAAGATAAAGTTAATTTTGAATTGACTGATATTTATTTTGGGATAAATATATTATCTTAAATATTAATTAAACAAACAATTGAGAAAATTAGGGAAAACCATAATGTGGCTCAAGACACACTCACTGTACGGTGAGTGTGTGTGGTGCTACTCAGGGATAGAAATATCATTGGGATTTGAATTTTGAATTTAAAATTAATTTGTTTATTTAATTATTCTTTTTAAATATGATTTAAATTAAATAATTAAATAGATGTAACTGATCAGTGTTATTTTAAATAAAATAAAGATTAATTAAATTTGTTAATTATATTTATAAACCTAAAAAGAAGCGATACGTTTAAGAAGTTGAAGTAAGCAGTTAACTATCAGACTCTCTCTCAAGAAAAGAAACGATAGAATTTCTTAAACCTGAAATTTTAATTTCAATAGCCCCTCTCTTCTCAAACCTATCCATATCTCATGTGTTGAGTACATCTAGAAAGTGTAAATCACCCTTTTGATTCCAACGTGCCCACACATGTTCTTGTGTGTTTGAGGATTGGTCTGGAAGATTAAGATGTGAGCTTTCAGAATAAGGATAGGTAGAACGTTGATTTATACAAAAAAATGCGTGGACTCTTAATAGGCTACAAAAGGTAATGTTATCCCTAAAAAATATGGGGATGATGTGGCGAATGAGAAAGCGACACATGGCATCACAAATCAGGGAAAACACGAAGTATTGAAAAAATACCGACGAGCAAAAAAGATAGGTCCAGGACCTATAGAAAAGTCGTCTAGGCCAAGACACGTAGGGGTGGTCAGCCTGGCCCTAGCCCCTAGTCGGCCTGACCCTTACCCCAGAGGGTGGTTGGCCTAAGCATGCCCAAGAACCCCCTAGGGGTGGTTGGCTTGACCCTAACCCTTAAGGGTGGCCGACCCAAGTGCACAAGAGCCCCTAGGGGTGGTCGGCCTGACATGCTCAAGAACCACCTGGGTGATCGGCCCACCCTATTCTTCATAGGGTGGTTGACCTAAACTTCCAAGTACACTTCACTGAGAAATACTTGCACTCGTTCAAATTGAGATCAAACAGGTCCAGCACCCAGAAGATCACAGGTCCAACACCCAGAGGATTAACAGGTCTAGCACCCAGAGGGTCATCGGGCTTAGCACCCAAGCTCTGAAAGGTCACTGGGCCTAGCACCTAGGTCTCATAGACCAACCAAGACTTAACATTTTCCCTGAGGTTTCAATCATACATTATCTACCACGATACATAGAAACAACGAGAAACCCACGATCTCATAATCATGGAGAGGTGGACACGTATCTCCACTACCTAATAATCGTGTACCAAACCACGATCCCAGTATTACTGATCATGTAACAACCCCTGGGTACTATAAATAAAGGACCCAGGGCTTCGTTTCAAGGGATCTCTTTTTCTGGAATTTTTGAGATCTGAAGAATATTTGGGGAGAATCTCTGGGAAAATTATAAATGAGTGAATACTTTTGTTCATCAGTGTAATTGTCGAGTGATTCAATACTAAAAGCTAAGTGGATTAGGTTATTACAGTTCATCAGAACAGGGCTGAACCACTATAAAATTTATGTGTGTTTGTTTAAGATATTCGTACTCTGTCGTTTATTATATTTATTTCGTTCAAAAGGTATCATATACTATACATACGACCGTTGGCCAATTTCACAGGTCAACATTTTGGTGCTTTCATTGAGAGCGCGAAACCAAGAAACATACTTTAATCAGTTTTATGATGTGTCCAAAATCTAGTAAGACAAAGAAGATGTCTCTCAGGGATTCCACCACTCAGGATCCCATCGATCCCGTTAAGGAACCTCAGGTGGAGGTTGGAGACCAACCTGATGTAGAAGATCCACATGATGCTCACCAGGAGGAGATGGCGCAATTTCTGGTGAGGCAGAAGGCCTTTGCTGCAGAAATTACCCTCCAGAGGGTGACTTTGGAATGACAATGACGGGAAATAGATGAGCAGGTCCAGAGGATGATCTAGAGGGAGCAGGAAGTTGACCGGAGGCACCAGGAGGCTGCTGTGGTCCTAGAGTTGGCTACTCAGTTAGCTCGAGCTAACACTGAAGTTGCTGCTCAGGTGGTGAGAGAGGCTTAGACCAAAGCAGCAGGAATGCGAGACAACAGTAACAGGGAGTCCCAGGGGAGGAGTCGAACCCCAAGGACGCTCTCAGAGCCACTTTCCCAGAGACAAGATGAAGAGGCACAATCCAAGACTGCCTCCTCCATGACTAAGAAGAGTAACACTTCATCTCAGAGTAGGAGTGTTACCAACCAGTAGGCTCCCTCCCAGGGGGACAGACGAAAGAACGCAGAAGATGAGGGTCAAACATCTGAGAGGCGTGGCAGGAATGGAAATGGTCGCTCGAAGTCTCAACTTCATGTAGGAGGAGAGGCTCGAGGGTAGGGTCGCACCGACAAGGGCAAGGCGAACCTACCACCCCTGCACCCTCAGTCTCGCAAGGGAAAGGAACTGATGAACAACACCAATATCGTGTTTGATAGGCTCGAGAAAGATGCACAACCTCAGGTTCTGAGGGAAGTCATCAACAGGAGAACTAGCGCTCAAGAGGGGGTACTAGGGACGTCTACCCCACCTGGAGCAGCAATCCCACCAGCAGTGCAAGCTCAAATAGATGCACTCGTCATGGATGTTCAAGGTTTGACAAAGAAACCTTCCCATATCGAGCTAGCACAAAGAAGAGGGAGTCCCTTCAGTTCTAATATCCAACCTGCTCAACCACCACCGAAATACAAGACCCTGAAACTTCCTACATACACTGGGAAGGAGGACCCAGTACGACACATTGGGAAGTTCGAGGATAAGATGGAGTTACTCGGTGTGAAGCATGATTATAGGTACAGGGTATTCCATACCACTCTCTCTGACTCAGCCCAGGAATGATATTGGAAATTCAAACCTGGATCCATCACTTCCTGGGAGCAGTTTAGGAAGGAATTTTGCAAGGTATTCAGTGCCTGACAGATTCAACCAGTTTATGCCAATCAGCTAGCTGGCATCAAGCAAGGGAAAGATGAATCCCTCAAAGACTACATCCAAAGATTCATGAGAGAGGCAAACCGAGCCTCCACAGTAGAAGATGAAGGGAAGTTCGTTGCCATCTCGGCAGGAATAATATCGTAGTCCCTTGTGGGATAGCATACACAGGAACCCCATCAACACCTTGCAGGAGTTCCTGGACCGAGCCAAAAAATACATGAAGTTAGATGACGCTATCATGAAGGAAGAAAAATGCATAAACCATCCGACCACTGTTAAGGCAGATAAGAACGGCGCAAAGCCTCAAGGCGGAAATGGGGGTAACAGTAAGAAGAGGAATACCTCAGGTGCTGAGCAGGGTGGAGAGAAGAAAGCTAAGTCAGCACCCGCCGACAAATAGCCTAAGCATCCACTCTACCAGCCCAGGTTCACTAATTATACCACCCTGACTACATCAAGGGCTGTGATTTACTTGGCAACATACCAGGAGGTACCATACCGAAAGCCACCACCCTTACGTTTAGAAGGAAAGAGAGACAAGAATAAGTTTTTTCGTTTCCATAATGATTATGCGCATGACACAAATGAGTGAAAACAATTGAAGGATGAGATAGATTTTCTTCTTTGATCATGAAAACTCTCGAGGTACCGAGTCAAGACTGAATCCCCGAGTAGGAATCCAGAATTCTGAAGGCAGAGGAGTACACCACTGGAGCCAGCGGCCGTAGACTTCACACTGGATACCATATGTGGAGGCCCCCACATAGCAGGTCATAGTAACAATGCTTGTGAGCGATATGCAAGGACCCTCAGACATGAGGTAGGGGAGTCTTCCAAGTGCATGACAGTCGAGGAGCGATCTCCAAAAAATTCGAAGTATGAAAGTGAAACTCTCACTTTTACAAAGGATGATGCCAGACACGTGAGGTACCCCCAAAATGACCCTCTAGTCCTTACCATTCAAATTGCCAATGCCCGAGTGAAGAGATGCTTGGTGGATACGGGAAGCTCAGTAGATATCATCTACAAATCATCCCTCGAGAAGATGAATCTCACGGTCAAGGACCTGACATCGTGTTCCCAAGTGATATATGGGTTCACAGGAGAATGCCTAGCATCAGCAGGAACTATCAGACTACCAGTCACGGTGGGGAATGCCCCCAGGCACGAGACTAAGATGACTAAGTTCCTGGTGGTAGATTGCTCATCGTCTTACAATGTAGTGTTCGGGAGACCCCTCTTGATGGCGTTACATGCAGCAGTATCTATCTGGCATCTATCTTTGAAGTTCCCCTGAAGCGCAAGGCAAGGATGCGTTCAGGGTAACCAAAGGGAGGCACAATAATGCTATAACGCGTCAATGGTCAAGTCAAAGAAAGGACCAAGCGTAAACAACATGGTAGTAACCTATTTCAAAGAGAAGAATGAACCGATGAGGTTGTCAACATGGAAGTTGACGTTAAAAGAAACACTCTACTGGAGCTGGGGGCTCCTTTTAATGAAGATTTGTTATTATAGCAAGTTTCCCAAAACGAGGGAAACGACATCGATCCTTGCTTTGGGGATGATGTCATGGGGGTAGGACCAGTCGAAGATCTTGACAAAGTCCTACAAGATGAGGAGGACCTGACTAGAGTAATTAAAATTGGGAAGGAGCTAAAGGTAGAAATTAAGGCACGGTTGGTAGAATTTTTTAAGAAGAACCAGGACGTCTTTTCTTGGTCACATGAGGACATGGTTGGAATTTCTCCATCCGTGATAAGCCATGTCCTCAATATGGACAAGAACTGCCCACCAGTGCAACAAAAGAGGAGACAGCTTGACAAAGACCGATCTCAAGCCCTGAAGAAGGAGGTCGAGCGACTCAAGGAAAACGATTTTATAAGGGAGGCCTACTACTCAGATTGGGTATCAAACCCCGTGCTGGTCCCAAAGCCAAGCAGGATGTGGAGAACATGCGTGGACTTCACAGATCTGAACAAGGCCTGCCCCAAAGATTACTTCCCACTACCCAGAATAGACCAACTGGTCAATGCAACAACAGGACATGAAATACTCTCATTCATGGATGCGATTCTTGGTATAATCAAATAAGTATGCACCCTCCTGAAGAGGAACATACCAGCTTCCAGAAAGACAAGGGATTTATAAGGTGATGCCATTCAGCTTGAAGAACACAGGAGCCACCTACCAGCATTTAGTGAATGGCATGTTCCGAGACTTGATCGACAAAAATATGGAGGTATATGTCGATCACATGTAGGTTAAGTCCAAAGAAGCTGAAGGGAATGTTCGAGACTTGGAGGAATTCTTTGCAATACTTAGAAGGTATATCATGAAGTTAAACCCTCTCAAGTACTCGTTTGGAGTTGGTTTTGGTAAGTTTCTCAGATACATAGTCAATTTACGTGGAATCGAGACTAATCCCGAGAAGATCAAAGCATTGATGTACATGGAGTCACCTACCACAATCAAAGAAGTGCAAAGCTTAACAGGGAGAGTAGCTGCCCTCAGTAGGTTCATATCAAAGTCTACGGACAAGTGTGTCCCTTTCTTTAACTTATTGACGGGCAACAAGAAGATCCAATGGACCGAGGAATGTGAAGAAGCTTTCCAAGCCTTAAAGGAGCATCTCGCTCAACCTCCCATCCTAGCAAAGCCAATATATGGTGAAGTACTATTCATCTATTTGGCAACCACTGAGCATGCAATCAGTGCTGCTTTGGTAAAAGAAGAGAACATGGTACAACACCCTATGTACTATATTAGTAAATGGCTAGTAGGTGCGGGGTCTAGGTTTCCCCCTCTTGAAAAGCTAGCCTACTATTTAGTAATCGCCTCTCGAAAGCTGCGTCCATATTTCAAAGCTCACTCGATCCAAGTCCTGACTGATCAATCGTTCAGACAAGTTCTTCAGAAACCAGAGGCCTTAAGACGATTACTCAAATAGGCAGTGGAACTAGGACAGTTTGATATCACTTATCATCTGAGGATGGTGATAAAAGGACAAGCATTGGCAGACTTCATAGTGGAACGCACAAACCTTGAAGACCCTTCCTACCAATCGAAGAATGGAGATATCGAGAAGGAAGGAGAAACTCCTATATGGAAGCTATATGTTAATGGACCATCCAATGAACACAACTCAAGCACAGGAATCATACTGATCACTCTAGAGAATCACTGAATCCATTGTGCTCTCATATTTGGATTCAAAACTTCAAACAATGAGGCTGAGTACGAGGAATTATTAGCAAGATTACGCTTGTCTCGGGATGTGCATACACAGTCCCAAGAGATATTTAGCAATTCCCAGCTAGGGACTTAGGATAATGCAGTACCTGAACAAGGTAAAGGACTTGTTGGTGCAGTTCAAAAAATACTCAATTATACAAGTCTCAAGAGAAAAGAATGCCAATGCTGATGCCTTAGCCAAGCTTGCTAGTGCCAAATATGCGAACACCCTGAATATCATTCCCGCCAAATACTTGGCAGAGAGAAGCATAACCAAGCAGGAGGCACTACCTGTTGAGTTAGGAGATACATGGATGACACCTATTATTAACTGTCTCAACCAAGGACTAGTACCCAGTGATCAGAATAAAGCAAGGAAGTTGGTGAGACAAACTGGACAATATGTGACAGTTGAAGGGGTTCTATACCGATGAGGGTACTCCCTACCACTACTAAGGTGCATTACACCCGACTAGTTAACGGTGCTAATGATCAAGGTACACGAGGGGTTTTGTGGAGATCATGCTGGGGGTAGAGCCTATCTAAGAAAATCCTAAGACAAGGATACTTTTGGCCAACGATGAATGAAGACTCTATGGAGTATGTCAGAAGATGCCACAAGTGTCAGATGTTCTCCAAGATACCCCAGGCGGCACCTAACGAATTAACACAAATGCAAAGCCCTTGGCCCTTCATTGTATGGGGGATCGACCTGATCGGATAGCTACCTACAGGAAGAGGAGGAGTCCAATTTACTGTTGTAGCCGTGGACAACTTCACCAAGTGGACTGAAGCAGAACCGCTTGCCACCATAACCTCGAATAAAGTCTTAGACTTTGTGGTGGAGAATATCATATGTCGATTTGGCCTACCAAGGAAGATAGTCTCATATAATGGGACTAAATTCAGCAGTGATATGTTCACTGATCTTTGTACGAGGCATGGAATCATAAAGAGCTTTTCCTCGGTAGCACACCCCAAGCTAATGGTCAAGTAGAAGCACTGAATAAGACTATCAAAGACACTATGAAGAAACGCCTTGAACAAGCCAAAGGAGTCTGGCCAGAGTTACTTCCGGAGGTCCTATGGTCACATCGAACAACGAAACGAACGACGACAGGTCATACACCATTCTCTTTGGAATTTGTGTATGAAGCCATGTTGCCAATTGACTAACTCCCCCATCGCATAGACGGAAGACATACGTTCAGGGGATGTGCCATCAAATGATAGAAGAGTCACTCGATTTAATCAAAGAAAGATGATAAAAGGAAAGTCTCGGAGTAGCAGCACATCAACAAAAAGTGGCCAGATACTTCAACTCCAGAGTGAAAGATTGAAAATTCCAAGTTGGGGACTTAGTACTTAGGAGGGTGTTCCTAAGCACTAAGGACACTACAACAGGGGTACTAAGACCTAACTGGGAAGGGCCATACCTTGTGGAGAAGGTGATCCCATCAAGGACTTACAAGATATCTCGACTGAATGGAGAACTAATAAAAAACTATGGGAATGGTGAACACCTCCGCCGATACTAGCAGTGAAGCTGTTTAGCAGCTACACAAGTTCTAATTTACAAATGTAGTATTTTTCAATTATCTATGTAATAGCCATTGTGCTTCAATGAATGAATTTAATTTCTTAAGTTTATCTTAATTTGTTAAATTACATTCAACAAGAAACAGGTCATAGGACCTTGTCGCCAAATTTATGGATCATGTTCGATCTTGGTTCTTGAGGAGCCTATCGACCCATACAATCCAAATGAGAGACAATGTAGAGTCCAAGAACTTTACTTAGCTAGTTAGATAGTAGTAGTAGTAGTAGTAGTAGTAGTAGTAGTAGTAGTAGTAGTAGTAGTAGTAGTAGTAGTAATAGCTAGTAGTAGTTATAGTATGTTTATTACTATGGATTTTGGTTCAAGCCGGGACTTAGTTGAGCACTCGTAGTAACACTTATAGATTTTATAAGTTTAACCTATAGTTTAAGAATATTAATTATAACATAAGATTTGATTAATATGGCTGATTATGAAGATGATATTTATTATACTATAAGGTTTAGATAGACCCAATAAGATAATGACACTTGTCGTGTGCATGTTTATTAAGAAATTAAGTATTTTTGAGGAATAGTTTTATAAGAGGAATATTTGAAAACCCCAGAGTCTGCCAGCAGCTTTGAAATCATTATAGGACTCAATCAAAGTTGTTTACTCAATTCAAATTAGGCTGAAAAAGTGCAATTATGTGTATAATATTTCAGCGTATGCCGATATATCGCCACTCGGGGAATACGAAAAACACGTAACTTCGCACGAACACTTCGATGAGCCTTGGGAATATAAGCCCAGGTGATATATCGCCTACCATAGGCGATATATCGGCTATAGGGCATTATTTTTGAATAATTTTGAAACCGAGCTCAATTCAACCCATAACCTCTTAGCTAGCCTCAGAATCTTTTGACCGAGTCTTAAGCCTCTGCTGATCGGTTATTCAAATGTTTTTCAATTAAATAGTCATTATTTTATTCAAGCTAAAAGAAAGATCTTTTCATTCTTGAACTCTATAAATAGGACCTAGTACCAAGCCTTTTCTTTCATTCTTCAAGCTGAGTTCAGAGCCTTCAAGCTGCTAGGTTTACTTTAGAGTGTTAAACACTTGGGTTAGGGTTATAAGCTTTATCATCTCAAGCTTATTAAACACTTGGGAAGTAAGGTTAATAGTGTGTTTTTCTATAAAGGTGTAGTTCGGTTCTAGTGCATTCAAAGGTATTTCTATTCCTAGTTCATTTCTGCATATTTCATTAGTTTTTATAGTTTTTCTCTACTCAAATCCTAACTCAATATTTTCCATTCTTGGTTAGGCAATTAAGTTCTTTGAACTTAAGGTTCTTTTCGGTAAGTTCTTCTTCTCGGTGGTTTAGACTCATTTCTTTTCATCTCTTTCTTTTAGAAATACTCACATTCTTCTTGTTGGTATTAGGAGTGTTCCAAAATCCCGTCCTTGTTCTCACATCCCGCTATTTGGTAAGGAAAATAGGATACTTATTATATGCTTATATGATTATGCTATAATATGTTTTTATATGTTATGATACTTATATGTTTTGGGGCTTATATTTGCTTAAATAACAAACCCCAACACTTTTATGTTCTTGGGGCTTATAGTTGCTTATCTAGCAAACCTCATTGTATGTTGAGGCTTATAGTTGCTTAGTTAGCAAACCCCAATGTTTACCATGTACATGGGTTAGAATTGTGATATATGTTATAGTATATGTTATATGTTTATAGTTTATGTTTTATGCTTTTAGTAGATTTTCCTTGCTGGGCATTAGGCTCATTCCTTTATTTTATATGTGCAGGAAAATAGTTATGGCGGCGGAAAGATTCTTGGCGGCTTAGGATTGTGTATTGAGGAAGAATGGATTAGGTGGACTGCGTGAACGATTCGAGGACGAAGTTGTTTTTAGTCATTTCAATTATGCTTTATATGTATTTTTCTGCACTTGATTTTGTAACAAATTTGTTTAAGATTTAAGATATGTTTTATTTCAAACAATGGGATCCCATATCCTACACCGAATTTTTATATTTTAACCTTTGCTTTACAATTTTTAATAAAGTTATGACTATTTCATATGTATGTTATCTTAAGATTAGTGTCTATGTATAGTAGTTATTAATGGTCCAAAGTCTAGAATTAGTTGGGTGATTACAGATAGGTCCTAGGACCTTGTCGCCAAATTATGGATCATGTTTGTTTGTGGTTCTTGAGGAGCCTATCGAACCATACGATCCAAACGAGAGACAGGTCCTAGGACCTTGTCACCAAATTATGGATCATGTTCGATATTGGTTCTTGAGGAACCTATCGACCCATACAATCCAAATGAGAGACAGGTCCTAGGACCTTGTCGCGAAAATATGGATCATGTTCGATCTTGGTTCTTGAGGAGCCTATCGACCCATACGATCCAAACGAGAGACAGGTCCTAGGACATTGTCGCCAAATTATGGATCATGTTTGATCTTGGTTCTTGAGGAACCTATCGACCTATACGATCCAAACGAGAGACATGTCCCAAATTATGGATCATGTTCGATCTTGGTTCTTGAGGAACCTATCGACCCATACGATCTAAACAAGAGACAGGTTTGAGGACCTTGTCATCAACTCATTTGATCATGTTCGATCTTAGTTCTTGAGGAACCTATCAACCTATATGATCAACAAAAGAGACTGGTCCGAGGACTAGTCGCCATTATTTAATCAAGTTCGATCCTGGTTCTTGAGGAACCTATTGACCCATATGATTAAAATAGAGACTTGTTCGAGGACAAGTTACCATCATCAGATCATAATCGAATCTGGTCCTTGAGGGACCGATCAATAATTTGATCTAATACTCGTTATAGGCTCGATTATCCCATCTAGACCTGGTTGGTTCAACTTAGGCACTTCTGTCTACAATCATTAAAGTGAGTACATGAAAGATTATGTAGATCATGATCGACACTTGCTACACAATCTGCATCTGTGTCTAGGTATCATTACTACTGAGTATGAAAACATCACCTAACTACCAATGAGTGACAAGCATCTGTTGCTTGCATCATTGGGTGAAAAGGATAGTACTATGTGCCTAAACGCTCGAAGCAAGGCATGGTCAAGTAGCAAGTGACCAAGGCTTTTAAACCTATGTTCACTTGGGGGGAATATAGTACATACCGATCAGGGCACACACAAGCAATGAGGACATGACCTTAAGTACAAAGCAAGCTCAAGTTTTTCTAGGACATTTGTTCAACATATGTTCCGAAAATGCAAAAAACAAAAACAAAAAAGGCATTGGTGAGGATACTCTTAGCCATATCCCTTATAGGGTGGTCGGCCAATCACCCATGGGGTGGTCGACCCGACCTATTTTATTTATGGTACTTGGTGAAGTATCATAATACTCACATTACCATGGTTGTTAGCATGAAAAATGTAAATGAGTAAGGTTAGTATGGCACGTAAAATACATGTGTTCAAATTATACTGATACCTGAACCAATGAGGGTTGTGAGGTTATATACTTAGTAAGCATTGGAAATAAAAAATTTCAATCAATACATTGAGTACTCATAACGAAAAACGCATAAAGTCATAACATGTCATACGTAAAAACTATCAAGTACAAGGTGCCCCACCAATGGCATGAAAGGAAAAGACAGAATAAAAGACTAAGAAAAGACTAACTAAGGCGAGGAGTATCATCTGAAAGACCACCCCGAGCCTCAGTAGCCTCACGAACCAGACACTTCCTAAGCTCTTTTGCTCACGTCTTCTCGGAAAGGAAATCGAAGTTCAGATCTTTGTTGGACTTCTAGATCAAGTAGAAGCAAGAAAAATCTGTCTCTGAGTACTCCTCTCAAGCCTTGTCCCAGAAAAATTTGTCCTCTTGCACTTTCTCGACAAGAGCATCCTTCTGCAATTGGTCCATGTCAGCAATCAACTTCTCTTTCTCAGCTTCAGACTGTTGGAGTTGATCAGCAAGTTTCCCCTCCATTTGGATTATCCTAAGAGTTAACTCAGTCACTTCCTGCTGTTTGAGCTCCACGGTATTGCGGAGGGTGTTAATCTCTTCATCCTTCAAAGAAATGCCAGCATCCCTAGAGCCGAGAATGTGCCTAAGGTCCAACACCTCTTGGCGAACAACTTCAAGCTCAGAACGAAGGTTAAAGAGCGTAGAGGTATACTCCACAGACATGTCACGGACATGAGAGAATAACATCAGTGCCTGTAAAAAACATATAAGTGTTAGATAAACATCAGCACACAAGTTAACGAGACAAGAAGAGAATTGTAAAGGACTTACACTCTGAATGTCTAGAAGTGACTTTGTTAGAATGGTGCTCAAGTACTCATTCTTAATCCCATTAAAATTCATTGTCGTCTGCTCCAAATGAGATGCTCGGTCCATGAGGGCACCTAAGTTCTGTATAGCAGACTGGTGTGGCTTAGATAAGGGAGCAGGCACAGAACAGGAAGCACCTGCATCATTGAAAATGGGAGGAACTGGGGTAGATAGAGATGGCTCTACCTCTGCGATAGGACTAGACGCCAAAAGAATCAGACTAGACGCCAAAGGAGTCGGAGGAGACACCTCGAGAGGAACCTCTATTACTGACTCAGCTTCAACCATGGCCCTTTTTGCAACTCAAATAGAAGGACTGGACTTGGTGGAGTAGACCTCTGCTGGGTATGAACAAAACCAAACATGTATGAGACTGCAAAAGAAGATCAAATGTTAGAAGGATATTAAGCACAAACGAATCATAAAACAAAGGTGATAAAGTGTCGAACCTTCTGAATGAGATTCGGGCTCGAACGTAGTCTCATCAAAGTCATTTGAAGCAAGCAATGAGTAAGCGACAGATGCACCCTATAACGCCTTGGATAGCCAAGACCATTACACTATGTATTTATAAAAGTGCAAGACTTGCTAATCAAGTCATTTAGTAGAAACGTGTTACTGAAACTATAATTGAACTAGGGTTAAAAGATTTTGGTCACAAGAGTTGCATTTCATATATTTAAACATTTTAGTATGTGGGATCCCAAAAGAAATAGTGTTTAAAAGATAGTTTATAAAATTTCAGGTTATAACTACAGCTACTAGCCACTCTAAGGGAAAAACAGATTTTTAGGCTTTCCTGTCCTGTACCACTCCTCGGCCGTGGCGGCCGATTAGCTGATATGCAAGAACAAACTATTTTTATTGGAATACATTCAGCTTCAAAGCTCTCCCACTCAGGACTGGTCCACTTTACCCTTGCCTTTACCTGCACCACGTAGCACCCGTGAGCCAAGGCCCAGCAAGAGAACACAATAACAGAGCATAATCATCAATCAAACAATCAGATAATTCATACAGTATAGCCATATACTTAACAGCCCAGAACATCCATATAATTAGGCATTCAACATACCAAGCTTATCAATTAACATTCATAACCAATTCACAAATAATAACTAGGGTCGACGCCCTTAGGTCACACCCCTTATATATCCCATTGACTCCAGCCTGCTTAAACCGAGCACAGTGAATATCAAGCTGTCCTCAGCTACCAGTGGCCGAGTCGCGCCCTATTCGCAAATTTTGATTCCGACACCCTTAGGCCGTTTATCACATGTCCCATGGCATAATACCATCTATGACATCACACAAATATAGGGAGCTCTTAGTCCCAACATAATCACGTAACCGGGTGCAGTTTTCTTACCTTTGAATTCCAGTAGCATTGATCAATGATGACAACCCTCAAGCACGATCCCTTTCGAGCCCTAGCGTACACCTAGTCACGGTCATAAGTTAGAACCATTACCAAACTTCAATCCCAAAACCTAACCTCGGGACCAATCCTGAGCCCTCACGAAGCCCTAATTCCACCAAATGGGGTGGTAGAATCAAACCCCAAACCCCCGGGCAAAAACCCTAAGAAATAATCCAAAAATCCTCTTCTGGAGACAGGGTAGTGCTACAACGCGCTAAAGTGGGCGCTACAGCGCTACAAATAGAGCCAAAACGCCCAAACAACCCAGGCCTAGCGTTGTAGCGTCCAAAGACTAGTGCTACAATGCTAGTTACATCACTCCTCTTCCCAGATTTGTCTCCTTCGAACTTCCTCGAACCAAAACCCACCAAAACTCTTCCAAACCACAACTATACTTCAAAATGAGCCTACCATCATCTATATCTCACCCCACACAATCCAACCATATAGAACATAGCCACATGCACCCCAAAAAAAAGGAAAAAGCCATGTTTGAGCATGAAGCTCAAAAGCCCAACAAAAGAGAATCTGAACAGTACGAAATTCAAGTGTTCAAGCCCATAATCTTACCTCATGTGGGGAATTTGACCTTATGCTATCTTTAGTATCCTTCCAGCTGTAAGCTCATCAACTCCTCAAGTTTATCTCCAATAATTTCCACCAAAACCAAGTTTCAGAAATCCTTGCCAATAAAACTCATAAACTAAAGAAAACCTTGAAACTTACCTAAATTGGACTGAATTTCAGTAGAACTCCTAGTTTCACCAAGAACCTCAAGTGCTAAACTTGACCTAATCCTCCTCTGAACCACAGCTCCAAGAATTCACAGGAAATGGTGCAAGAAAATGATAAATCGATAAAGAGATGAGGGTAAGCCCCAAGTGTTCTGTTTTTCCTTCTTTCCCTTTTTGTCTTTTCCCTTTTTCTTTCAGCTTCCCTCAGTTTCTAAACATTCCACTAATTCATAAAGCAGTATAACACTTATCTCTGATTTTTAAACAAAATGACCAATTTTCCCTCCCATAATTCCTAAGCCTTTAAATAAATCTATGGGAATTTTGGTCATTTGCTCCCAATTCCCGTTAATTCCTCGAATGTCTCTAGTGTTTACCGCTTACTTCCCGACACCTAACTAATCACCAATTATATTTCTCAATATCAAATAGACTCCAATATATTTCTTAAATTCCCATAAATACCCCCAGGCTCGCCCCGAGCTGGGTATAAATGCTCACCGTGACTTTTTGGCTAGACCGCTCACTAGGATCGCCTCGAGTCACAAGCTGTAAACATATCCACATAATAATGTGATCTCAACAATTAACACAAATATTTACATTTATGCCCTCAACGAGCCAAAATTATGAACATACCCTTATACTAGTACACATAGTCGAAATTATGCATACTAGTACACATAGTCATGCTTCACATATATCCAAATAATCATACAAACATGCTTTTAATCATTTAAATCACATATAATCCAGTTATGCCCTTTAGGCACACTAATCAAGGCCGTTAAGCCTTATTAGTAAATTTGGGTCGTTACAACTATCCCCTCCTAATGAGAATTTCGTCCTCGAAATTTACCTGAATAATTCAGGATACTGATCCCGCATCCCTGACTAAAGCTCCTAGGTCCCCTCCTCAACCCTACTATTCCTCTACAACACTTCAACTAGATGAATCATCTTATTCTGTAGTACCTTATCCTTCTGATCCAAAATCTGAACCGGTCGTTCCTCATAAGACAGACCTGTCTGCAATTCTAGATATCCATACTTCAACACATGTGTCGTATCTGAGGCGTACTTCCAGAGCATAGAAACATGGAAAACGTCATGGATTCCTGACAACGACGGTGACAAAGCTAACCTATAAGCCACCTGACCGATCCTTTCCAATATCTCAAAAGGTCTGATGAACCTAGGGCTTAACTTGCCCTTCTTTCCAAACCTCCTCACCTCTCGCAGTGGTGAAACTCGAAGAAACACATGGTCCCCAACCTAAAATTCCACGTCTCTACGCTTGGGATCAGCGTAGCTTTTCTGTCTGCTCTGTGAGGCGAGCATCCTAGCTCAGATCTTCTCAATAGCTTCATTTGTCTTCTGAACCATATCCGGCCCCAAATACTTCCTCTCACCCATTTCATCCCAATGAATGGGTGATCTACATCTCCTCCCATACAACATCTCATAGGGAGCCACTCCAATAATCGATTGGTAACTATTGTTATATGAAAACTCAATCAATGGAAGATACTTACTCCAAGATCCTTCAAAGTCAATCACACATGCTCTCAGCATTTCCTCCAATGTTAAGAATCATTAGTCACTTAATACCCTGCTAATTACCCTGTTTATTTCCTGCATTATGTTTGCACGGTTCTGTTATTTCTAGCGTGGTCCAAAATGTATTGCTCCCATTTTTTCTGTTATGCTTTATTCTTCTCTTTGTGGTCCTAGTTGCTGTGTTAGTGACAAGTGTCCAATACACATTGTAATGAGAACCTTTTTACTATAAAAGAAGTAACAGTACCTCAGCACAATTTGAGCTGAGTTTTTATCTCTTCCGTGTAAAAAGGTTTTAACCTTTTCTTGGTATCAGAGCAATTGTTACTGGTCACGCAACCATGTCCGATGGGACCAGTCACCATTCAAAAACTCTACCAACCTCTGGAGCTGTATAGAGGGACCCACAAGTACCTGCAACTGTTGGAGACCAGGAGACAATCAACAGGCAAGGTATACATCAAACCAGCTCCCCACCAGGTGTAAATGGAGCTCAATTCTCAGGGTTTCAAAACGGATCTGGTGGTTTCACAAGCTCACCATTCGGTAATACTCTATCTCAACCTTTTTCTTTGAAGTTGGATAGAAACAATTATGTTTTGTGGAAAACAATGGTCTCAACCATCATCAGAGGCCACAGATTAGATGGCTTCATAAATGGCATGAAACATGCCCCGGCAGAGTTCATTCCTGCAGGAGTAGCCACAAGAGATGGTCAACTAGGTTTTGGAGTCAGAACAAACCCAGAATATGAACAATGGATTGTGTGTGACCAATTGCTCATGGGATGGCTTTATGGATCTATGACAGAAGCCATAGCAACAGAGGTCATGGGATGCACAACTGCTAGATCTCTGTGGACATCTTTGGAGAACTTGTATGGAGCTCATTCTCGAGCTAAAATGGATGATCTGAGAACCATGCTTCAAACAACTCGAAAGGGTTCAACCACAATGGCTGAATACCTCAGACAGAAGAGATCTTGGTCAGATCAACTTGCACTTGTAGGTGATCCATATCCTGAGGCACATCTTGTGTCAAATGTGCTTAGTGGCCTAGATGTTGAATATATTACTATTGTTGCTCTTATTGAGGCTAAGAACAATCTCACACCTGTTACTTGGCAAGAATTACAGGAAACACTTCTAAGTTTTGATAGCAAGCTTGAAAGGCTTGGAGGAATTGGATCTGTGAAAACTCAAGGCTCAACAAACCCTGCTTCACCATCTGCACATTTGACTCACAAACAGAATCCACAGTACAACAATAACAATGGTCGAGGCAGAGGCTATAACTCAAACCAGAGTTATGGAGGTAGAGGTTTCTCCCCCAACAATAGAGGAAACTTCAATGGTCGAGGAAGAGGAAGAAGTGGTGGCAGAAACTCAAAACCAACCTGTCAGGTGTGTAGAAGATATGGACATTCAGCAGCTCACTGTTACAATAGATATGATGAAAACTACATGGGATCCATTCCTAACACAGGTGCAAGCAATTCTGGATAAGAGAAAAAGGATCCTGCAGCTTTCATTGCAATCCCAGAGACAGTTGATCATGAGGGGTGGTATGCTGACAGTGGAGCCTCAAACCACATCACCACTGATGCTGAAAACTTGAATCAAAAGACACACTATGGAGGTAATGAGAAGTTAACAGTGGGTAATGGCAATCAACTTACTATTTCTCATGTTGGCACTGGTTGTTTGAAATCAGATACTGGACAGGTTTTGATTCTTAAAGACCTGCTTCATGTACCTGAAATCACAAAGAATTTGATTAGTGTTTCAAAGTTAACTTCAGACAATAAAGTCTATGTTGAATTCTATTCTAACTTGTGTTTTGTGAAGGACATGGAAACAAAACAGGTGGTGCTGCAGGGGAAACTTAAGGATGGCTTGTATCAACTTCAGAAACCAAACAAAAATCTCAACATCTTTCCAAGTCTTTTCAGTGTCTCTACTACAAAATCAAAATCTGAGTCTGTCAATGTTGTTACTAGTCCTTTTACTGCTGTTTCCCAATCTAGAGTTTCTACTTCTTGTTTTTCAAAAAGGGATCTATGGCATAGGAGATTAGGCCATCCCTCCTCTAAAGTGTTAAATCAAGTGCTACACAATGCACATGTAAAAGTTTCTTTGAATGAAAAACAACAATTTTGTGAAGCTTGTCAATATGGAAAGTCACACTCACTGCCATTTAAGCTATCTGATAGCAGAGCAAAAGCACCACTTGAACTAATTCATTCTGACATTTGGGGCCCAGCTCCTGTGATGTCAAACACCAATTTGAGATTTTACATTCATTTCATAGATGATTACAGTAGATACACATGGCTTTATCCTCTAAAAACCAAAGTAGGTGCACTAAATGCCTTTACTCAGTTTAAAACTCTAGCAGAAAACCAGTTTGACAGTAAAATTAAACAGCTTAGGACAGACTGGGGAGGAGAGTATCAAGCCTTCTCAAACCTTGCAAAAGATAGTGGAATAGCCTTTAATCACTCTTGTCCTCATACCTCAGGTCAAAATGGTCGTGCTGAAAGGAAACACAGACACATAGTTGAAATGGGTCTCACTCTCTTAGCTCAAGCACATATGCCTTTGAAATATTGGGTAGATGCTTTCCAAACCTCAGTTTATCTCATCAACAGGTTGCCAACACCTGTTTTGAACAACAAAACACCCTGTGAGGTTCTATTTTCAAAGAAACCAGACTACACTTTCCTCAAGACTTTTGGAACAGCATGCTATCCTTGCCTAAGACCATACCAGAATCACAAATTCCAATTCCACTCAACCAAATGTGTAAACTTAGGTTACAGTGAGTCACACAAAGGATATAAGTGTTTAAGCTCTACAGGAAGATTATATATATCTAGAGATGTTGTTTTCAATGAAAAAGAGTTTCCTTTTCTAACAGGTTTTCTCAATACTCATCAGGGTGAACAACCTGTGAATGTCACTACTCCCAACAACTGGTTTTCCTTACCAATTCTTCATAACCATACAGATAATGTCACACCTGTTGAGTCATCAAACACAAATTCTCTTCCTGATACAAGCAGTCCAAGAGCTACTTTTGCAGTTCAACCTGAAAAATCACCTGAATCCTCCCAACACAATCAGGTAGATCGTACAGGACACATTTATGATGATCTTGACTTTGATGCTGCAAACACTGTTGACCTAAGCTCACCAGAGATACAAAACAGCACCTCACCAACTCAGTCAGATCAACTGCAAGACAGTGATAACAGAGTGTCAAAGCCAAGTCATCCAATGGTAACAAGATCCAAGGCTGGGATCTTTAAGCCAAAGGCGTATCTCAGTGAAACTCAGTGGAAAGAAGGTGAGGGAGAGCCAAGTTCTGTTGCTGCTGCACTAAAACACGAAGGATGGTCAAGAGCAATGTCAGATGAAAATGTTGTCTTAATCAAAAATAAAACATGGAAGTTGGTTCCACCTTCATCAGAATACAATGTTATTGGTAACAAGTGGGTGTTCAGAGAAAAATTCAACTCAGATGGGTCTTTTCAAAGATTCAAGGCCAGGTTGGTTGCCAAAGGTTTTCATCAAAGACCTGGTTTGGACTTTGGTGAAACATTCAGTCCAGTTATAAAAGCTTCAACTATCAGAATTGTTTTGACCATTGCTGTTACAAAAGGCTGGGAAGTAAGGCAACTCGACATCAACAATGCATTCCTAAATGGAAAGCTTGAAGAGCCAGTGTATAAGACACAACCAGAAGGCTTTGTTGATCCAGAAAAGCCTCACTATGTTTGTAAACTTGAGAAATCACTTTAAGGACTGAAACAAGCACCAAGAGCTTGGTTTGACAAGCTCAAAGACACACTAATCAAGTGGAATTTTCAACACTCAAAGGCAGACACATCCTTCTTTGTTCTCAGAACACATCAGTTCATCATCATGGTACTTGTATATGTTGATGATATCATTGTTACAGGCAACAACTCCACTGAGGTACAAAATTTCATCACAAAACTCAATCAAACTTTCTCTCTCAAAGACCTGGGAGATTTAAATTACTTCCTTGGCATTGAGGTTTACAGAGACAATACAGGAATGTATTTAACTCAAGGGAAATACATTGCTGAATTACTCAGCAAATTCAACATGCTAAACTTGAAGCCTTGTCCAACTCCTATGGCAGCAGGAAAAACTCTCTCTATATCAGATGGAACTGAACTTGAAAATCCTACACACTACAGAAGTCTGATTGGTGCCTTGCAGTATCTTGTCCACACAAGACCTAACATAGCTTTTGCTGTTAACAAGCTTAGTCAGTTTTTAAAATGTCCTACTACAACTCATTACAGTGCAACAAAGAGAATACTTAGATATCTGAAAGGAATTCAGCACCATGGTATCCACATACAACACAGTGACAACTTGAGTCTAATTGGTTATTCAGATGCAGATTGGGCTTCATGTCCTGATGATAGAAAGTCTGTGGGTGGCTATTGTGTGTATTTTGGAGACACTTTAGTCTCATGGCAATCAAAGAAACAATCTGTGGTGTCAAGGTCTAGCACTGAGTCAGAGTATCGAGCCTTAGCAACAGTTACAGCAGAGATAATTTGGTTAGAGTCACTGCTAAATGAATTGAAATTTCCTCTGTCATCAACATCTGTTGTTTGGTGTGACAACATGAGTGCAAATTCTTTGGCCTCAAATCCAGTCTATCATGCTAGAACAAAGCATATAGAACTAGATATTCATTTTGTGAGAGATAGAGTACTTCAGAAGAAGTTGGACATCAGATATATTCCCACAGCAGATCAGATTGCAGACTGCTTAACTAAAGGCCTCTCACATTCAAGATTTCAGCTTCTTGTTGACAAGCTTGGAGTGACACAATCACCCTCGCGCTTGAGGGGTGGTGTTAAGAATCATTAGTCACTTAATACCCTGCTAATTACCCTGTTTATTTCCTGCATTATGTTTGCACGGTTCTGTTATTTCTAGCGTGGTCCAAAATGTATTGCTCCCATTTTTTCTGTTATGCTTTATTCTTCTCTTTGTGGTCCTAGCTGCTATGCTAGTGACAAGTGTCCAATACACATTGTAATGAGAACCTTTTACTATAAAAGAAGCAACAGTACCTCAGCACAATTCGAGTTGAGTTTTTATCTCTTCCGTGTAAAAAGGTTTTAACCTTTTCTTCCAATACCTGAATTGTCCTCTTAGACTGTCCATCAGTCTGCAGATGAAAGGTCGTGCTGAACTTCAACTGAGTCCCCATAGCCTTCTGCAAACTACCCCAAAACTTAGAGGTAAAGATAGGATCTCGATCTGACACTATGGACTTGGGAACCCCATGGAGACGTACGATCTCCCTCACATATAACTCTACATACTGATCCACAGTATATGTCGCCTTCACGGGAAGAAAATGACCTGAATTGGTGTATCTGTCCACTATCACCCACACCGAGTCATAAAACCCTACTGTCCTGGGTAAACCTCCCACAAAATCCATCGTAATATCCTCCCATTTCCACTCGGGAATACCCAAAGGCTGAAGCAACCCTGCCGGTCGCTGATGCTCAGCCTTCACCTGCTGATAAGTTAAACATCTGGCTATGTACTCCACCACATCTTCTTCATCTCAGGCCACCAATATAAAGTTCGTAGATCCTGATACATCTTCGTGGTACCCGGATGAAGTGAGTACGGCATAGTATGCGACTCATCCAATATCTCTCGCCTGATCCCCTATCAGCTGGAACACAAATCCGTCCCTGATACCGTAGCAAACCAACCTTAGAAATAGAATAGTCCTTAGCTACTACCGCTAAGGCATTCCCTCAAACCTCCTGTAACTGAGCGTCTACCAATTGACCTTCTTTAATCCGCTCTAGCAGGGTCGACTGCAGAGTAATATTGGCCAACCGGCCCACCACCAATTCTATCCCCGCTCTGACCATCTCATCAGCTAACTCTCTCGAGATTTGGGTGGAACTATATAACTGACCTGGGCCCCTCCAGCTCAACGCACCCGCAACTACATTGGCTTTCCCTGGATGGTAAAGAATATCTCAATCATAGTCCTTTACTAACTCCAGCCAATGTCTCTCCCCCATATTTAGGTCCTTCTGTGTGAATAAGTACTACAAACTCTTACGATCGGTGTATATCTCGCACTTCTCCCCATATAGATAATGCCGCCAAACCTTCAGTGTAAATACCATTGCTGCTAACTCCAAATCATGGGTAGGATACCGCTGCTCATACTCCTTCAGCTGTCGTGACGCATAAGCAATGACTTTCTCATCCTGCATCAACACACAGCCTAAACCTAACCTCGACGCATCACAGTAGACAACAAACTTCCCTTCCCCTGAAGGAAGACTCAACACAGGCGCGGTAATAAGTTGTCGCTTCAATTCTTGGAAACTACTCTCACACTTGTCTGACCAGATAAACTTCAAATTATTTCGTGTCAATTCTGTCATTGGTGCCGCTAACTTCGAGAAGCCTTCCACAAACCATCTGTAGTAACCCGCTAGACCAAGAAAAATCCGCACCTCCGAGGCGTTCCTTGGCCTTGGCCAATCCCTAACTGCCTCCACTTTAGATGGATTCACCTTAATCCCATCTGCACCAACAATATGTCCAAGGAATGTCACTTCTAGTAGCCAAAATTCACATTTCTTAAACTTGGCGTACAAATGATTCTCCCTCAATCTCTACAAAACCTGTTGTAGATGTTGCTCATGTTGTGCCTATGAACTGGAGTACACTAAGATGTCATCGATGAAGACAATAACGAACTGATCCAGAAAGTCCTTGAACACCCTGTTCATTAGATCCATAAAGGATGTTGGGGCATTGGTCAAACCAAACGACATGACCAGAAACTCATAGTGCCCATACCTCATCCGAAAGGCCGTCTTCGGTATGTCCTCGTCCTTGATCCTCAGCTGGTGATAACTAGATCGAAGATCAATCTTCGAGAACACCATCTTACCCTGCAACTGATCGTACAAGTTGTCAATCCTTGGTAGGGGATACTTATTCTTGATAGTTAACTTGTTCAATTCCCTGTAGTATATACACATTCTCAGAGTCCCGTCCTTCTTCACAAACAAAACTGGAGCACCCCATGGCGAGTAGCTAGGTCTGATGAACCCCAAATCTAGAAGCTCCTGTAACTGTATCTTTAATTCCGGTAGTTCTGTCGGTGCCATTCTATATGGTACCCTCGACACTAGCTCTGTCCCTGGCGCCAACTCAATAACAAACTGAATCTCCCTACGCGGTGGCAATCCGGGTAAGTCCTCAGGAAACACATCCAAGAACTCGCAACCTAATCTGGTCTCCTTCGATCTTGTTGGCAAAACCCTAGTGGTATCTACCACACTAGCCAGAAAACCTATACATCCTCCCTATAAGAGATCTCTGGCTCTCAGTACTGATATCATGGGTACGCAGGGTCCATGCACCGCTCCCACAAAGACAAAGGGATCCTCGCTCTCTGGCTCAAAGGTCACCATCTTCTTTCTGCAGTCAATAGTAGTTTCGTATCTAACTAGCCAATCCATGCCTAAAAGCATATCAAAGTCCTCCATACCCAAGTCAATCAAGTCTACTGACAATTCCCTGCCATCAACCATCACTAGCACTGCTCTAATCCACCTCCTAGAAACTACCAGTTCTCCTGTAGGCAAAATAGTCCCAAATCCCAAAGTATAATACTCACTAGGTCTACACAGTCTATCAATCACCTTACTATAAACAAAAAAATGTGTAGCACTAGAGTCAATCAATACAGTAAAAGGAGAGCCATTGCTAGAAAGTTGACCTGTTACTACCGAGGGACTAGCCTCGGCCTCTGCCTAGGTCAGGGTGAACACTCGTGCTAGAGTCAAGCTGTCCACCTTCCCTGCATCTCCTTTCTTCACTGTCGGGCACCCCGCACACATAACAAGCCTTAGCCCGGCATTCGCCCGGATGGCATCTTCTGCACCTCGTGCACTCAGGATAGCTCCTCCATGAATCATCGCCTCCCTGACGGCCACCCTAGGTACCTTGACCCCTCCTATCAGGACCGGGAGCAGTCAAAGTACCAGGGATCTTTCTCTCCATATCACTAGGGCCTCCGCCCCTACCAGAACCAGAATATGGAGGCACCGCCCTGTGGCCCTCCTGCCTTGATGCATTCTCTCTCCATATCTTATTCTCCGCTTCTTCAGCGGTAAGAGCCTTCTCAACAGCCTGGGCATAGGTTGTCCCCCCAAGAACTGTTGTAATCCTCACATCTCAGGCTATCATAGCATTAAGCCCTCTGATAAATCTATCCTGCCTAGTTGCATCAGTAGGCACAAGATCTGGTGTGAACTTCGCAAGTCTATCAAACTTCAGGGCATATTCTGTAACTGTCATGCTGCCCTGAACCAGCCCCACGAACTCATTTACCTTCGCTGCCCTAATGGCAACGTTATAGTATTTCTGACTGAATAGATCCTTGAATCCTTCCCAACTCAAAGTGGTAACATCTCTGGTCTGTGATGCAACTTCCCACCAGATACGGGCATCCTCTCTCAGCATATATGTGGCACAGGACACTCTGTCATGTCCCTCTACCCTCATGAAATCCAGGATAGTAGTAATCATAGTCATCCACTGCTCGCCCTTCAGTGGATCAGGTCCTCCCTCAAAGATTGGGGGTTGCTGCTTCCTGAACCGTTCATACAGCGGCTCCCATCTGTTCCCAACCTCTACTGGTTGTACAACTGGTACTACTGCAGGTGGCACAATAGGGGCAGCACTCCCTGATGGAGCCTGCTTTCGTAGAATTAGAATCTTCTCATCGTGGCTCTGTAGCCATGCTTGCATGTCTACCATAAGTTGCTGCCAGTTCTCAGGGACTAGCGGAAGGGTCTGGCCCTGGTCATCATTTCTAGTCTCAGACCTGGTGCCGGCTAGTCGCATAGATTTCCTTGGACGCATAGTTATCCAAGTTAATCTGCAATCAACGACTCGGCGGTCAGACCATGATGACAGGGTAATAATCCTTCCATGATCCACCACTGGGACTCAAATATTCACAAACAATCAAGATATAATAGTTTATCCAAGTATTCATCTATATATTCATTCACATGCATAGTAATGCTAATAAGCATGCCTCAATATCATCACACAATAGTCAAGGGACAGGCCTTATCAGTATCTCATGCTCCCTTTTAATCAAGCAAATATTAGCATTCATATTCCATTCTAATCATTTAAGCATATAATCATGTATACACAATTACCAAACCCTAAGTCAAGCTTGTCTTTCGCGGCGAATGTACATGTACAACAAGTCTTCAGGAACCCTTAAACCTAGGACGCTCTGATACCAAGTTGTAACGCCCTGGATAGCCAAGACCATTACACTATGTATTTATAAAAGTGCAAGACTTGCTAATCAAGTCATTTAGTAGAAACGTGTTACTGAAACTATAATTGAACCAGGGTTAAAATATTTTGGTCACAAAAGTTGCATTTCATATATTTAAACATTTTAGTACGTGGGATCCCAAAAGAAATAGTGTTTGAAAAAAAGTTTATAAAATTTCAGGTTATAGGTACAACTACTAGCCACTTTAAGAGCAAAACAGACATTTAGGCTTTCCCGTCCTGTACCACTCCTCGGCCGTGGCGGCCGATCAGCTGATTATTTACATTCAGCCTCAAAGCTCTCCCACTTAGGACTGGTCCACTTTACCCTTGCCTTTACCTGCACCATGTAGCACCCGTGAGCCAAGGTCCAGCAAGAAAACACAATAACATAGCACAATCATCAATCAGATAATTCATACAGTATAGCCACATACTTAACAGTCCATAACATCCATATAATTAGGCATTCAACATAACAAGCTTATCGATTAACATTAATAACCAATTCACAAATAATAACCAAGGTCGACGCCCTTAGGTCGCACACCCTCTTTATCCCACTGACTTCGGCCCGCTTAAACCGAGCACAGTGAATATCAAGCTGTCCTCAGCTACCAGTGGTCGAACCGCGCCCTGTGCGCACATATTGATTCCGGCACCCTTAGGTCGCTTATCACATGTCCCATGGCATAATACCATCTATGACATCATACAGATATAGGGAGCTCTTAGTCCCAACATAATCACGTAACCAGGTGCAGTTTCTTACCTTTGAATTCTGGTAGCTTTGATCAATGATGAAAACCCTCAAGCACGATCCCTTTCGAGCCCTAGCGTACACCTAGTCACGGTCATAAGTTAGAACCATTACCAAACTTCAATCCTAAAACCTAACCTCGGGAAGCCCTAATTCAACCAAACGGGGTGGTGGAATCAAACCCCGAGCCCCCAGGCAAAAACCCTATGAAATAATCCAAAAATCCTCTTCTCGAGACAGGGTAGAGCTACAACGCCCTAAAGTGGGTGCTATAGTGCTACAAATAGAGCCAAAACTCCCAAACTGCCTAGGCCTAGCACTGTATCGCCTAAAGACTAGCACTACAATGCTAGTTACAGGACTCCTCTTCCCAGATTTGTCTCCATGGAACTTCCTCGAACCAAAACCCACCAAAACTCTTCCAAACCACTACTATACTCCAAAATGAGCCTACCATCATCTATATCTCACCCCACACAACCCAACCATATAGAACTTAGCCACATGCACCCCAAAAAAAGGAAAAAGCCATGTTTGAGCATGAAGCTCAAAAACCCAACAAACGAGAACCTGAACAGTCCAGAATTCAAGTATTCAAGCTCATAATTTCTTACCCCACGTGGGGAATTTGACCTTATGCTATCTTTAGTATCCTTCCAGCCCTAAGCTCATCAGCTCCTCAAGTTTATCTCCCTTAATTTCCACAAAAACCAAGTTTCAGAAATCCATGCCAATAAAACTCAAAAACTAAAGAAAACCTTGAAACTTACCTCAATTGGACTGAATTTCAGTAGAACTCCTAGTTTCACCAAGAACCTCAAGTGCTAAACTTGACCTAATCCTCCTCTGAACCACAGCTCCAAGAATTCACAGGAAATGGTGCAAAAAAATGATAAACCGATAGAGAGAAGAGGATAAGCCCCAATTGTTCTATTTTTCCTTCTTTCCCTTTTTGTCTTTTCCCTTTTTCTTTCCGCTTCCCCCAGTTTATAAACATTCCACTAAGTCATAAAGCAGTATAACACTTATCTCTGATTTGTAAACAAAATGACCAATTTGCCCTCCCATAATTCCTAAGCCTTTAAATCAATCTAGGGGCATTTTGGTCATTTGCTCCCAATTCCTGCTAATTCCTCGAATGACTCTAATATTTACTGCTTACTTCCCGACACCTAACTAATCACCAATTATATTTCTCAATATCAAATAGACTCCAATATATTTGCTAAATTCCCAGAAATACCCCCAGGCTCGCCCCAAGCCGGGTATAAATTCCCACCGTGACTTTTTTGCTAGACCGCTCACTAGGATCGCCTCGAGTCACAAGTTGCAAATATAACAAAAATATTTACATTTATGCCCTCAACGGGCCAAAATTACGAATATACCCTTATAACCTAATCAGGGCCTACATGCATTCTAGTACACATAGGCATGCTTCACATACATCCAAATAGTCATATAAACATGCTTTTAATAATTTAAATCACATATAATCCAGTTATGCCCTCCAGGCACACTAATCAAGGCCCTTAAGCCTTATTAGTAAATTTGGGTCGTTACACACCCACCTCATCTCCCTCCTGTCTAGCTAACAACGGCAAAGAGGGTACCTCCTTGACATGAATGGGTCCCGGGGAGTCTATGGCATTCACGGGCTCGGGACCATCATCATCTGAAACATTGGCTATAGTTGGAGGAAACAACCCGACCTTCCTAAGGTTCTCTGAAGTAACGAGGGTCTTGACATTCTTCTCCTCAGGGGTCATGGCAATCAATGCCTTGGCCCTAACTGTCATAGCTTGGGTCAGGAGTGGTATATAAAAAGGCCCAATGTGCTTAAACTTGGAGTAGTTGGCCTCTGCGTCCTTAGTAAAGAATTAGTTGTTGGCATATCTAAATGCCTTGCTATTTCTAGAGATCTCTTCCAAGAAGGCATTGGTACCCTCACTCATATAATGGTGGAAGTGGAAATACCTCGTGTTGTGCTGAGAAGGGTTCGTCTTCAGGTCAAACAAGTAGTGGATCTTGTGAGGCACTAGAGCAACCCATTTTATGCGGTGATAGATAATGTACAATGCAGATAAGACCAAGATCGGATTAGGAGCCAGTTGAGAAGGACTAATACCAAAATAGTCTGCAACGCTACGAAATTATGGATGAAGAGGAAGTAGGGCGCCGGACTTAATGGAAGAACGTGTCCAAGCGCACATACCCAGAAGGGGGTCCTCAACTCTATCATCTGGACTAGGGATAGTAGTAGACACACCAGAGAGGTTAAAGGTCTTCCTTAAGTTCTTTACCTACTCTTACGTCATTTCAGAGGCAACCCCCTTGAACCACACAACCTCATAATCAGCAGGGCGATGCTTCTCAACCAGTTTCCATATGATCTCACTGGCCAAGGTGGCCCGAGAATCTGATGAATGGAACTCCTTTTGTTAACTCTTCTTCTACTATGCAGCTGGCGATACAGTCTTACTCTTAGAAGGAGGGCGGACCACCTTAGGCCAAAACCTGTGAATAGAATGATCCTGACGATGAGTAGCATGGCGATAAGAGCCCTCAGTATGTTCTCGCTGAGAAGAAGAGTGATGGGGGACTTGACCGGTATCCCAATGCAAAGAGCATTGCAATGAGTCTCACTGGCCTGACATGTCCCGCTGAGAAGAATGACTTTGTTGAGATGTTCCTTGAGATCCGCGGGGTGTACTATGTTGAGAAGAGATCTGAGAAGAGCCAGACGAAGAGAATTGAGTGATGTGTCTTCGCCTGGCAATATGAGGATCATCTTCGGAAGGTTGCCGAGTTTTCTATTTTACTCTCACCATTGGGCTATACTTTTTCAAGAAGTCTTCCTCACTGAACAAATATAAAGCGAAGTGAGGGAAAATCATTTTCACCCTTTCCAAGAACTCGTGGGGAGTACGCTTGCTTACTGACTTGTCTGATGAAGAAGAGCTGGGCAACTGTAACAGAAGAAAAAAAATAGAGAAAAGTTAGTAAGTGAGCATAATGAAGCCAATAGATGGGGGCATATCCATGAACTAAGGAGCAAAAATGAACAAATTAGGAGAAAAAATCTATATAAGGGGTCGGCCCAGTGAGACTAAACTTGGGCCGACCACCCTAAATCCATAATATTACAAAGCATGAAAGATGGGAAAATGACAGAGGACTAAAGTTCAAGTCTCCAATAAAAATAATTTGTATAGTTCAAGGAAGACCCCAAAGAGATCAGTTGAGAAGAGACAAAATTATTATTAGGGTACCAGGTGGTCGGCTTATGCTTGGGCTGACCACCCTGGATTCCTGGAAGTCTCCCAAGGTTGTGGTGGTCGACCCATGAGGTAAACAGTACTCGGCCCATAATTGGAAACTTTAGGGGTGGTCGGCCCTAACCCTAATCCCTAGACCTAGAAATCGTATAAGGCAAGGAAAGGGAAGCCCTGGAGGTACTCGACCCATGGTTGGAAACTCTAGGGGTGGTCGGCCCTAACCGTATTCCTAGACCAGGAATTTGCATAAGGCAAGGGAAGAGAAGCCCTGGAGGTACTCAGCCCATAATGAAGCCCTAGGGGTGGTCAGCCCATGAGGGAATAGACATCCCTAGAAATCGCCTATGCTAGGGTTTGAAATCTTAGAAATCGCAAGCTAATAATATCAAAGGGGTGGTCGGCTTAGGGTTTTACATCCTTGGAAATCGCCTATCCTAGGGTTTCACAAACTTAAAATCACATGTGTTAGGGTTTGTAACCCTGGAAATCGTCCAAGCTAAGGAATTTCATAGAGAAATCGTAACTTGATTCAAATAAGTCAATTATTTTGGATCGAAATAAAACAAAACAAGAAGATTCAAACAGATTCCTCAAAGATTCAAAGTATGTCTTCTAAATCTAAGCACTTTTAAATTAAATGATGTAAGGATTAGGAGAAAGTACTTACCCAAATAATGATCTGAGTTTGATGAAGAATTGGAGAAATTAGGCTTGGAGACTCCTATGGGTGAGGCGCACAGAGAAAGGGAATGAGAAGTGAGGCCCTACTTATAGCCATATATTTTTAGGAATTCAAATTTCCTTGAAAAATATATGGTATGGTTAAAATTTCAAATTTCCTTAAAAATATACTGGATTTTTAGGAAATTAATTTTCCTTGAAAAAATCTAATTATTTTTAGGAATTACAAATTATCCTTGAAAAATTCGTGCTGAGCAAATTATCGATAGTTAAAAAAGTACTATGCAATGTCCCGAGGGACTTGGCTATTAAAGTATTGCTACGGTATGTTTCTCGGGCCAGGATCAAGTTTATCGTAATGTTGAATACATTACAATAAACTTGGGGGGCAAATGTTATCCCTCAAAAGACGGGGATGGCGTGGCAAATGAGAAAGCGACACATGGCATCAGAAATCAGGGAAAAACGATGAAGTATTGAAAAAGGACTGACGAGCAAAAAAGATAGGTCAAGGACCTATAGGGAAGTCGGCCAGGCCAAGACCCCGTAAGGGTGGTCGGCCTGACCCCTACCCCTAGGGGTGGTTGACCTAAGCATGCCCAAGAACCCCTTGGGGTGGTCGGCCTGACTCTTACCCCAGGGGTGGTCGGCCTAACATGCTCAAGAACCACTTGGGTGATCAGCCCACCCTATTCTTCATAGGGTGGTCAGCCTAAACTCCCAAGTATGCTTCACTGAGAAATACTCGCACTCGTTCAAACTGAGATCAAATAGGTCCAACACCCAGAAGATCATAGGTCCAGCACCTAGAGGATTAACAGGTCCAACACCCAGAGGGTCATCAGGCCTAGCACCCAAGCTCTGAAGGGACATCGAGCCTATCACCTAGGTCTCATAGACCAACCAAGACTTAACATTTTCCCATAGTTTTCAATCGTGCATTATCTACCACGATCCAGAGAAATAACGAGAAACCCACGATCTCATAATCATGGGGAGGTTGACACGTATCTATACTACCTAATAATCTTGTACCAAACCACAAACCAAATATTACTAATCATGTAACAGCCCCTGAGTACTATAAATAAAGGACATGGGGCTTCGTTTCAAGGGATCACTTTTTCTGGAATTTTTTAGATCTGAAGAATATTTGGGGAGAAACTCTGGGCAAATTAGAAACGAGTCAATACTAAAAGCTCAGTGGATTAGGTTATTACTTTTCATCATAAAGAGCTGAACCACTATAAAATTTCTGTGTGTTTGTTTAAGATATTCGTAATGTATCGTTTATTATATTTATTTCCTTCAAAATGTGTTGTATACTGTACGTATGACCGCTGGCCAATTTCACAAGTCAACAGGTAATATCTAACATATTTGTGTATGATTTAATGTATCTATATATGCATGATCCTGACTGGTATTAATAATTTAAAAAAAAAGATCCATTTCGCTGCTTATCCTAATTTATCATATTTAATACCAACATAATTGTCAATGAAAGTGAAGAAATATTCATTACCACCTCTTGCCTGAACATTAATCGGTCCACAGACGTCAGTATGAACGAGCCCTAGGGATACTTTGGCCCTTTCCCCTTTTGTAGAGAATGGACGCACAGTCATTTTACCTTCAAGACAAGATTCGCAGACAGGTAAGTCACCCATTGTGAGTTTCCTCAAAGGCCCAGCCTTTGTAAGTCTTTTATTCCTATCATAGTTAATATGATCTTTTGTCATTTGGTGGTCCTAGGATTAACTAACTTAAACAATTTGTTGTTAAGCCCGGGGGATTCGTTAGGTCGCAAAATATACAAGTCATTTTCCATACATCCAACACACAGTTCACATCCATTAAATGAAATAGATATATTAAAACTTGTGAAAGTAACAGTAAATCATTGTTGATGTAATAAAGAAACTGAAATTAAATTCCTACTAAATTTTGGAATAAAATAAACATCATCCAACAACATAAATTTATTTCCAAAATTTAAACAAGCTTGTCCTTTTGCTTTGACCTCCACGAATTCACCATTGCCAACTCTAAGCTTTAACTCCCCTTCTGCCACTACTTTCTAGTTGCTAAAGAGCTGTAAAGAAGTACACATATGGTTAGTGGATCCTGAATAAACTATCCAAACAGAAGAATCATCCTATAAAACACATGCATCCAAAACAAATAGATTATTATTACCTTGGATTCCAGTTTCCTTGAGAGCGGGGAAATTACGCTTCCAATGACCTTCCTCCTTGCAGTAGAAACACTGTCCTTAGCCTTCTTGCAGGTTAACTTTGCTCCAGCAGGATTTTCAGCAGCCATTGCCTTTCCAACTGCTTGCTTCTTAGCATTCTTTTTCTCCTTCCTTACTTTTCTCTTCTTGATCTTCGAGGACAAGGCTAGGTTAGCCTCACCCTGAGCACCCCTGGAAGTGGCAGCCTTCTTCCCCAGTCATTTATTCGGTCCACCATTTATTCCTTCATACATTTGGAACTCATTCAACAACTGAGTCATTCTGTAGTCTAGCTTATTAAGGAAATAGTTCGTGGTGAACATAAGGAAACTAGGTGCAAGGCTGTTGAGAATAATTCCAACTTGAGTCTTCTCATCTAGTGTTGCTCCATGCAACTCATATTCTAGGAAGTAGTTCTTCATCTTAATGAAATGATCATAAACATGTTGGCCAAGTGCCATCCTAATTCACATACTTCTTGGTAGCCTCAAAACGAGATGGATCCAATTTGTGTCCAAACAAAATGATCTCACTGAGAAATTCAATATGGGAAATGGCCATCGCATGATTCTATTGTACCCTAAAATTAGGAGCTCGGTTATCTTGCTCGCGATATAGCTGACAAGTAATAAATGAAGGAAATTGGACTCTGGAGACATTTCATTAACTCCAGATCAAATAGCTCGAGGTTGTGTTACCAAGTTTGGGACAACTTGAGATCCTCCAGACCGCCTCAAATGCTAGTGGTAAAGATAGAGATATATGGTGTTCAGATCACCCTTATCAAGCTCCGAGCATGATCCAAGTTAGATCATTATGCTCTCATAACATCCAGTTCAAGTAGTGCATCCAGCTCGCGGAAGTCCAATGATGTGCAAAAGGAAGAATCCCAACAGACTCGAAGATTCTTCATGCATAATAAATGTTTATAATCGTTATGTACCCAATGCCCGATATAAAAACCATAGGTTTAATTAGGGAATTTATGTATCAAATTATTTGGGAAGTTACCCAATCCTGTAAGTTACATTTTATTGTATGGTTACCCAATATTGTCCACCACAATTCCCTTTGAATATAGAGGGAATTGACAATAAAAGGGATCGAATTTTTGTATGCTAAAATTCTGCAAGAAATTGTCATAAACAATTTCTCAAAGAGTTCCTAAACAAAAATAAAAGTGACTCATGGAATAGGTGAATTTTAACCAATGAACCATGTAAAATCTTGGGTGTTCATACTTTCAGCTTATTATAAGTCTAATCTCTCTATTTTAGATTTCTTAATCCTTTGTTGGCAAAAAACCGCGTCAAAAGTTTCAATTGAAGACTCATCTTCACGCTCTTCAACAGGGAGATCAATCAGTCAATACCTATTTTATTAAGCTGAAGAGCCTTTGGGATAAGCTAAAAGTGTAGGAACGAGTTTCCTAATACACAGCGGAAAGGTGGTGGGGTTGGTCCAGTGTACAACAAAAATTTTGTAACATATTTAAACTACCTTTAAATATGTGGATCCATTAATATACATACATTAATCATAAGTAAGTTAAGAATAGAAATCATACCTCTTGAAGCCTATCAAGTGTCCTTGCTATCTTTTCGTAATTAGAACGATCTTCATTTCCAAGTTGTTCCCAGATACTCACACCAAGATCTTCCATAGCGTTCTCTACACCTCAAGAAGTGTGTGGGCACTTAGAGAATGAAGGATAGTTTATTTGTGATTCTACTTGATGTACTCAACACATGAGATCAAGAGAATAAGCCTGAGAATCGGTTCTTTATTTTTCAGGGAGAGAAAAATATCGTTCTATTTTTCACAGAGCGAATAGACTGAGTTGTCTTGGTTATCTGTATATTTAATGATTAGTCATACTTAAAAGAAAATATTCAAATTTAAAAAATAAATATGTAACCAACTTACAATTTACTTTTTTAATTAATTAATTATTTTTATTAATGAAAATATCCAAAAACTAATTTTTTGAATTATCCATTAATTAATTAATTAAAAATGAAAATCATATCCTTGAAAAATAGCAGTACATGCCAGTGTGCACGTGTACCACCCCTATTTTTAGGGATGTTGGTTTTATTCAATTTTTATTTAATTATTTATTCAAACTATTTTATCAGATAAGATCTAATAACCTGATAACTAATTCAAATTTGAATTCAAAATTAAATTAAATATCTTTTTAACTAATTATCAAATATAATTAATTATTTGAATAAATCTTAATCTTTTAAATTCAAATCCAATTTGAACTTATCAAATTATTATCTCTCATTCAAATAAAGATATTTAATTAATTCTACCAATTAATTAAATCCAATATTTTTTAAAATAAATATTTACTTCATTATAATTTCGAAAATTATAATTAATTAATTATTTAATTAAAATTTGAAATTAATTTAATTATTTAATATAATTTCAAAAATTATACAATAATTAAATATTAATTAATTTTGTTAACTACAACTAATTTGTAATTAATTAATTAATTAATCACTATTATCATATAATTGCATATTTGGCCCGAAGAACAAATTTCTTCTTAAATATATGTCTTTAAACTATTTTTCCCTTCATATCAACTCTTACCTTGAATAATGTTGATAGAGTCGCTATGGGGACCTATGGACCTATAATTCCAAGCTCCAATAAATTTTAGATTATTAATTAAACTCTTTAATTAAATAATCTTAATTTATTAATCTCATGATTATTCCACTATAAATATGAGACTGCACTATTGCAATTATAGATATTTCATTTACTAAGTACTTTAAAATTATAAAGCATCCATTGATATAATCATTGCATACAAATTGACATTCTAATAATGGTTACATAATTAATCGGGAATAAAATTACCGTTTTACCCTTTTAATTGTCTCTTGTTTCCTTAAGTACCATTGGCTTTACTAGTGAAGGTTAATTCATAACTTAATTATGATTTTTAGCTCAATAGCCTTTCAGTCCCAAAAGTCAACCCTTAAGAGAACAATTATTCAATCTCTTGTGAGAAGGCATAGATTCCATATCTGCATACTATGTCCCCAGCCATCTTCATTAATGAGTTCCCAAAACAAAAGTTTCTAGCCTGGTCATTTAGATAGACCCTAACGAGTGAATCGAAGAACTCATATAACATAAACAAGAGTTCATAGTAACTTCATGATTAAGATCTATTTGTATGTGATCATCAGTTGATATGTTTAATTAATACTTCGAAACAGTATTTAACTAAGTATTAATAAACATATCTGACCCAGTTCTATATATTCTCTAATATATAAAGCACCTCCGCTAAAGTGTCCTACCACACTAGTGATCCGGATCTAGATCACATGTATTCATAATGCTAGTGGACCGTACTTGTAGTAATTAATCTAAAGATTCCATAACTTTATTTTACTGCGAACTATTCAAGTTCATTTATCTCAAACACAATCACCTCGTACCAATACATGTTTGGGATCACATATATGAACTTAGGAATTTTTCTGATATTTACATAATATTATCACAGAATAATATAGTCCATAAAATATATGCATAACAAATTCAATTTAATTATTTATTTCATAACAAAATGTCTACTACATATTCTTTCAGGGCACAATTCCCAACAAAAAGAATTTCAACCCACTGCAACCTGGACTTGTGATGCTTTAAAGAAAATCCAGGATTTCTACAACCAAGATCAAGTGTTGGTATGGATATTGTAAATCAAAGTGTGTAGCAGAAGGGTGACAATAAAAATTTAACCAATACCATATCCAAGATCACGCATATACCCATACATTAAATAAAGATTCATAATCATAGAATCATACCTCTTGTAGCCTATCAAGATTCCTCACTATCTTTCCGCAAATGAATAATGAACATCCAATCCTATAGACAACTTTGAGATCCACATCCTCAACACACGAGGACGTGTGTGGCCACGTAGGATATAGAGAAAAAAATTTAAGACTCTCTTGATGTTCTCAACAGAAGAGATCAAGAGAGGTTTGGAGAAGACAAAAGCTCTGGGAGAGTACCATAGTTTTTTTTTCCAAGTTTTCTTAAAAACTGATAATCTGTTTCGTTTTTTTATGATATATAATTTAAACCTTATAAACCTAAAATTATTATAACAAAATTAGACTCAGTCAAATCTGATTAGGATTTTAAGATTTTAAATTATTTAATAACTAATTTAATCAAATTGAAATAATTATTTAATAAATAAATAATTCAAATTCTTAACAATTAAAATTTTAATTAAACAAATTGGGTTATGACATGTGTCACACGCCGGCACGCATGTGCCTCCCCGATTTATCACATTTATTTATTCAATTAATAAGACAATATTTTTTATGCATTAAAACAATATAATACTTCACAAATTCATAAATATCAGTTAGTTCAAAATTACTTTATCTTATAATAAATTAATATTTTTCTCTCTCTTTATTAATTAACTTTGAGTTAATTAATAAAACTAATATATAGTTTTCAAATAAAACAAATTAATTTATTTAGTTAATTAATTCATAAATAATCAATTACACATATTTACAATTAGCTCCAAAAATTAATTCCTTGATAACTAAGTTCTTATCTCATTTTAATTTGTCAATTATATACTCCCCATTGACATTGTAGTAAGAGGTGACTTTGGGACAATGACTTATAATACTAAGCTCCAATAAATTATATTATTAATTAAACTCTTTAATTAAATAATCATATTTATTAATTTCATTATTACTCCACTATAAATACGGAATTGCACTCTTAGTAATTATAGAATTATATTTACAAAATTACCTCAATTTGTCTATTGATATAATCACTTCATGTAGGTTTGTCCTCCAATTTATTTGTTCGCTAATTAGAGCTGGTCAAAATTATTGTTTTACCCTTGTAATTACCTCCTGTTCCTCCAATTTATTGGTTTCGCTCTTGTAAAATCTTGTTCCCAACCATTCATACTATTGAATCTCCAAAACAAAAGTCACTATCCTCTAGCAGATCCGTTCTCCAAACCTCTTACAAGAGATTTAGTAGCGAAACTCCTAGAAATATAAATTCACCAATTATGGAAACCCAACTCAAAGCCCGTGAACATTGAGTGTAAAGTTCAATTGGTACGAATAAGTCATTCATAAGTGGATAGTTTCAATACTAAAATATTTTTGAGCCCCTTATAGAGATAGTTAGTGTTGGTTGCTACTGGACATGAGGGTTAAGCTTAAAGCTTTTAATGAAGTTCAGTTGTGTGCAACAAACATCTCTAAATGTGGCAAATATGTTGTAAGAACTTCACCTATGTCAACTTAGATGTGGTGTTGTTGGGAATTTATGGCTTACACTTTCTAAATCAACAATGATTAAAATAATTAATTCAATATGATGAACCCTATAGACTATTCAAGAACCATATTCAAAGTATGAATGAAAATCTTGATAATTAAAGAACCATATTCAAAGTATGAATGCAAATCTTTATGTTCAAAGATTAAGTGATTAAATGATTACAATATGAATTTATAAATATTTAACCATCAATTCTAACAATAATAAACACAATTAGAGAATGAAATAACAATAGTATTACAAATAAGTCAGTAAATCATAGTAGAATAACCCAATTACAAAGTTAATGTTTTAGAGAGATACAATATTTATTTTGGAAACTGAGACTTTCCACAATAAATATATTGTTGTCCAAAATCTCTAATCCAAGCCTTCCCTTTGTAATGTCCTACTTCCTTAGAGTCGTTACTATGTGAGTTAAATATGTGTCATTAGCTTGCTAATCGAGGTTTTAGGTTAAAAGTGTGACTAAATTGAAATAAAACACGTTTAATGACATTAATTATAAAAAATTGGGCATTCATTGAAATCATAAAAATTTGTACAGTTGGGATCCCAAAATACTGTTTAGAAAATACATTACAACTCAAAAATATAATTATGGTCGACCTAAGCAACAAAGTAGTTCATTACAACATTCTTCCCAAAATAACCATGGTCGTTGCAGCCAGGTAGGCCGAACATGTATCCGTCGCTCCATGCTCTTCGTACTCATGGTTGGTCGACCTTTCCTTTGCCCTTACCTGCACCATAGAGCACCCGTGATCCGAAGCCCATAAAGAAAACTCAACATATATCACATAACATAACAATCCACAGTATATAGCAAAATAGCCAACAAGCTAAACACATAGTAGCCTACGCCGACCCAGGTGCTTTACAAGGCCCTGGGTTTGCAGTCTTCAATGAGCAAGTGGATTCAGCACCCTAGGAGGAACTCGCCCTAGTGGCCTATACTCATCATGCTTAACGCCAATCTTGGCCCCTGGCGATACCTGGCTTCCTGCTGTTCTCGGCCTTTGCCGTTCCCACCCTTCGCCGTTCACTCACAAACATGCATGGCAGAATTCAAAAGAAAGGAATAAGTTTAGGATCTTACATCTGAGATGTGTTCAACTTTGAGCTAATCCCCAAGCATAACAAGTCTGATCCTTCAACCTTTCAGCCTATAATTCTCAAAGCTTCACCAAAAATCTCCAAGCATCATAGAGAGGGAGAGAGTCGAATGTGTGTGTGAGAGAGAGAGAGAGAGAGTTGAGAACTCTTGCTTTTCTTCCAAGTGATTCTAGAGTTCCAGCTGCTCAAATGCTTAAGTCTATCCCTTAGCCAAAAAGTCCAAAATACCCTTAAGTCAATCTTAAACCTATAGTGCCACCAAGGGCAATTTCGTCAATTGCCACATCCCGCTAAGTCCTCGAGTGTTCCTATTGTACGCCCTGATTTTCCCACTGGCTGATTAGCAGGCCGAGCTTCGGACTAATCATGGTTAGTCCATAAACATCCCCCAGGTCGGAGATCCTGTCCTGAGGTCGTACCCCCTTAGCTCGAGGAATCCTCAAGGACTCGCCAAGACTCCCAAGACTGGAGCAAGGAATCGAAAGGCCGAAGGTCGGGTTAGATGCACAGCTCGTGGTACGAGCTAGATATGGAGGCCGTGACCCCTTGTAAAGTCAACACACGCAAGATAAACGTGCATACATCTGACATCACGTGTCCGATATCTCCCTGACTTCTCGGACACGCTGCAGGAACGTGCGTGTTCAGACACCCACGGCTGGGTTGGGCCGTGCGGCCCATTATCTCCTTATCTATCGATTTGACCATACTTATGTGTCAGGTTTAGGAATTAATCATGAATGTCACAGAGTTGATATGACAAATAAGAAGGTCACGGGATGACCTCCTTACCAACTTCTAGGTGCCTTCTCCTATAAATATGGAGACCCTGGGAGTTGATAAGGGTTGGAACAAATAGTCTATGGAGAGACATACTTTGTAACAAAATACCCAAAATATATCAATAATATTGACTAGTGGAGTAGAATGATTTTAACCTTTGAACCACTTAAAAACGTGTCTCGAGTCACCTATTTCATTCACTAAGATCTTATATCTGTTACGGTTCTATATTTGGCACTAATCCTCTTCTCTCTTTCTCTTAATTACCTGTTGGCGAAGAACCGCGTCAACACCTATAAATCCCCATTTTAATCCTGACATGCTCAAATAATTGATAAATTACAACCTGCTACCCGGTAAATCCCAAACACCAACTGTGTTCCAAAATAACCCTGGGCTCCTCCCTAGCCAGGTATTCTACCCTATTGTGATTATATAGCTATTCTGCTCCCTAGGACCATCTCGGATCGTGCACCACAAACATATCACCACACCTTTATAGTCTCAATCACAATACACACATATATCACATTTATGCCCTAAATGGGCTAAAATTACAGATATGCCCCTAATAACCAAATGGGGCCCCACATGTATATTTAATTCACCTAAACATGCATTTCTAATCACATAATCATTTAATTCACACATTAGAATAATAAAATCAATTATTGTCCTCCCGGCATGCTAATCAAGGCCTTACGCCCTATTAGAAAATTGGGGGAGCTACAACTATCCTCTCCTTACAGAAATTTCGTCCTAAAAATTTACCTGAATAACTCAGGATACCGATCCTGTATATCTATCTCAAGCTCCCAAGTCGCCTCATCCACTTTGTTGTTCCTCCACAACACTTTTACCAAGGCGATCATCTTGCTTTGCAAGACTTTATCTTTTCGGTCTAGAATCTGAACCGGCTTCTATTCATACGATAAATCTTGATCCAGCACCAAATTCACATAACTCAACATGTGTGTAGAATCCGATACGTACTTCCGGAGCATGGATACATGAAACACATTGTGAACCCCTGATAGAGCTGGAGGCACTGCCAATCTTTAGGCTACCTCTCCAACCCGTTCCAAAATCTCAAATGGGCCAACAAATCTAGGGCTCAGCTTGCCCTTTACCCCAAACCATTTCACCCCTCTCAAGGGAGAAACTCTTAAGAAACACATGGTCCCCGACCTGAAACTCTACGCTCCTGCGTCTCAAGTCCGAGTAACTCTTATGTCGACTATGGGAGGCGGGCATTCGAGCTCTAATCTTCTCAATCACCTCATTGGTCCTCTAAACAACCTCAGGACCTAAATACATCCTCTCAGCCGTCTCATCCCATTGGATGGGTGATTTGCACTTCCTCCCATATAACATCTCATACAGAGCCACTCCGATAGTCGCCTGATAACCATTATTGTATGAAAACTCAATCAAAGGGAGATACTTACTCCAAGATCCCCCAAAATCCAGTACGTAGGCTCGCAACATATCCTCTAGTATCTGAATCATCCTCTCAGACTGTCCATCTGTCTGAGGATGATAAGCGGTACTAAACTACAACTGTGTACCCATAGCCTTTTGTAGGCTCTCCCAAAACTTGGAGGTGAAGGTGAGGTCCCTGTCGGATACTATCGACCTCGGAGCCCCATGTAGTCGTACAATTTCCTTCAGATATAGTTCAGCATACCGCTCAACTGTATAAGTTGTCCTAACAGGAAAAAAGTGGGTTGATTTGGTGTACCTATCCACAATCACCCACACTGAATCATGCTATCCCACAGTCTTCGGTAATCCAACCACGAAGTCCATAGTGATATCCTCCCACTTCCACTCCGGAATCCTTAGAGACTGCAGCAACCCCGCTGGCCTCTGATGTTCAGACTTTACCTGCTGATAAGTCAAACACTTGGCAACATAATCCATCACATCCCTCTTCATTCCTGGCCACCAATATAAAGTTCTCAAATCTTGGTACATCTTCGTCTTTCCCGGATGTAAAGAATAGGGAGTGGTATGAGACTCATCCAAAATCTCATGTCGGATACTGGAATCCATCGGAATGCAAATCCAACCTTTGTACCTCAACAAACCCATCTCCAAGATAGAAAAGTCCTTAGCCGCTCTGGCTAAGACGCCCTTTGTGTGCTCCCTCAATTGGGGATCCTTCCCCTGTGCTTCCTTGATTCTTTCAAGGAGCATGGACTGAAGAGTAATGTTGGCTAGCTGACCAACCACCAACTCAACACCTGCTCTAGTCATCTCTTTAGCTAACTTATGTGGTATCTGCCTTGCACTATATAACTGTCCTAGGCCCTTCTGCTCAACGCACTGGCCACCACATTGGCCTTCCCAGGATGGTATAGAATATCACAGTCGTAATCCTCTACCAATTTCAACCAACGTCTCTGATGCATATTCAGATCCTTCTGAGTAAAGAAGTACTTCAAACTCTTATGATCGGTGTATATTTCACACTTCTCGCCATACAAATAATGCATCCATACCATTAGTGAAAATACCACTGCCGCCAATTCCAAATCATGTGTGGGATACCTCTGCTCATACTCCTTCAACTGTCTCGACGTGTAGGCTATTACTTTTCCAACTTGCATCAATACACCCCAAACCTTGTCTGGAAGCATCACATTAGACTATATCAAATGCTTTGCAGAAAACACATATCTGTCCCCCACGTGTTTGTAATTTAGTGATACAAAGCTATGCGTTTTTTGTATTTCCTCAAGTGAAATTTGAGTCCACAATGAACCTAATTAATTAGCTAAGTTCACAACAACAAATATTGCATGATAATACACCCCCCCCCCCCCCCCCCCCCTAAGTTGACATATGATGCCAACATTTATGGACCTTTCACAGTTGAATGTCTCTTGTTCGATTTTTATCTGCATTTACTATTGTTCTTGAGAGTTAGAACCTGATCTGGTTGTGACTTTTTTGATAGAAAACTTCAACTATATTATTATAAAGAAATTACTCATTTAAATGAAATTAAGAGTTTTCTTGGTTCAGAGGTTCTAAACAAATTCAGTAGCTCTACACAACAGCAGAGTATTCCTGGTTTATACTAATTAGGAGCCAATTTTTTAATAATTAGTCATAAAGAAATTATATGTTCAAAAAATAAAATGAACTGATTCAGGTTCATTTCAAGTTTTCCTTGAAACTATGGTATACATTGTAAGGCAACCTTACCTTTCTGCATACTATTTATTAACATGTCACTCTCATACAACCAAGGCACGTGCACAAAAACAGGTTTATCTTTCTCAAACATACTTGTTTTTAATAATTATACATTGTTACTGCTATACTGTACATGAACTAACATAGAATAGAATATGAAGTCTGGAAAAATACACAGATCACTACTATGGTTGAGTGCTTCCACTGTCACTATTATCATAATCATCTCCACCTTTATCATTGTAATACTCTCTGGCAATGCTATGGTGATTGTTTATGTCTTTCCAGCATACATGATATTGTTCATCTTCTCAATAGTATTGTTCTAGGATTTTTTCCTTCCAAAGATGAAATTGCCGTTCTTGTCCATAAATTCCACCTAAGATGGCTCTTCTAGGCTCTGCCAAGTAAACTGTCGTCGCCATCATTAGAATCAAGATCAGAGCCATAACCTTCATTTCGAGATTGGTTAAAACTCAAAAGGCACACTAGTTTTAGGATTGTAAACGAGGGACAAAGGCTTCTATGGTTTTTTAGCTTAAGCAAGAAGTATGCTCTCTTTATAAAGGAAATGAAATTTTAGAGATAGTTAGGATTAAAGTTTGGCCATGGCTCTCCATGAAGTACCAGACAAAATGAGTGGGGTTACAACGTCATTCATCTAAGATATTTTTTAATGATAAAACTTTCTACAATGGTTCAAGATATGTTTCTTGTTCATATTAGCAGCCTTAGTTGAGAAGTTTCACCTTGGTTTTTCAAGTGGGACTACTATTCAGAAAGTCAATCCAACATAACGGTTTTACTATTTTGTTGCTTTATATAATGTCCAAATCATAAATATAATAGGATAAGGAATATTTTTTTTTTTTTTAAAAATAAAGCTTCTTCTTTTGTACTTAAAATGTTTATATGGAGGCCATCTAGACCTGCATTCCAAAAATATTTAAAAAAAAAAAGGAGGGAAACACTAATTTTAGTTACAGTTCAGAAGTTCTAGATTAAAGTTTTCATGGAGTTGGAGAAAAGTACTTTTCTTGATGAGATTATGGTGTAAAAGCTTTTATGGTTCAGAGGTCCCAAACAAATTCTGTAGCTCTATTACAAATTTGCCTTTGTTGTTTCATTTCAAATATTCCTTGAAACCATGGTTTACCTTCTTTGCATATACTATTTATTAACATACCAGTCTCATAATACCAGATCACAAAAACATACTTGTTTTCGATCCACTGCTATATTGTACATGAACTTACTTAGAATAGAAGATGAAGTTTAGAAAAATACACAGATCACTACTACTATGGTGGGGTACTTCCATTGTCACTATCATCAGAATCATCTCCACCTTTATAATTGTTAAACTCTTTGGGATAACTCTCGACATTGCTCATCTTCTCAATAGTATTGCCTTCCATAATTTTTCCCATCAAAGAAAGAAGTAACGAAGATGGCAGTAACAACCTAGTTAGTAGTTTTATGATTAAGAGATCAAAAGAAATAAAATGCGGTGAGCGTGGATCGAACACGCGACCTTCAGATCTTCAGTCTGACGCTCTCCCAACTGAGCTATCCCCGCTTGATGGCAAATATGTTACTATAAAACATCTATTTCTTGAAGCTTGTTATCTACATTGGCTTATCCTTCATTATGGATCCTAAACATTAAAAATTCCTTTTGATCTTCTCTGGGGTTCAGTTGGTGAAATTGCTTACTGAGTGGTAGAGCTTATCTGGAAACATCTTTTTTGAGTGCTAGTATTAAACTTTGGCCATGGTTCTCTACCAAAATACCAGAAAACATAAGGAGGATTGCAACACCATTCACATGTAAGACATTTTTTTTAAAGATGAAACCTTTCTATGGTGATTTTTAGATGTTTCTTGTCCATATTAGGAGCCCTTAGTTGAGAAGTTCCACCTTGGTTTTTCAAGTGGGATTACTAAGCAGAAAGTCAATCCAACATAATGGTATTACTGTTTCTGAATGGTTGCTTTATGATGTTCAAATAATAATTATACTAGGATTGGGAATTCAAAAGATAATAATTATAATAGTGCTTCTTCTTTGGTAGCTTATTATTTTTTATACAAAATGTTTATTAGGTAGGTCCGTACACTCATTGGTTTTGCAACCGGCCATCTGTACCAGCACTTAGTTCCAAAATTTTCATACCAAAAATGTAAAGGAGAGAGATTGACTAATTTTTAGTTATTGTTTTCAGAAGTGCTTAATTAAAAATATCATATAGTTGGAGCACTTTTCTTTATGAGATTATGGTGTATTCATTTCAGTCTTCTAAGCTATACATGGGTTTTACTTCATATTCCACCTTTCATACTAAAATTTGAGTATTTTCTCTGCTTGAATGCGTTCTTCGACTCTGACTTTGACTTCTCTTAAAAAGGAAATTTGCTATTTAGTCTGTAGATCCATCTCACTTTTGATTTGCTTTTTTTATATATATGAATATAGCTTTGCACTGTTATATAAAGACTACTTGTATGATATTGTATAAATTTTTATACTTTCTAAAATAAAAAGTTTGATATTGGCATTACTCCAGCAATATTCTCTTGTTCTCAAAGTGAAACTTAAATTAAATTTTGTTGTGTTAAAAAAAATCTTCTTTGATTTCATTAGTTACATTTTAAAGTTATCAGATATTATATTAAACTTTCATTTTTACTTTTGCTTTAATAATTTATCTTATATTTACATCAGATTACTGCATTACTGAATTGTAGTCAGAGATTCAGATCAATATTTTCAATAATAGATAGTCACTGATAACAGATATTATATCGTTATTGCCTCTAAGAATAGACATCGTAAGAGAAAAGATCCTCCTCCTTTTAGGGTTACTATGATCTGCCTCAACTCAACAATTCAAAAAGTTTAATGCAATAATTTATGTTTTGCTCATACTATCGTCCCTTCAAGTTTATATATAACAAAATTTTAATAGGGATAAAATGGTCATTTCACCCAACATTCTAATTTCGCTCATACATTACATTGTGCGGTTTTGCTTTATAATAATAAGATAATTTTTCATTTTTTTAATAAACTTTATGATTTAGTTTTTTTCTTCTCGATTTATATTATATAATCAGAATTTTATTTTATTTATAGTTCATTTATAATGTGAGATTATTAAACCATCTATAAATTTTATACCAAATTTTGTACAAAAATAAGTTACTCCTATGTTGGATTAATATTTGCAATTGTGTTATAATGCACAAATACAAATTAACTAAAAAATAAATAATAATTAATAGTCATTTAATATTTATTAAGAATATCCACATAAAAAAATATTTATTGAGAATATATTAAAAAGTTATTTTGTTTTATTATCTAAATTATGAATTTCAATATATTTTTTACTATTGCATGGTCTCAAAAAATTAGTCATTAACTATTCATTAATAAATCATAACAATTAATGATAATATGTGTTAGTAATTGAGTCACAATCTTATGTGGCCTAAGTTGGTTGGTATCATTTTAGTTAGTTGGAAGGAGTACTTGGTGCACCTAAGCTATAAAAGGCTTATGTACTCGGCTTAGATGGGATAGATGATACTTGATGATTTCTCTTGTAAAGAGTTTAGAGAGTGTTCCCTTTTTGTACTCTTGTAATTTGCATTGTGTTTGTAATAAAGAAATGAGTTTTGTTTCCCAATGGATGTAGGCCAGAGACACTTTGTCTTTGTGTTCGAACCACGTAAAGAGGTTGTGTTATTGTGTTCATTACTTTTGTTCTCTTTGCCTAGTTTTGATTCTTGTTTAGTGTGATTCAACTCAAATCACAACAAGTGGTATTAGAACCAGGTTCTTGTGGATCAAGTTTTATCAAGAATCCAAGAAGTGTTTGAAGGAGTGTCAAGAATGGTTGCTGCAGAGTTTGAAGTGGACAAATTCACAGGGGAAAACAAATTTAGTCTTTGGAGGATTAAGATGAAGGCCTTGTTAGTTCAACAAGGAATCTTAGAAGCCATAAATGAATCTACATTGTCGAATGTGAAGGATGAGAAAGTCAAGAAAGACACAAAGGTAAAGGCACATAGTGCAATCCTTCTCTATTTGGGCATATGGCGGACGTTCAAGATCAAAATCAAGAACGGGTAAACAATGTTATTACTGCAAGAAAGATGGTCATTTTAAAGATGAATGTATGGCACTCAAGGCGAAGCTTAGCAGAGACAAAAATAATGACAAAGAAGAGGGTGAAGCTGGTGTTGTTTCTGTGGTTATGAATCACCATATGTCTTGGCTGACTCAGGCAAAGGTTCGGGAGAAAATTGGATATTGGACTCAGAGTGTTCTTTTCATATGACACCAAACAAGCATCTGTTTTTTTCATTCAAAGAAATTAATGGAGGAACTGTTTTATTGGGAAACAACAAGGCTTGTAAGGTTCATGGTATTGGTTCTGTGATGATAAAAATGCATGATGGCATTGAGAGAATAGTGCAGAATTTAGATTTGTACCCGATTTAAGAATAAACTTATTGTCAATTGGTGTACTTACATCAAATGGATGTTGTTGGAAAAACAATAAGAGTGCGCAACGAATTGGCGTGGTGGGCCCAGTTTGTAAACAATAGCAAAATTTCATCTATAATATAAATAGTTTATATGTTCAAGAAAACATCCACACAGAAACCATTAATATGCAATATTATTAATCATGCAACATATATAATTATACACATACTTATATATATCATATGCACATGTATACAAATATTCAAGAATGGAAATTTTTATCTCTTGAGGCCTATCAAGTGTCCTTGAGTCCTTTCATATGTATAACGATCTTCCTATCCAACGCTTTGAGTACTCAAACCACGATCTTCCGGAGTGTTCTCTACACCTCAAGATGTGTGTGGGCATATAGAAAACAAGAGTTTGTAATTTAGAAATCACAAGTTTATCTCAACACATGAGAACTTGGATTATGACTTGAGAGATGTTAGAATAATAGAAGAAGATGACAATTTCTTGTCTGACAATTTCTTGTCTGACAATTTCTGAATTCTCACTCTCTTATTTCTTATTATCACATAATATATATATATATATATATTAGAGATTATATATAACCTTATTATTCATAATAATAATAGTAATATAATAATACAAACATAATCATGATAGGAATTGATTTAGGTAATATCTAACTTACCAAATTTGAAAAAAATATATTTTTTCAAATAATTAATTAATTAAATAAATAAAATAAAAACAATACTGATACTTTATCAGTACTCTCTTACATGCATGGCACAATCCTGGACTGTGTCATGTGTGTAACAGTATTCCCTTTCAAGGAATATTTCATTTTTCTTGTATTTATTTATTTACTTAAAATCAATTATTCCCACAAAATATGGTATCATCTTTTTAAGGAAAAGATCACAACCATATTTCAATATTTAAATTTTAAATTCAAAATTCAAATTTATGATCATCATTATCATCATCTTTTTAAAATTCAATAAATAAAAAACTATTTTGACTGACCAATTTTATTTTCTCCCACTCAAATAAAATAATTAATTTATATATATTTTGAAATTCTATATTTAAATAAATACATATATTTTCAAAAATTTAATAATTAATTCTAAATTAATTATGTAACCTCAATTATCATATAATTGTATATTTGATCCGAAGAACAAAATTCTTAAATTTTTAAATTACAGTTTTACTCTTGTATCAAATCTTACCTAAATATAGTGTTGATAGAGCCACCCTAGGGACCTATGGACCTATAATATTAAGTTCCAATAAATATTAGATTATTTATCAAAGCTCTTTGATTAAATAATCATATTTATTAATCTCGTGATTACTCCACTATAAATATGAGATTGAACTCTTGATAATTATAGACATATATTTATAGAGTACTTTACTAATGAATAAAGCGTTCATTGATATAATCATTACATACAACGTTAATCCTCTATTAATGGTTTATAATTAAAAGGGAATAAAATTACAGTTTTACCCTTTTAACTATATCTAGTTCCTAATGTGCCATTGACTTTACTAGTGAAGGTTGTGTCACAACAAGTTTGCGACGTGAGCGCTCATAACACTTTCAGTTCCAAAAGTCAACCCAATAGGGAACCATTATTCAATCTATAAGAAGGTATAAATTCTGTAATGTCACAAATTTCCTAATGTGGCTTAGGGCCTGGATTAGGGAGTTAGGAGGACCATAATTGATTTAATGTGTTATTATATGATTATATGCATGATTATGTGCATTGTATTATTATATGGTTGTGTTAGTATATCTATGTGCATGTATGTGATATATGGGTGAGACCACATTATTATGTGGATATATTTGAGTTATTCAGCATAAGATGATCCTAGGAAGCAAGTTAGCGATTTTGTCATAACGGGGTTAATTACTGGGCTCGGGGTGAGCCTAGGGGTTATTTGGTGCTTAGTATATTACCGTGATTAAGTGGGTAATGAGATATGATTTGGTAATTATTTGAGGATATTGGGAGTAACGGGAATTGGAGGTCGTTAAGTATGATAAACGGGGTAGGTGGAAATGACAACTTTGCCCTTAGGTGGCTTTGAGGGATTAGATTGGCCCTAGGGGAATTTTAGTAATTTTAGGCTTTAGATAGGCTTGACTAAGGTAAGTTGTAGAAGGAATTAAGGTAGAAAACAAAGTTGCTCTCTTCTATCTCTCTCGATCATTCACTGTCTCTCTCTTGGCTAATTGTTGACGCTAAATTAGGAGGTTAAAGCTTGAGGTTTTTGAGGCTTGAGGGTTTAGAAGTGTGTTACAGCAATTCACGGGATTCAATCCATATCTGAGGTAAGGATTCTAGATTAACCTTTGAGTTTTAACTCTGTTTTTGGGTTGGTTTTAGTTATGTTTATAATCTTGGAAGTTGATTTAAGGAATTTAGTATTTGATGGTGTTTTAGGTGTTATTAATCTTGGGTTTTATTGCTAGATTGGTGGTTATGTTGTGTTGGGGTTTGGTTTTGATATTGGGATTGTTGGGTTGTGTTTTTGGCTGAGTTTGAACTGAGGAAAATGCAAGGGAGCTGGGTTTGCAGGGTCAAGTCGCGACCGAGTTCATGGGTGTCGCAACTTGAGTGAACCCCAGAGCCTTCACTGGGCTCTGTCTGGTAGGCACGCCACGACCCTCAAGGGCAAGTCGCGGCCCACCCTTGGCACCTAGACAGGGGGCCTGTCTATCTGAGAGGCACGCCACGGCCCTTGGGGCAAGTCGCGGCCTGCGTGTCTGTGTTTTGGCCAAGCTTGGTTTTACTTGATTTTAAGCGCAGGTTTTCAAACCTTAATGCTTGGGATCGAGGTCCCGGGGGCTAGGACTTGGTCCAAAAATCTTTTATTACTCATTTTATTGATGGGATTTCATATTTGGTCATGATTAGGTTACCGCTAAGGGCCTAAGGACAAGATCGTTCTCAAGGGTCGTTCTTAACTTATTTTACGCTCAAGGGCCTGAGGTAAGAAAATTGCACCCATTATGTGAAATACATTATTATTGTTGAAACATGTTGATTGCTCTATATTTGAATATATGTTGCATTATGAATTCTTGATTTCATTGTTTATCTGAGCAATGCACTGACTTATTAGTTAGAAACGACAATGGTGTTAAGTGATGGTCGTGAAGCTCTGACTAATTACTCAGGATTAGTAATAGTACTGAGTGCTAGTCGTATGGAATTGACTTATGAGTCAAGAGCGGAAATAGCACATTGAACGTTGGTCGATATGATTAGATCTAATTAGCAAGAGCATTATATGCTCATCCGACTTATTGGTCGAAGAAAAATAAAGCGCTTGGCTAGTCTATGGCTAGTTACTTAGAGCCAGAGATAAAAGGCTCAGGTGACTTAATGGTCACATGGCTTAGGGCGCAGGACCCCAGGATGTCTTATTAGTCATATGTTCAGGGTGCAAGACCCCAAGATGTCTTATTAGTCATCTATTAAGGGCGCATGACCCTAGAATGACTTAACAGTCATCATTTGATTAAGGCTGTGAACCCCAGAATGATTTCATGATCATTTATTAATACTTGTATACATGCAGTAATAAGTTTTCTTGCTGAGCCTTGGCTTGCGGGTGCTATGTGATGCAGATGAAGGGAAAGAAAAGCTTACCTAGCCTTGAGTGGAGAGCTTAGGTGGTGACGTGTATATATGCGGCCGCTTGACCACCACAGCCAAGGTGTTTCTCAAGGGAACTAGGGTTTATTCCTATTTTTGCTGCTAAAGTCGGCAAATTGTAACTTTTCAATTATAATGACCATTTTGGATTGTAAAAAACTTTGCAGACACTTTTATGGGATCCCATGCACAATTTAACATTTTAAATAAAATACATCCATTCCTTTTTATCAAGATTTTAACCTTGGCCCATTAATAACACTTAGATGAACGTTTATGGCCTAATAACTCTGTAACGACCCAAAATTACTAATATGGCTTAAGGGCCTTGATTAGTGTGCCGAGAGGGCATAATTGGAAGTTATGTGAATTAATGGTGAGAATGCATGTTTATGAGTATTGGATAAGCATGTGGGCCCTGTTTGGTTGGTAAGGGCATAATTGTAATTTTGGCCTGTTAGGGCATAAATGTGATTATTTGTGATAAACTGTTGAGACCACATTACTATGTGGATATATGTGTTTGCAGCTTTCGTCACGAGGCGATCCTAGGGAGAAAGTAGTGGGAAAGTCACAACGGGACCCGATACTCGACCCGGGGCGAGTCAAGGGGTATTAGACAGTTATTTGGGTTACCGGGTTAAAGAAATAAATAATTAGAGATATATTTGAGGTTAGGAAGCCTAGGTGGGAATATCGGGGAATTTTACCATTTTTCCCTCAGGGATGTTTTTGGCACCCCGAGCTTTGAGATTAACTTAAGTGAAGTAAATAAGGTAAAACAAAACAAAGGAAGGCAGCAGAAACACCTAGAACCAACCTTCCTCTCTCTTCTCTTACTCTCTCAAGGGAAACTACAGAAAAGCTAAGGGAACTTGGCTGGAACTCAGTGGATTGAGTAGAGATTTTGGAAGATTAACCCAGTAGGAGCTAAGGAATCAAACCAGGAACTGAGGTAAGCATTGAATTATACTTTTGATCATTTGATTATGTAGCTTTGGGGCTGAATTCTAAGAGTTTTTGGGTTCTGAAATTAAAGGTTGAATTAAGGTAGAAAGCTTGGGAGTTAGCTCAGTAATTATCTGGAGGATTGAGTCTTCAGTGAAGGTAAGCTTCAATTAAATGATATTGTGTTTGAATTCTGGGTTTTTCGGGCTGGTTTTGGTGTTCTTGAACTTGTGGGTTTCAAAGATTGAAATGTTGTTTTGATGAGTTTCTAGACTAGGTTTCTGTTGGGTTATGTTGTTGAAAACATGTTAGGATGTTTAGGGTAGTTGAAATATGTTATTTGGATGATTTTGGGTTAGTTTGGTTGATATATGATGGATGAAAATGGTGGTTTTTATGGGTTCGAAGGGGTCGGGTCGCGACATAGTTCTTGGTGAGCTGCGACCCTTTGAAGCTGATGGATGCTGGAGAAGGAGGGTGGGTCGCGGCATGGGGCATGTAGGGCTGCAGCCCGTGTCTATTTCTGGGCGAGGTTGAGCCTTTGTTTGGGGCCATGCCGCGGCATGGGGAGGCTTGAGCCGCAGTCCTTAAGGATATTTGTGTTTTTGGGTTTTTAAGCATGGGAACTTAACTTAGGGTGCTCGGGATCGATCCCACTACCGTGTTTTGGTGGAATTCGATGTCCCGGAGGCTAGAACTCTATCCGGAAACCATTATACAATTATTGATGGAATCCTTTATCATGGTTGTGACTAGGTTTACGCTTGGGCTCGGGGCAGGATTGTGCTCGGGAGTCGTCTTTCTTCATCAAAACACTTGGAATTAAAGGTAAGAAAACTACACCCATTTATGTGGATAGGATGGGACTAAGTGTTCCCTATATTTGTATGCACTGTTGTATGATTGTGATAAACCATGTGAATATGTTGGGACTAAGAGCTCCCTATAATTATATGAATGTCATGAGGTGGTATTATGCCATGGGAACATGTGATGAACGACCTAAGGGTGCCGAAATCAATACTTGCGCACAGGGTGCGGCTCAGCCACTGGTAGCTGAGGACAACTTACTAATCACTGAGCTCGGTTAAGCTGGCCAGAGTCAGTGGGTATAACACGGGGCTTGGCCTAAGCGGGGCTTGGCCTAAGCGAGCCATAGACAGTGGATTAAATAGAGGGTGCGGCCTACGGGCGTCAACCCTAGTTGTTGCTTGGCATGTATACCATTGTTAATTTGATGTTTATGATATGCTGAATATTTGGAATTAGGCCGTTGGTTATTGACGGATGTCCTGGATTGAATGAATGCTATGTCTTGCTAGGTAATTGATTAATGTCTTGTAAATCATTTGATTGTGCTCTATGAACTGCTTAGTTGTTAATACTGATTATGCTATGATATTATGTTTTCTTGCTGGGCCTCGGCTCACGGGTGTTACGTGGTGCAGGTAAAGGCAAGGGTAAGATGAGTTGACCATGAGTTGGAGAGCTATGGGGGCGAGGTGTACATTGCCAGCTGCTCGGCCGCCACGGTCGAGGGATTGTACAGGGATGGGAACCTAAAACGTGTATTTTGCCATTAGAGTGGCTTAGTTATTTATTTGCTTTGGAAATTCTGTAATTAAGTTACTTAAACCTTGACTTGGGATCCCATGTACCAAATATTTGTTTTAATGAAAATTATTCGTTTATAACCAAAATCTTTTAAACCTAACCGGTTTGTGTCGCTAGATTCACAACTTTATTCAAATGACTTGATTAGCAAGTCTTGCACTATTTCAAATTCACAGTGTAACAGACTTGGTTATCCAGGGCATTAGAGACTCGTTTAGCGAGTTAAGCAATATTTAAAGTACACAGTGTGACGGTCCCAGAAAACTAGGGTGTTACAAATTGGTATCTGAGCGTGCCAAGGTTTAGGGTTCCGGTGGACTGGCTGGGCATGTACACTCACCACTGAAGATAAGCTCGACTCATGGTTCGGTAACTATTTATATGGTTATGTATTTAACTAGTTAAATAGAATATAAATGTTTTACCTACATGCATTAGATACACTAATAGGGTTGGCCCTTGACTGCGGAATGATAAGGAAGAATGTGCTTATTAGCACTGATATTGCTAGAACATGCTTATTAGCATTGTTAATTGTTAATTGCTAAATGCTAAATGTTAATTGTTATATTAATGAATCGACATGCTTATTAGCATGACTGTTGAACGTGGATGAGTTTTTGCTTGATCTTTGAACATTAGGCGGCAAGAGGATTAGTTATCACTACTTATCTGGTCGCATTGACTATTGCAAAAAGGTATAAGTTGAAAGAATGCTTCCAAGGCAGGTAGATTCATCAGCTGGCTAGGAAGATCAGGGCCAAAATGACAGACAATGTCAGAATAATGACCAGAGTAAGACCCCTCAACCAGCTCCTGAAAACTACCAGCAGTTGCTTGTTGATTTACAAGCCAGACTAATGAGGTAGGAAGAAGAAATACGCCTCCTAAGACAACAACAGGTTCCTACAGGGAACATTTTACCGAAGACACCACCTGTAGCGGTGCCAAAAATTGAGCAGTCGTTAGAGGCTGGGAACAAATGGGAACCTCTTTATGAAAGGTTTAGGAAACAACGCCCTCTAGCTTTTTAGGGTAGTGCAAATCCAGCTAAGGGCGAGTAATGGATGAGCATAGTTACCACCCTCCTAGACTTTATGAGGGTGTCTGGTAACGAGAGGGTGGCTTGTGCCACATATATGTTTCAGGAGGATGCCCAAATTTTGTGGGAAGTGATATCCCAGACCAGAATGTTAATGCCCTGAGTTGGGAAGAGTTTCAGACTCTATTAAATGAAAAGTAGTATAATGATGCCATCAGGGCTGCAAAAGTTAAAGAGTTCAGCAAGTTGTTTCAGGGACGTTTGCTAGTGACTGAATATGCCTTAAAGTTTGATAAACTGGCAAAGTTTGCAATAGAATTGGTGCCCACTAATGGGACCAGAAGGGAGAGATTTCTCCAGGGGATACAGCCTAGGATAGCTCGTGATGTTCATATTACCACTGTGTCTGGAATGACTACTTATGCATAGGTGGTTGAGAAGGCGCTCACAGCTAAGAGCGCAGAGAACAAGATCTGGAGGGATAATGCAGCCAGGAGAGACTTTAGGAGGGTGGGACCTCCATTTGTGGGTTCAGGTAGGGGCGAAGGCCCCAATGATTAGAAAAGGAAGGCTTTTAATGCCTTCCCAGCTTCATGCCCTAAAAAAAGACCACGTGGTATTACAATGGGTCGCCAGAGTGGCAGTGAGGTCTAGAGTACTTTTCCTGAGTGCCCTAGATGCAAGAGGCACCATTTAGGGGAGTGTTGAGCAAGATCCTGCTTTTTATGCAGGGTAGTGGGACACTTGAGGAAAGATTGCCCAAGAGCAAAGAAGGAAAAGCCAAGAAAGGCGGACTGCTCGGCCCCAGCTCGAGTGTTCACATTGACTCAGGCAGAAGCTGAGACCTATCCCTCAGTAGTTACAGGTCAGCTTTTTAGTGCTGGAACTCCTTATACTGTTTTGATTGATTCTGGTGCTACACATTCTTTTGTTGCTAGTAGAATTATTGATAGACTGTGTAGACCATGTGATTACTATGTTGTGGAATTCGGAACCTTATTACCCACTGGGGAATTAGTAGTATCTAGGAGATGGATCATATCATTTCCAGTGACAGTAGAGGGAAGAGAGTTATCGATTGATTTGATAGAGTTGATTATGACCGACTTTAACATGATCTTGGGTATGGACTGGTTAGTGAAGTATGGGGAAACCATAGATTGTAGAAGGAAGATGGTAATTGTTTACCGAGTTTTTCGGAAACTAGAATTATTAAAGATAAGAGAGCAAAAAGAAAGGATTTAAAGAGAAACACACAAGGGTTTTTACGTGGTTGGGGCGTTAAAGAGCCTTAGTCCACGAGTCTATTTCATTAGAGCTTAGAGAGTTTTACCAATGGATTTTCTGTATGTTTGAGCAGAGTCTGTGCTTACAAAAGAAAACTCTGATCCTCTTCACAGTGCACAACTGGCCCTATTTATAGGCAGTTGGATGCACTAGACTTGGGCCAGACTAATCCGTACCCAATACGGATATGATTAGGATTTGCTCACTAACGGAGGCTTAATACAAAGGGTTCTATCAAATAAAATACACTAATCAGGGCCTAGTGGTCCAACTCGAGCATAACTGCGCTGTACGATTGACAACAGTACGCAGCTTCAGTCTGGTCCGCGTGGGCTTCTAAGGAGATCCTGGGGACAGGGTCCATCAATGTAGTGGTAGTACTGTTCTGAATTATGGCGGACATTTCGTATGTAACCTCTTTTGCAGGTTAGTTGAGGAGACAAAACTCCGTGTTTCTTGGGGTGATGTCAGTGTCGAGGACAATCTATCATACCCAACCCGGACGCCTAATTCGGGTTCATTTACCAATGTCCCGGTCCATTTACCAGGACTCTGGTTCGTTTACTAGAGCTCAGGTTCATCTGCTATCGTCCCGATCCATTCTTAGAATTGGAAACACCCTCCTTATTCGCACCCCGGACGAAGCCTTATACTGGGTCCGGGAAGACGAACCGTGCCAAAGTCATGGTCTTGATTTCCTCAGGGCGGGGATATCCAGTGGATAATGTTAGGCTTGCTGATATTTGGGCCACCAGGATTCATTCCTTCCCCATCCCTTGGGCTCAGTCTGGGCCTCGAATCCCTTGAGGATAGCCCATGGACCTAGTGTACCATGCCAGATATGCGGGGAGGAAACGGGGATAACAGTAACCTTTGAAACTAAAGGTGAGGATCCTTTTGTGTTTGTTGGTACTGTGCATGGACCTCGTATACCTATGATATCTATTATGAGGGATAGATATCTATTGCAAGGTGGATGCATAGGATTCTTAGCCAGTGTGATTGATACTACTATGGTCATGCCAGTGAGACCAGACGAGACCAGACTAGTCTATGAATTTCTGAATGTGCACAGAGAGATTCAATTTTTGATTGAACTGGCACCAAGGATGGAGCCAGTGTCTAGAGAACCTTACAAAATGGCCCTATCAAAATTAAAAGATCTGAAGATACAGTTGTAGGAGTTGTTAGATTTGGCTTTTATCAGACCTAGTTTCTCACCGTGGGGTGTTCTAGTTCTGCTTGTAAAGAAGAAGGATGGTTCTATGAGGATGTGTGTTTGTAACGACCTCCTTTCTTAACATACATATATAGTGTAAAAACAAATTTTAACCTGAATACGACAATACTGAAATTCTGAATTTACAAAAACTTTATTAAACAATACATAAACTAATGTTCATAACTTCAAACCATACAATACCCATAAACTAAATAAAAACTTTATCTTGCATACAAATCTTAATACTTTTATAAATAATTTTTCGTGGCGTTACTACACCTTAACGTAGAATTAGAGATGTATCCAACCGATAAATTTAAAAGCTTTATGTAAATTACAACGTTTATGAAATACTTTTAAAGCTTTATGTAAATTATAAAGTTCACAAAATACTTTTTATGAAATATAAATATAAAATCAAGTTTCTTGTTTATTTATAAAATAGCATAGCAGAACTTCACTCCCTTCAGGTCAGCCCCATATGTACAGTCATGTTGGCTCCACGTATACTCATCAACGATTTATATTTGGGGCATCTTACCTACAATAAAAAACATTATCTGATGAGCTAAGGCTCAGTAAGCAGAATAACTGCCTCATATGCATTAAAATAAACGTGCAACATGTTATGTATTTTCTTTCTTTCACTTTCCTTTCTTTTGGGCCCTAGAGGATGCTGTTGCCGACATTACATAAGGAATCACATTCCCACCTGAACATAAACATGATAATAGGGAATTTCTCCCTCATAAACATTCATTATATAGGGAAGTACATCTCCCTCCTTACATTTTTGGGACGTAGGTCTCCCAAGCAGCACCTCTACTTTAACGCTTTCAATAACTTGTTTGTGAACATTAAGCGTGCGTATGCATAAGAAATATAACAATCTTAAAAATAACTTATGCATAACAACATGACAGAAGAACATATAAAGCATATAAATGCACATAAGACACATAAAAGACTTGTATTGTAGATGAGGATTATACTTACCTTGCGTCTTGATAAAACAACCGAAATTGTTAGCTTCCTGATAAAAACACAAACTATTAACTTACACAAAATCTACATGATGTAAATTTTAGTTTATAATTGTTGTTATTCTATTTTTTCTTATTTTATTGTTTATTTTATGTCCAGGCGCATGGTCATACTATAATTGTCCATGGCAAGATCCCAGTCTAAAAGTCGTGGTCATGGTCATGGTCATACGGAAATGTCCAGGTCATAGTATCAGTCCATAATAATAGGGAATAAGGTCATATAATAAAAGTCCATAATAGTCCAAAGTGTGACCATAGCCTATATAAGTTTAGTATTATAAAGATACATAAAAATAGTTTATATTTCAATTTTTGCATTGTAAGTTATGACGACATGGTAAAATAATCTATGTACGCCCTGGTTTTCCCACGGGCTGTTTAGCAGGACGAGCCTCGGACTAAACATAATTTAGTCCGAGGCTCCCACAGGCCAGAGGCTCTATTTTCAGGACGGCCCCTCTCTAGCTCGGGGGGTCCTGTTTCCAGCTTGCTCTTGTTGCACCAGGAGCTGGGAACAACATCCGGCGACCACTGATGGATCAGATCGGGTTATGGATTGCTCCGGTAGCGAGCTTCTCAGAAAGCTCTGACCCTATGGGAAGTCAACACGCAAGTTAAACGTGCATAATCCTGCCATCACGTGTCCAATATCCCCCTGACTTCTCGGACACGCAGCAGGAACGTGCGTATTCAGACACCCACAGACGGGTTGGGCCGTGCGGCCCATTATCTCCTTCCATACTGATTAGACCACACTTGTGTGTCAGGTTTAGGAATTAATCATGAATATCACAGACTTGATATGACAAATGGTAAGGTCACGGGATGACCTCCCTACCAACTTCCAGGTGCCTTCTCCTATAAATATGGAGACCCTGGGAGTTGATAGGGGTTGGAAAAATAGTCTTGTAAGAACTATATACTTTGTAAACCAATTACCCAGAAAAGATCAATAATATTGACTAGTGGAGTAGAAGGATTGTAACCTTCGAACCACTTCAAAACGTGTCTTGAGTCACCTAGTTCATTCCCCAAAGATTTCCTATCTGTGACGGTTCTACTTTTAGTGCTAATCTCTTTCTCTTCTTCTCTTAATTATCTGTTGCCGAAGAACCGCGTTAATAGTTTGGTGCTTTCATTGAGAGCAAGTCCGATTAGTACTACCACAAACATACAACTATGGTGACCACTCGGTCCAAACATGGCAACGAGACAGAACAGCATGATGGGCAGGAGGCCCGCCATGTTGCCCTCCCCGAGGAGCAAGTTCCTGAAGTCCAGCAAAGGCCAGGAAAGCAGCCGGCCGGCCAAGATGACACTGGTAGTTCGGCGCCCCGGCCGCCTAATCCGAATCCATGTTATTACACTGCGGTGGAGATGGAGAATGCTCAGCTGAGGAGCCAGCTAGCAGCAGCTGGTCAGCAAATCCAGGATATTCTGAGTCGACTACCCCCTCTCACAACCAACGGTAACGTTGGAGAGAGGCAAGGCGAGGCTCCTAAGTCTCGCCGGAGTAATCGATCCAGGCATAGCCGTTCGGGTAGACTCCCTGCAGCCAACTCCACCCCTTCAACGCACCATCAAGAGGCGAACTTCAGGGAAATGCCTCAGACCGAACAGCAGCAGTACAGCCGTTCGGTTAGGACATCAACCCCTAGCTCTCAGCCTTCCTCGAGGACGCCCAGAAGAGATCGAGGAAATTCCCAAAGGAGGGCCGAGGGGATCCGGAGACGTCAGCCCGTCCCCGAAGAACGTCCAGTTCCTCGTCCAGCCCGCCCAGCGCGAAACCATCAAGCTGGCAGGGCCGAGAGGCCCACACCAAATTTAGTCCGTCCGGACGGCACTAGGATCACCTCTCCGGTCAGGCATCCTCCTTCTCCCATCAGATACCCGTCTCCTCAGCCCGTCCGAGACATCCCGACCTACGGAAATAGTAGGAGAGACCCGCCATCGGCCGGGCCTTCCCGGCGCAGCAGGGTGCCGGGGGAAGGATCAGGTCGGAGCCGACAAAGACGCACGTCGAGCCTGTCCAGCAGAAGTCACTGGACCGGTAGTGCACGGAGTGATCTTTCGGGAGGAGACCTGCGACAGCGACTAAGTTCAGCACAAAGTCACCATAATACCCATGGAGGCGACCTTCTAGATCGCCTCAACTCTCACAGAGAGGATCGAGTTAGGGATGGTAGCCAGGCCCGCTCAGTTGGGGTCCGATCCGAAGTACGTAATGGCGGGAATGCCCCAAATGACCTATCTCCAGATAGGAGGGGCAACAACCCGCCTAATATGTACAACGGGTCCGGAGCTGTTGAACAGCCCCGGAATAACCCAGGATCTCAGGACAAAACCCTAGAGCGCTTAACTCAAATGGAGGAGCTGATGAAGAAGCTCCTGTCGGAGAAAGAAAAAGACGAATATGATTCAGGGGATGAGATGGAGCTCTTCGCCCCCAACATAGCAACAACGGCATACCCTTCTGGCTTTCGTATGCCTCACTTGTCAAAGTTCAACGGGGATGGAGACCCATCTGACCACTTAGGGATGTTCAACACCCTAATGATGGCTCATAACATCGGGCCAGAGCTTCGTTGCTTGATCTTTCCTTCCACCCTAACTGGACCTGCCAGGCAGTGGTTCAAACAAAGTAAAAGGCAGTCAATCAGCTCCTGGAAGACCTTTTCGGCTGACTTCAAGAGGGCATTCCGCGCCTCTCAGGCCGCCAGGGTCCAGGCCGACTCCCTAGCTAACGTGAGACAGCAACCTGGAGAAACGCTAAAAGCCTACTTGAGCAGATTTGCAAATGTCGCTGCTCGAGCCAGAGACGCCGAAGACAGCTCCAAACTCATGGCTATGAGGACCGGGATCCTAGTAGGCGGAGATCTGTGGAAGGATATTCAAAGGAGGGGGTTCAGCTCAGTTAGTGAATTCCTTAACAGAGCCCAAGAATGGATAAACTTGGAAGAAGCTGAAGCTTCAGCCGCGGGGACCAGCCAGGTCCTCGAGAAGCCCGCTGGGACGGGAACAGAGATCGTAGTAGCGACTCCCGACGTCACGCAGAGTAACCAGCCCGGTAGCGGCAAAAGAAAAGGGAATGGTGAAAACATCCAGCACGGTCAAAAGAAGAGTAAGTCCGTGGATAAATTCAAGCCCGTGTTCACAACGTATACCGAGCTCACCCAAACCAGAGAGAATATTTTCCTGGCCAACGCTACGCGAGTCCCCTGGAAAAGACCGGAGCCAATAAAGCACCCTAAGGGAAAGAGAGACGCTTCCAAATTCTTCCGTTTTGATAACAACGTCGGGCACAATACCGACGACTGCAGGCACCTCAAAGATGAAATCGAGACTCTCATCCGAGCAGGTCCATTGGCGCAATACTCGCGGAACAGGGTCCCGACAAGTCGACCCGCTCCGGAGATCCCAGCCAGTCAACCTGGACCTCGAGTAGATCAGGACGTCCTTCCCCCCGTGGTCGAGGGAGAGATTTCCACCATCTCTGGAGGACCACACATGGCTGGCACGAGCAGAGGCGCCCAGAAGAGGTACATAAATGAGTTGAAGGCCCACAATGGAGGGAAGTTCGTCCCGGAACAGCGTCAATCAAAACAACAAAGATTAGAGAAACAACCAATCACTTTCACGGAGGAAGACGCGGGCCATGTCCAATTCCCTCATAACGATCCCTTGGTCGTAGCAGTCCAGCTCGCCAACCGGAGAGTAAGGAGAGTGTTAGTGGACAATGGGAGCTCGGTGAACCTCCTATTCCGTTCCACCTTAGAAAAAATGGGTCTGACCGTCTTCGAGCTGAAGGCAACCTCGATGATGCTATATGGTTTTTCAGGAGAAGGGTCAGCAGCGATAGGAACGATTGAGCTGGTGATCACCCTAGGCGACGAGTCCCGAACAGTGTCCAAACTGCTCGAATTCGTAGTCATTGACTGCTCCGCTGCCTACAATGCAATTTTGGGCCGACCTACGCTCGTTGCTTTCGAAGCTATCACGTCCGTCCGGCACCTCGCCATGAAGTTCTCTACTTCAACAGGGGTCTGCACTATCAAGGGCGATCAGCTCGCTGCCAGGGAATGCTACAGCATTTCCATGAAGGGAAAATCTAAACCTGGGCAGGTGACGATGGCCATTCAGGGTGAAGAGGAATCACAGGGACCCAAGGCGGCTCCTGAGATTGAGAAACCTCGGGTTTCTGAAGACGAAAAGCTCGCCCTAAGCGAGGACATTGACCCCCGAGTAGGCGAGGACAGGTCCGAGCTCCAAGCTATTGAAGATCTCGAGGAGGTAGGCATCGATGAACAAAACCCGTCACGGACGGTTAAGCTCAGAAAGAACCTCTGCGATAGAAGAAAGGCGGAACTGACTGCGTTTCTGAAAAAGAACCTGGACGTATTCGCATGGTCGCATGAGGACATGATAGGGATCAGTCCGAGCGTAATCATGCACACGCTCCACCTAGACAAAAGCGTCCCTGCAAAGTCTCAAAAGCAGAGGCGTTTAGGGACAACCCGAGCCGAAGCCCTTGAAGAAGAAGTGGCCCGGCTCAAAAAATGTGGCTTTATCCGCGAAGCCAGATTTCCCATTTGGGTTTCCAATCCCGTGTTAGTTCCAAAGCCCAATGGGAAGTGGCGGACCTGTATCGACTTTTCCGACCTGAATAAAGCCTGCCCCAAGGATTGCTTTCCATTGCCGAGGATCGATCAACTGGTGGATGCCACGGCGGGGCACGAGCTCATGTCCTTCATGGACGCGTACTCGGGCTACAATCAGATCGCGATGAATCCAGCAGACCAGGATCATACCAGCTTCATGACCCCGACTAATGTCTATTGCTATAAGGTTATGCCGTTCGGTCTTAAGAATGCCGGGGCTACCTACCAAAGGCTGGTAAATAGAATGTTCGCGGATCAGATCGGGAAAAACATGGAAGTGTACGTCGATGATATGCTTGTCAAGTCAAAGATTGCCAGCAACCACGTCACCGATCTGGAAGAATGCTTTAACATTCTGCGAGAATATGGCATGAGGCTCAATCCTCAGAAGTGCACTTTCGGTGTCGCATCGGGGAAATTCTTGGGTTTCATAGTCAATACCCGAGGAATCGAGGCAAACCCCGACAAGATCAGGTCACTGCTCGAGCTTCCTTCCCCCAGGTCGCGGAAAGATGTCCAAGGCCTCACAGGAAGGGTGGCAGCACTGAACCGGTTCATTTCCAAATCGACCGACAAGTGCCTGCCCTTCTACAACCTGCTCCGCGGAAACAAGAAGTTCGAATGGACAGTAGAATGCGAAGGCGCATTCCTCGACCTAAAAACGCACCTGGCTGAGCCACCTGTGCTGTCAAAGCCCAAGGTAGGAGAACCCCTTTTCCTCTACATGGCCGTCACTGAGGACGCAGCTAGTGCCGTTTTGGTGGGAGAAGAGGACCAGGCTCAGAAACCGGTTTATTACATCAGTAAGAGACTTCTCGGAGCTGAGTCAAGGTACCCGTTGATGGAAAAACTGGCGTTCTGCCTAATCACGGCCTCGCGAAAACTCAGGCCATTCTTCCAGTCCCATTCTGTACACGTCATGACCGATCAGCCTCTAAGGAAGGTTTTGCAAAAGCCTGAAGCCTCGGGACGCTTGCTAAAGTGGGCGGTCGAACTCAGTCAGTTCGAGATTTTCTATACTCCCCGAACTACCATAAAAAGTCAAGCCTTGGCCGACTTCGTGGCAGAATGCGCGGGATTCCATGAGATCCCATCGGAAGACTCACATCAGCTCACCTCCTCAGGTTCATCGTGGAGGATCTTCGTTGATGGCTCATCTAACGAGAACGGCTCCGGGGCCGAAATCATTCTGATATCCCCAGAGGGGCATAGATTCCACTCGGCGCTGAGGTTCGGGTTCAAGGCGTCCAACAACGAGGCAGAGTACGAGGCCTTGTTAGCTGGACTTAGGATAGCTAGCGAGCTAAAGGCAAGCTCTGTCCAATGCTTCAGCGACTCCCAGCTCGTGGTGAATCAGGTCCTAGGCGAGTATCAGGCGCGGGGTCCCAAGATGGCCTCCTATTTGGCTAAGGTAAAATCCGAACTGTCTACGTTTGGGCAAGGGTCGATCGAATAGATACCTCGGGAGCAGAACGCCAATGCAGATGCTCTCGCCAAGCTCGCCACCTCGGGAGAGGCAGAAACCCTGGGGTTGGTGCCAGTTGAGTTCTTGGACAAACCAAGCATAGACGGAGATCGAGCAGATATTGGGATGATTGACATCAGGCCGACCTGGATGACTCCCATTGTTGAGTACCTCGTCGAGGGAAAGTTACCCGAAGGGCGCAACGACGCACGACGAGTCCTTTATCAAGCTCCGAGGTATACGCTAGTCGAGGGGGTGTTGTACCGACGTGGGCATTCATTACCTCTCCTCCGGTGCGTTCTTCCAAGTGAAGCGAAGGCCATCCTGCAAGAAGTTCATGACGGATTCTGCGGAGATCACACGGGGGGGCAAAGCCTGGCCTTGAAGATCCTTCGGCAGGGTTTTTACTGACCGACTCTGTCCAAAGACTCGATCTCATATGTAAAAAAGTGCGACAAGTGTCAGCGGTTCGCCGCAGTTGCCCGAGCTAAAAATGATCTCGTCTCCCTGGCCCTTTGCCATTTGGGGCATAGATCTAATAGGCGCCCTGCCCACCGGAAAGGGCGGGGTCCGTTACGCCGTGGTAGCCATTGACTACTTCACCAAGTGGGCCGAAGCAGAGCCGTTGGCGACAATAACATCGAAAAAGGTGCTAGACTTCGTGGTTAAAAGCATCATTTGTCGATTTGGCCTACCCAAAAAGATCGTCTCCGACAATGGCACTCAATTTGACAGCGACCTGTTCACCGAATTTTGCGAAAGGCACGGAATTGTGAAAAGCTTCTCGTCCGTGGCCTATCCCCAGGCGAACGACCAGGTCGAAGCTGTCAATAAAACTCTGAAGGCAAGCCTCAAGAAGAGGCTAGATGAGGCAAAGGGGATCTGGCCAGAACAGCTCCCCCAAGTTCTGTGGGCCTATAGGACCTCACATCGGACTCCCACGGGTCACACTCCTTTCTCCCTAACCTTTGGAAGTGAAGCAGTCCTCCCCGTGGAGGTGAAGGTCCTGTCGCACAGGGTCCGGTCCTACGAACAAGACAAGAACCACGAGCTCCTATGCCACTCCTTAGACTTAATGGATGAAAGGCGAGAGGATTCACAACTCCAGCTCGCCCATTATCAACAGAAAATCACTCGCTACTTCAACACTAAGGTCAAAAGACGTGCCTTTAGCGTTGGCGATTTGGTCTTGAGGAGAGTTTTCCTGGCCGGGAAAGATCCCAAAGAGGGGGTTTTGGGACCAAGCTGGGAAGAACCATACCAGGTCATCGAAGTCATCAAAGAGGGAACTTATAAATTAGCTCGACTTGGTGGAGGGGCGGTCCCGCGGACTTGGAATGCTATCCACCTAAAGAAATATTATCAGTGAACATTTGTAAGGCCTAGAAGGCCACCTTCCATGTATAAATAAAAATCAAATGTTCCTCGTTATTTGCAAGTGTAATTTTAAAGTAACAACGAAAGACCCTTTCCCAGTTACTTGGGGGGCATATGGTACCTGGATATATCTAGGTCGCCTTAACGACTTAGGTGTTAATTTTTATCTACGGATAAGAGATATCACAAACTAAGTCCTATCCTGGTCTTAACCAGGTCATAAAACTCAGAAGTTAACTAAAATTTGTTGACCGTGGTTCTTCTTTAAAGAGCCCGGGATACAGATAAAAGTTGACACGATTTGAGTTTTTTCAAAATAAGTTCCTGGTCTTAACCAGGTCATAAAACTCAGAAGTTAACTAAAATTTGTTGACCGTGGTTCTTCTTTAAAGAGCCCGGGATACGGATAAAAGTTGACGCGATCTGAGTTTTTTCAAAATAAGTTCCTGGTCTTAACCAGGTCATAAAACTCAGAAGTTAACTAAAATTTGTTGACCGTGGTTCTTCTTTAAAGAGCCCGGGATACGGATAAAAGTTGACACGATCTGAGTTTTTTCAAAATAAGTTCCTGGTCTTAACCAGGTCATAAAACTCAGAAGTTAACTAAAATTTGTTGACCGTGGTTCTTCTTTAAAGAGCCCGGGATACGGATAAAAGTTGACACGATCTGAGTTTTTTCAAAATAAGTTCCTGGTCTTAACCAGGTCATAAAACTTAGAAGTTAACTAAAATTTGTTGACCATGGTTCTTCTTTAAAGAGACTGGGATACGGATAAAAGTTGACGCGATCTAAGTTTTTTCAAAATAAGTTCCTGGCCTTAACCAGGTCATAAAACTTAAAAGTTAACTAAAATTTGTTGAACGCGGATCTTCTTTAGAGAGCCCAGGATACGGATAAAGTTAACTCGAACTAAGTCATAAAAATAAAGAGATAAATTGTGACCAAATGCATACAAATATATATGTAAAACTGGTTGAGCAAATTGTCTCGAGGCGGAAACGCCTCACATAAAAAAGAGAATTACAATAAAAAGTGTTCAAAATACGTAAACGAGAAGCATCCTAAGCCCCATCAGCTGGCCCTTTGGAGGTCGCGGTCTCGCCCTGTTCCGCCGCGGCAGAGGCCTCTCCAGTCTCCGATGGAGGAGCCTCCTTATTCAGGCGGGCTTGAAGCTGCGGCAACAAGAATGCCCAGAGGTCCGGCGGCATGAAGGAAAAGTCCGCGTCCGGATTGTGGGACCAGCAGTGATAGAACAGGTCCTGTAAGGACTGCTCCGACACGACCCGCTCGTCTTTCAGGGCGGCCTGGGAGGCCTGGACTTCGGCCTTCGCCGCCTCAAGATCTGTCCGCGATGCGGCCAGGGAGTTTTTAAGCTCTAGGTTCTCGGAGCGAAGCTTCTCTAGCTCGGATGCGGCCAGGGAGTGTTTAAGATCTTGGTTCTCCGAGCGGATCTTCTCTAGCTCGGCTTTAGAGGCCGCCAGAGCGTCTCTCGCCTCCTGAGACTCCTGGAGGGCGGTCTGGCGATCAGCTTCCAAACCCTCGAGCTGGGCCTTGGTCCTAACGATGCCTCTATAGGCGGCAGCCATGCCCTGCAAGAAAAGAATGATAAATTAGCAAACTGGAAGGAAAAAGGCGACGTGTGAGTGTCAAATCCTTAAAAGAAGGGGGCACTTTACCGTTAAAGTCATGTCCATAGCAGACTCTATAACTCGGACCGGGCTCGTTGTTTCGATGGCCCGGAGCTCCTTCTCCCTGATATTGTAATAGTGGTTGACGGCGTAGCTAGCCGACTCATACACCGTACCCCGGAATGCTTCGGGCATCTTCTCCAGAGCCCGGGGGTCGACCGGGATACGCACGTCTGGGGCTACCGCGGCCAGATTCCCGACCTCTATTACCCCGTCCTGAGCGGCCAGTGGAGATCGTTGGGGTGGCGGGTGCATGAGTCCTGTCCTGGCGACAGGGAGGTTCGCCCCCGCGACCTGGGATGGCGGGGCTTTCTCCTTCTCCGTAGCTGGGGATTTGGTGGAGGCCCCGGCCGAGCTCTTGGACTCGCGAAGCCTCTTTAACCTCGGCCCCGCTGGGGGATTACCACCGAACACAACGCCCCGCAGACTATTCCCGGGCTGAGACATCTCTTCTGCCAAGAACAAAAAACACGGTTATTAGCAATCATACAGAAATAAAGACAAAAGGTCCAAAGGCAATAAGAAAGCAAATACTAAGGGAGCCCTACCCCCCGAGCTGGAAGAGCCTAGGACGATTATCTCACGAACTGGCGAAGGTTCTAGGTCCGGTTCTGAATCGGGGCTGGACTCTTCTACGTACTGCCTAATCCCCGGAGCATAGATGCCCCTCTGGAGCGCAGGCCACGTGCGTAAATTGGTCCCGTACTCCTCAAAAATGGCCGACCTAAAGGCTAGGGTATTATCTACTACTACGGTACCCTTAGGCCGACTCTCTTGGTTGTCCAGCACGAGCTGGTCAACGCAGTGGAGCAGGAGCGTGTCCAGGTCCGGATTCCTTGGGTGACGATGGACGAGCTACCTAGGGTTGAACCTAACCAGCCGGGGGTCTGCAGTGGCCCTATCTACGTTCTTAAATAAGTAAGAGTTACCTTGACCGGAAGGACCCGCGGCTGCTCCGGATTGGGCCCTCTCCTCGCTCATCCCCTGGGCGACCTCCAAGGTCCTCTTCCTGTTCCTCACCAGAGGAACTTCCTCACCTTCTTCCTCGCCTTCGTCATCTGCGACCTCCTCCGCGACGATCGGTCTGTTGTCGCGAGCTGGGGGAGGCCCCCGGGGCCTTTTCAAATTCAAAGTCTGATTTGGGAAAATCAGCTTGCAGAATACCATCGTCTCGTCCGTCACGAGCACGCGGTAGTCTTTCTCACTGGGGGGCAAGTTCGCCAGTGTATCGTATTGACCCCCGAGGGTCACAGACTTTTCGGTCCTCGAGTAGATGGCTGCAAGGTTGGTTGAAATCAGAATTGGAATAAGGGACGAGCTAAAATAAGATAACCGTTAAAAGGCGAGCTAAATCAAGGATCACTTACGAGGGCGGTTGAAATAGTGATGATCGCAGTTTCGGAACCCAGTTGACATAAAAAACTGGTCTTTGAAGTCGTTTGGATGGCTCGGCAGCTCGATCACTGCTGCTGTGTTAGGGAAGCGGGTTAAGTAATAGAACCCGTCGCCTCGCCCCCGCTGGTCCGGGCTGGCTTTGAGGCAAAAGAAATATAGAATATCAGCAGGAGTAGGGACCTCCCACTCATGCTTTTGGAACAAATACCTCAGTCCCGCCAGCAGACGGTATGAATTGGGGGGGGAGCTGAAATGGGGCCAACCCCACATAATTCAGAAAATCAGCAAAATACTGATCCAGGGGGAGGAAGGCCCCTGCCTTGAAGTGTTCCCCGCTCCAGGCCGCGAACGACTCGTCGAGCGGCGTGCAGCTCCTCTCCCCATCCGCAGCAGGTCGGGCGATCACGGAGGTCTTCCCCAGAGGAATGTTGTGGTTAAGGAAGATTTTGGTGATCTTTGCCTGGCTGGTTATCTTCGAGACGATTCTCTCCGTCTCGAAAAACGCGTCAGGAGCCACCTCGGCTTGCTTCTCCACCGCCGGCCCGAAGTGAGGAATTGGCGAGCTGGTCACCACCGCCTTTCCTTTATCCTGCTGGGAGGCCGAACTTCCCACATTCTTCTGTGGCAGATTTCTCTTTGGGGCCATCTGGTCGCCTATCGAACAAAAGAAAACACTTTAGAAAAGGCGACCCAAGCAAGAGAGTGAAGCAAGTATTATGTACACGAGCTGGGGAAAGCCCAGCCCGCGGAGAGTGGTGCCACGCGTTCCAAGGAACACGCGCCTATGCCCCCAACAGATCCCAGATTACTCGGAATTCGTGTGTCAGAGGACTCAGAGTAAAAAATTGCCTTGGGGGGAAAGTTTCAGCAAGAAAGGCATGGCAAAACCGCTTTTAAGGCGTATTCCCTAAGCTACCCGGTTTTTGCATCCAAAATTTCTAAGGATCCTACCCAGAAATTGTTCCTAAGAGAGAACCAGGGAACCCATATTCTAAGACGATGTCCCATGGCAAGTATGCCCTAATCTAAGAAGGGCTGTCACCCTCCATATCCGCGCGACCCAGAAAACCTCTGCATGTGGCTACAGTAAAATTTTTGCCTAAGCTACAGTGGCATGCTTTCAAAAATAAACAAGGACAGGAGACTTACAGTATATGGTTAGATGGTGAGTGAGGTTGCTGCGCTGGTAGGAGCTTCGTTGGCACAGTGGTCTCTGAAGTTTTGAAGGAACTCGTGCGCTTAAGCTTCGTGAACAAAGAAGATGAGAGCAATGGAAATGAGGGTTTTGTTCTTCGGAAGGTCAGAGAAAACAAGGAAAGTTTAGAGGTTTTGAATGGCAAGGTGGCCCGTGCGTGGGATGACCACCCCTTTTTATACACGGGAAGGATCACGTGTAAAAGGCCCTTGGGAGATCCTCCACTCGAAATGTGAAACGACGGCTGGACAGTAGGCTAGGCCATTTAATGCGGTTCTCGTAGAGTGTACCGTCGCCACCCACGGCGTTCCACGTATCAGACGCATGCGAAAAGCATGGAATGCGAAGGGTTGTGGAGAAGTCTAAAAGCCCCTACTGTGGTCTCCCATATCTGACGTCATAGACCACGAGCAGGAGCTTGGGGGGCAGATGTACGCCCTGGTTTTCCCACGGGCTGTTTAGCAGGACGAGCCTCGAACTAAACATAATTTAGTCCGAGGCTCCCACAGGCCAGAGGCTCTATTTTCAGGACGGGCCCTCTCTAGCTCGGGGGGTCCTGTTTCCAGCTCGCTCTTGTTGCACCAGGAGCTGGGAACAACATCCGGCGACCACTGATGGATCAGATCGGGTTATGGATTGCTCCGGTAGCGAGCTTCTCAGAAAGCTCTGACCCTATGGGAAGTCAACACGCAAGTTAAACGTGCATAATCCTGCCATCACGTGTCCAATATCCCCCTGACTTCTCGGACACGCAGCAGGAACGTGCGTATTCAGACACCCACGGACGGGTTAGGCCGTGCGGCCCATTATCTCCTTCCATACTGATTAGACCACACTTGTGTGTCAGGTTTAGGAATTAATCATGAATATCACAGACTTGATATGACAAATGGTAAGGTCACGGGATGACCTCCCTACCAACTTCCAGGTGCCTTCTCCTATAAATATGGAGACCCTGGGAGTTGATAGGGGTTGGAAAAATAGTCTTGTAAGAACTATATACTTTGTAAACCAATTACCAAGAAAAGATCAATAATATTGACTAGTGGAGTAGAAGGATTTTAACCTTCGAACCACTTAAAAACGTGTCTTGAGTCACCTAGTTCATTCCCCAAAGATTTCCTATCTGTGACGGTTCTACTTTTAGTGCTAATCTCTTTCTCTTCTTCTCTTAATTATCTGTTGCCGAAGAACCGCGTCAACAATCTATATATAAATTTTCGCATTATAACAACATAGTAAAATAATCTATATATAAATTTTGGCATTATAACAGCATAGTAAAATAATCTATATATAAATTTTTGGCATTATAACAACATAGTAAAATAATATATATATATAAATTTTGGCATTATAACGGCATAGTAAAATAATCTATATATAAATTTTTGGCATTATAACGGCATAGTAAAATAATCTATATATAAATTTTGGCATTATAACGGCATAGTAAAATAATTTATATATAAATTTTGGCATTATAACAGCATAGTAAAATAATCTATATATAACTTTTGGTATCATAACAGCATAGTAAAATAATCTATATATAACTTTTGGCATTATAACATCATAGTAAAATAATCTGTATATATATAATAACTAAATAGTTGAAATGAAAGGCTCGAGAAAGAGATTACCTAAAAGGTTTTCGTAGGTTAGCATTACGGACAAAACTTCGCCTAGATCTTCGAGGTTTAGAACTTTAGAGGGGTGTTAAGAAGATTTTTGGGTAGAGTGAGAGAAGGAAAATGAGGTTTTGTGATTCAAAATGAGTTTTGGAAGAGCTATTTATAGGAAAAACTTGGGATACTATGCTAATAAAATATTTATAATATCAAGTATAGTGCAGTAATAAAATATTCAAAATATTAAGCATGGTGGTTTGCTAAAGTCATCATTGTATCACTACTGCATCATCATGTGGGAACAATGGGGTGGACCCCGCTGTGGGACCCATGTGGACCCTACTGTGGGACCCACTATGAATAGTACTCGGTGAATAGTAAAAAAATGAAAATTTCCCAATCTTCTTATATTACTTAGTCCAGTATTTTTTACTCACAAACTTTTCTGAAAAAGTTTCTCTAACATCCATAAATTAATTATTCTCATCTGTTAGTTACTTCAACAACTTAGAATTGTTAAAATCCCATAATAGAATACAACTATATCCCCAACGGTCAGGTTATTGTTTCCAACGGTCGGATCACTATTCACCAATGGTCATAACGACTAGTTTTTGTCTTGTAAATACTTGTTCCTTCAACCAATTACTTGCACAACTTCTTCATCTATTAACCTTCTAGATAAAATTCATCATCAAATCATGAATTTCTCTTTATTGTTCATAACTTTAGTGATTGTTTGCTTGTATTTAGCATCATTCTATGGGTATTATACTAATGAATTGCCCATAAATATTATAGTTGCATATTCATTAGTTATTCTTCCACTTTACTTAATAGCTCTAGCATTCGATTAACATTGTAATGCACTCAAAAGTATGAATAAAAAATATCTTCTCTTATTTTTCATAATTGTTATAATGCATTTGTAGAAAGAAGTGGGAGTTACAGTGTTGATTACAGAGGACTGAATAAGTTAACAATTAAGAACAAGTATCCTATGCCAAGGATAGATGATCTGTTTGATCAGTTGTAGGTTAAAATGGTATTCTCAAAGATAGACCTTCGATCTGGTTATCATCATTTGAGGGTCAAGGAGGGAGATATATCGAAGGCTGCCTTTCGCAACAGATATGGGCATTATGAGTTCTTAGTCATGTCCTTTGGGTTGACTAATGGCCTAACTACTTTTATGGATTTGATGAACATAGTGTTCAAGGATTATTTGGACCAGATTGTGATCGTCTTCATTGATGATATTCTGGTTTATTCTTAGTCAGAGTCAAAACATGAGCAACATCTGAGGTTGGTTCTATAGAGACTGAGGGAACTTGTTTGAAAAGTTCAAGAAATGTGAATTCCGATTATCTCAGGTAACTTTCCTTGGCCATATTTTCAGTAAGGAGGGGATCAAGGTAGACCCAACCAAGATAGGGCGGTCAGGGATTGGCCAAGGCCAAAGAATGCTTCAGAGGTTAGGAGCTTCCTTGGGTTGGAAGGTTATTACAGGCATTTTGTAGAAGGGTTCTCAAAGATTGCCACTTCATTGACTGAACTGACACGCGGGAATCATAAGTTTGTATGGTCAGACAAGTGTGAGAACAACTTCCAGGAACTGAAGCACAGGTTGATTACAACTCCAGTTTTGAGTCTTCCGATATACTATGATTCCTCACATCAGGGTTTGGGTTGTGTTCTTATGCAGTCAGGGAAGGTGATTGCTTATGCCTCACTCCAGTTGAAAGAGTAGGATTAGAGATACCCCATTCATGACTTAGAGTTGGCAGCAGTGGTCTTTACATTAAAGGTATGAAGGCATTATCTGTATGGGCCTAAGGATAGGATCGTTCTCAAGGGTCGTTCTTAACTTATTTTACGCTCAAGTCTGAGGTAAGAAAATTGCACCCATTATGTGGCATACATGATTATTGTTGAAGCATGTTGATTGCTCTATATTTGGATATCTATTACATTATGAATGCTTGATTTCATTGTTTATCTGAGCAACGCACTGACTTATTAGTCAAAAATGACAGTGGTGTTAAGTGCTGGTCATGAAGCTCTGACTTATCACTTAGGATTGTCAATAGTACTGAGCGCTGGTCGTATGGAATTGACTTATGAGTCAAGAGCGACAATAGCGCATTGAACGCTGGTCGATATGATTAGATCTAATCAACAAGAGTATTATATGCTCGTCCAACCTATTGGTCGAAGAAAACTAAAGTACTTGGCTAGTCTATGGCTAGTTACTCAGAGCCAGAGCTAAAAGGCTCAAGTGACTTGATGATCACATGGCTTAGGGTGCAAGACCCCAGGATGTCTTATCAGTCATCTATTCAGGGTGCAGGACCCCAAGATGTCTTATCAGTCATCTATTCAGGGCGCAGTACCCCAGAATGACTTAATAGTCATTAATCTAGGGCGCAGGACCCTAGAATGACTTAACAGTCATCATTTGATTAGGGTTGCGAACGCCATAATGATTTCATGATCATTTATTAATACTTGTATACATGTAGTAATAAGTTTTCTTGCTGAGCCTTGGCTCATGGGTGCTATGTGGTGCAGGTAAAGGGAAAGAAAAGCTTACCCAGCCTTGAGTGGAGAGCTTAGGTGGTAACGTGTACATATGCGGCCGCTTGACCACCACGGCCAAGGTGTTTCTCAGGGGAACTAGGGTTTAACCCTATTTTTGCCACTTAGGTCGACGTATTGTAACTTTTGAATTGTAATGACCATTTTGGATTGTAAAGAACTTTGTAAACACTTTTATGGGATCCAATGCACGGTTTAACATTTTAAATAAAATATATCCATTCCTTTTTTTCAAGATTTTAACCTTGGCCCATTAATAACATTTAGATGCACATTTATGGCATAATGACTTGTTTAGCGAGTTAAGCATTATTAAAAGTACACAGTGTGACGGTCCTGGCTAACTAGGGCGTTACAGATTCCATATCTGTTAAACTATGTCCCAACCATATTTATCATTGAGTCCCCAAAACAATTGTTCTTAGCCTGATCATTTTGACAAACCTTAAAGCATGAATCAAAGGATCATATGGCATATATAGGAGTTCATAGTAACCTCAGGATTAAGATCATTGTGTATATGATCATCGTTTGATGTGTTGATCAATACTACGAACGGTGTTTAAACAAGTATTAACAAATCACAACTGGTCCAGTTCTATATATCACTATATATAAAGTACATTCACTAAAGTGTCCTACTACACTAGTGACCCGGATCTAGGTCACTTGTATTCATAATACTAGTGAACCGTACTAGAAATAATTAATCTAAAGATTCCATAACTTTATTTTACTACGAACTGTTTTAAGTTCATTATCTCAATCTCGATCCTCTCGTACCATTATGAGATTAAGACCACATAGATGAGCTATGGAATTTTATGATATTTACTTATTATCATCAACATAATATCGGATATAGTCTATATATACAATAATTCAATTCAATTATTTATTTCATTTAAAACATTTGTCAACTACAATTTCTTTAAGGGCACTATTCCCAACAGATGTAGCATCAAGATTGATAGTAGTTCATTGAAGGTTTTGAAGGGATCTCTAGTAGTTATGAGAAGGGAGTTCAAAAATGGGCTTTATTTTCTGAATGGAGAGTCAATCTCGGGTAAGGCAGATGTGGTCTCAACAACACAATAGATAGAATCAACAAGACTATGGCACTTAAGACTTGGGCATGTAAGTGAGAGGAGATTGGTTGAGCTTGAAAGAAATGGTGGTCTAACAGGGAAGTTGTCAGGAAATCTTGGAATCTGTGAAGAATGTATATTTGGAAAATGTTGTAGGGTCAAGTTCAATACATGGAAGCATACTATAATAAGATTATTAGACTACTTACACTCATATTTGTGGGGACCATCTAAGGTGCAATCTTTCAGAGGAACAAATTACTTTATGAGATTAGTTGATGACTACTCAAGGAAGGTTTGGGTTTTCTTGCTCAAATAAAAAGACCAAGCTATAGAAAGTTGTGGCTTTATCTTCAACAAAGGTAGAGTATATGGTAGCCACTGAGGCTATAAAAGAAGCAATTTGGTTAAAAGGTTTTTGCAGTGAGTTGGGGTTAAAATCATAAGATATATCTGTCCATTGTGATAGTCAAAGTGCTTAACATCTCATGAAAAATCTCATGTTTCATGAGAGGTCAAACACATAGATATCAAGTTACATTTTATAAGGGAGATCATTGCCAAGAAAGAAGTTCAAGCTAAAAAGATAAGTACATATGAGAGTCCATCTAATATACTGGGAATATAGATACACAAAAGTCAACAACTAGATATGTGTTTACTATCTTAGGGAGTTGTGTATGTTGGAAGTCTAATCTATAGAAAGTTGTGGCTGTATCTTCAACAGAGGTAGAGTATATGGCAGCCACTGAGGCTATAAAAGAAGCAATTTGGTTAAATAGGTTTCTGCAGTGAGTTAGGATTAAAATGAGAAGATATATTTGTCTATTGTGATAATCAAAGTGCTTAACATCTCATGAGAAATCCCATGTTTCATGAGAGGTCAAAACACATTGATATCAAGTTACATTTTATAAGGGAGATCATTGCCAAGAAAGAAGTTCAAGCTAAAAAGATAAGTACGGATGAGAATCCAACTGATATGCTGGGAATATAGATACATGAAAGTCAACAACTGGATATGTGTTTATTGTCTTAGGGAGTTGTGTATGCTGGAAGTCTAATCTATGGAAAGTTGTGGCTTTATCTTCAACAGAGGTAGAGTATATGGCAGCCACTGTGGCTATAAAAGAATCAATTTGGTTAAAAGGTTTCTACAGTAAGTTGGGGTTAAAATCAGAAGATATATCTATCCATTGTGATAGTCAAAATGCTTTACATCTCATGAAAAATTCCATGTTTCATGAGAGGTCAAAACACATTGATATCAAGTTACATTTTGTAAGGGAGATCACTGCCAAGAAAGAAGTTCAAGCTAAAAAGATAAGTACAGGCGAGAATCCAGCTGATATGCTGACAAAAGTGGTTTCTCAAATCAAGTTTAAGCACTGTTTAAACTTGATTCATATTGAAGAATATTAGTAGTACCTCATTCAATGACGCTCATCATTGGAATTGTCACAGATCTCATACCTACTTAATATTTCAGATTCCAAACTGCTCAATTAAGGTGGAAATTAAGATTGATCTAACAAATCCAATGTCTTGAACATAGGTGTCGAATCTCTTATTCCATTATCGTGGTGACTGTTTGAGTCCATACAGTGACCTTCTAAGCTTGCACATCATCTCTTTGTTGCTTGGTTCCATCTGAAAACCAGGTGGTTGATGCATATAAATGTCCTCTATAAAATCATTTAAGAAGGTAGTCTTGACATCAAGTTGCTCCACTTCTAAATTTTGTTGTGCTGCAAGAGATAGCATCAATCTTATAGTCTTATACTTTACTACAGGTGAGAACACTTCATTGTAATCGATTCCTTCCACTTGTGTAAACCCCTTTGCCACGAGCCTTGCTTTGAACCTCAAAGGCTCATCTTTACTCAAACCTTCCTTCACCTTGAAAATCCATTTTACATGAAATGACTTTCTGACCTTTTGGTTTTGCAACTAAATCTCATGTTCTGTTTTTGCTCAATGAATCCATTTCTTCCTTCATTGCTTGACTCCATTTAGCCTTGTTCTTCCCTGAAAGAGCCTCTTCAACACTATTGGGTTCTGGTGTGTCAGTTTGCTGCACTGCTGCAAGTGCATAAGCCACCAAGTCAGCATCAACATATCTTGCTAGAGGTTGTATAAATCTTCTCTCTCGATCTCTTGCCAGTTGATACCCAGAAAGATCAGGTTGTTGTTCTGTTGCATCTAGCTCAGTTTCATATTCACTTTGGTCATTCATATTAGCAGTAGCTTGAGCATTTCCTTCAAAGTTTCTCAGCTTAACTTCAAACTCAGCCATGTTCCCTTTACTTGTTCCACCTGCATCATTTGAAACACTACCAATCTCGGCTTTCAAGTGAGGAAAATCATGCTCATTAAAGATAACATTTCTTGAAATTATAATTCTAGGCTTACCATTTTGATTAACACAAAGTCTATACCCATTAGTTCCTATAGGGTAACTAAGAAAAATTCCCTTGATAGATCTAGTGCCTAGTTTATCATTGGACTGGTGTGCATATGTTGCACAATCAAAAAATCTCAAATGTTTCAAGCTTGGGGCTTTTCCATACTACATTTCATATGGAGTTTTCAAATTTATAGATCTGTTATGACTCCTATTTATCAAATAGCATGCAGTAGCAAGTGCTTCTCCCCAATAAGATTTAGACAACCCTGAACTTACTAGTAAACACTTAGCCTTATTCAGTAGAGTACGATTCATCCTCTCAGCAACTCCATTATGTTATGGAGTACTAACTATTGTCCTATGTCTAGTGATACCATACTCATTGCAGAACATGTCAAACTCATAGTTTATAAACTCTAAGCCATTATCGGTTTTAAGAGTCTTAATTCTAGAGTTTGTTTGATTTTCCACCTAATTTTTCCATACTTTAAACTATTCTAGACATTCATCTTTAGTTCTAAGTATATATACTCAAAAACATCTAGAGTAATCATCTGCTATAGATAGAAAGTAATGCTTACCTGAGTGTGTTGGTATTTTGCTAGGCCCCAATAAATGTAACGACCCAATTTCGCTAATAAGGCTTAAGGGCCTTGATTAGCGTGCCAGGAGGGCATGATGGGATTTATGTGTGACTTTGATGAGTTAAATGCATGATTATGATTTAAAGCACGTTATATGACTAGTTGTTTATCTGAGATGCATGACTATGTATATTAGTATGTATGTAGGCCCGGACCGTGTTAGAAGGGCATAATTGTAATTTGGCCATGTTGGGCATAACTGTATTGATATGTGATGATTGTTGAGACCAAAGTGGTATGTGGGCGTATCTGTGATTTGTGACTCGAGGCGATCCCAGTGAGCAGGCTAGCGGAAAGTCATGACGGGAATTTATACCCGGCTCGGGGCGAGCCTGGGGGTATAAGCAGGAATTTAGAGAATAGATTGAGATTAATTTTGATGATGGGGAATATTTATTTGGTGGTTTATCAGGTGTTGGAAAGCAACGGGAAAATATTAGAGACACTTGAGGATTAGTGGGAATTGGGTAAAATGACTAAAATGGCCCTACTTGGATGAAAGGGTTTAGAATTTATGGGGAGGGCATTTTGGTCATTTGGATTTTTGGAGATAGATTAAATAAGGCTTTACACTTAGTGGGATTTATAGAGAAGTGTTGGCTGTGGAGAGAAAGAAAAAGGAAAGAAAGAAAAGAGAGAAAAACAAAGGGTTTTCCTAATGGGGCGGTTTGTGCATTCTTGCACCATTCCTCTCCATTTTTCTTGGGGCAAAGCTCGGTGGAGAGCTAGGATAGGCTGAGCATCAAGGATCTCGGGTTAGACTTGAAGATTTGGCAAGGATTAGCAAGAACACATCGACTTTTGAGGTAAGTTTTTAGAGTTTTCAGCTTTAAGGGTTTGGCTGGTTTGAGTTGTGTTTTGAGCTGAGATGGTGGGAATTTTAGGGAATTTCTGAGCAAGCTTTGAGGGAGAGCAAGCTATGGAGGCCTAGGGTTGAATCAAGGTCGAAATTTGCATCAATGGTAAGAATTCTAAGCCTTTAACTTTGTTGTTGATTGAATTTCTGGGTTTAGGGTTGTTCATGGTGAATTTTGAGATTTGGGTTGAATGTGCTTGGGTTTTGAGTTCTTGGGATGCTTGGGATGAGTGTGAGGTGTTTATTAGCTTGATTTTGAGTTTGGAAAAGGTTTAAACAAGTTTGGGGTTGAATTGGTTGAAGGAAATCGCAAGATGCGATTTTCGGGTTCTGCTGGGCTGCAACTAGCGCTACAGCGCTAGTCAGTGGGCGCTGTAGCGCTAGCCCCTGTTCTGAGGGGTGTGTTCTGCTTGTAGCGCTACAGCGCCCTCTTTAGAGCGCTGTAGCGCTGCACTGTTCACAGAAGAGGATTTTTGGGTTTTTGATGAGGGATTTTGACCAAAGGTTCAGGGCTCGATTCCGCCACTTTGTTTTGGGGATTTAGGACTTCCCGGGGGCTCGGGATTGGTCCCGAGGCTAGGTATTCGGACTTGGGGTTCGGTGTTGACTTTGACCTATGTTTGTGCCTAGGTGTGCGCTAAGGCTCGAGTGGGATCGTGCTCAAAGAGTCAGGTGATCTAAGCTATTGATTGGAAAGGTAAGAAAACTATAACACCCGTAGGATAGGGCGTGGGCCCATAGTGTGATTGCGGGGCACGACCCTATATTGCATTACATGTTAGGGTGCAGATTTAAATGAATTGATATTTGTTTGAATGTTGTTTGATTTATGCTATATATGATTATAGTGAAATGAACGGCTATGGCCGAGGGCGGCAAGGCCGAGAACGGCAGCGGGGCCGAGAACGGCAGCGGGGCCGAAAGTAACACTTAGCACATGGGATGCTTATAGTCAGGGTAGGACCCAGGGGATACATGTGATATCCCTACGGTGAGGACCGAGACCCCAGGCTTTGGTAAGGCTTCTGGGGCGGCATGGCCGTGTTTGCTTAGTCTAATGGTTGACTTGTTTATCTGTGGATTATCTGATTTGATAAACTGTATAAATTGCATATGTTATGTTCTGCATGAGTTTTCTTGCTGGGCTTCGGCTCACGGGTGCTCTGTGTTGCAGGTAAGGGCAATGACTGAGTCAACCAACTATGAGTACGGAGAGCGTGAAGCGACGCGTACATGTTTGGCCTGCCCGACTGCTTTGGTTGGGGGTTTATTCGAAAAATGGCTGTAATAATCTATGATTTTTATGATTAATCAATTGTAAACTTATTTCAATATGTAAATAGTTTTCAAACCTTATTTTGGGATCCCAAATGTTTAATACTAGAAGTTTTGATGAAACGACGCATTTTCAAAGATTACAGCCTTAACTTTTTATTAGTCACACTTTTGTTTTAAAAACCTCGGTTAGCGAGTTCATTGCACACTGTTTTGTCTTAAAACTCACTTGGTAACGGCTCTAAGGGAGTAGGGCGTTACAATAAATCTGAGTGAATGTACTCCAAGACTCCTTTGGTATTGTGCTTTGTTGCAGTGGATTTAAGTTTATGCTGCTTTCCAAATACACATGCTTCATAGAAAGGTAATGCATAGGTCTTCAACTTGTCTATGCTCCCTTGTTTGTGAAGCTCTCTCAATCCCTGCTCACTGATATGTCCCATCCATTGGTGCCATAGATGCATCTCACTTTCTTGAGTCTTAACAATAGATGCTTCAACAATGGCTACAATTTCTCTTTCTAGTATATACACTCCATTAACTTTCTTTCCTTTCATCACTACTAGTGAGCCACTAGTAATTTTCAAGATGCCATTTGTAGACTTGTAGCTGTATCCTTCATCTTCCAAAGATCCGAGAGAAATCAAGTTTCTCGTCAATTCTGGTATATGCCTCACATTTGTCGATATCTTGACCTCTCCATTAAATTGTTTAACAGCTACCTTGCCCATGCCATATACTCTGCAAGAAACATCATTACCCATTAGTACTTTACCACCATTAATTTCTTTATAATAAAAAAATGATTCTTGATTGGGACACATATAAAATGTGCATCCTGAATCAAGAATCCACTCCCTTGTCATGGTGGTTTCTGAGATCGAGAAAAGTTCTTCGTCTGAGACACATCCATCTTCTCCTTCTGCTATAGCAGCTGAATCATTTCTTTGATTTCTTTGATCATGCATTAACTTGGAACCATTATGAAAGTAGTTGTCATGTTGAGGTTGATGATAATGGTGTGTTCTCTTGTCTTGGTTTTGTTTGAATCCTTGTTTATTTTTCAATAGATTACAAAATCTTTTGATATGAGCGGCCTTTCCACAGTGGTAACATGTTCTCGAATCATTTCCTCTTGATTTAGAAAGTGAATGAAATGGTGTATGGCTTCTTGAAGAGCTTCTCTTTGTTGATCTTCCACAAACAAAGTAAGCTTCATCCTTCTTCGATTCTTTCTCATCTGAAGTTCAAAGTCTTTGGACTTCAATGGTCCAAGAACTTCATCTAGTGAAATGATATCTCTGCCATACTTAATTGCAGCTTTCACTTCTTGGTATGCCATTGGTAATGAGCACAACAAGATTATTGTTTGGCTTTCCTTATCCACCTTGTGCTCGATATTTTCTAAATCTACAATGATTTCATTGAATTTGTCAATGTTTTCATCTAAAGACATAACAGGAATCATTCTAAAACCATAAAGCCTTTCACGTAAATTAATTTTGTTAGACAGAGAAGGCTTTAAATATTATTGTTCCATCTTATCCCATAATCCCTTTGTCGTAGTCTCTGAAGTCTATTTCCTTCGTACTCCATTGGATAGGTACATGATTGTGGTATAATAGGTCATATCTTCATTCTCAGCTATTTCTTCAGGTTTCTTATCAGCCAGCAACTTCTAATCTCTAAGAATCTTGGCTTTCTCTCCACAATGAGAAATTGTTTGTACCATCAAATTTCTCAAGCTCGAACTTGGCCATGGTTGGCATAGTCCTCTAGCTTGTGTTCTTCTCCCTTTTGATCGACAACCTGGCTCTGATTTTGTAGGAAATGAAGATAGATTTCCTAGTTCAAGAACCTCAGATGAATCTCAGTAAACCAGAGATGAAACTAAGAATACAAATCAGTAAGACTAATTATCAAAAAGTTAGAAAACAAAAAGCATGAAAGCATAAATCAACACAAGTATATATACTAGTTCAAAACAAGATCAATGTGATCTTGAACCTAATCTAGTTTTAGGAACCACTATCTCTTCTTTATTCAATCAATGAAATTAGTACAAAGCTTCAATAGAGCTTCTTGGAACAATATTGGATCAAACTCTCTAAACACTCAATTACACAGGTGTTTTCCTCTCAATCCCTGAGCAAGCACTTTCCCAATAGTTGTGCTTCTCAATACTGTTTCCCAAACCCAACTTTCACAACCTTTCTCAACACTCAATCTTGATTTCCACACTTTAACTCTTTCTTCTCATCTGGTGTTTTTCTTGTTTCATTTGTGTTTCCCTTGTTTCATCTGTGTTTTTCTCTACTTTCACAAGTGGAGTCAAGATGTCATTTTATATACCAAGGACTGAAATAACACTTAAGGTAATGAGACTGATATGACAGTGGAGAAACAAATAACCCATTAACAGAATTAGTTGGGATTTGGAGAAACTACTCCCACATTACACTTTTATTATAACGAAGAAACATGTTCGTGCTAGGTGCTTTGCTACTGTTTTATGCTGGATAAACATTTAAATTACAGCCATTTTTTACAGTTAAGTTAGTTAAATGTTATACGAGTGAAGAGGCCCAATATCTGATTATTCCAACTCATACAAAGAGTACTCAGTGTGCTGAAATATAAAATATAGGATGTAATTGACCTTGAGAAGATTCGAAGAAAAGGAATTCATTGTATCTGGGAGACTTGTAAAAGTCAGTGAGAATATTCAGATCAATCCTTTAGTGAATATAAAGAATAACATATTTGTTCTACTAGTGTATTCCTTAGTCCGGAACATGTAGATTGAAAGATATAAATTAATATATATTACTAAATTTATATGCTAAATTATAATTATTTTTACTTTGGTCCCCACTAAATTTAGTATTTGTCAATAATATTTCTAGTACAATTATTATTATATTATCCTTATTAAATTTTTTTACAACTTTCTATTTTACTTTCAATATATGGAAAGTGCTTAATAGTAGTTAACAGTTGAGTAAGATAACAAGTCTCCAACACTTAAGTCATCTAACATTCTTTCAAGATTTAGCAAAGTAACTGTATGAATAAAAAACAAGATCCCAAAATGAACCATTAATATTTATAGATTTCCAAAATGAGAGTTAGTTCCTTTGACATTCAGCTCTGCTTCTATGGAGACTTGGTATAGGCAGAAATGAACTGTTTCTCTTTAATGAAATAGTGTTATGTGTTTGATAATTTAGTGATACAAAGCTATGTGTTTTTGGTATTTTCTTAAGTGAAATTAATTTGGCTCCACAATGAACCCTAAATAGTTAGCTAAGTTCACAATAGCAAATATTGCATGATAGTACTCAGGTTGACATTTGATGCCAACATTTATGGACCTTTCACACAGTTGAATGTCTCTTGTTTGATTTCTTTATTGATTCAATCTTGTTCCTGAGAGTTAGAACCTGATCTGGCTGTGACTTTTTTTATATTAGGAACAAGTGTCTCTACTGTACTGTGTTTGCTTTAAAAGGAAACTCAATCTATATTATTCTCATTTAAATGAAATAACAAGCATTTATGGTGCGGAGTTCCCAAACTTATTCAGTAGCTCTATACAACAGCAGAGTATTCATGGTTTTATCTAATTAGGAATTAGTTCTGTATACTTAGTCCTCCATGGACTTTAATTATAAGAAATTATTTGTTCCAAAAAAAAAAGTTCAAAGAAGTGAAAACTTTTATAGAAATGTGGCCCTAGTTCTTACATTCTTTGCATACTATACATTAACATCTCAATCTCATACAACCAAACCACAAAAACAGGCTTACATACTCACTTGATTTCAATAATTTTACATAGTTACTGCTATACTGTACATGAACTTACTTAAAATAGATGAACTCCAGAAAAATACTATGGCTGAGTACTTCCACTGTCACTATTATCAGAATCATCTCCACCTTTATCATTGTAATGTTGTCTTGGAATGCTATGATGGTTGTTTATGCTCTTTTCAGCATACCTGACATTGCTCATCTTCTCAACAGTGTTGCGTTCTATGATTTTTCCCTTCCGATGATGAAATGGCTCTTCTTGTCCATAAATTCCACCCAACATAGCCCTTCTTGGCCCTGCCAAGCAAGCTGTTGTCAACATCACTAGAGCCAAGATCAGTGCCACAACCTTCATTTTAAGACTGGCTAACGCAAAAGAAATGATCTTTGAGGACAGAGGCTTCTTTGGTTTTTAAGCTTAAGCAAGAAGTATGATCTCTTTATAAAGGAAACGAAATTTGATTGACAGTTAGTATTAAAGTTTGGCCATGGTTCTTCACCAAATACCAGATAAAATGAGTGGTATTTTTTTAAGATAAAACTTTCTATGATGGTTTGAGATGTTTATTTCTTGTCCATATTAGCAGCCTTAGTTGAGAAGTTTCATATTGGTTTTTCAAGTAGGATTACTATGCAGAAAGTCATTCCAACATAATGGTTTTACTGTTTGGTTGCTTTATGATGTACAAATTATAAATATATAGGATTAGGAATTTTAAAAAGTAATAATGCTTCTTCTTTTGTAGCTTATTATGTCTTACACAAAATACTTATATTAGGTAGAGTGGCCATCTGTACCTGCACTTAATTTCAAATTGTCGTAAGAAAAATATCTTTAAAAAAACGAAAAAGAAAATGAAACACTAAGTCAGAGTAACTGTCTTAGAAGTGCCTAATTAAAGATATTATTGAGCTGGAGGAGCACTTTTCTAGATGAGATTATGGAGTCTCTTAAGTCTCAAAATAACCTATTCAAAAGTTTGATATTGGCATTAATCAAGCAATATTCTTTTGTTTGATTCAAGGGGCCAATATTATGTTTAGCATTTCTGCAGTTTTCAAAAGGGTACTGAAAGAATTCTTTGATTTCATTCCATTTCAATGATTATTAATATTATTGTTAGTTACATTGATCATCAATTAAAGTATGAAGAATCAGAAAGGCCAGGCAAAACCAGAGATTTTGTATTTTTCTTGGTAAGTATGCATCAAATTGTTTGATAACACGTAGGAGTAGATGCTTTCCTTTATAATAGGCTTTAAAAAGTAGCATGCAATATAACCATTGATATTAAATAAGCACCTTACAAGAAAATCCACCTTAAATGTAGGGATACCATTTTTTTGTTTGTTAAAATATAAAATAAAATAAAGATTTAGTAACAAATATACATGTATAATAGTTTCTATTCATTAAATTTATGACATTTTGAAACCTTAACCCATCAATATTATATGTACACTAGAAAACATAACCGCGCTTCATGCAGTTTTTCGTAATTATTAAAAAATATACATATTTTAAAATATTTTTTTAGAGATTGTAGGGTAGAGATTATTTTTCACTTTACTCTTACAACATGTTTTTTATATGAACACGTGAGGACATCTTAACCACAACTTTTTTTTTTTTTTTTGCATAATGGTATTCATTGTATAGCAAATCTCTTGTAGGTTTTTGAAAAATTCTGAATAATTAAAGTGTCGAAAACAGAGTTCAAAAAGCTTGTTGAACATGTACTTTTATTTTTTATTTATTATTATTATTATTATATGCTTTGCATGATTTTTTTTATTAAAAAGTCTAAATTATGTATAAGAAAATTTATGTTTTGTGTAAGACTTATTTTGGCCGATTACCCGTTTGAACCCTTTATTTTTAAAAATTAACTTTTAGACCTCGTGTTTTGTCAAAAGGTTAAATATAAGAATAGATAGATCGATCGATTATTTGAACATTGCCCGTTTTGACCCTTTATTTTTAAAAATTAACCTTTGGACCATGTATTTATTCAAAATGGTCAAAATTATTTATAAAAATTAAATTATATATAATTTATGTTTTCTGTAAGGGTTTACACCCTTTTGAACCTTGTATTTTAGCCAATTACCCGTTGGGACCTTTATTTTTAAAAATTAACTTGTGGACCTCAAGTTTTGTCAAAAGGTTAAAAATAGGAATAGATAGATCGGTTATTTGAACATTATATTTTGGTCGATTACTCGTTTTGACTCTTTATTTTTAAAAATTAACCTTTGAACCATGTATTTATTCGAAGTGTTAAAAATTCTTTATAAAAATTAAATTATACAAATATATATAATTATCTATATAATTTATGTTTTCTATAAGGGTTTACACCATTTTGAACTTTGTATTTTAGCCGATTACCCGTTTGGACCCATTATTTTTTAAAATTAACTTGTGGACCTTGTGTTTTGTCAAAAGGTTGATTACCCGTTTGGATCCTTTATTGTTAAAAATTAACATTTGGATATCGTGTTTTGTCAAAAGATTAAGAAATACAAATAGATAGATCATATTTATTATTATTATTATTATTATTAAGGTTATTTGCGGCATAAATACCCAATGTTTCACACTTGTTACACTTAAATACCTAATATTTTTTCTTTGCGGAAAAAATACATATAGTTGTTAAAACATTGCTTCTGTAAGTACCTCATTTGTTAGAGTTGTTAAACATGTTGACTAAACAGACATTTGTCTCTCTGTAATCGGTCAGTTTCATAATATTTTAAAAAAACATTTTAAATTAGAAAAATGAATTAAAAAGACATTTTAAATTAATTCAAATTTAAAAAATTCATATTTTGAGGACAAAAATACCCAAATTACGGAGTGATACATATTTGGTGAGTCAACAGTCAACAACTTCAACAGATGAGGTACTGATAAAAGAAATGTTTTAGCAACTTTGGGTATTTTTTCCGCAAAGAAAAAAGATTAGGTATTTATCTTCAACATATATTGAATATTTGATATTTTGCCGTAAAAATAAAAGATTAGGTATTTATTTGTGACAAGTGTAAAACATTGGATATTTATGCCGCAAATACCCCTTATTATTATTACTATTTTTTTTAATTGACATCTATTATTATTATTATTATTAAAATAAAAATGAGAAAAAAGAGACAATAGATAGGGCTTTTTCTTAATTAATTAATAGCCATAAATTCAAAAAGTAAAATAAAAAATGAGAAAAGTTGACGGTTATTTATATTTATAATTTAATTAAACAGTTGTCGTGATTAAATATCTAATCAAATTTGAATTCAAATTAAAAATGTGAAAAAAGAAGAAAATAAAAAGTATGCTTTAAATCAATTTCAGAGTACCACATCATATAAATATATTAGAAAATATACCCGCCTTCGCGTAATTTTTTTTATAATAATTTTAAATATATATTTAAGGTCATTTTATATTTGTTTGATAAATAGTATAATTTGAATTTATACATTTTGTAATTCAACTATATATATTTAACGTAATTGTATATTTGTTTGTTTAATTTTATAATTTGTATAATAATGTGAGTGAGAAATTTATATCTTTTGTAATTCCTCCATTTTTTTAAGTTATGCTCTAATAGTAAAATTTATACCTTTTGTTTCTCTCTCCTTTCAAGAAATTAATAGTGTTGACTGCCTTTTTCGCTATTAACTTTTATAAGAGAGGGTAAAGAAATAAATGTAAGAACACAAAGATTTTTACACGGTTCAGGTTATAAAAGAACCCTAGTCCACGAGTCTCTATTATTAGGGAGATTGCAAGCTTTTATAGTGTTTTCTCAGACAGCTTTTAGATTGCTCTGAGTACAAGTAGTTTTTCTCTCTGTCAAAATCGAACCCCTTACAATGAGACTCCCAACCCTATTTATAGAGAGGTTGGGTCATTAATGTTAATCATGCGTAATTAATATACATTCTTCCCATATTTGGGGGGGTTAATGCTCTTCAATGCATTGGGCTGCATTGAATAGAGACCACTGCCCAAGCGAGATTTGTGGGGCCCACAGCAGAAAGGTAGCCACTTTACGGGGAACATGCCCCTGGAACTGCCAGGGCATGTTGTACGTACTTCCGTGTCAGGCGGCGTAATGGGTGTGCGAATTGTCGAGTCGTGCACTCGAAAACACGGTTGACAAATCGCCCACAAAGGTTGTCAGAAAATCCTCTAACTCTGAAAACTCGCACCCACTGACACGTTGCTCCACCTCCTATGTCTGCGAACCAGAACCTCGGGCCTAGGAGGCGATCGAGATACGAAACCCCTTGCCTTAACTGTCTGAGTTGGAGAACCTCCATCTCCGAGACTAAACATCGCGAGTAACTCACCAAGACATCTACTGCCACCTTCGGATAAAACCTAATCTAGGAAGACCTTTTCTCCGACTACAGGCCTCGGGCAGTAACATGCCCCGAGGATGTCCACAAACATCCTAGCCTAGGGGTTTCCACATGTCGGTGGTGAAAAATACAGACAACATTTACCCCCCCAAGTCTCTACTTTTCCTCAAACAGTGGAGACTTCAAACTGAGGAAGATTTTGAAGAGTCCTCGGATAGTAAGCATTTGGACTTCCCCTGATGTCACTCTAAAAAGCAGAACCACATGTCCATGCCCCACTGTTGGGCCCATCGGTCAGTGCATTTAATTAGGGGTCACCTTGATATCCCAAACGTCTACTCTAAGCGCGATGTGTCTTATCCCAAAGAAAACAATGATTGCGATCCATGCCTTTTGAAACCTGACCGTCATATTACTTTAGTAAATCTATTCATCTGAAGGTTGTGGGAGTGCTGCCTCTTTGATACTTTTTACTGGGTATAAAAACCCAGAAAACTTTTAGTCTCATACAACAACCATTCGAAAATCCTAAACCCTCCGAGCACATTTTACTGTTTCATTTTCTCTCTCGTCTTCTTATCCTCTTCAACCCCTTCCTGGAGTTCTGGACGACTGGCGTGAATCATCCTACTTTTGGTCAGACGGCAAGCTGTGCTTCAAGGTTAGGTCTCGCCCCAGAACCTGTCTTCACTTTATTTCATGTAAGTATCTTCAACCTACTTTTCTCAGTGTGTGCTAGGTGTTTTTTGATATATGGTTAGGAATGGCAGTAGTGTGGACTGTTAGAGTCTGTTCCTCATTTTTACGAGTCGTTTTAGGCGTATTTTGACACTAGGCATGTTCGAAATGACCTTCAAAGGTCTTCTGTCAACTTTGCGTTTCTGGGCTTGTGAGCGAAATATGGAAAATTTCCAGATTCTGGTAGGTTTGTCCCCTCCGGCTTGTCCTTAGGTGCCAGGGCCATCTCGCATTTTATTTTAAAACTCTTCTCTTTCTCGAGCAGCTTTCATAGAGTCATCTGTATTTTGGCCATCTTTCTTTTGGTCAGAATACTAACTGCTTGGTTTTTTTTGTCTCAGATGTCCGAGGAACTTCACCAAATACACGAACACGGATTCTACCTCTTCGACCAGGAAATCTTTGAAATGGCCCGCACACGAGATGCTCTCGAAGGCAATGCAAGGATGAGAGCCCGAGAGCAGAGCGGGGAACAAGTCGTCCGTCCTAACCTCCAAGTGGCGGTGAGGCTGTAATGTCCGACGACTCGGGGCTCACCATGGAGGAGGTAAACAGAGCCCCCATTCCACACCCTTCGCAAAGGTATGAGAGTGATGCGTTCAAATCAAAGGATTATCACACTCTACTGCGATATCCCGACGCTTTGGAGGCGATCATGAGGTACTATTCGGTTGGAGACAGATGCCTCATCCAGCTCTGTCAGGAGTCCAAGAGGGTGCATCGCAGCGTGTACGGCCTGGGTACTTAGAGCCACGCCCAATTGATTGCAGGAGCTACCCTACCCCTCAAGCAATACTTCACAAACTTCCTGAAGTTCGTGGGGATAGCCCCCTTCCAGCTTTCCCCCAACGACTACAGAGTGCTTGTGGGGATGTACATTTTTTATTGGAAGCAGAATTGGCCTGAGCCCTCACCAGCAGAGATTCTCTAATTCTATAGTTTAAAAACCACCCCTCAGAAGAAGGGATCCAAGCGGGATGGATATTACTCTATGGTGAAGTATCCAACTTCATCATTCAGCAACAAGGCTCCCCACCATAATGAGAATCACGCTCGGGACTACAAGGATGCCTTCTTCTTCACAGACAGCTTTCCGACCCGTAGTAACCCGACCCTAATTCTTGACTTCGCCTGAGTAGGAGAGTATCATTCTGAATACACTTATCCAAATACTGCCAATCCAAAAAGTCTCAGGAGTTGGCGTCTCACCATATCAACTACATAGAAGGGTTGGCCAAAACAGCGTTTCATAGACGATTGGTAGAGGAAAGGCTAGTGAACGCTCGAGCCATAGAAGAGGCGCGAGAGGCCCAAGAAGACTAGGAACTTGAGGAAGAGCTTCAAGCATGGATGGAAGCTTCCCACCTGGACTCAGGTAACTCACCTCTCGTCCTGACGTCTGCTTCCCGAGTAGGTGATAGGATAAGTCCCGGGCATGTTTGGGCTTCCCCAGCACTCCTCCATTGTGGTCAAATCTCACATCGGTGTTGGACTAGGGAAGAATTCCAAGACTTCCTAGATCTCGTAGATGTTTACCTCCACCACCCTAGGAGGCAACCTACCTCCCGTGGGTTCGTACCCTTAGACCAAGTGACATCCTTGACCTCGAGCTAGTTTTGCTAATATGGCACCAATATTAGATGCGATGCAAGGAATAGGATAGTACACCCTCACTGTTTGCACCGAGGCTTAGCTCATGGTGAGCCTCCAAGTAGCTTATTTTATTGTATTATCCTTGTGTAGTATTTATACTAACCGTTTTCCTTGTTCCTGGTGCTCACATAGGATTGGCGGACATTGTTCGGTCTGCCTTAAGGTTGGGAGCGACCCCTGGCTCTTCGGCATGAGAGGGGTCGTCACGTCCTCGAGAGTGACCCGATTCCTCTCCTCTGGCCAAGAAGCAGAGAGTTTCCACTCCTCCCGTCCCCCGGTCGTGGAGATCCCCTCCTCGCTCGGATCAGACGAGGCAGCACAAGATGCAAGGCCGGAGGTGGTACAAGACGTAAGGCTGGAGGGGGTACCAAAACCGGACCAAGGAGGCGGTGCCACCCCAAATCTGTCTCCTTGTGTATCCTGAGAAGTATGAAGGGGACTTGTTGGAGCAATATAACAAGATGCTTCAACACTTCGAAGCCAGACTGGAAGAAGGTAACAAAGCCTTGCACGAGATAGCTGAGGCCCTTCAACAACTCAAGCCACCCCGAGAGAGGCCCATGGTCCCCTCAATCGGTCGGGCTGAGCTGGAGACCCTGTTCTCCACTAAGTTAGGAGACATAGTTGCCCCTCTCGCTGCCGAGCTCCTTCAGCGGGTCAGCTCCACCATGTACGAGTTGACTACTCGAAGCTTTTCCCAACTTGGCAATAGTAACGAGGCATCTCTTGTGGCCTCATGTCGGTACGCTTCTGTCTGGGTAAGCTAATCACTCCTGTGCATAGGTTCACCTTATCCAGATGTATTGAGCTAACACATTTGTCTTACTCTATTTTTTGTTTTGCAGTCTGCCTTAGCCTGCCAACGCTTGGGGGACATTATGATGGAGAAATCATGTGAGCTCCGAAGATCCCAGGACAAGATTTCCTCTCTCAAGGAGAAAACGAAGGGTTCTCGGGAAGAACTTGCCCGAGCCAACGCTTCCCTCGAGGTTGAGTGAAAATGCTCTCGGAAACTCGAGGAAAACCTCTAGAAAGCCTCCGAGGATTTGCAACATGCCTAAGGGGAAAAGCAAGCAGCTGTTGACAGCATGCAAGGAGCCAAGGAGGAGGCCAAAAAAGCTACGACTAAGATCGTCTGAATGGCCTTGGAGAATTATTTGCTCCAGGAGCAGGCTAAGGAGGCTACCGATCGGGCTGAGCTGGCCAAGAGGAAGACCCTCCAAGCCATGGAGATGAATAGGTATGCCATGTGCAAGGTGAAGAAGCTTAAACAGGAGACTGAGTCTATCGCCGAGGATGCGTTTTATGTATCTTGGTATCACAATCAGGACATGAACCTAGACTTCACCGAGGATCCCGACAAGTATAAGTTCTTTTTCAAAGAGCGCCTCCGAGCCTCCTAAGCTGCCGAAGCATCCCCAGCTACTGAGGTAGTCCAGGCGAGTGGTGTGCCGAGCGTGGACCCGGTCATTGAACTGGTGGCGGAGGTTCCCGAAGACCAAGCATAACTTTTTTATTCGGGCCTGCGTGCCATAAACTTATTGGGGTATAGACAAACAATCGCTCGAACCCCAAGCATACTTGTAATTATCTACCCATTTAATAATTATGTGACTTGCATTGCTTTTTATTTGGTTTGGTTCTATGAATTCACCGTAACTTAAATTGTCACGCGAATAAGCAATCAAACCTTTTTTAAACTCTTGGTTTTATAAATTCAACGTAACACGAAGGTCATGAGAACAAGAAACCAAAGTCTTGGTTCTATAAGTTCATCATAATATGAGTGTTACGAGAACAAGAACTCAAAGTCTTGGTTCTATAAGTTCAACATAACACGAATGTTACGAGAACAATAACTTATACCTGTTTTATAAAACTTGGTTCTCTAAATTCAACGTAACATGAATGTCACGAGAACAAGAACTCACACTTGTTTTACAAAACTTGGTTCTATAAATTCAACATAACACGAATGTCACGAGAACAAGAACTCACACTTGTTTTAAAAAAACTTGGTTCTATAAACTCAACATAACATGAATGTCCCGAGAACAAGAACTCACACTAGTTTTAAAAAAACTTGGTTCTATAAATTCCACGTAACACGAATGTCACGAGAATAAGAACTCACACTTGTTTTATAAAACTTGTTTCTATAAACTCAATGTAACACGAATGTCACGTGAATAAGAACTCTCTTTTAGACATCGGGCTACCACTTTTAGTCTCTTGATGCGAAATTTATTGCGGGATTTTACTCATCGTCTCATGCCCCTTTGACCCGAAGGCTCGGGCTTCCAAGGGGCCTGGTATACAAAAATAGCTGGCCCTGAGTGCGCACTACTCAAGAGGTCGGGGGTTTCGACACTGCCCCCGAGTGCATACCTACTTTCTAGGCTGTGTTCTCGGGAGGTGAGGTTATGGAGATGCCCAGGCGTAGGCCGCCTGTGTATCCATTTGTATCATACATATTAGGATTTGATCATTACTCTACGGGCGCGCGCTATCCTCGGGAGGTAACCTAAATTCCTACTTGTCATATTGGCTTTTCTAGATATGGGATAAAGTGATACTAAGGGTGCTTCACTCGTCGACTGGCCAAGCTTCCCATATCACGGATTTCCCAAGGCCAAGTATGGGTACTCGGCCTTCCATTCGCATCTCGAGATCAAGAGACTTGGTCAGAGCTCCTCAGGCTCGGTGTCCGCGGGAGATGACTAATCTATTCTTGCGCTACTTGGGTTATTTAGCTCTTAGGTACTAAGCTTAGTTCTGCTTGGAACAAGCTACCTTCTAGGCTAGACCTGGTTAGTTTCCTAAGACTTTCTATTCTAGGGATGACGACTCTAGGCTTATTCCTCTTGGCTATTTACAAATTTAGTTTCGTGGGTCGTTCTTTGCGAGGTGCAGTGCTACCCTAACTCTATGCCCCCCAAGTGATCGGAGACTAGTCTGCGGTCACTTGTTCAGATGCAAGTGCTCTTTACACATCATTAATAGAAATATAACGGAAACTAAAGAAAAATACATAAGCAAAACAAACAGATTTCTTACCTTGTTTTACTATATACACGATTTCCATTATATGTGCCCGGAGGCTACAAGTGGTGTTACAAAAATAAAAAATGTTTATTGCTGACGCTACTGGTAGTACCGGCGAAGATGCTTGGCATTCCAGGCGTGAGGAATCAGTTCCCCACTAAGTTAGGATAATTTATAGGTTCCCAGACATACAATGCTCTCGACTTGGTATGGGCCCTCCCAGTTGGGTCCCAGCACTCTTGCACCTAGATCTCGGATGGCTAAGAAGACTCTTTGCAACACCAGGTCTCCGACCCCAAATTTTCTATCCTTTACTTTGAAGTTGAAATATCTGGCCACCTTCTGCTGGTAGGATGCTACTCATAGGTGATAAGCTTCGTGTAGCTCCTCCACGAGGTCCAGGGACTCCCGAAGTACGGCATGGTTTGTGGTTGGATCATACGTATCCCGTCAGTGCGTGGAGATTGCTGCTTCAACCGGGAGCATAGCCTCGTACCCGTAGGCCATCAACAAGGGAGATTGGCCGGTGGAGGTCCGGGCAGTGGTACTGTAGCTCCACAATACCCTAGGCAGCTCCTCGGGCCAAGCTCATTTTGCCTGCTCCAACCTTTTCTTCAAAGTGGACTTGAGTGTCTTGTTCACTGCTTCCACTTGGTTGTTGGCTTGCGGATGTGCTATGGAAGAGAAGCTCTTGATGACACCATGCTGTTGAAAGAATTCTGTGAACACTTCACTAACGAACTGCAATCCGTTGTCAGACACTATCCTCCTCGGAAGCCCATACCGGCAAACAATATTTTTTATGATGAAGTCCAAAGCCTTTTTGAAGGTAATTGTGGTGAGTGGCTCGGCCTCAACCCACTTCGTAAAGTAGTCAACGGTCACTATGGTGTATTTTACCCCTCATTTCCCTGTAGGGAGAGAGCCGATAAGGTCGATGCCTCAAACGACAAAAGGCCATGGGCTGGTCATTTGAATAAGCGCATTTGGAGGCGCTTAGGGAATGTTGGCAAAGTGCTGGCATTTGTTGCATTTCTTGACGTAATCCATCGCATCCCCATTCATGGTGGGCCAAAAATATCCTTGCCTTAAGATCTTCTTGGAAAGGCTTTGCCCCCCGGCGTGATCACCGTAGAAACCCTCATGTACCTCTCGCAGTATTGCACTGGCTTCTTCCCTGGACACGCACCAAAGAAAGGGCAAAGAGTAGCCTCGCCTGAAAAGCCTATTATCCATAATTATGTACCTCGGCGCTTGGTACAACAACTTTCGGGCGGCCTTCGTGTCTTGGGGAAATTCCCTGGAGATGAGGTATTTAACTATTGGCTTCATCCACACATCTTGGGGTTGTACTGTTTCCACCTCATCTGGAGCCAAGATACTCAGAGACTCCAAGTAGTCGATGGGTACCATGTTGATTAATTTGGCGTCTTTGGTTGTAGCCAACTTTGCTAGGGTGTCCGCATTGGAATTTTTCTCCCTCGACACTTGTCGAATAGTGAAATTTTGGAAGTTGTGTAGCATTTCTTGAGCCTTTGCCAAGTATGCTGCCATTTTTGTTCCCCGGGCCTGGTATTCTCTGAGAAGTTGGTTCACCACGAGTTGGGAATCGCAAAATATCTTGAGTCCTTCAGCCTTGAGCTCTAGTACCACGCGAAGTCCAGCGATTAAGGCTTTGTACTCTGCTTCATTATTAGAGGCGGTAAACCCGAAGCAGAGAGCACTATGCACTCTATGCCCTTCGGGGGAGACAAAAATAAGTCCCACCCCTGCACAATTCTCATTTGAAGACCTATCTATAAACAACTTCCACATTGGTCCAACCATTGTGGTGCACTCGGTTCTCTCCTAATTCCTGGTGCACTCAGTGATGAAATCGACGAGTGCTTGTCCTTTTTGGCAGCCCTTGGGAGGTAGGTAATGTCGAACTGACTTAACTCAACCAACCACTTCAAGAGCCTTCTTGACGATTCAGGCTTCTGCAGGACCTGTCTGAGCGGGTGGTTCGTGAGGACCTTAATTGGATGCGCCTGGAAGTAGGTTCATAGCTTCTAAGATGCCACCATATAGCAGAAGGTTAGCTTCTCCATTAGTGGATACCTAGATTCTGCCTCAAGGAGTCTCTTGCTGATGTAATAGATGGGGTGTTGAACGCGACTTTCTCCCTAATCAACGTAGCACTAACGGAGTCTTCCGACACAACCATGTAGAGTAGGAGGGGCTCTCCATGCACTGGCTTGGACAGGATCGGAGGGTTTTCCATGTGCGTCTTAAGTTGTTGGAACGCCCGTTCACATTCTTCTGTTCATTCAAACCTCTGACTCCCTCAAAGAATATTGAAGAAAGGGACGCATTTGTCCGTTTCCTTGGAGACAAACGACTCAAAGCTGTGATCCTCCCTGTCAGGCTTTGAACATCTTTATGCTTCCAGGGAGAAGGCATTTCGATTAAGGCCTTAATTTTTTTGGGGTTCGCCTCAATCCCCCGAGCACTTACGATGAAGCCTAAAAACTTGCCAGAGGCCACCCCAAATGTGCACTTTTGGGGGGTTGAGCTTTATTTTGAACTGGCGGAGCACCACGAAGACCTCAGTCAGGTTGCCTACATGATCTGGGGAGGTCCGGGACTTAACCAACATATCATCCACATAGACCTCCATGTTCCGCCCCAACTAGTTCTTGAACATTCTATTAACCAGCCTTTGGTAAGTGGCGCTGGCATTCTTCAACCCGAAAGGAATCACGATGTAACAATAGGCACCCTTGTTGGTTCGGAAGCTAGTGTGCTTCTGATCAGCGACGTGCATGGATATTTGGTTATATCTCGAGTATGCATCCATAAATGACAGCAACTCATAACCGGAGGTGGCATTGACCATCTGATCTATCTTGGGGAGTGGAAAACAGTCCTTCGAACAGGCCTTGTTAAGGTCTAAAAAATCAAACGTCTGTTGCTTCTGTTGGACGGGAGCAAATCTAAAGTCTACATTCAAGGCATGACATATGACATTTTGATCAATTCCGGTCATGTCGATATGTGACCAAGCAAACACATCTTGGTTCTCTCAGAGGAAGACCACCAACGCTTCTCAGACCTCCGTTTTCAAGCCTCCCCCGACTTTCACCTTCCTATCATGGGTGGAGGTATCTAGAAATACCTCATCTATTTCCTCTATTGGTTCAATGAACCTCTCCTCTTGAACCCTTGGGTCTAACTCGTCAGGCGCTGAGTCCTGCACAGCCTGTACCTCCGGGGTCTTGAAGATTTCGAAGACTTCCTCCCTTACCAGCATAACGGGAGCCTTGAGGGGGGCATTATAGCATTGTCTCGCCTCTTTTTGGTCATCGCGGACTGTGTCGATTCCTATGTCCATGGGGAATTTCATGCACAGATGACGGATGGAGGTGACTGCCCTGTACTCCACCAGTGATGGCCATCCCAAAATGGCATTGTATGCCGAGAGACAATCCACCACCACAAAGGTACAATACTTAAAGGCCTGGCAAGGTACCTCTCCGAGAGTTACTGGGAGCTTTATCTACCCCATTGGGAAGAGGGATTCTCCTGAGAACCCATAGAGCTTTGAGGCACACGAGGACAGGTCTGCTTTAGTCAGCCCTATCTTCTTGAAGGCTGATTTAAACAGGATATTCATCGAACTCCCATTGTCTACTAGAATCTGCACCACCATTTTGTTGGAGATTTGGCTCTCAATCACCAACGGATCGTGATGCAGGAAATGCACTCTCTGAGCATCGTCTTCGAAGAACGTTATGACTTGGCCAGTCATTCGCGTCATTTGGGTAGGTAATTGGATCAAAGCCATTACCTCATCGTCATGGTTCAAAGCTCGCGCATACCAGTTCTGCGAGCTTCATGAGGTGCCCCCCCAGGTGAGGTCCTCCTGAGAGGGTTCCTACACGCCCATTTACTGGAGGAGGCCCTTGGGCTGCTGGATGCTAGGGACCTATAGGAGTTATTGTCGGGACCTGAGGTGTGGCAAGTAGGACCGCCGACCCAGCCACGAGTGGTTGTGCCTGACGTGGTCCACCCTTAGCATACTGATGGGGGTGTCCCAGCTTGATGAGGATCTCAATCTCATCATTAAGTTGGCGGCACTCGTTAGTGTGATGCCCTATGTCGTTGGGGAAACGACAAAATTTACTAGGGTCCCATCTATCCCTGTCTCTTCAGACAGGTTGTGGCTTCCTCTAGTGCACGCGCTGTGCCGTGGCCACAAAGATGTTCTCTTGGGAGTCCATCAAGTCAATATATTCAGAATACTGCGAGATATTCTTCTCACCTAATGCGACTCCCTTTTCGGGCTGTGTGATTCTGCTTCCCCATGGTTTGCGACCCTTACCCTTCCCTCCGTGCCTTGTGCCACTGGGAGGTCGATTGGATTCAGCCGGGTGGGATGGGGTGACAACTCCAGCACTGAATGCAGGCTGGAAAACACTGTATCCAGTGGACGCTGCCCCAAACCCTGCTGGAGACATACCAAATCTAGGAGCAGACATGGCGCTATAACCGGAAGGGGTGGCGCTCTGGCCAGGTTGGGCTCCCAATGATCCCTGCTGAATGTAAAAATAGGGGGAGTATTGGATCCCTAAGGCCATGGGGCTAGGAGCGGCCGAGGCAGGGAAAGGGTGGACGCCCCTAACACCCTGATCTGGGCGTCCTCCCAGTTGATGTATTCTTGAGCTCGATGAATGAAGTTGTCCAGACACCGACATCCCCTTCGCTGGAGATCATCCCATAATGGGGATCCCGCACAGATGCTAACCTGTAATGCCATCATCATCCTTCTTAGTTTTTGCTGCTTCTTCTTTGAAGCATTTGATGTAGGCCTTGAGGGTCTCAAACGGACCTTGCTTGATGTTGGCCAAGGCGTTGACCTCAAATCTTACCTTTTGAACCGCTATGAACTGTCTTCGGAAGGCAGATGATAATTGTTTCCACATCTAAATGGACCCTGGTCGGAGCTTCTTAAACCATTCATCTGCTGGTCCTATCAGGGTGAGGAGGAACACATGGCATTTGGCGTCATTGGAGACATAATGCACCGACATTAGGTTGTTGAATTTGGACAAATGGTCCGTGGGATCCCAACCTCCATCATAAGCTGGTATGGACGACATCTTGAATCCCAGAGGTAGCAGAGCCTCAACAAGGTAAGGGGCACATGGCTCTACTTCTTCATCTTTCGAGTCAGATTTGTGACCTTGTCGCCTGTCCATTCTGAGCATTATTCACTTTAGACTTTCTAATTCCGCTCAAAGTGGGTCACGACCCCGGTTGATGCTCTTGGCCTAACAATCTCTTCTCCGAGCGTTGAGATTGTCTTAGAGATCTGACAGGCCTCTATCCGCAAGCTCACATACTCTGCCCTTATTACACCTCCAAGCATTTAGGTTGTCACGTAGGTTGGCGTGTCCTCGAAACGCACCATTGTCTTCTGGGCGGGCCACCTCAATCTCTCCATCAGATTCGTTTTCGTTTACTGAGATACTGATGCCCCGTTTCCAACTTTTAGGGGCATTCCTCGGGCAGATTATTCATGTGGGACTAGTTAGGTCCCTAAGGGATACCAGCTCCAGGCCTCACACAGTCCATACGAGCGCATCGGGGCGAAGGGCCCCGAGCTCCATGGGCGTTGTCTGCTTAGAGGTGTCCTCGGGCCCTTGCTTCATTACCCTTACCATTTTGCTGCAAAGTCGGGTGGCCTTCGAGCTCTTGACGGGCCCTCTTATACTTCGAAGTAGGGTCATCATTGGCCTTTCTTTTACCATGGTCTTGCAGTGGCACCGAGGCTCCAAATCCTGTTGGGTGTCCGGTGGGCACCCCACCTGGCAGATCCTGCACCTCGCCCACCGGGTGTTCAGGAGGCACATCAGCTGTGTTGACAGGTGGCACTCCAACAGGGTGCGCAGGTGGTACACTTGTTGGGTGCCCAGCTGGCGCATTTCCATTGGGGTCCACTCGCAACCCTTGAGCTGAAAGAGTGGCCTTCATGGAAAGCACCATCTCCTGAAGGGTAGCGATGTTACCTTCTTGAGCATCAAGTTTTTGCTGTTGGGTAGCCACCTGCTCATGGAGCACCACCACCTTTAGCGTCTCTTTCGCCTCCATGGGCTGAGTATATTCATCCTCAAAATACCCTTGGTTGGCATCATTATCCTCGTCATCATACTCAACCTACTCATCATAGTCCTCCATCATCTCAGGTACGTCCTGAGGTGGTTGCCTATTGGGTTCTCCTCCTTTAACTCTGGTAGGAGGGGGAACTTTGTCTATAATGTTTCTTCGTGTAGTCACCATGATCGTGAATGTTTCAAATGCTTTATTCAAGCTCTCAATGAAAGCACCAAAATATTGACTGTCTTTTTCGCTATCAACTTTTATAAGAGATGTTAAAAAAAAATTGTAAGAACACAAATATTTTTACGTGGTTTAGGTTATAAAAGAATCCTAATCCACGAGTTTCTAGTATTAGGGAGATTGCAAGCTTGTGATTGCAAGCTCTTATAGTGTCTTCTCAAACAGCGTTTAGATTGCTCTGAGTACAATTAGTTTTTCTCTCTCAAAACCGAACCCCTTACAATGAGACTCTTAGCCCTATTTATAGAGAGGATGAGATCATTAATGTTAATCATACATAATTAATATACATTCTTCCCATAATTGGGGGATTAATACTCTTCGATGCATTGGGCTGCATTGAATAAGGACAACGACCCAAGCGAGAATTGCGGGGCCCACGGTAGAAAGGTAACCATTTTATAGGGAACATGCTCCTGGGACTGCCAGGGCATGTTGTACGTACTTCCGTGTCAGGCAGCATAGTGGTTGTGCGAATTGTTGAGTCGTACACTCAACAACACTGTTGACTGATCACCCACAAAGGTTGTTAGACGATCCTTTGGCTCTGAAAACCTACACCCACTGACACGCTGCTCCACCTTCTAGGTCCGAGAACCAGAACGTCAGGACTAGGAGGCAATCGACATACGAAATCCCTTGCCTTAACGGTCCGAGCTAGAGAATCTCCATCTCCGAGACCAAACATCTACGAGTAACTCACCAAGACATCTACTTCCCCCTTCGGATAAAACCTAATTTAGGAAGACCTTTTCTCAAACTACAGGCCTCGGGCAGTAACATGCCTCGAGGATGTCCACAAACTTCCTAGCCAGCCACTGTGGGTTGCCACGAATCGGCAATGAAAAATACGGACAACAAATAGAATGTTTAATAACATTTTAAAAGCAAGAGATGTGAAAAAATTAAGCTAGCAAAAAATATTAACATTAATTTCCATAATTATATACTTTTTAATTCACAATATGTTCCTTGTTTCTAAAAAAATATTTTTTGTGCTTTACATCAACCTCCGCATCTTTTGTTGTTGCTGAAATGTCCATTAAATTACAATCTAGAAAACATTTATTTACTATAGTGAAAACAAATCACAAATCCAAATAATACCATTAGTAATATTGTTTTGTTACAACCTTGAAAAAATATCAAATGAGAGAAAAATATAATTATTAATATTGATAATTGATGATAATAATTATAATAATTTGTATAGCTATTTACTTTTGAAAAAAAAACATAATTATATTATAATTAGAAAATAGATATATAGAGAACCACAATTCATACAATACTAATACCAATACTTGGTTAGCTAACTAAATTCGAAGATACAAATATACTTTTTTCAGTACATATAGTAAACAATATCATGACACCATGATCCAAGTTCAATTTCTGCTCCTCCCATAAACCTAAGAAAAATAATAAAATCTATAAATAAACCATAAATAAATATACATATATTGCACAATCGGCGAGTTCTCTCTATGTTTTTTCAGGTGCATAAAACTTACATGAAAAATACTTTTTGAGATATATTGCAGTGTCAACATAGTTTAGTATTCGTGTGTGTGTAGAAATATGCATGGTATACATTGAAGGTCATGTACGTGTGTATGATACACGAAAAACTTAAGGAAATGTTGGTACACTTGGAAATGATACTCATTGGATATACGCAAACTAACAATTTTATATATACAATCTCTATATATATACACATATATTCATGTATATATAGAGAGAGATTTTTTACCTTCAAACTAGAATTATTGATTACTACTCTTTTGAGAGCCAAGCCATGAAGCTAAATAAATTATGAGATACAAAAACTTAAGGAAATGTTGGTATACTTGGAAATGATACTAATAGGATATACGCAAACTAACAATTTTAGATATACAATTTGTATATATACACATATATTTATATATAGAGAGAGATTGAATACCTTGAAACTTGAATTATTGATTATTACTCACTTGAGTAATTGGGAGCCAAGCGATGAAGCTAAATAAATTCTTAATCAAATTAATATTATGTGTATATATATATATTGATATTTTTAATTGTTAAGATATTTTGATTTTGAAATTGAATTTTTTTACGTTTTAATAGCTCTTTAAATAATTTTTTAATCAAATTAATATTATGTGTATATATATTGATGTGTGCTTATATTGATATTTTTAATTGTTAAGATATTTTGGTTTAGAATTTGAAATTTTTTACCTTTTTGTTTTTTATTTTTTTTAAGAGTTAGATATTTAAGTATTAATTAATAACTCTTTATGTTTTTTTTTTATCTATAGATAGATACTATTTTTAAACCACATTTTTTAAAACACATATATCTAAAAAAAAAAATATTTACGTAAAATACATTACTACATTAATTTATAAAATATATTTTTTGAATGTATTAATTTATATATAGGCGTAGTTAGTAGGTACGTTTTTTTTTTGTTTTTTTTTATTATTACTACATTTTTTAAAACGTGTAAAATAGATGGAGTAAATAATAATATCTTGTAAATATCTTATTTAAATTTAACAAACACATAACTACATATTTTTTAAAACGTGTATGGTACATTTTTTTTTTAAATTACTACATTATTATAATCTATAAAATGAATAAAAAAATTAGATTAGAGGAGAAAATAAATAGAGTGTTTTGGAGCAATTTTAGTTTTTAAACGTGTAAAATAGAAAGAGTAAATAATAATATCTTGTAAATATCTTATCTAAATTTAAAATACATGTAACTACTTACGTTTTTTTTAAATTACTATAATATTATAATCTATAAAATAAATAAAAAATTAGAATAAAGGAGAAAATAGATAAAGTGCTTTGGAGAAATTTTAGTTTTTTAAATGTGTAAAATAGATATAGTAAATAATAATATCTTGTAAATATCTTATTTAAATTTAAAAATATGTAACTACTTATATATATTTTTTAAATTACAATATTATTATAATCTATAATGTGAATAAAAAATTAGATTAAAGAAGAAAATAGATAGAGTGTTTTAGAACAATTTTAGAGTGCTACGTCATCTCCTTGAAGCTTTCCTTTATATAATATATATATATGGGTGCACTCTTAATGGTTACTACACATAGATGGTTACTTTAATATTAACCATTGGATTAAGATCAATGGTTCATATTTATAGTTGTTAATGAATATTTCTAAAAATAAATGTTGATTTTTTCAAATTTTTGGAAGGGTTACCTGATGAAAAATGTGTATATATAATGAAAATATAATATTGTAAACTTTTTCATTTTTCAAATATATGTCAATTTTTAAATATAACTAGTGTTTCTCATTGGTTGAAAACACCATTAATTATGACAGAAAAAAAACTAAATTCGAAATTAATATAGAAAAGAAAAATTTACCTGTTGGTGACTTGCTATACCAAGTCACTATGTTGCCACATCATCATAATTGTTAGTAACCATTTATGGATAATAACCATTGAGAAGTCTTCCATATATATATATATATATATATATAAGAAAGAATGATAGTGTGTTACACATAAATAAAAATACAAATAGTACAACAACAAAAAAACCCTTAAATATATATATATAAAAAATTGTTTAATTTCCAATTAATATATCTTTCAAAAAATAATAATAAAAATCACTATATACTCTAAATTATTTTCACATTAGCTTTGTTGTTTAGATTGGATATGATAAGATTTTCAAACCTTTCACATTAGCTATTGTTTTTTTCTTCTTCAGATTATATAGCAATCTTTCCCTATAAATATATATATTTTAAAATAACTTATTTTTGGTGGACACCTGTATTAGCAAACATCGCATTTTTTATATATCTAACTATAAAGTATACATCTGAGGCTTATAAAGATTAATCTATTAGTACCATCTCACCCTTCTGTCCTCTAGATATCTTACTCACTTTAGCACTTATCTCCCTTCTCAAAGTGACGCCACCATTCCTTTCTTTATGATTTTTCTCTACCAAAGAAGTAAAATAAAAGAGAGGGCAATAGTCCCATTTTTTTCTTTTTATATTATTAGGTACACTGTATATGATGAGTTAGACAACACTTGATCATTTAGTGTAATCTGTTTTGTAACAGAATTCTATTGTATAGTTGTATTAACGGCTTGTATAACAATATTGTAACAACTTCTTTACACTACCAATGATATATATATATATATCAAGAGTCTCAACCTGATAAGGCTGAGCTCTTCATTTTTTCAAATCTCTTTTACGTCCTTCTCTGGTTTCACTTTTTTCTTTTTCTTTCAAGTGTCCAAACCCTTACATGGTATCAAAGTTCTTCTTGCCATGGATGATGAAGGATATCAATTCATGCAGTCAACTTCTGCTCATCCTCGCGACATTGCACCACCACTGTCTCGACCACAACCTCAAGCTCTGGTCATTGCTCCAGCTCCGGCAATTGATCTTGCTAATCTCCCCAACAACAATCTTCTTCCACTGAATATACTGTTAGATCGCAAAAATTATTCATACTAGAGAGCACTTGTGCTAGCAGCTGTTCGTGCTTACAATCTTGACGACTATATTCTTGGAACCACTCCATCTCCACCTCAATTTCTTGCAGGTAATGTTCTAAACCTTGCTTATCTTCAATGGCTTCGCTTCGATCAATTTCCAATGCATTGGTTAATGAACTCTGTCTCTGAGGCAATGCTTGGCCATATCATTCACTGTCATTCATCCACTGAGATTTGGAATCTTCTTGCTCAACTATTTTCCACAAAGTCTAAGGCTCGGGTTCTGCAAGTCAAAGGTCTTCTTCAAGCAACCAAGAAAGGATCCACCTCCATTGATGATTACATTCTAAAAATGAAGCATTATGCAAATGCTCCTGCTGAAGCAGGGGAACCAATTTCTGATGACAGCCTTTGTCTCTACATCTTAGGAGGTCTTGGACCCGAGTATGAAGTTGCGGTAGTAAATCTTACCAATCGAGCTAAGAATATCACTCTCCAAGAACTTCGATTCAGCCTTCACAATCAAGAAATGTGAATCATTCAACAGACTAGCACTGTTTTTGAGAATGTTCAAGCCAAATTTTCTAGTATGAATTTTTGCGGCAGCTATAGAGGTTCAAGACATGGTGGAAATCGTGTACCCAACCGTGGTGGTAGATCCAACTCCGGTGGCCGTGGAGGATGAGAAAATGGGCCTGTTTGCCAACTTTGTGGCCGTGCTGGTCATACAGTTCACAAGTGTTATCATCGGTTTAATATCACCTTCAATGGTACCCAAACAACCTCTGATTCTTCCTCCACTTCGACTTGATCTAAATCCCCCCAGGCCTACATCACTGAATCTCCACTGGCTGATGACTCTCCTAGATCATGGTTCTTTTGACAGAGGGGCCACGCATCACATGACCACTGATGCTCAAAATCTCAACACCAAAGCATATTACAAAGGGAAAGCTAAAGTAATTGTTGGTAATGGTACCTATATGCCCATACTTCACATAGGTTCTAATTCAGTTAATACTAGCATTTCAAATCATTCTTTAGTCTTGAAAGATATTCTTCATGTTCCCAATGTTACCAAGAATTTACTTAGCATGTCTCAATTCACTAAAGATAACAATGTCGTACTTAAGTTTGACTCGGTTTGCTGTCTTATAAAGGACAAGAGCACGAGGCAAGTACTTCTTCGGGGTTCCCTCAGTGATGGCCTGTACAAGCTTCAAGTCTTCACCCCAAATTCCAATTCCGTTTCTAGTTGTAACTCCAAAATTTCCTCTTGTATTCCAACTGCTTTCAATTGTACAACCTCTAGTAACCATGTACATGATAAGTCAAAGATAGCTTCTGTTTGGCACTGTTGACTTGGACACCCCTCCAAGTTTATCCTAGCCAAAGTTCTATCTGTTGTTTCTCTAAATGTAAGAAGCAACAATGTAGCTTTTTGTAATGCTTGTCAAATGGGCAAGCTCCATGAATTCATCTTTAAAAGTTCAAGTAATAAAAATGTTGCACCATTTGATTTGATCTATTCTGATGTGTGGGGTCCTTATTTTTACCCCTCTACAGATGGTTACAAATACTATCTTAGTTTTGTTAATGATTTTACTCGGTTTGTTTAGATTTTTCCTATGCAAGCTATGTAACGACCCAAATTTGCTAATAAGGCTTAGGGCCTTGATTAGTGTGCCTGGAGGGAAATAAGTGAATTATTGTTATAATATGTGAATTTATGTGAATATGTGATAGAGATGCATGTTTAGTTGAATTAAATATGCATGTGGGCCCCGCTTGGATATTAGGGGTATGTTTGTGATATATCTGTTTATCATGATCCGAGACAGTTCTAGGGAGTTGTTAGTCAGGAAGTCACAATGGGGTTGAGAATTCGACCCGAGGCGAATCGAGGGGTATACCAGGTATGTGATATTTTTCGGGGTTATCGGGTTACAGAAATAAATATTTGGAGATATATTTGAGGTTAGAATGTCTAGGAGGGAATATTAGGAAAATTTACCATTTTGCCCTTGGGGACGTTTTTGGTACTCCGAGCCTTGAGGTAACCACATAGATTTAAGTTAAATAAAACAAAACAAAGGAAATCCCTAGACTTCCTCTAAACAGACCCACTCTCTCTCATGTTCTCTGATTTTCCTATACTCTTGAAGGCCTAGTAACATCTTGGAGAAAAACCAGCCAAAACTAAGGAATTGAAGCTAGGAATCAAGCTAGAGTTTTGGAAGCTTGGAGCTTAGGGAACTGAGTTGTGGATTCAATTCTGTACAAGGTAAGCTTCTTAATATGTTGAGTTGTGTTAATTTGCAGCTGGTTTTAGGTTGAATTTTAGAGTTTTGCATGTTGGAGGGATGAAGATTCAACCTTGATCTTTCTAAGGGTTTTGGCATGAGTTTCTGTTGGGTTTGGCTGCTGAATCAATAGTATAATCTTTGTGATAAATAGTTTGGAATGTTGGCTTAATTCTGGGGATGATTGGACTGGTTTTTGAGGTGAAAATAGTGTGTTTTTCTGGGCTCGAGGGGTCGGGCCGCGGCGCTGTTCTTGCTGAGCTGCGACCCCATTGGACTTGGGGCGCCTGGAAATGAAGGTGCGCCGCGGCGCCCTTTAGGAAAGGTCGCGACGCGTGTGGGCTATTTTGAGGCAAGGCCTCAGGTTGAGCTGGGGGCCGCGGCATGAGTCCCTAGGGCCGCGACGCTTAAAATACTTTTGGGTTTTTAAGAGGTTTTAGGCTCGGGGATTCACTAGTTAAGGCTCAGGATGGATTTTATCACTTGGATTGATAGAATTCAATGCCCCGAAGATTATAATTATGGCTTGAAGTTATTTAATGGATTAGAGCTTGATGGGTGGATATTGCTAATGTGTTGTGACTAGGGTTTCGGCGAGGCTCGGACTAGGAAACTGTGCTCGGGACATCGGTGCTTAGAAAGCTCGGGACACAGGTAAGAAAACTATTGTTCCCTTAGAGCTTATGTCGCAAGGCTCGACCCTATATGATTGTATTGCGGGGCATGGCCCTTTGACTGGATTTAGGTGTGTTTTAATATTTGTTTAGTATATAATGTGTGTTTTATTGATGAAACGGGGATGGCCAGAAATGGCGAGGGCCGGGAACGGCGAAGGCCGAGAATGGCAAGGGGTCGGGCGCAGCGTTAGCATGCAGAGTGCGAGTTGCCAGGGTGAGACCCCAAGGGATATCAGGGATATCCTTACAGTTTAGATTGCGAACCCAGGGCCTGGTAAAGCACCTGGGACGGCATGGTCATACTAGTATGACCTGGTGTTGGCTTGATTTTATTTTAAGTATCTGATATGCATTTATTATCTGCTTGTGAGGGTTTTCTTACTGGGCTTCGGCTCACGGGTGCTCTGTGGTGTAGGTAAAGGCAAAGGGAAAGTCGACCAACCTTGAGTATGGCGAGCGGGATGAGCGGCGCGTACATGTCCGGTCTGTCTGGCTGTCATGGCCAGGGGTGTTTTGGAAGATGCTTGTACAAAAACCTGAATTTTGTCGTTTAGTCGACTCTAACTAAATTTTGAATTGTAAATATTTGTAAACAGTGATTTTGGGATCCCAAGCGTTATATGTCTTATAATTTCTAATGAAAGGTTTATTTTTAAGTTTATGACTCTGATTATGTTTTAATTACACTTTTTTCCTAAAACCTCGATTAGCGAGTTAGTTGCACATTTTAAACTCACTTAGTAACGACTCTAAGGAAGTAGGGCATTATAAGCTAAGTCTGAAGTCCAAATTCTTTTTAAACAATTTCTTGCTTATGTTGAAAGAAACTTTCAGTTAAAAATTAAGTCCATTCAAATAGATATTGGCCTAGAGTATCAACCACTTTATAATCTTTTCAAAGATTTTGGAATCACCAGGAGAAACTCTTGTCCTCACACACATCAACAACAAGGTCGTGTTGAGAGAAAACACAGGCATGTTGTTGATCTTGGTTTAACACTCCTAGCTCAGGCAGATGTGCCTCTAAAGTATTGGTGGGAAGCTTATCGCTCTGCAACTTACTTGATTAATCGAATTCCCACTCCCACTTTGAATTTTGTTTCTTAATTTGAAAAGTTGTTTAAGTTCAAACTAGACTATAACCTTCTCAAAATTTTTGGATGTTCTTGCTTTCCCCTACTTCGACCTTACCAGCCTCATAAGGTTAGTTTTAGGTCTTCTAAATGTCTCTTTCTAGGCTATAGTCTTACTCATCATGGTTATAAATGCTTGCACCCGAGTGGTAGACTCTATATAGCTAGGAGTGTCACGTTTAATGAAAGTGAATTTCCGTATTCCACTCTCTTCACTCAATCAAATTTGTCTACTACCTCAACTTCTTCCTTTGTTGATGTTAACTCGTACAAAGTTCCCTTTCCTTCTATACCAAATTCCTCTTCTCCAAGTCAAACTCCTTCAGTTCCTTCCTCTACTCAGCGTTTCCTAAATAATTCCCCAATTCCATCTCTTCCCAGTGTTTCCCACCAAACTACTCCAAACACCACTCAAGTTCAGTCTACTGATTCTTCTTTCTCTCCTGAAGTCCCTTCCTCTGTTCCCATTTCTACTATACACACGGACCTTCCTCTTCCTCCTCAATCCCAAAACACTAATACTATGGTTACCAAGTCCAAAAATGGTGTGTTTAAGCCTAAAGCTTTTCTTACTAATGCTAGTAACATTGATTTAGAACCATTAAATGTGAAGTCTACTCTTGCTAATCCAGCTTGGCAACAAGCTATGCAAATTGAATTTTAGGCATTACTAGACAACAATAATTGGACTTTGGTGCCATTCTCACCTGATATGGCTGTTGTGAGCAACAAATGGGTGTTTCGCGTCAAATATCATCTAGATGGGAGTGTGGATAGGTACAAGGCCCGACTGGTTGCAAAAGGCTTTCAACAAACCCCAGGTTTGGATTTCTTTAAGACCTACAGTCCAGTTATTAAGCCTTGTACCATAAGGGTAATTTTCACTCTTGGTGTTACTTATGGTTGGGACATTCAGCAAGTAGATGTGAACAATGCATTCTTGAATGGTGATTTGTAAGAAACCGTGTTTATGCAACAACCTTCGGGCTTCATTAGTAAAGAGTTTCCTCACCATGTATGTAAGCATAACAAAGCTCTATACGGACTCAAACAGACCCCTAGATCCTGGTTTGACAAGCTCAGGAACTCTTTGCTCAAGTGGGGTTTCACAAATTCAAAGGCTGATACTAGTTTGTTCTTCACCAGAAAACATGAAAAGTTGTTAAATGTACTGGTCTATGTTGATGATATACTCATCACTGGTGAAGACAAAGCTCAGATTCACAGGCTCATTACTGATTTGCATTTACAGTTTGCACTTAAGGTCCTTGGTTCAATGCAATACTTCTTGGTCTTTGAGGTTTTTCGAGACTCATCTCGTTTATATCTCACTCAAAGAAAGTGCATCAAATATTTATTGCATAAGGTCAATCTCTCAGATGCTAAGCCTCAGCCTACTCCCATGTACTCCTACTCCAAATTATCACTTAGCTTTGGCACTCCTCTAGCTGATCCTAAGATGTATCGTAGTGTCATTGGGGCACTTCAGTACCTTACCATGACCAGAACCGATATAGCTTTTGCTATAAATCGTTTAAGTCAGTTTCTCAAGGCTCCCACGACTACTCACTGGGCTGCCTGCAAAAAGGTCCTTCGATATCTGGTTGGTACTCAAGAACTTGGTTTTTGCTTTAAACTTCCACTCATCTTGATCCCCAAGGCTTCACTGATGGTGACTGGGCAAGATGCCTTGATGATCGTCGATCTACTTTGGGTTACTGTGTGTTTCTTGGTGGAAATTTAATTAGTTGGTGTTCAAAGAAACAACAAGTTGTGTCCAGATCAAGTACTAAAGCAGAGTACATGTCCTTGGCCTTGGCAACGATAGAGTTAATTTGACTACAATCACTACTATGTGAACTTGAGGTTCGATTGTTTCAGTGTCCTATACTATAGACAATTTAGGAGCTGGTTCTTTGGCTTCAAATCCTATCTTTCATGCTCGTACGAAACACATAGAAATCAACCTTCATTTTGTACGTGATCGTGTTATAGCCAATCTCTTGGATGTTAGATATGTTGACTCATCTCATCAAATTGCAAACATCATCACAAAGCCTTTGCCTATTCCACAGTTCAATTTTCTCACTTCCAAGTTGACACTTAGTGCTTCACTGTGTCACTTGAGGGGGGATATTAGGCACACTGTATATGATGAGCTATACAACACTTGATCATCATTTAGTGTAAATCTGTTTTGTAATAGAATTAAGTTGTATAGCTGTCTTAACAACTTGTGTAACAATATTGTAACAACTTCTTTACACTACCAACGATATATATATATATCAAGAGTCTCAATGTGATAAGGCTGAGCTCTTCATTTTTACAAATCTCTTTTACGTTCTTCTCTGGCAATTTTTTCTTTTTCTATCAAGTGTTCAAACCCTTGCATATATTTTTCATATAAATTAGACTTTATTTAAATAAAAAATATACATCTATATGAAGCCCTAAAAAAAGAATTAAAAAAGTAATTTGTCTCAAATAATTTGGTCTCATAGGTGGGAAATCTATATAAAATTCTTGCTAGTCATGTAGAGCTCAATATATCTGAAATTTTGTTTTTTATGATTACCAACTTAATTATTTAAATTAACTAATTAATTGTTGTACTGTTATAGAAAAGTTTAAACAGACACAGAAACTGTTTGAACCAAAACCATATATGTTTAAACAGTTTATCAACAGAAGATAAAAACGAACATAAAGTAAAGAACACACGAAATTTACGTGGTATCAGAAATCTTTTCAGATTGCTACTAGTCCACGAGGTCACACCCAGAGAATGAAATTTATTAGAAGAATATCTAAACGATTACAAAACCAAATTGACCTATACAAATAAAGACTGCCTCTTGAATTTGTCGCAACTGTTGTAATCTAAACTCCTAATCAAATTTTTGAAGTGCTAAGATTTTGAACTCCCTTCAAATCATAACACTTGCACTTTTCCTCCTAAAAAGTGGCTCACGAACAAGACTTCTCCCGAAGCTTGATGAACAATGTCCATGTGTGTTCAACCTGCACAATTAGCACAAAGAAAACAATGCAGAAGTACACTGTAATAAACCACTAAGAACTTGTTGGACTCAAGTTCTTCACACAAAAAAAGAAGTCTCTCTAAAACTTGAAAATATTTGGAAAATAATACACTACGAGAGATGATAAAAACCAACGACCATGAATATATACCCTTTAGAATCCCTTTAGGTCGTGAAAAACAAATTAGAAACCAATCAGCCAATAAATGGAAAATCTTCCCAAACAAGAAAGTCAAAATCTGTTCAAACAGAATGGTAATCCATTCAAACTGATTCATTGAACCTGGAAAAATTGTAAACCCAGTTTCCTTAAATAAATAAGGAAACAATATATACATTATCTCTACAAGCTGTACACGGTTTCCAGTCAAACAAATCAGATCAAGAAATTAAAATAAATACCAATAATTTCCTTATATACAAAATTCAAGAAAATATATTCTTTTATAGGAAATTATATATTTATTTTGTTTAACATATATAGAATAATCTTATTAGAAAAAATTTCACAACAAAACAAGAAACAAACCATTTCGAAAATACCACACAATATATTTCGAAAATACATCCTGTTAACCGAGATTTTCGGCAACTCTATTAATAACTAATATTTACTAGTAAGTATAATGAAAGCAGAAGATTAACACGGGGTTTTTACGTGGTTGAGGCGTTAATTAGCCTTAGTCCACGAGTCTATCTTATTAGAGCTTGAAGAACCTTTTACAATGGAGTTTTCCCTCTATGTTTTGACAGAGTTCCTGTCTTTTTTGGTGGAAGGAGAGACCCCTTTTACAATGTTCTATAGCTTATATTTATAGGCTTGTCGGAACACCAGGTCTGAGTCGGGTCCGACCCAGGCCCATCGGAGAAAGGGATATATGTGGCCTTCCTAGTGGAGGCCCAATACAAAAGGTACAAAATACATGAATTCCAAACCAGCTAAGGCCCAACAGGTTGACCTTAGAGCTACGTCTCGCCCGACAAAACGACACTTTTGGTTTGATCACTTCGAGTCACGAGGCCGATTCAGGAGACAAGACCAGTCAGAGTACTTGGCTGCGCAGACCTGACACATTGGCGTGCAATCCCGAGGTGGCCTTTTCTGTAGGTGAAAAGTGGGGACAACGCCCACGTGGAGTGTGGCGGCTTCAGAGTCCTGGACGCTTGGCCCCTTCAACTGGGGGTGAGGTGATCCGGGTCCATTTACCTTCGTCCTGCTTCGTTTGCCACAGGCCCAGACCGTATTAGGGTCCGGGATCGGGAAGCGTAGGTCGCGGTGGTCCGAACGCTCTGGACACCACCCAGACTATCGTTGCGGAGGACGGACCCGGAGGGACATTCCGGACCACTCCAACGGGCTCGGACATGAATCCTCGGTCCATATCCTTCCCCTTGGACACTCTCCATACCAAGAGGCCTTGGGTCGGGCCCGCGTGCCTACATGGCCCCTGATAATGGGCCTGGCCGAAGGCCCCGAGCCCATGCAGGAAATGGGGATAACATTTACCCCCCAAGCCTTCGCCTAGGTCTGCCAGGAGGAGGGTTGCATTGTCCCCACGACTCTCTCTTGGTTGCCTCCCCGGTTCCTGCCTGAGTTCGTGGGTCCGGGTCAGTAGGCCGTGGCATTGGTTGGATGCTTGGCCCAGATCGCTTACCACGGTCCAGGGAAGTTTACCTTTGTCCCGCTTTATGGCAAGGATACACATGTCGTCAGGTGATTGCTGCACGGGTCTTGAAAGGTCGCCTAGCCCTCCCAAGGGTCGCTAGGCCTAGACTAGGGTGTCAGGGCACGTCTCGAGGCATCCCATCCGCACGGGGGGGCCATCATTAATGTCCCTAGAACGAGGTGGACCGTAGGATGGGGCGACCTTTGGCATCCGTCACTCCTGGGCCGTCAGATCTGAGACGGCGAGGATCCAACCCGAAAGGACTCATAAATATCCCTGCGCGACTCCTGACCGTTTGATGAAGAGACACCCGTCTGTTGGATCGTGGGCCAGATCTTGGAGCCATTATAAATACCCCATGAAAACCACATTTGACACTTTTACCTCTTTGAACCAGCTTAAGAAAACGCAGACACTGTTCGAGCTTTGCATGTCCGACCTCGCCGACGACATACACCGCCATCTGCTAGCTCTGCGCCGTTGCCTGTTCCCCGAAACCCCAACTTTTCTTCTTCTACCCGACGACGCATCTCAGGTTTGTCCTATCGATGAACTACTGCACCGGCTGCTCCACTTCAAGAACGAGGTTCTGTCGTCCTTACAGTCGGACGACCATCACCTCCTACGGTCGACACCTCACAGTAAGTTCTCCTAACTCTCTTGACAACTTTGTGAACCTGTGATGTTCTTTTGATGCGTGCGTTTAGGCTTTATGCTTAGAAATTTCTAGGAAGGCCGCCTGGTCCGGGTTGCTCTGTATCCGGATGCCTCCCGGACAAGGGGCAGTCCTTAGTAGCCTCCTCTCCCGATCAGGGTCCCGGGGCTCTCCGGAGTCCCGGACCTGATTCGACGGGACTCCAAGCATTCCTTAGGAGACTCCCCGTACCTTGACCGACTTTCTTGGGTTTAGGTGCTGATTGCTTGGTCTTTCTTTCTGTGTTCCCAGATCGTCAGCTATGGCAACGGGCGTTACGCTCCATTCTGAAGAAGAGGTCAATAGGGCCCCTGTCACCATTCCCGGATCCCAGACGCCTAAGGGCAACAGGTGGGAAATGGACGTGACGGCCAACTCGTTCTGGAATTACCGGATGATGCTGCTCCTGAAGCAGCGTCTGGGCATCGAATCAACTCCGGGCCTCTTTCACAACCACCTGGCCAGGCTCGAGGAGCAGGCGCATACGTTCGTGGAAGGATTCGGGGCCTAGAGTGCTGGCCATATCAGCGCGGGAGCTACACTCCCGCTTCATGACTTTTTCGTGCGGTTCCTGACGTACGTGGGAATTGCACCGTTCCAGCTTCTGCCAAAAGCGTACCGTCTACTCGCTGGATGGCGGGTATTTTCCGCTGCGAAGGAGATCGCGGAGCCCACCCCAGCGGAGGTCTTGTACTTCTACAAGCTGGAGCCACAGGTTAACGTCAAGGACAAGACCCTGGATGGCTTTTATAGGCTGAAACCGCAGAGCAGCTATCCCGCTCCTACCAGCTCCTAGAGGCATCCCTCGGACGTCAGGCATTACTGGTTCATGACGTCCGGGTTCCTCGTGGACAAGAACCCCACACTGTTGCTGGACTTCCAGCGAGTGGGTAAGTATTTCCCTGGACCTTTCTTTTATCCATCTTTTCTACTCATCTCTTATCATATCTTCTGGGTGGCAGGGCCCTTCGCTCAAACTCCCCTTACCGAGTTTATTCTGAAAAGGAGGAGATTTTATTCTAAGTTGACCGCGGAGGATCTGGACGTAGGGGCCTACGTCATGGATGACAATCTCCGACTGGTTGGGATGCTCGCGGCCATCCAGACCATTGTTATCCTGAACCTTCGGGGCATCCCCTGTGAGAAGAACGTCGACGTCCGGGAACAGTTGGCCTTGGACCACATTGCCACGGTGGTAAGAGCGGCGCGGGCCGACGCGGCCCAGCGCAAGAAGGGCCAGGCCCCGGCGGAAGCGGCCACCTCAGAAGAGCTGGAGGAGCTCTTCGAAGATGCTCTACCAAACGCCGGGACTCCCGGGGCTAGCGTATCGGGGCCAGGTAACTCCCCTTTCATCTTAACGTATGCTCCCCGAGTCGGGGACTTAGCTAGGGACAGGCTAGTACCCCCGGGCCCCGCGTTTGGGGCCGATGGGGAGATAAGGCCTTCAATTCCCGTCCCTGTAGGCTCAGAGGTCCTCATGTTCTTATCCGAGTTCCTCCAGTACGGGGGCTTCTTGAACCCAGACGACATAGGGGATCGGGTCCACTCATTTGCTTCAAGGGAATTGGTCTCGCCCGGGGCCTAGACGAGGGTTCGTCCCAGGTCATTTCTAACTTTGATTCGGGTGTTTTCCTGTTTGGTTTATCGTCCTAACTCCTTGTTCTGTACTTTTGCAAAGGACTCTGACATGTCAAACCCGGCCAGGGAAATGAGGCGGCTCATCAAGGAGAGGGCGGCAAAGAAGGCGGCCAGGAAGAGAAACGAGGTGACGGGCCCGGAGCCCCTCCTTACCGGGAAACTATCCGGGACGGAACTCCGTCCAAGTGAAGGAGCTCTGGCCGTGGTCCCCTTCCAGGTCGTGGAGCCTGCTGCAAACTTCGCCTCTGACCCGGCCCCCGTGATTGATTTGGAGGTGGGCGCGGCTGTCAGCCGAAGCTCCGGGAAGAGGGGCCCGGATGCTGACGCCAGAGAAGGCAACACCGGGAAGAGGCCCCGGACGATGCGGGCCGGCTCGACTGAAGAGTCACATGGGGAGAGTCGGCTGACCGCGAAGGAAATCCCCGCGCCACTAGTTCTTCCCCTACGCCCGACTCTTCTCGAGGAGGGGGAGTCAGCCCTGCGGGATGAGCAGTCCCGGCTTATCAACCGGACCTGGGAAAACAGTGGGTCCTGGAGGGACGAAACTTACAAGGCCCTGACGATCCGTCGTTAGGTTGAATTCTCAGATCGTCCTACCGAGTTCAGCGCTCCTCAGCCGATCGTGGACCGGCTAGTCGCCGAAGCGGGCTTCCACCCTAAACTCGGCCAGGACACGACCCCCCTAGCGGCTGACCTGCTGGACCAGGTTGGAAGCACCATGTCCAACCTTCAGCTCAAGAGGTACGCCACGATAGCCTCTGCTGTTCCAACGGAGTGCCGATCTGGTGGCCGAGCTCGCCATAAAGATGGAGACGGCCAAGCTGGAGTTGGAGGCGGCCGTGAATCAGAGGGAGGCCGCCAAAGAGGCTCTTGGCCGGGAGACGGCCCGTGTCCAGGCAGAGTTGGCCCGTGTAAAGGCAGAGCGCGAGGAGCTCGGCCGAGCCAAGGCCGGGTTGGAAGAGGAGTTATCCCAGAAGACAAAGGAGGTCGACGAGTGGGCGACGCTCTTGGAGACGGCCGTGGTTCAGTCCGCCCTGGATAAGGAGGAGATCCAGGCCTTGAAAACCCGTTTCTGCGAGCTGGGCGATTCTTTGCTCCAGGAGAAGGCGGCGCATGAAACGACCCGTCGAGAAAAGAAGGAGGCCGAGGGCCTACTAGATGTCACCTTTCACGAGGCCATCTACATGGCCTGGTGCAAGGACAAGAGTATGAATCTCCTTGTCTTCCCCGATCCTGAGTCAAAGTGGGCTGAGTACGAGGCCAAGGAGAGGGAGGATGCAGACCTCCGGGCGGATGCGTTGTAGGCCCGGACCTCGGCCTTGTAGTTTTTATTAGTGTTTTTGGCTTATAATTAAATTTAAAACACTGCTACCTTCTCTGGTTTTTATGAAGGTTTCCTTTTGTTGTTCCAAGTATGAATTTCATTTTGTTGCCGTGATTAACTGATTGCAAGGGTTTAGTTCTGGTTCCAATGGCCTGGACTAGACCCAACAACTTAACTTTCCAAGTTTCTAATCCTGGCACCCAGTCCAGGGCCCTCGGGGCTTGGGTTTAGGCCCTGGCTTTGCCCTGGGATAAACCGGATGATTTTATATCCTGGACGTACTTTGTCCAGATCGGACGAGCCCTAAGCTCCGTCCTCTTTATTTTGCTCCCCCGGACATCACTCGTCCAGGGCGGGACATGCATTGGGTCTGGACCTCTGTCTTATACCCCGGACGTCGTTCGCTCGGGGTGGGACCAGATTTGGGTCGGTCCTCTCTATTTTATACCCCCGGACATCGTTCATCCGCGGCGGGATCGTCCTTGGCATGGTCCTCTTTTACACCCCTGGACGTCGTTCGTCCGGGGCTGGACCGGCCTTGGCACGGTCCTCTTTTACACCCCCGGACGTCATTCGTCCGGGGTGGGACCACCTTTAGGTCGGTCCTCTTTATTTTATACCCCCGGACATCGTTCGTCCGGGGCTGGACCGGTCTTGGGCACGGTCCTCTTTTATACCCCCGGACCTCGTTCGTCCGGGGTGGGATCGGCCTTGGGCTCGGTCCTTTGTTTTTACACCCCCAGACTTCATTCGTCCGGGGTGCGACCGCCTTTAGGTCGGTCCTCTTTATTTTATACCCCCGGACATCGTTCGTCCGGGACTGGACCGGCCTTGGCACAATCCTCTTCTATACCCCCGGACGTCGTTTGTCCGGGGCGGGACCGGCCTTGGGCACGGTCCTCTTTTATAACCCCGGACGTCGTTCGTCCGGGGCTGGACCGGCCTTGACACGGTCCTCTTTTATACCCCCGGACATCATTTGTCCAGGGCTGGACCGGCCTTGGCACGGTCCTCTTTTGTACCCCCGGACATCGTTCGTCCGGGGTGGGACTGTCCTTGGGCTCGGTCCTTTGTTTTTACAACCCCGGACATCGTTCGTCCGGGGTGGGACCGCCTTTAGGTCGGTCCTCTTTATTTATACCCCCGGACATCGTTCGTCCGGGGCTGGACCGGCCTTGGCTCGGTCCTCTTTTATACCCCCGGACATCGTTCGTCCAGGGCTGGACCGGCCTTGGGCACGGTCCTCTTTTATACCCCCGGACATCGTTCGTCCGGGGCTGGACCGGCCTTGGGGTTTGCGTATCCCGGACTGTGGTCTGCGTTGGGACTAGCCTAAGCTTGCGCCCTGCCAGGTGTTTGCTTATACCTGGGATGATACCCCCGCAAGTGAGCGGAGACAGGTTTGGGGTCACTTGAGAAAGATTAGCACAGTTTTGACAATAACCCTTTATGACGTTTTGCACACGTCATTTCCATTGTTTGAAAGAAATTTTCCCTGAGGCGTACATTGTTTACAACGAAAATATTAAACTGGGAAAGGCTCCCTGACTATTGATAGTATTTACGGAGATGCTCCGCATTCCAGGGTCGCGGGACCTCCGAACCATCGAGCCGCTTTAAACGGTACGTTCCGGGGCACACCTCGTGCTGGATCTCATACGGCCCCTCCCAATTTGGGCCTAGAACCCCCACTCCCGGATCTTGAGTGGAAGGGAAGACTCTCCGCAAGACCAAGTCGCCGGTTTCAAACTTACGACTCCTGACTTTGGAGTTGAAGTGCCGTGCGATCTTTCCTTGGTACATCTTCAGCTGCACCTGCGACTCTTCCCGGATCTCTTCGATGAGATCTAGTGATTCTTGGAGTAAGGCGTGGTTCTGGGCGGGCTCATACGTGTCACGTCGGTGGGACGGGACGGTTGTTTCGATCGCGATGATGGCTTCGCATCCATAGACCATAGAGTAGGGGGTGTGGCCGGTTGACGTCCGCTCGGTTGTCCGGTAAGCCCATAGTACGCGGGGGAGTTCCTCGGGCCATTTGCCCTTACAGGCCTGGAGCTTTTTCTTCAGTGTCCCCTTTAGGATTTTGTTCACGGCTTCTGTCTGCCCGTTTGCCGGAGGTCTGGAAACCGCGGAGAAGATCTTCACTATACCGTGCCTTTCGCAAAAATCCGTGAAGTGGGCGCTGTCGAACTGCTTCCCATTGTCGGACACGATTTTTTAGGGGAGGCCATATCGACACACTATGTTGTTGATGAAGAAATCTAAGGCCTTTTTGGAAGTGATTGTGTTCATGGGCTCTGCCTCAACCCATTTTGTGTAATAGTCCATAGCCACAATGGCGTACTTTACCCCCCCTTTCCCGGTCGGGAGGGATCCAACAAGATCGATCCCCCACACTGCGAAGGGCTACTCATCAAGGTTATCTCTGTCGGGGGGGCTCGTGGGACCTTCGCGTACCTCTGGCACTGTTTGCACTTGCGGACGTAGTTTATACAGTCTTTCTTCATGGTTGGCTAGAAGTATCCTTGGCGCATGATCTTTTTGGACAGACTGGGCCCGACAATGTGATCTCCGCAAAAACCTTCATGCACCTCATGCATGATGGCGCCCAGCTCGGTCCCGGACACGCACCTCATGTAAGGCATGGACAAACCCCGGTGATAAAGCTTTCCATCCATCATGAGGTAGCGATGGACTTGATATTGGAGTTTCCTGGCAACGGCCCGGTCAGTTGGAACTTCCCCGGCAGACAGATAGCGGATCAGCGGTCCCATCCAGGAAGTAGAGTGGTCAACGGCGTGGACGGCGGGGTCCCTGATGCTCGGGACGGGGAGATGGTTGACGGGGACCAGTCCGGCTAGCTCTGATTCGGTGTCGGTGGCCAGCTTGGCCAGTGTATCCGCGAAGACATTTTGCTCCCGGGGGATCTAGCGGATGGAATGTGCTGTGAATGCCTGTAGCAGTTCCCTTGTTTGAGTTACGTACGCCGCCATTCTTTCTCCTTTGGTCTGATACTCCCCTTAGATTTGTCTGACGACTAGCTGGGAATCGCTATAAATTTCTAGGCTCGCTGCCCCTACCTCCCGGGCCAAGCGCAGGCCAACTAGGACAGCTTCATGCTCCGCCTCGTTGTTCGATGCTTTGAACTGGAAGCGGAGGGCATTCTGCAGCTGGTGCCCCTGTGGTGACACCAAGATGATCCCAGCTCCGACCCCATTCTCGTTCGAGGCTTCGTCCACGAAGATTTTCCACAAGGGCGCCGCGGGGGCTTCAGGAATACTGTCTTCCGGAGAAATCCTGGAACATTCGACGATGAAGTCGACCAGGGCCTGTCCCTTGATGGACACCCTGGGCACGTAAGATATATTGAACTGGCTTAGCTCCATGGCCCACTTCAGGAGCCTTCCCAATGACTCGGGCTTCTATAATACCTGCCACAGGGGATGGTTGGTTAAGACCTTTATGGCGTGGGCCTGAAAGTAAGGTCGAAGCTTTCTGGACGCCATCAGCAGGCAGAAAGTCAGCTTTTCGATCAACGGGTATCGAGATTCAGCGTCGAGCAACCGCTTGCTTTCGTAGTATATCGGGAGTTGTGTCCTTTCTTCCTCTCGTACCAACGCGGCGCTGATCGCGTGCTCGGTCATGGCCAGGTATAGATACAGGGACTCCCCCTCCACCGGTTTTGCCAGGATCGGTGCTTTGGCCAGGTGTTCTTTCAGCTTCCGGAAGGCCTCTTCGCATTCGGGTGACCACTCGAAACACTGGCTTCCCCGAAGGCCGTTGAAGAACGGGACGCACTTGTCCGTGGCTTTAGAAACGAAACGGCTCAGGGCGGCTACTCGCCCCGTCAGGCTTTGCACGTCCTTGTGCTTCTGGGGAGAGGCCATGTCGATCAATGCCTTAATCTTATCCAGATTGTCCTTTATTCCACGAAAACTTACTATGAAACCCAGGAACTTCCCGGAGGCCACATCGAAAGTGCACTTTTTAGAATTCAGTTTCATCCCGTACTTCCGGATAACCGCGAAAGCCTCCGCCAAGTCGTCCGAATGGCTCCGGGATGTTTTAGACTTGACCAGCATATCATCGATGTATACCTCCATGTTTCGTCCTAACTGGGTCCGAAACATCCGATTGACGAGTCTTTGGTACGTTGCCCCGACATTCTTGAGCCCGAAAGACATGACTATGTAGCAATAGATTCCCTTGTCGATTTGGAAACTAGTGTGTTCCTGATCAGCCATGTGCATAGAGATCTGATTGTAGCCGGAGTAAGCATCCATGAAGCTCAAGATCTCGTACCCGAACGTGGCATCCACCATTTGGTCGATCCGGGGGAGCGGGAAACAGTCTTTTGGACAGGCTTTGTTGAGGTCCGTGAAGCCAATGCACGTTCTCCAGGTCCCGTTCGGCTTTGGTACCAGGACGGGGTTGGCCAGCCACACGGGGTACACAGCCTCGCGTATGAAGTTGATAGAAGACAACTTCTCAACCTCCAGTTTAAGGGCCTCGGCCCTTTCCGTCCACAAAGGCCTGTGTTTTTGGCGGACCGGGGTTGCGTTTGGGTCAAAACTCAACGCGTGGAAAATGATATTGTAGTCTATCCCGGTCATGTCGGAGTGGGACCAGGCTAGAAGGTTCTGGTTTCCCTTGACTTGGGCGATGATGGTGGCCCCAATGTCTGCCGGCAGGCTTTTTCCGACTTGTATGACCCGGGTTGGATCGGTTTCACTAATGCACACCTCTTCTATTTCGTCAATTGGCTCCAGGGCACGATCGTCCCCTATCCGCGGATCCAGGTCGTCCTCTTCCCGGACCATCCTCTCAGCGGGCGGGAGGAGAACTGGTTCGACGGGCTCCTCCCGGACCATGTATATGGGTCGGGCGGAGACATGGTAGCACTTTCGGGCACTCTTTTGGTCTCCCCGGACGGTCCTTACCCCTCCGTTGTCGCATGGGAACTTCATGCAAAGATGGCGGATGGAGGCGACGGCCCCGAACTTGACCAGTGCGGGTCGGCCGAAGATGACGTTGTAAGCGGTGGGGCAGTCCACCATGACAAAGGTGCAGAACTTGAACTAGTGCTGCAATTCACCCCCCAGCGTAACCGGCAGCTGGATCTTTCCCATGGGGAGAAGCGCATCTCCGTTGAAGCCGTAAATTTGGGTCGGCCAGGATGCCAGATCCGCTTCCGTCAGGCCAATGGTGGTGAAGGCGGGTTTGAAGAACAAGTTGACGGAACTTCCGTCATCCACCAGCACGCGGGACACCAATTTGTTGGCGATTTGAGCGTCTATGACCAGCGGGTCATGGTGCGGAAAGTGGACGTTGCGGGCGTCGTCCTTCGTGAAGGTGATGGGGAGGTTTATCAATTTAAAGCGTTGAGCCGGAGCCTGGACAAGGGCGTAAACTTCCTGGTCGTGGTCCAGCTCGCTCAGATAGCGCTTTTGGTCATTCCTTGAAGGCCCTCCTAGGTGAGGTCCGCTCGAGATGGTTGCCATATGTCCGTCAACTCGAGGGGGTGCTGCCCCGGAGGGATAAGGCATTCCGGGGCCGGGAACTTGCGCGGTGAGGGCCCCCTGAGGGGATTGCGCTGGAGGTCCTTGCGCATACCCTCCCTGGGGGGGGTATGCCCGAGTCGTTCCCGGGGCCGTGGGTTGCCCAGGGCTTGCTGACACGCCCGGGACTCCCATGGGCATCCTTACCCACTGGTGGAAGTGCCCCAGCTTGATGAGATTTTCTATCTCATCTTTGAGCTGCCGACACTCATCGGTGGTGTGGCCCAAGTCCTTGTGATAGGCGCACCTTTTGCTGGTGTCTCTCGGATTCCTTCCCCCCTTAAACATGGGGCCAGGCTTGCGGTAATGGACCGCCCTCTCTGTCGCCAGATAGATGTTTTCCCTGGTGTCCACAAAGTTGGTGTATTCTGAATATTGGGGCTCGTAGCCCCCCTTCCCCTTCTTGGCCGGCTCAGGCCGGTTCTGGCCTTTGCCTGATCGCTTCCCCCGGGAGGGATTCACGCTAGCCTCAGTCACTCCCGTTTGTGACTGCTGGGCCACGACGCAGGCCATGCTGTGTCCTGCTGGCACGACGCCATAACCGGAGAAGTGGGTTGAGTGGGCTAGGGCGTACCCCGAGGTGGCAGGGCCGTATACCGTAGGGGTGTAACTGATTCCGGGTGTGGCGGCCGGTCCTGGGGCAATGGGGGGCGTGGCGTAGGACTGTGCTGGGAACTGTCCCGTATATCCCGAAATCGTCTGAGAGATGGGATGAGGAGCTAGGGGCCACTCGAAGGCCTGGATCTGGGCTTCCTCCCAGTTGATGAATCCTTGGGCCCTCTTGATGAATTCTTCCAAGGTGGCGGCCTTGCTGCGCTGCATGTCATCCCAAAGGGGGTACCCGGCCCGGATCCCGGATTGCAGTGCCACCAGGCACTGTCTGTCATCGACTTTCGTCTTGGAGGCTTCTTCAGTAAAGCGCTGGATGTAGGCTCTCAATGTCTCCGCGGGGAGTTGCTTAATATTGGCGAGAGCGCTGATTTGCATATCCATCCTCATGGCGGCCACAAACTGCTTTCGAAACGCTGACTACAGCCCGGACCAGGTTTAAGCCTCTTCCACCACTCTTCGGCGGGACAGGCCAAAGTGATCGAGAAGCAGAGGCATTTGCCGTCGTCGCTGACATGGGCCACTGTCATGAGTCGGTTGTACCGGGACAGATGGTCCCTAGGGTCGGTGTTTCCAGTATAGGCAGTGAGACTTGGCATCTTGAACCCCTTGGGGAGTACGGCGTCCAGGATGTGCCTTGCGGAGGGCTCTTTATCCTCTTCGTCAGAGTTGGTGTCTGCGCTTTCTTGCTTGCGGACCAGGCGATCTGTGACCTTTTCCAATGCGGCCATCTGCTCCATGAGCTGCCTGGTCGTGCCATCCTCCAGGGGGATTCTCTCGTTCCTCTTGTCGTTGATGTTGTTCCTGAGGTCGCCGTCTCGAGGGAGGATTTTTTCCTTGCGGGCCCGCTCCTTCCGGGCGTTCGGTCCATCGCGTAAATCTATCCCGGAAGTGTCGTCCCCTGAACTGAGGGCGTGACATTCCTCGCAGCGAGGCCGTTCTCGACGGTTCTTGTTAACCGAGGCACTTGGGTGCAAAGACCTTTCCTGCTTGTCTCGCCCTGGGGCGTGTCGGGGCGGTGTATTCCGCGGCCGCGTCCCCTACAGATCGATCGGGTGGCCTTGTCCTGGGACGGGGCACACCTTTTCTTTCCTAGGTATCGGCCGGGAACGGGCCCCGACTTTTGCGACGGGAGTGGTCTTCTCCCGGGTCTTCCGTCGCTCCCTGTCCGGGCATTCTGGAGCTGGCTCAGGAAAAGGCTCCGGGGGAGGGACAGGGCTGGCACCTCTGGGAACCCCGGCTTGCTCTCGTGGGGCATGTTTCTGTGTTTCAGGAAGTGGGCCAGTTGCAGGGTTGACTGTCGGACCCTGCGTGGCCAAGAGTGCCTGCAGGGCTTGGAGAGACTCTTGCATCCGTCGATGTGCCTCCGCTTGCTCAGCGATCCTGGCTTCCTGATCTAGGACTTGTTGCCTTAGTCTGGTCACCTCCAAGTCTTGCTGATCGTCGTGAGGGGTATTGGGATCCACAGCTTCGTCGTGGTACTCCCCCTCATTTTCCTCTTCGTAATACTCCTCCTCGTTTTCCTCTTCGTATTTTGTCCCTCCTTCGTAGTCTTGTGACTCATCTTGGTGAGATGTTTGAGGAGGCACGTTCTCAGGAAGATCCTGAGGGACAGGCTGCGAAGGCAGCGGATCTCCGTTGCCCTGCTCTGGATTGGTAGGGTCGAAGGTGGTGTGTCGTGTGTTCACCATCGTAGTAAAGGCGTGACGTTAGCACTAGCTTCCTTCAGCTCTCAATAAAAGCACCAAACTGTTAACCGAGATTTTTGGCAATTCTATTAATAACTAATATTTACTAGTAAGTATAATGAAAGCAGAAGATTAACACGGGGTTTTTACGTGGTTGGGGCATTAATTAGCCTTAGTCCACGAGTCTATCTTATTAGAGCTTGAAGAACCTTTTACAATGGAGTTTTCCCTCTATGTTTTGACAGAATTCCTGTCTTTTTTGGTGGAAGGAGAGACCTCTTTCACAGTGTTCTGTAGCTTATATTTATAGGCTTGTCGGAACACCGGGTCTGGGCCGGGTCCGACCCAGGCGCATCGGAGAAATGGATATATGTGGCCTTCCTAGTGGAGGCCCAATACAAAAGGTACAAAATACATGAATTCCAAACCAGCTAAGGCCCAACAGGTTTACCTTAGAGATACGTCTCGCCCGACAAAACGATGCTTTTGGTCTGATCACTTCGAGTCACGAGGACGATTCAGGAGACAAGACTAGTTAGAGTACTTGGCTGCGAAGACCTGACACTTTGGCATGCAATCCCGATGTGGCCTTTTCTGCAGGTGAAAAGTGGGGACAACGCCCACGTGGAGTGTGGCGGCTTCAGGGTCCTGGACGCTTGGCCCCTTCAACCGGGGGTGAGGTGATCCGGGTCCGTTTACCTTTGTCCCGCTTCGTTTACCACAGGCCCGGACCGTATCAGGGTCTGGGATTGGGACGCGTAGGCCGCGGTGGTCCGAACGCTCTGGACACCGCCCGGACTATTTTCGCGGAGGACGGAACCGGAGGGACATTCCGAACCACTCCAACGGGCCCGGACATGAATCCCCGGTCCATGTCCTTCCCCTTGGACACTCTCCATACCAAGAGGCCTTGGGCCGGGCCCGCGTGCCTACATGGCCCCTGATAATGGGCCTGGCTGAAGACCCCGAGCCCATGCAGGAAATGGGGATAACACATCCATAATTAATTTTGTCAATTTTATCAAATATGTCAATAAAGGGTTTTACAATCTCCCCCTTTGGCTATTTGATAGAAAAAATTAATTCAAAAACCCGCAACACAAATGTTAGTTACAAGTAAAGAGAAAAAACTCCCCCTGCAAACATGCATTAACTTATAACAAACATATAAGGAAACTAAGACTTAACTCCCCCTCAAAATAAAAAGGTCCAGAGTTAAACAAAGCAACAAATAAAGCAAGTTTTTGGAGGTATCTACTCTCCCCCTTACTGTCTATCAAAGAAGCCAAAGAAACATAATGCAAAAATAAAGACAATAAGCCTAAGACAAAAGAAAGTATCATTGTTCTTAGGACAAAAAACATAAAAACAAGGAAAACTAAACTGTTGGATCCTTGGACAAGGCTTGAACAACATCCAAAACATAACTTTGTAGTCCTTCAACTATCATCACTTGAGCAGCCAACGAATCAAGAGAGGCTCGAACAGCAGCTAGTTCTGCAGCAAGAGTTCCTGAATCTGTGGGAACAGATGAAGATTCAAGAGGAATGTCATTCGAAGAAAATTTTAGGGATTGAGGCTTGGCTTTCTTGGATGATGGAGCATCAGTAGCTTCAGAAGTTGGAGCAGATGCTTTGTAGGAAGCAACAGTAATGGGAGCCACCAAATCTTCTTGATCTTGCTTGAGATCTTTTTTCTGCATACTCAACACTTTATAAATAACTTTAGGAAAAGGAAGATTCAAGTTTCTCTTATTACCTTTTCGAAAGCCAATGATTTGATCATAGATAAACATAGCCAAGTCTATACCAATTCCGGTTCCCACTTTGTACAAAAAGGAAGCCATGTCAAATGAGATAGTTGCAGTGTGAGAAGTTGGTTTCCAATTCGTTGTGGCAAACTTATGGAGAACAGCATAAGTGTAGGTGAGATTGGTGACCGATATGACTGTATTAGGAGGCCATGCCATTTTTTGCCCTACTAATTCAGTGATGACCTCATCCTTGTCAAGAGAGCAAAATCATCATCATCCTCAACATCAAGAGGAAGATGCAAAGCCTGTGCAATATCTTGTGGAGAAAAAGAAAAACAACGGCCCCTAACATACACTTTACAATACAAAGGAGATTTAGGGTCAATAATTTCATTAGTAAGATTGGGATATAATTTCCTGACTATTCTATCCATAAAACTAGTAAATTTTACCAAAGAACTTGTCCATTTTCGATCTTGAAGCATTTTTAGCACACCATAAGGATGATGATCACTCAAGACATAATTTCTCTCAATAAGAAATTTCCTTTGAGCATAGAGAACCATATCACGAGCATTGTCATTATAACAAAAAATAGAAGAATGAGGTTTGAAATTAACACCTGAGAGTCTTGGAGATAGTGTAGAATCAGAAATAGGTCTCTTGCCTTTAGCATTGGATGACAATGGAGTTGCTACTGGCTATGTGTCAGATTCAGCTTCTTGTTCAGTAAGGACAACATCTTCTTGTTCCGGCTCATCAGACTCAGCCTCTGATTCAACATTTTCAGGAACAGATTCATCAGATAAGGATGTATCATGGGTTTCTTCAGACTCAGATTTCGCTTCCTCGGGTTCAGATTCAGAGGAAGATGGAGAAGAGGGATGAGCCTTCAATCATTTCTTGGCAGCAGTCAAGGGGGAAGAAGACGAGTCAAACCCCAATTTTCTTTTTTGAGCCACAGAGTTTTTCTTGGACTGGCTCGGCTTCATGGGTAGCTTGAGTAACCCAGTAGCAGCAGCTTTGGAAAAGGATGAAACAGATTTGGATTTTGCCCTAGCCGCCAGAGACGATTCAATCAGAAAAAGAGATTGGTTCTTGGCTCGAGAGGGCACCACCACTTCAGATGGTGGTGCGTCGTCGACAATATCAGTCGTTATATCTGGAAACACCATGGGGTGTTCAGTAGAGAGAGAGAGAGAGAGAGAGAGAACACCTTCTTGCGCACCTTGGATTTGGGAGTTTTCCCAACAGATGTCGCTGGTGCTGAAGCAAATGGAGGCGTTGTTGACATAGATGGAGGAGGCGACGGAGAGGACAACTTTTTGGATTGAGTAGTAGGGGTCTTCTTAGAGGAAGCTCCACGAGTTTTCACCATTGTTCCTTCTCTGAAAAGCAGCAAACACTTACAAAAACAATGAGAAAAAATAAGAAGAAGAAGAAACAACTTAGAGGGATTGTGGGTGAGGAGAAAGTGGGTAGGTGACAAGCTTTTTAAGTATAACAACTTTCCCATTTAAGACACACACGGCAAAAAGAAGTTTCCCCTTTATTTTTATTTTTTTATTAAAAAAATAAAATAAAATTAAAAGGAAAAAAACCTCTTACACACGATCAAAATAACAAACTTACCTTTTTTTATGAAAGGAAATAAAATAAATAGAGAATGCCAACACTAAAAAGGTAACCAAAGAACCCCACACAATCTTCCTATTTTTTTTAAATGCTAAAAAAGGCAACAAAGAAAAAAAACAAAATAAATGAAAAAAACAAAAAGAGACACATCATGGTATTCCAAAAAAGAGTAAGATGACAAAATAAATTTCTTGGAGACAAAGAATATATTAAATCACATAAAATAAATGCACACTTTCACAAAATTGCCACAAAGACTCAGCCCACCATTAATTTCCTTGCCAATCAAATATATATATATATATTTATAAAAATGCACAAAAATAAAACCCAACCAAAAATATCTGCTTTGATCAATGAGTGCCATCCTGAAAAGAAATAGAATCAAGCAACTGAAAAGAAGTGTTAGTGTATAACATGGATAAGAACACATGTGAAAATGAAAAATTAGAAAGAATATTCGAGAGAAATAATGCACAGCTCAGTCACAAACACATATTCTTAAGTGAATCAATCAACATGTATGAGTCTTACACACATATTTTTTATATATAAACTGTGTACAATTTTTCTTGCATAGTTTAAAGCATAAGTGTGTGACAGTGTATGCAAGGGAACATTGCCCAATGACAAATAAGTCTTTTTTGAAATTGTAAATGATTGTAACCCATGAAGACGCTATCACACTACACCAGTGGTAGCCCTTTTCTATGGTAGCATATCCTCTTTATAACTCCGAATTATAAAGTTCCAACTTACTCAAAAGACGGCTTTCACACACTTATGTAGGTAGCTCTATTCTTGCACGGGAGCTTGAAACAATGCTACACAAAAGGAAGCTCAAACATTAAATATTGATTGATTGACTAGAATATGCCTAGGAGGAATTGATTATTTTTCTATCAAGAATATATAACTAAAAGCTCATAAACACAAGTCAGATTATCTAGCTTGACACACAACAAAATTTTCAAATTAATTGATAATTTTCTTAAACTTAAATAGCACACATTTGATCAAGAGTAACTACAAAATAACAAGGCAATTTAAAGAGAACAAACCCCCAAAGATTTTTGGAGGAAATCAAAACGAACCAAATCAAGAGCTTTAGTGAAAATATCAGCAATCTGTTTATGTGTTTCAATATATTCCAAGACAAGAACTTTATTTTCAACTAATTCTCTTATGAAATGATGACGAATATCAATATGTTTAGTACGTGAATGTTGTACATGATTTTTTGAAATATTAATTGCACTTGTATTATCACAAAAAATAGTTAAAATGTCAAGATCAAACCCATAATCCATCATCATTTGCTTCATCCACAAAAGTTGTGCTCAACAACTTCCTGCTGCAATGTATTCGGCCTCAGCTGTTGAGAGAGAAATAGAATTCTGTTTCTTGTTGTGCCAAGAAACTAGATTATTTCCCAAGTAGAAACATTCTCCACTAGTGCTTTTTCTGCCATCAGTGTTACCTGCCCAATCAGCATCACTAAAACACACTAGATTAGATTTAGTTTCTTTTGAATACCAAATACCATAATCAATAGTCCCATGAACATATTGAATGATTCTTTTGACAACTGCAACATGAGACTCCATGGGATTTCCTTGGTACCTGGCACACACACCAACATTATAACTCAAATCAGGTCTACTAGCAGTGAGATAAAAAAGACTACCAATCATACTCCTATACAGTGTAGGATCAACTTTGACACCATTTTCATATTTGGATAGCTTCACATTCGTTTCCATTGGTGTTTTGGCAATCTTTGAACTTTCAAGTCCAAACTTTTTCACCATGTTCTTAGCATATTTTCTTTGAGAAACAAATGTGCCTTCATCTAACTGCTTGACTTGCAAACCTAAGAAATAGGTCAATTCTCCCACTATGCTTATTTCAAATTCCTCTTTCATTTGTTTCATAAATACCTGCACCTCATTGTCAGAAGTAGAACCAAACACAATATCATTAACATAAATCTGAGCAATAATTATGTTAGATTTAATATTTTTGATAAATAAAGTTTTATCTACTCTACCCCTTTTGTATCCATGAGAAACAAGAAATTGAGTGAGTCTCTTATACCAAGCCCGAGGGGCTTGCTTCAAACCATAAAGAGCTTTCTCCTATTTGTAAACATGATCAGGTGCATGGGGATCTTCAAACCATTTGGGTTGTTCAACATATACCTCTTCATTCAAGATCCCATTGAGAAATGCGGATTTGACATCCATTTGGAACAACCTGAAACCAATCAAACAAGCAATAGACAATAATAATCTAATTGATTCAAGTCTTGCAACAGGTGCAAATGTTTCATCAAAGTCTATTCCTTCCACTTGTGTGTACCATTGTGCAACTAATCTTTCTTTATTTCACACAACTGTACCAAATTCATCAGATTTATTCTTGAAAATCCATTTTGTACCAATAATATTGGTATGCAACGGTCTTGGCACAAGAATCCACACTTTGTTTCTAAAAAATTGTTCCAATTCCTCCTGCATGGCTTTAATCCAGTTTTCATCAGTTAAAGCCTCTTTCACATTTTTAGGCTCAAGTAAGACAGGAAACAAAAAAATTGAACAACATTACTAAACCTTCTTCTTGTGACCATACTGTCTTTTGGATTTCCAAGTATTAAATCTGCTGGATGATTTAATTTAATTCTGGTTGATGGCTCCTTTTGGACTTCATCCGAAATAATATCTGGAAATTTCTTTTCTGTTTGTCCAGAATCTGTTTCATCGGATTCATGATCTGTTGGAACAGATGGTCCAGATGTTGCAACAGTAGTATCATTGATAGAAGCTTCTTCATGTTTTTCAGTAGGTTCATCAATAAACCTATCAATTTCTTCCTCAGTAGAAAACTCAGAAAAATCCCTGGCATCATCAATAACAACATTAGCTGACTCCATTACAGTTTGGGTTCTCATGTTATACACACGATAAGCCCTATTGTTAATGGAGTATCCAATAAAAACACCTTCATCACTCTTACCATCAAACTTACCAAAATTTTCTCTATCTCTCAAAATGTAACAAACACATCCAAAATCATGAAAGTAAGCCACACTTGGTTTCTAACCTTTCCAAATTTCATAAGATGTTTTAGATGTACCTGGACGGAGAAAAACACGGTTTATGATATAGAAAGCAGTGTTAATTGCTTCTGCCCATAACCGTTTGGTCAATTTTTTGCTATTTAGCATCACTCTAGCCATTTCTTGAAGAGTGTCGTTTTTCCTTTCTACAACTCCATTCTGTTGAGGAGTTTTGGGAGCTGAAAACTCATGAGAAATACCTGCAGACTTACAAAAATCATCATAGATAGAATTCTCAAACTCTTTACCATGATCACTTCTTATTCGAACAATTTTTCCAATGTTGCAATCTTTTTCAACTTTTAATTTCAAGCAAAGAGTTTTAAATGAATCAAAAGTATCAGATTTTTCTTTCAAGAAATCCACCCAAGTATATCTAGAAAAATCATCCACATAAACAAAAATATACCTTTTCCCATTTAAACTCTTAATTTGAATTGGACCCATAAGATCCATGCAAAGAAATTCTAACACTTTCGAAGTGTTTATGTCAGAAACACTTGTATGTGTAATTTTTAATTGCTTACCAAGTTGACAACTCTTGCACTTACCATCAGATTCTTTACCTAGCTTAGGTAAACCACGAACAATCCCTGCATGTGACAATTTTTTCAAAAGTTTTGAAATTTATGTGACCAAGTTTAGCATGCCACACATCAGTGTTGTTACCCACAACAGATTGACACAAAATAGAAGGCAAAAGAGTATAGCAATTGTCATTAGATCTAAAACCTTCAAGAACATTCTCACCATTCTTGTTTAAAACAAAACAATTCTCTTTATCAAAGTTAACAATATAACCTTGATCACAAATTTGACTTATGCTAAGCAAGTTAGTTTTAAGTCCTTCCACAAGTAACACTCTTTTGATTTTAGGTAATTCTTCAAAGTTAAGAGTACCTATTGCAAGAACATTACCTTCAATTCCATTCCCAAAAGTAACAGATCCACAGTGCATAGGTTTCATGTCTATAAGAATAGACCTGTCACCTGTCATATGTCTTGAACAACCACTGTCAAAATACAAAAAATATGAAGAAGCAGATCTATCATATTTACTAGTAAAACCAGCAAAACAATTATTCTTTTTTATCCATATTTTCTTAGATTGAACATTTTTCTTTTTTACTCTTTTGGAATTATCAAAATAATTGAATTTCTCAAAATATTCAGTTCTGGAAAAATTCATAAGAGTAAAACACTTAGGTCGAATATGACCCTTCCTACCACAAAAATGACAGATTGGAATGAATTTTTCAAACTCACCATTGGATTTACCTGCTGATTGTGTCTTATCTGTTGGAACAATCCAAGTACTGGATGCAGCAAATTTCAGTGAAGATGACATAGGAACATCTAACGATAGCATCCCAGCCAAGATAAAGACAGTTTTCTTTGTTTTTTGAGAACTTGAAGCACCAAGTACCACATGATTTCTTTGACCTGCATTCTGTATATTCTCAAAAATAGTTGAACAGAGGTTAAGCATTCTAACATTTTTCTCGAGAGTGTCCAAATCTTTAGACAACTTATTAATATCAACATTTTTTGAAATTATTTCTTCTTCAAATTTTTCATTTAAATCAGTAAGTTGTTTAATTTCAAATGATAACTCTTTATTTTTGCTTATCAATGACCGATTTTCATAACACACTTTCACCCATGAACCATACATTTTTTTTGTAAGATTCACTTAAAGACTCATCATTCAATTCAGATTCATCACTATCAGAATTTTCTTCATCTTTTGAAACATTATTCAAGTAAACAATTTTTTTCATTTTCAAATTTAGAAACAGGTAAAATAGAAGTGAAAGCGACATTACCTTCCTCATCTTCACTACTTTCAGAGTCATTATCACTCCAAGTAGCAATCATACCTTTTTTGTTCTTTTTCAAGGTGTTTGCATATTCAGACTGGATGTGATCAAATCTCTCACATTCCCTGCACTGAATACCCTTTTTATTAGTTTGAAAAGGTTTAAGAGAAGAAGGATTATCTTTTAACGGCTTGCCATTGAACTTCTTATTTCCTATCTTCTTTATATATATTTTAAAGTTCTTTGCAAGCATTGCCATTTCATTATCACCATCTTCATCATCTGATGCTTCTTTTTCAGTACTTTTGAAAGCTATGGTCTTCTCTTTTTCTTTGGAAGTACTCGGCTTGTCTTTTTGACGATTCTTTTGATTTAACTCAAAGGTACGAAGTGACCCCATCAATTCCTCTACTTTCATAGTACTGAAATTGTTTGCCTCTTCCATAGCAGTGAGCTTAACATTGAACCTGTTAGGAAGAACTCGAACAATTTTTCTAACAAGAACAAAATCATGAAGTTCTCACCAAGTGCAAAATACTCATTAGAAATATCAGATAATCTCTCATAGATTTGGATAGTGTTTTAGAATTAGACATCCTAAGATCATCAAACCTAGTTTGTAACATAATAAATCTAGACCTTTTGACATCTGCAGTTCCTTTAAACTGAGTTTGAAGAATTGTCCAAGCATCTTTAGCTGAGACACATGTGGAAATAAGTTTAATAAAGCTTTCTCTAACTCCATTGAAAATGGCGTTAAGAGCTTTATTATTATAACTGGATAATTTTTCTTCTTTTGTATCCCAAACAAGTTCACATTTTACCGTTGTGCTTCCATCTTCACCTTTTTCGGTAGGAGGTGACCATCCAGACAAAATTGCTCTCCATGCTTTCTCATCTTGAGATTTTATGAAAGCTCTCATCCTAACTTTCCAATATGGATAGTTTGAGTCATTAAGCAATGGAGGTCGAGACACTGAACTACCTTCTGCAAAGAAAGAAATTTCACACAAAACAAATCAAACGAAAAATAACCACAAGATCTTACTAAGATTTTAGTGGACCGCTCTGATACCAATTGAAATTCTGTTTTTTATGATTACCAACTTAATTATTTAAATTAAATAATTAATTGTTTTAGTGTTATAGAAAAATTTAAACGGACACAGAAATTGTTTGAATCAAAACCAGATATATTTAAACAATTTATCAACAGAAGATAAAAACGAACATAAAGTAAAGAACACACGAAATTTTACGTGGTATCAGCAATCTTTTTAGATTGCTACTAGTCCATGAGGCCACGCCCAGAGAATGAAATTTATTAGAAGAATATCTAAACGATTACAAAACCAAATTGACTTATACAAATAAAGACTCCCTCTTAAATTTGTCGCAATTATTGTAATCTAAACTCCTAATCAAATTTCTAAAGTGCTACGATCTTGAACTCCCTTCAAATCATAACACTTGCATTTTTCCTCTCGAAAAGTGACTCACGAACAAGACTTCTCCCGAAGCTTGATGAACAATGTCCAAGTGTGTTCAACCTGCACAATTAGCACAAAGAAAACAATACCGAAGTACATTGTAATAAACCAATAAGAACTTGCTGGACTCAAGTTCTTCACACAATAAAAAAGTCTCTCTAAAACTTGAAAGTATTTGGAAAATAATACACTACGAGAGATGATAAAAACCAACGACCTAAGGATGACTATATACCCTTTAGAATCCTTTTAGGTCGTGAAAAATAAATCAGAAACCAATCAGCCAATAAATGGAAAATCTTCCCAAACAGGAAAGTCAGAATATGTTCAAATAGACTGGTAATCCGTTCAAACAGATTCATTGAACCTGGAAAATTTTTAAACCCAGTTTCCTTAAATAAATAAGGAAACAATATATACATTATCTCTGCCAGCTGTACACGGTTTCTAGTCAAGCAAATCAGATCAAGAAATTAAAATAAATACCAATAATTTCCATATATACCAAATTCAAGAAAATATATTCTTTTATAGGAAATATTATATTTATTTTATTTAACATATATAGAATAATCTGATTAAAAAAATATTTCACAACAAAACAAGAAACAAGCCATTTCGAAAATACCACACAATATATTTCGAAAATACATCCATAATTAATTTTTTCAATTTTATCAATTATGCCAATAAAGGATTTTACAATATCTCGTAAAATTCTTACAAAACACAAGTTGAAAATCAATAAAATTCTTACAATTAGACATTTTGAAACCTAAAAATTTCCACAAAGGTCAAACGGAATGTACTCCACTTACTACTATTATACTTTCATAGATGATTCTCTGAATATGAGATAAAATAAATAGTGGTAAAAAACTCCCAACAAACAACTTATAATCATTAACGGTCCCATCATGAATTAAAAAAATATATATCTATTTTTAAAATTTTCTTTCATATTTTATTTTTAGTCTTTTAGCATTTGCATTTGTGCAAGTAATGTTATAAAAAACCTAATTTAGAGAAAAGATACTTTTTATTAATTGTTCAGTTAAACACAGGATTCTTTGGTAGGAGCATAGAATACATCTTTACCGTAGGGGTGTTTTTTGTTTTTGGCAATTGAAAAAATTATAACTCAATTTTTTTAAACTGACAGCATATATTATAATTATAGTAGACTTCTCGTCAATTTTTCAAAATTCTAAATAACTTATGGTGTTGAAATTAGAGTTCAAATAATCAATTACACGTGTGTCTAATTTTTCTTATATTCATGGAAAATACATTGTTTGAATTATAATTTTGGCACCATAAATTATTCAGAATTTCCTGAAAATTGGCAGAATATTTACTATAACTATAATGTATGTCGTCATATAAAAAAAATTGGGTTATAATTTTATAAATGCCAAAAACTGAAAACGCCCCTACGGTAGGGGCAAAAATGATGCCTCTGTTGGGTTTTATGCCCTTATAAAACCATGTCGAACATGTAACGTGGTTTTATATTGTCAATAAAAGAAGTAAAAATCATTTAGTTTGACAATCGTGTTGCCTCCTTGTTTTATTACATGATTATTTGAATAATACAAACATTTATAAAATCCCAACATATAAATAATTACAATTATAGTGACTGGGTCAAAGTGGATTATAATTGTAATTATATGTTCAAAAGAATGAGTCCTAAGATTAAGTCAGTGCATTGAATTTTCACTGATCTGGTAATCTACGATATGATCTACTTACACATTCGGGGTGTGATGCCTTATCCAAGACATTCACCAAGTAGATAAGATCAAATGTATTTTGTTACATTGGACTTGACCGATATTGATTATTGATAAGATAAGTAAGTATCGTTATTATCTAATCTAATCATATCACAATGTTGACCATAGGTCAATTCAATCTTAATTCTGAGTGATTTATATTCTGCTAATTGTATTATACAAGTCTTTTGATTTGTTCGTTACCAACTTACCCTACCAAGTAGCTCATACTTACATATTAGAGATTCGGTAGTATAATTGAGTAGGAGTTTTTATCATAGACATGAAATCTATAGTTTTTTTAAGAAGAGAAACGATGATTTCCTTATAGCTTGGTTCAAGTGTTAAATGATAGAGTACTCATTTACAGAAATATCATTTACAAGGAACTTAGTGGAGTTAAGGATAAAATACCAATGAGGGGCAAAACAATAATTTGCACCCGTCTCATTAGTAGATCATCTATAGAGGATTGAATGACGATTATGGTTATAACAATGGATAACGTATTTACATTTGGTGTAAAGCTTTCTATGAATTCAAGAGTGCAATTCTGAGTCTATAGTGAAGTCACGAGGAATTAATAAGGTAGTGAGTTTATTTATTATAAATAAACTCACGATAACTTATTGGAGCTTGAGTTCATGGATCCATGGTCCCCATGTCATATCTTATCAGAATGAACCTAGTAGTCTTGAATAATTAATTTAATTATTAATTATAAAAATATCATGTTGACTAGTTCAATGGAAATAAATAATGATAGATTATTTATTGATATTTTGTGAGAAAAGAAATAGAAGAAACTTTGAGGATTTTATTGCAAAGTCTCAAAAGGAGAGTATTATAACCAATTGGAATAATTTTGTTAATATTGATAGATTGATATTAATATTAATAAAATGAATTAAATAAAGGTCAAAATTATAATTGGTTAATTTTGACAAGTATTTAATTAATTATAATTATTAAATAATTATAATAAAATGGGTAACTAAAACCTATTTTGTGTCCTAGCTAATTGCCTATATATACTAGTGTTATAGAATGCATTAGGCAAGCTGAATTTGACAAGGTAAAAATTCACTACTAATATTCTATACCTAGCTGCCCACTCTCTCGTAGTTCTCTCTCTAGGAATTCTCTTTTCATGTGTTGAGACTTGCCCACACAAACACTAGGTTGTTTTAGAGAAATACTTGGAAGACTGTGGTCTTGTTTCAAAGCAGTTTGGATTCCTTGCAATACTTAGCATTCAACAAGGACAAAAGGTAAGGGAATCCAAAAGGTATAGTCATTGTTCTACTACGCATCTCGTAAGTACTCTAATGGTTTTATTATTGTATTTACGTGTCTTTGTATGAAAATCACTTCTATGCATGTATTTATGTTTTCTATTGTATGTTATTTTGTGCAATAGGGAGCATGCATATAGACTTATATAAATGAGATCCTACAACTGACTTCAGAGCAAAGATTGCTAGTTTATATACATGTATGTGATTTTTTGACATGTTTGATAGGTTAATTGGATGGTAGAATAATTGCTTGCATGTTTAAGTTTTATGTTTGTGTGATGCTAAAAGAATATTGTTCATGATTTTTGTATGTTTATGATTGTTTATGTGTGCTTTATTTTGTTGTATAATACCCATAAACTCTATACATAAAATCAAAGTTTGAAAATTTCACAAAAATAATTTTTTTATCCTACACATTAATGGCATATATATGTGTAAATGTTTAATTATTTTTTTTAAGTTACATATATATTGTATATAAAAATAGGGAATGTGGCTGAAGTTTTTTTTTTTGGCATTTTCTTTTGAAAATATGGGCTGACATTTTTTTTTACATTTTCTTTTTTAAAAAAAGTCTTTTATTTTGGAATTATATCTTCAATTCCTTAATAAATTATATTTTTTGTGCAAGTAAATATTTTTTCCGATAAGTTTTTTTTCTAAAAAAAAAAAGAACAAAGATATTTTTTTTCAAATGGGAACAATTGAATTAATTTTTCTTTGATTAATTTTGTAAGATTGATTGAATTAAGATTAATTAATTGATTGATTTCATGAAATTGATTGATTAATTTTTTTCAGCTATTCATTTATTTTGGTAATAAATGTGTACATGCATAAATTAGTAACATGTCATATAGATTGTGTGCTAGAACCATCCAATTAATTAACATGTCATGCATTATTATAATTCTCATTTTTACAAATTTGTGCTTAGATGATGGACTTATAGTGATGACCCATTATTTTAGATATGAGAAAAATGTCAAATAAAACGGGTCATAATCTTGATAGGTTTTATTTGGATCCAATTGAACATGTAAACTTTAAATTCCTCTCTTATGGGTTGTTCCATTTGTGAAGGCTCATTTTCTCTGCATTACTAGATTGAGTCTAATCAATTGAATAACAATTAATAAAATGAAGGTTCAAATTCCTGTCTTTTTGGGCTTTGTGTGGAAGTTAGGGAGCCTTAGTAGTGGGTACAACATACTGAACCCAACTCTCCTTCATGCAAGCTCGAATTTTTAAGGCCCATTTACCTAAGTCGAACTTAATTGTATTAGGTAATCATTTTAGTTGCACCTAATAATTGATTAGAAACAAATTAGTTCTAATTTTTGGATTAATTTTCAATGGTAATTTTAAAATTAATGAGAAAATTATAAACTATGGTTTATTGATTATTTTAATAATTTTCAAAACCAAAGTTAGTAATTTTATAAAGAATAAAATACTGAAATATTTAATAATGAGTTTTAAAATTTAAATTCGATCCGTTGATTTAACAAGGTTAGAGTTTAGTGGGGCCTCATGACACTTTGATTTCGTCTCCCTGCAGAAGATGTTCACTGGACTTCTAAACATGGTTAAATTTCTTAGGATAGATGGTTCTTGATAGAACTTCTATAGACTCATCCCAATGGTGACTATAGGAATTAAGTCTATAATAATCGAAACCATGGGCCAAACTCACAAAGTAAGAAATATTTGTGACTCTCGCCTATCGGGACACATGAGTTTTCGTTACTTTGATCTAATGGATAGGTAGTTAATAAAAGTCAGGGATGTTTTATTAATTAAGATGTTTCTCTATTTAACTAAGTGAATATTTGTGACTCTCGCCTATCAGGACACATGGGTTCGTGGCTAGTTAAAGTACCTATGAAATAGAAGATAAGTGTTTTAGTATTTTTCTTATCTCAAAACATTTTGTATGTTATGATATTTCTAAAAATTTGATGAATAAACGTTTGTCAAGAAATGCGTTAATTTCTACTTATAATCGTATCTCTAGGCTTCACACCACATACTCTCTATAATCTCTAAAAGGTTACTCTGTGATGAGAACCTCACAAAATGTTTGTCCAACATCCACATGGTGTTGATTATGGACAACATCGAGTTCGTGATAATCAAAGATATTATTATTTTTCTTATGCGAAGATCACCAAATCCTTCAAAGAGGATTGTAGATGGTGGACCGGGCAAAGGAAAGAAGGCTAATACTACCAAACATGCTCAAGGAGAAGCTGCCTTAAGCTTCTTCTTCGAAGAGAAAATGAGGAAGAAATTCAAACAAAAGGAACAAGAAGTCCTTTGGCAAGGCACCAAATTTTGTGAAGCATCTTAGAGCAAGGTCTGATTATAAGTACAAAAAAGGAGAGTGTTTCCAACTGCAAGGAGACTGATAATTGGGACAAGATTGCCTGGTACTCAGGTATATGGAACCCAAGATAATGAAATATTTGTCTTGGATGCATGTGATTTTAAAGGATGATTCTTTAGTTTTAGATCTTTTAATCGTGATCTACTAAACATGCATGTACTCTTTTACAACTTCTTAGCATTAGGAAAGTCGTGAAGGATGAAAAGCTAAAGCTTGGAATCCAACAAGGGTTGTTTGTATCAAACAAGGCATAAGAATAAGCTTGAATGAATTTTGGAACTAAATATATTGTTTTAAGATAATGTTTATTTTATTCCAATTTTTAGTGAAAATTTTAATTTCAAATTTTCCTTATTACATCAACAACAATTTGTAGTTACTTTCACAAGTAATAAAATTCTATTTCTTTAAATGAATGTGAATTATGGGGTGGATGTATGGAAAATGGGCTATATCTATTGCAATCAAATGAACCCTGTGTACTAAATAATGGGTTGTTTAAGATAGCTAAATCTAGGACCGCTAAACGACAAAAGGTCATTAACGTTAGAAATGACATATCTTTGGCATCTTGGCTTTGGTCATATTTGCTTTGATAGAATTCCAAGACTTACAAAGGGTGGGCCTTTGAGGAAACTCGCCTAGGGTGATTTACTGGTTTGTGAATCTAGTGTCGATGGCAAAATGACAAAGCGTCCATTCTCTATGATAGGAAAAAGGGCCAAAGAACTACTAGGGCTAGTATATTCAGATGTCTGGGGACAAATGAATGTTCAAGGTAGGGGTAGTTATGAGTATTTCATCACCTTCCTTGACAATTTCTCTAGGGACTCATGTAAGTACCTAAAGCATAGGAATTCTAAGAATTTGTTAAGAAGTTCAAAGAATTTATTGTTATGGCTTTAAAACCAAATTAGGTAAAATGTTAACGATCTTGCGATCTGATAGGGGTGGAGGATATTTGGATGATCAGAACGAATATCATTTAACTGAACTTGGATAATTTTCTAAAGAAACTTCCCTAGGGACTCTGCAATAGAACGGTGTTGCTGAGCGACGTGAATCACGTGTTTATAAAAAATTTTGTTCTATGATAAGCTATTCAATTCTACTGGCTTCTTACCCATATCTTTTCTGGAGACATACTACCTAGACTGCATGAGACATTTTCAAATGTATTGCCGTCTCAAAGTTGACTCCAAGACACCACTAGAATTATGAAATTGTTGTGAACCTAGTTTCCATCATTATAGAATTTGGGGATGTCTTGCTCATGTCCTAAAGAAAAAGGTAGGAAAGCTAGAACATCGAACTGAGGGTTGCTTGTTTGTTGGATATCCTAAAAGTACTTAGGGTGGTTTGTTTTATAGTCCAATAGACAAGAAAGTGTTTGGCTCTACAAACGTTTCTTTTCTTGATAATGACTACATAATGAATTTCAAGCCTCATAGAAAAATAGTATTAGATGAAAAGGATAAACTATTATTCTATCCTCACCGACACAAGTCGATGAAAGCAAGGTAGATTTAGAAACCACTAGTCCAAGTCAAAAAGTTACGGTGCCTCGTCATAGTGGGAGGGTTTCTCGGAACCCGATACATATGAGATGGATAGTGAAACCCACAAGCTTGTTAGGGACACAACTAACAATGATTTGTTGGCCTTTAAACAAGCAACATGTAGGTCTGAAAGAGATCTTTGGCTCGAAGCCAAGTACCAGGAAATTGAGTCTAAGTACTCTAAATTTTTATGAGATCTTGTAAGATGCACCATTGGACTTTGGGCCCATGGGGTGCAAGTGGATCTATAAAAAGAAAAGAGGAGCCAATGGAAAGGTTGAGACATTTAAATCTCAACTCGTGGCAGAGAGAGAAAGTTGACTTAGAGAAAACTTTTTCTCCGTAGGAATGTTAAAATTCATTTAGTATAATCTTATCCATCGCCACAACTCTTGATTAAGAGATAAGGCAAATGGACATCAAAGAAGCATTTTTAATGATTATCTTGATGAGACCATTAACATGGATCAATAAAATATATTTAAAGTAGCTAGACATGAAAGTCGGCAAGTTGAGTAGGCCAATTTATGGACTTAAACAAGCTTCGCGCTTCTGGAACTTAAGGTTTAATGGAAACATCAAGACCTGTGGTTTTGAACAAAATGTAGTTAAGCCTTGTGTTTAACCAAATTTGTGAAAAAAGACATTGTGGTGTTCTTAATCATTTATGTAGATGATATCTTACTCATTGGAAACAGTGTCAAGAAATCATCAGACATAAAGAATTGGCGGGAAACGAAATTCTAGATTTCATTGTAGCAAGTTGTGTTCTTGGTATCCAGATCATCATGGTTAGAAAGAACTAAATTCTAGCTCTAACTCAAGCGGCCTACTTAGGTGAGGTGCTTGGACGTTACTTCGTAACAAATTCCGAGAAAGGATGTTTAGCGTCTTGACATGGAATTTATTTTTCTAAGCAGCAGTCTCCACAAACTCCTCAAGAGAAAGAACAGATGAAATGAATTCCTTATGCATTTTCAATTAAAAGTCTAATGCATGCTATGTTGTGTGTTGTGACTAGAGATCTTCTATGCAGTGGGAGTGTTGAGCAAGTGCCAGTGAAAACTTGGAAATGAACAATAGATAGCGATCATTATCTTGTATGGACTAGAGACTATATGTTAGTCTATTCGGGGTAGATCTTTGAACCTGTTAGGATACACAGATTCAGATTTTAGACTGACGTTGATGACAAGAAGTCTACTTCTAAAAAAGGTGTTTACTCTTGAGGTGGAGCTATGATTTGGAGAAGTTGTTTGCCATCTCAGTAGCTGTGATTTGGAGAAGCGTTAGGCTATCTGCCATTTCAGATTCCACCTTGGAGGCTGAGTACATAGCTGGGTCTTTGGCAATTAAGGAAATAGTTAGGCTGAGGAAGTTTTATACGAATCTCGGTGTTATTCCAAAATTGGATAAACCACTCAATTTTTCTAGTTAGAATAATGAGGCAATAGCGAATTCGAAAGAACCTCAAAGCCACAAAGGAGCAAAGCATATAGAGAAAAAGTACCACATTATTGGAGATGTATGGCAAAACCGTGATGTGAAGGTGATGAAGACAGCATTGGAAGGAAATCTTTCATATCCCTTTACAAAGATATAAGCAAAGAGCATAATTGTGAACCATGTAGAATGAATGGTTTTGAGAAACATGTCACATTTTTTTGAAAAGGGCAAGTGGGGGTTTGTTGGGTTTTACGCCTTTATAAAACCAATTCGAACATGTAACGCGATTTTATATTGTTGATAAAAGAAGTAGAAATAATTCAGTTTGATAACCATGTTGCTTGCTTGTTTTATTACATGATTATTTGAATAATACAAACATTTATAAAATCCTGAACATATAAATAATTACAATTATAGTGACTAGGTCACAGTGGATTATAATTGTAATTATATGTTCAAAAGAATGAGTCCTATGATTAAGTCAATGCATATGATTTTCAACGATATGGTAATCTACGATATGATCTACTTACACATTTGGGGTGTGATGTTTTATCCAAGACATTGACCAAGTAGATAAGCTCGGATGTACTGTGTTACATTGGACTGGGTCAATATGGATTATTGATAAGATAAGTAAGTATCGTTATTATCTAATCTAATCATATCACAACGTTGACCATAAGTCAATTCAATCTTAATTCTGAGTGATTAATATTCTGCTAATTTTATTATACAAGTCTTTTGATTCGTTACCAGCTTACCCTACGGACTAGCTCGTACTTACATATTGGAGATTTGGTAGTATAATTGAGTAAGAGAATGTATCATAGACATGAAATCTATAGTTTCTATTTAAGAAGTTAAACAATGATTTCCTTATAGCTTTGTTCAAGTGTTATGATAGAGTACTCATTTCTGTAATTAAGTTTACGGAAATATCATTTACAAAGAACTAAGTGGTAGTTAAGGATAAAATACCAATGAGGTGAAAATGATAATTTTCACCCGTCTCATTAGTAGATCATCTATAGAGGATTGAATGACGATTATGATTATAACAATGGATAATGTATTTACATTTGGTGAAAGCATTCTATGAATTCAAGAGTGTAATTCTGAGTCTATAGTGGAGTCGTGAGGAATTAAAAAGGTAGTGAGTTTATTTGTTATAAATAAACTCACGGTATCTTATTGGGGCTTGAGTTCATGGATCCATGGTCCCCATGTCATCTTTTATCAGAATGAACATAGTAGTCTTGAATATTTAATTTAATTATTAATTATAGAAATATCATATTGACTAGTTCAATGGAAATAAATAATGTTAAATTATTGATTGATATTTTGTGAGAAAAGAAATAGAAGAAACTTTGAGGATTTTATTGCAAAGTCTCAAAAAGAGAGTATTATAGCCAATTGAGAAAAAATTGTTAATATTGATAGATTGGTATTGCTGTCTGTAATTTCACCCAAGGACACGTGGAAGTCAGAGTAAGACATGTGGCAGACTATGTACTTCTTTCGATGAGGCCACGCCCCGAGGATCAGTCCTCGAGGGGTTGGTCCTACAGTCGAAGATTACTCCCCTCAGATAGAGGAAGGACATAGACATCTCCCCAGGACCATGTCCCGAGACCTACGAACATCTTTCTAAGGCTGTGTCCCGAGAGCTGCTTGGCAGTCCATGGGTTTCTTACCATCATGTGTATTCTAGGTCGAGGACCTTGTCCTCGGGATCTAAAAGATAAGCCAGGTGTCAGCCAATGTGGGTTAACAACATCAAAGGAGTACCTAACAACCTTTTTGGGTGATCTGCCCATAATGTTGTCGATTGTACAACTCGACAATTTGCACTCCCACTATACCGTCTGACACAGAAATACTGTAACGACCCAAATTCGC